>NC_088243.1:39420987-40022653 GCF_036934945.1 Oncorhynchus masou masou
TTTTTCTTTCACTTGCACTGCTGTTTGAAAGCTGTATAATCATAAATGTCTACTTTAGACACTGGTATAGCACGAGATCAACAGCTTATAAAGGAAAAAACATATTATTTTAATGCAATAATGTAAAGAGGTTCATAAAACATCCCTTCGGGTAAGTGCATGCTCTGTAAATGGAACAGAAATAAGGGCAGTTGTTCATCAAGACAAAGTTGTGAAGCCCAATGTTGGACTCGTAAAGGCTTGGGTAGTAGGACTCAAAGCTAACGCGAACAAAGCATGTGTTTGCTAACGGGTTGTCAGATCACAGAGTGTCATGGAGAGAGAGTACCATCTCATACTGCAACATTATAGGCATGACACAAGTAAATATGATAGAAATGTTTGTCGAATATTGTCATTTGTACATACATCAGTGAAAGTATTAGCTCTCTACATATGTAACATGAAGCTAACAGCGAGCGGTTCCCCCTCGTTTAGCCAAAGTGCTAAACATTTCCATTGTTGTTCATGAGGGGCTTATAGGTGGATGAAATCACTGATTAAATGTAATAGGTGATGAGTTTTAATCTATTTGGTCATGCAGCTTTGCCCTTCACTATTGCCAGAGTGTTACAACAGGATATTTGAGAGGAACCTCGCCAGACCACGAATAGCATATGGCTGCTCGTTAATAAGTCAAATGCAGCATCCCGCAAACATACTGAGGTGAGGCATGATTAATCAAAATCAGGAACATTACACAAAGTGAAATGATGATAGTGGAGTACAGGTGATGTTACAGGTCGACAAGGAGAGCGATGGTTGTGAAAAGCACAAAGTAGGCCTATTGGAAGGATTGTAGCCAAACAAGTGAATATATTGAGTGAACATAGGTTTTCACATACAGTAGTTTTGGAACATACAATAGCAATGTTGTAAAAATCAAACATCACGTGTGAGCAGGAGTTGGAACCGGTTCAGGGAACAGAATTGAAACCTGGAAAATAACGAAATTGTTCAAGGAATGAAAACAGAAGCAGGAGCGAAAGTGATCTCTAGTGTTCCCGGAACAGAACTGTTATTTTCAAATCTCGAGAAATGGTTTCGTTCCAAAAAAACAAACATTCCTAACGTCTAGTATTTAATTCTGTCATAAAGGGAAGTTATGATGCTAGTAAAGGTGTCCAATTCACGTCATGTCATGAGATTTTCACTGCGTCAAGCCAAGCCTCCTTCACATCCACCCCTCTCTTTCACTCTCTCCCGACCCAGGACATTTCAGTCAATTCTCGCACCTACACTTCTCTGCCCCTCCAACATGTAAACGACTAGCTTACCCATTCCATAACAAGCTGCTATATCCACGCTCACTGGTGGAGTAAATGCATGTGCTTCATTTAGAAACGTTGTTGATTTGACGGGGTTAACAATGAACGAAAAGGAACTATATGATCCGTTACTTGTTTTGGGTTCGACCGGTTCAGAACTTTATTGTGCTGGTCAGAACACTGGAACAAAAATAAATAGGGCCTCTGCTCGAAACAGAACGATTGGGAAATCATTTTGGTTCCAACCCCGCCGTGTGATAGGCCATGAGTTCATTTTGCACATGAGGGTTGAACTTGATTGAAAAGAGGAAGGACACAATCTGGATAAAAGCTATAGACAGGGGATTGGAAGATAGCAGTGAAAGCTGCCGTGATTCATTTCGACAGCTTCGGCTGTAGGTAATTGTTGCGCAGGGCTGAATTAGCTTGGCCTAGAGCAAACAGAAAGGGATGAAACAGGTGTGACTCCAACTTTCTGCCTCACAGGAGACGAGAGAGCCCTTGGTCAAGGACACAGCACCTGTGCCATTGTTTCCTCCCCACAAATGGCTTTAAAGTGCAAATTTCTGCTTGGTCCTGAAGGAGACCTAGCCGTTTACACTTATTTTACTCATCTGAACCAATATGTGCCGCCGCGCTATTAGCATAATGGGGCGAATGCAAAAGGAGGCTGAGGCTTTGTCAGCCTGAGACAAAAAGAAGACAGCGCAAAGGACTGATTCAGTCAATTCAGTTGAGCACATCTGCACACCACAAATAATGAGGGATGTACAGATGTAGGATCTTAATTTGATCACTCTTTTGTTGCTGCAAATTTTCGATGAGCTTCATGATTGACATAAATTCACTGAAAACACGCAACAACACACCCATTGGCTGGCTCAGTGACCCAGCAGAGAGAACGAGAGCGAGAGAGCAATGACGTGCTGCACATATCTGCACATACAGTATATGACGTAGCATACAATTTTTGGGGACCCGTTTTGGCACTACTTTCAGAATTACTGGCAAAACAGTATGCAAATCTCCCGAGAAGTCTCTTTAATGGTATTGCACTTTTCATGTAGACTGTAGTGAGGTGTGTACTGGCGGCAGAGAAGTCAGGCGCAGGAGAGAGAAAACTGATGTACAACTCTGTCGGAGTTACAAATAAATAAATTCAAAATCCTACAATGTGATTTTCTGGATTTGTTTTCTCATTTTGTCTGTCATAGTTGAAGTGTACCTATGATGAAAATTACAGGCCTCTCTCATCTTTTTAAGTGGGAGAACTTGCACAACTGGTGGCTGACTAAATATGTTTTTTGCCCCACTGTACATACTGTATAGGTAGGGATAAAGTGACTAGTCAACAGGGTAGATAATGAACAGTAACATCAGCATATGTCAGTTAAAGGAGTTAGTGCAAAAATGGTCAATGCAGACAGTTAAATAGTTAACCAATAACTGCCTGGACTAACTATTTAGCAGTCTTATGGCTTGGGGGTAGCAGTTCAGGGTCCTGTTGGTTCCAGACTTGGTGCATTGGTACCTCTTGCCATGCCACTATAGAGGTCCTGGAGGCAGGGAGCTCGGCCCCAGTGATGTACTGGGCCGTATGCATCATTCTCTGTAACGCCTTGCGTTCGAATGCCGAGCAGTAGCCATACCAAGCAGTGATGCAGCCAGTCAACATGCTCTCGATGGTGCAGATGAAGAACTTTTTTGGAGGGTCTGAGGGCCCATGCCGAATCATTTTAGCCTCCCGAGGTGGAAGAGGCATTGCCCTCTTCACGACTGTGTTGGTGTGTGTGGACCATGATAATTCCTTACTGATGTGGACTCTAAGGTACTTGAGGCTCTCGATCTGTTCCCCTACAGCCCCGTCGATGTGGATTTGTTGTTGTTGTTGTTTTATTCTATTTGAATGGGATTGAAGGAGGAGTAAAAACACATTGACAGATTCAGGTGGAAATTAGGAACAAATGTTTCGTCAGAAATTATTTTATTGACAGTTGCAACACAGAGAAAGCAACAATGTAACTTCATTCTTACAATGTATCATGGCTGGCCAGGGATACGGCTGAGCATCTACAGTCATGCATGATGTTTATGTTTATGTATTGGATGTGACATAAGAAGTATTATGTCAAGAGAGGAAAACATGAGAAACACAGGAGTAGTGTTGGTTCAAACATGAGTTATGACAACAGTAGGTAGTGTTCCAGTTGAGGGCTGGGTTCTAATTGTTTTTTGAATGCCAATACTGTATTGCTGGTGCATTGCATCATATGCTTTATTGCTTTTGAGTTTCCATCTTACTCTACTCAACTCAGCAAAAGAAGAAACGTCCTCCCACTGTCAACTGCGCTTATTTTCAGCAAACTTCACATGTAAATATTTGTATGAACGTAACAAGATTCAACAACTGAGACATAAACTGAACAAGTTCCACAGACATGTGACTAACGTAAATGGAATAATGTGTCCCTGAACAAAGAGGGGTCAAAATCAAAATTCACAGTCAAGTATCTGGTGTGCCCACCAGCTGCATTAAGTACTGCAGTGCATCTCCTCCTCATGGACTGCACCAGATTTGCAAGTTCTTTCTGTGAGATGTTACCCCACTCTTCCACCAAGGCACCTGCAAGTTCCCAGACATTTCTGGGGGACTGGCCCTAGCCCTCACCCTCCGATCCAACAGGTCCCAGGCATGCTCTTCGCTGGCCATGGCAGAACACTGACATTCCTGTCTTGCAGGAAATCACGCACAGAACAAGCAGTATGGCTGGTGGCATTGTCATGCATGTCAGAATGAGCCTGCAGGAAGGGTACCACATGAGGGGGGAGGGTGTCTTCCCTGTAACGCACAGCATTGAGATGCAATGACAACATGCTCAGTCCGATGATGCTGTGACACACCTCCCCAGACCATGATGGACCCTACACCTCTGAACCGATCCCGCTCTAGAGTACAGGCCTCGGTATAACGCTCATTCCTTCGACGATAAGCGCAAATCCAACCATCACCCCTGGTGAGACAAAACCGTGACTCGCCAGTGAAGAGCACTATTTGCCAGTCCTGTCTGGTCCAGCAATGGTGGGTTTGTGCCCACAGGCGACATTGTTGCCGGTGATGTCTGGTGAGGACCTAACTTACAACAGGCCTACAAGCCCTCAGTCCAGCCTCTCTCAGCCTATTGTGGACAGTCTGAGCACTGATGGAGAGATTGTGCGTTCCTAGTGTAACTCGGGCAGTTGTTGTTGCCATCCTGTACCTGTGTGATGTTCGGATGTACCAATCCTGTGCAGGTGTTGTTACACGTGGTCTGCCATTGCGAGGACGATCAGCTGTCCTTCCTGTCTCCTTGTAGCTCTGTTTTAGGCGTCTCACAGTACAGACAGTGCAATTTATTTCCCTGGCCACATCTGCAGTCCTCATGCCTCCTTGCAGCATGCACGTTCACGCAGATGAGCAGGGACCCTGGGCTTCTTTCTTTTGGTGTTTTTTAGAGTCAGTAGAAAGGACTCTTTAGTGTCCTAAGTTTTCATAAATGTGACCTTAATGGCCTACCGTCTGTAAGCTGTTAGTGTCTTAACTACCGTTCTACAGTTGCATGTTCATTAATTGTTTATGGTTCATTGAACAAGCATGGGAAACAGTGTTTAAACCCTTTACAATGGAGATCTGTGAAGTTATTTGGATTTTTACGAATTATCTTTGAAAGACAGGGTCCTGAAAAAGGGACGTTTCTTTTTTTACTGAGTTTATTAAGTGTCATTAAGTATCATCTGTTTAGTTTTGTTATGCTGTAGTCTATTTAATTAGTCCTCAAGCTTTTAAGTTATGTACCCTATAGGTTCTTCAGGTCCTCTGGCCCTGGCCTTTTAACTATCCCAAAGCTTAGGACCAAGAAGCATGGAGAGGCAGCTTTTAGTTACTATGCCCCCAGCCTGTGGAATAGCCTGCAAAAGAACCTGAGGGGGGCCGAAACTGTGGACTTATTTAAAAAGGATCTTAAAACATTCCTTTTAGGCTTTTCCTTATTTCTTTTTTAGTCTTTCAGTTTAACAAATAGTTATTTTTGTATTTATTTTGATCCTCTTGTGTTTCTTGCATAGTAAATATTTCAGTTTTGTTTGCGTTGTTAGTTTCTTCCTGTGAAGCCCATTGTGATGCATTCATGTCTGAAATGTGCTGTGTAAATAAAGTTTGATTTGATTTGATTCACTCACAACAAAATATTTCCTCCCACTTTAGTGCAGTCAAAAGTCAAATGTGACAGTGGTTTCACACACTAACGATCACACTATACAGTGTCTCTCAAATAAATCCAAAAGAACAACAGCAAACAGGATATGTTGAATATATTACTTCTCAATTCGAGTTTGCTTTTATCGTAACTACCCAAAGGAAAGCTATTCTAAATGTAATATATTGTAACACTATGGGAAGAAAAAAAATCTAGACAATAAAAATGTAGCCTTCTTTAAAAGAAATAACACATGCATCACACCCTTCGAATGCTGCCCTTCTCAACTGCTGCTGTAACGTTTGCACTAGAAGAACATCCCATTACCGTAACCACTTTAAGGGACCGCACTACCGGTGCTAATTTCCTCTGCTGACTGCACCTGCATTGCATTGCAGCCAGCAGTATGCCCCTCTCGGCATCAGCCAGGCTTAGGTCTATGACTCTGTGGCCAGAGCAGGCAGGGAAAAGAACAGAGGTGCATCGCAGAGAGCAAGAGTTGACGAGGTAGAGAAGAGTGTGACTCATAGCGTTTTCCCCTCTCTATCACTGGGTTTCATTGTTCTGGTGGTTTCACATAACCTTGAGATGAGCAATGAGGCTGAATGTATGTTGATAAAAGTGTCTTGCAAAGTATTTAGACCAATTGGATTTTTCACATTTTATTCTAATACAAGGTGGGATTTAAATGGATTTTATTGTCATCTTTTGTCAACAATCTACACAAAATACTCTGTAATGTCAAAGTGGAAGAAAAAAACAATGTATTTTTTTTATAAATTGAAAATTCCTAACTAAAATATAGTCATTGCACAAGTATTCAGCCATTTTGTTTAGGCAAGACTAAATTAGTTCAGGAATAAATATAAGCACATAATAAGTTAAATGGATTTTTGAATGACTAATCCTTCCTCTGTTCCCTATACATAAACAGTTGAAGTCGGAAGTTTACATACACCTTAGGACAAATACATTAAAACTCAGTTTTTCACAATTCCTGACATTTAATCCCAGTAAAAAAATCCCTGTCTTAGGTCAGTTAGGATCACCACTTTATTTTAAGAAAGTGAAATGTCAGAATAACAGCAGAGAGAATTATATTTTTCAGCTTTTATTTCATTCATCACATTCCCAGTGGGTCAGAAGTTTACATACACTCAATTAGTATTTGGTAGAATTTAATGTCTTAAAATTGTTTAACTTGGGTCAAACATGTCAGGTAGCCTTCCACAAGCTTCCCACAATAAGTTGGGTGAATTTTGACCCAATCCTCCTGACAGAGCCGGTGTAATGGAGTCAGGTTTGTAGGCCTCTTTGCTCGCACACGCTTTTTCAGTTCTGCCCACAGATTTTCTATGTGATTGAGGTCAGGGCTTTGTGATGGCCACTCCAATTCCTTGACTTTGTTGTCCTTAAGCGTTTTGCCATAACTTTGGAAGTATGCTTGGGGTCATTGTCCATTTGGAAGACTCATTTGCGACCAAGTTTTAACTTCCTGACTGATGTCTTGAGATGTTGCTTTAATATATCCACATAATTGTCCCGCCTCATGATGCCATCTATTTTGTGAAGTGCACCAGTCCCTCCTGCAGCAAAGCAACCCCACAACATGATGCTGCCACCCCCGTGCTTCACGGTTGGGATGGTGTTCTTCGGCTTTCAAGCCTCCCCTTTTTTTCCTCCAAACATAACGATGGTAATTATGGCCAAAGAGTTCTATTTTTGTTTCATCAGACCAGAGGACATTTCTCCAAAAAGTATGATCTTTGTCCTCATGTGCAGCTGCAAACCGTAGTCTGGCTTCTTTTATGGCGGTTTTGGAGCAGTGGCTTCGTCCTTGCTGAGAGGCCGTTCAGGTTGTGTCGATATAGGACCTGTTTTACTGTGGATATAGATACTTTTGTACCCGTCTCCTCCAGCATCTTCACAAGGTCCTTTGCTGTTGTTCTGGGATTGATTTTCTCTTTTTACAACAAAGTATATTAAGCTCTAGGAGACAGAACGCGTCTCCTTCCTGAATGGTATGACGGCTGCGTGGTCCCATGGTGTTTATACCTGAGTACTATTGTTTGTACAGATGAACATGGAACCTTCAGGAGTTTGGAAATTGCTCACAATGATGAACCCGGACTTCTGGATGTCTACAATTGTTTTTCTGAGGTCTTGGCTGATTTCTTTAGATTTTCCAAGCAAAGAGGCACTGAGTTTGAAGGTAGGCCTTGAAGGTACACCTCCAATTGACTCAAATTATGTCAATTAGCCTATCAGAAGCTTCTAAATCCATGACATCATTTTCTGGAATTTTCCAAGCTGTCTAACGGCACAATCAACTTACTGTGTGTAAACTTCTGACCCACTGGAATTGTGATAAAGTGGATTATAAATGAAATAATCTGTCTGTGAACAATTGTAGATGTCCTTACCGACTTGCCAAAACAATAGTTTGTTAGCAAGAAATTTGTGGAGTGGTTGAAAAACGTGTTTTAATGACTCCAACCTAAAGTGTATGTAAACTACTACAACTGTATCTGTAAGTTCCCTTAGTCAAGTACAGTATTTGAAGAACAGATTCAACTACCATAAAATAATAAAAGAGCAGTGATGGGAAATAATAACAAATAAGACATTGAATATCTCTTTAAGCATGGACAAGTTAATAATGATGCTGTGGATTCTTATAATCACCCAGACACATCAACAATTTTAAAATAGCTTATGGCTGTGATGGAAGAAAACTGATCAACAACACTGTAGTGCCTCCACAATAATGACCTAAGTGACCGAGTGAAAAGAAAATGAAGAATACACATTTTCTAAAAAATGCGTGCTGTGCTGTGCGCAACAAGGCACTAATGAAATACTGCAACAACAAAAAAAAAACACACAGAAAAATAATACACTTTTTGGCCTGAATGCAAAGCCTTTTCTTTCAGGCAAATCCAACACATCACGTCACTGAGTAACTGCCTCCTTTTTTTCCAAGTGGTGGTGGTGGCTGCATCATGTTGTGGGTATGCTTGACATTAGGGAGTTTTTCCAGGATAAAATACATGGGATGGAGCTAAGCACAGGCAAAATCCTAGAGGAAAACCTGCTTCAGTCTGATTTACACCAGAGACTGGGAGAGGATTTCCCCTTTCAACAGGACTATAACCTACAAAATAAGGCCAAATATGAACTGGAGTTGCTTACCAAGAAGACAGTGAAGGTTCCTGAGTGGCCAAGTTACAGTTTTGACTTAAATCGGACTGAAAATCTATGGCAAGACTTGAAAAATGCTGTTCTTCCACTTAGACATGAGAGTATTATTTTTTTTAAACATTTTTAATCCCACTTTGTAACACAATGAAATCCAAGGGGTCTGAATACTTTTGCGAGGCATCGCATGTATGTATGTCTGCATGTACAGCATGTATGTGAATTGTGATGCCTCATCAGTGCCGCCAGTTTAGTTAGAACTAATCTAAACATGTTAGTTTCGGTTGTGACTTGCTTGTGACGACTGGCATCACTGATGTAAATCTATTTGGAGTGAGTGAATAAAGAAATCAAAAGATGAAGGCAGTGTGAATGTAATCTGGATCATGTCCCTGTTGACAGTGGCACATGTATACACAAAAAATACAAATGCCTTGGCCAATGTTTTCGGTCGTCCCCCCCCCCCCCTATCTCTCTTTGGAAATCTGTTTCTTGCATTGCTGCCTTGTGATGGGCTGACAGTAACTCCCAAACAAATGAACTTGGAAACAACGTTGATTCAACCAGAGTGTGCCCAGTGGGCAGAGAAGTGGCCCCCATTGGGGATGACAATGTCTCATTTTGTGTTCTTTCAAATGAGGCCTTTGCCAGTTCTCCACTGAGCCTTGTTGATCTGGCGGTATGCAGTCGGACACCTAAGGTGAGCTGTTGCTGTTGGTCTTGGTGTCTTTTTCAACCACTGGTGCACCTCGGGTATTCACTCAGGTTTAATCTACTTGAGCTTTTTACACACAGGACCCAAGTCAAACACAGCCGCATAAAGTCTTACAGGGACCGACAAATGAAATGGCAAAATCCTGTCGCCTTGTTCTCCGCGAAGGTAGATTATCTATGAATGCGGCGGGATATTTCTCCTGGGATACTTTGGGAGGGAGTAATAAAAGTGGGAGCGTTGCTCTTGCCAAGCAGGGACATCTGGTCACCTTATCACAGATAAGTGGGGGTTAGTCCTGGCATCTGCTAGAATTAATCCATTTTGCAAACACAGTTATCCTAATCTACTAAACATGTCTTTTCCCCAACCGTAATGTACAAGTAGTAAGTATTTCAACTTTGACGGAGAGTGAGGGAGAGGTATCCATTTTTACATCACGTTTCAGAAGGCTAGTTGGCATTGGATATAGAAATGGAGGGGAAAAGGGAGGGGAGAAGGAGTGGAAAGCAACCTGTCCAACTGTGCGGCGGGCTACTCCGACCTCCATCTACCTACCTACAATCCCGTCATGAATATTCATGGCAAAATTTCTCTTTTGTTGCCTGCCTAGTCAGCAGTCACAAAACACATGGTGAGTGTTGGCAGTGGCCTTGCCTAGGTAGAGGGGCCGTGGACGGAGGCAATGGCAGGAACCAGGACCTGTGAGGGCTGACTGACATTTCCATCTGTAGCGAGGCCTGGTAATTATCGGGGAGAGGAGCGCCCGCAGCAGCGCGCCATCTGCTAGGGGAGATGGCTCAATGAGGTATGAGGCGCTAGCGTCGCTCCGCCGGGCCACTGGCTGCCTCTGACATGAGGCCTCGCATCTGCTGCTGAGGAGCTGGGCCGCCCCAACGCCGCCTGGCCGAGAGAGGAGGGCTGACAGGAGGGGAGGAGAGCAGCCAAGAGCCCCCCTGACCCCGCCCCCCCCCCCCTGCCCATATCCTCCGCCCCCACCACCATCATCTCACCCCAATGCTGCCTCTCACCTACCATCCAAGCCAAAGGAATAATCAACGAACACCATGCACAGACCTCAGAAAACTTTCTGAAGTTTTGTTTCTTTGGTTTGTTGGTTGGTTCCTCTTCTTGGAAAGGCAGACGGCATTGTAATATCAGCGTTTGTGACTAAACAGAGGTGCGAGTGGTAATCTGAAGGCTTGGCACGGCATAAACAATGATAAGGCAGTACTGAAGATTACGTTTGGAATGGCTCCGATGAGGTGTGGTTTGAGTCTGTAAATCAAGTGAGTATATTGCGGTTGCGCTCTCCAATATTTTGTGTTTGTGTGTGCGTGTGCCTGCTATCCACACTGCAGACGTATACCATGGGGCACGTTGCGAGACGGCTGTGGTTCTGACTCATCTGCGATGCACAGCTTTGTGAGACCGGTGGGTCGTGGGAGTCCAACACCATTACGCCGAGCCTCCCACACCTGCCAGGTGTGCATCGGTCTCCACTCTGCTCAGCCCAGCTCAGAGCTGCCTCAATCCAATCGTGGTTCTGTTTCTCACACTGCCCACAGACACATCCCATTAACAATGAGCATGCAGTACCGCACTCTACAGGGAGCCACAAACTCATGATGAGGAGCCAAGGTGGCCAACTGCTATTATCCATATACAGACAGCTGTGTGTGTGTATGTGTGTGTGTGTGTTATTGATGTGAGGTGTGGGTGTAAGCGATTCCGCTCCTACAGATGTAGGATCTTAACTTGAGCCAGTCTCCTACAGCAGGAAAACAATCCTGTAACAACAGGAAATGTGAATTATTCAACTAGCTCTCACCGTCTCACATCAGAATTAGACGTTTATACATGTTTCTCAAAACGTCAAATGTCGAAGTAGTGGCAGACTTCAAATTTGAAAGTGTTTAAGGTTAAGTTTAGGCATTATCTCCTAAATCCTAACGTTAGGCATTAACTCCTAAATCCTAACGTTAGGCATTAACTCCTAAATCCTAACGTTAGGCATTAACTCCTAAATCCTAACATTAGGCATTGACTCCAAATGGTTAAGGTAAGGCTTAAGGTTTGGAATAGGCTGTAAACAAAATAAAATAAAATAAATAAAAATGTATCGCTAGGTTCAAACTTGCCAACGTTGAAATCAGAGGCAGATCCCGTCCACAACACCCTAGCAAAACCGAAACCTACTTGAAGGTAACAGAGCTCACATGGATGGACGTTGTGACCTGGCTGTAATAATGGTGTGTGTGTGTGTGTGTGTGTGTGTGTGTGTGTGTGTGTGTGTGTGTGTGTGTGTGTGTGTGTGTGTGTGTGTGTGTGTGTGTGTGTGTGTGTGTGTGTGTGTGCGTGCGTGCGTGCGTGCGTGCGTGCGTGCGTGCGTGCGTGCGTGCGTGCGTGCGTGCGTGCGTGCGTGCGTGCGTGCGTGCGTGCGTGCGTGCGTGCGTGCGTGCGTGCGTGCGTGCGTGCGTGCGTGCATGTATGTATGTATGTATGTATGTATGTATAAAGCCATGATTGGATGGTGACCACTCCACCGATGCACATTGTACTGACCGTGCATGCCAAAACAGTCTAGCCTTGTTCTCTTTCAACCTGAATTTATACATTTTTTGGGGCCTTGGTTCATACTTGTCTAAGTATATCAGGTATACCTTTTTAATTGTAACTGTGTATGTTTGTTATGACAGCCTTTGTGTTTTAGGTTTATTGACTCCAAACACTGCCAACGTAGATAGGTTATTAGCATACAATATTAAACTTTAAAATGTTGTGTGATTACACAAATCAAAAACTGAGAGCGAGAGAGAGAGAGCGAGAGCGAGAGCGAGAGCGAGAGCGAGAGCGAGAGCGAGAGAGAGAGAGAGAGAGAGAGAGAGAGAAAAAAAACATCTCCCCGTCTCAGGATTTTGTCAGAATGTTTCGACAGATTGGTAGAATACAAAATGCAGTGGGGGGCTCTGATGTGGCGATAAAGCACTTGCCTTTGATCGTACTTCTCTTCTTTTTCTCTCCCCTGCACATGTGCATGTCAAAATCAATTATGTCAAAGCTGAAGAAGCACGGCAGCATCCGCTACTGAGCAAACCTGCACGTCGCACTGCCAGTTTTACCAACATCACAATTATTGCTCTTACGGTGAAGCAACTGACATAAACTTGGAAAAATACAATTGCCGATTCCCAGAAGTCTCAGGGTGTTTCGAAGATGAAACGAGAAGACGCAAATTGAATATTCGACTACACAAGACACCACGTCGTGCTTGCAGTACATTTTTTCCACAGCTGTCAATTACCTATGAAAACACCCCTTTGATAAGGAAAATTTGAATTTTTCCCTCCCCGCCTTTGGAGTAGCTTTTCAGATGTCGTAGCACTTACGAGAAATTTGTGACAGCATCAACAGCGCGTATTCCCCATTCAGAGGCATTAACTCTGTGCCATGTGTCTAACAAACGGAGGCCATTCTGGAGCCCTTAATGACAAGGCAGCGTGCGCTCCTCTCCCCCTCGCTCTTTTCAAATTGCTCACTAAATGAAGTACAGCTGTGTGGACCAGGTGCTGCCATCCCCCTTTCAGAAAGCACAGGAAATTATGAAATCCCCAAATCCTTTACAAACGGGCAGCAGGGAAGGTTGGTGGTTGGCTCTCTCATGGTCCATGGTCTTTGTCGGATCATCCGGTTGCCTTTCAGTCTTCCACACGCTCGGCCTCACCTTACCGACCTGGACCCTAACAGACATAATCATTAGTAGATAGAATTGAACGCCGCTGTTTCGAACACACAGTGGTTAGTGCAATAAATTCATCCAACCGAGTCTAATATTTTGATGTACAAACTCTTACTGTTAAATGAATTCATTCATGGTTTAGCTTATTGCCACAATATGAATGTCCTATTTCTTATTGCAATGTTACACGCTACTAAGTAAGATATGACCCAGATACAAGGTTAACAAACCCCTCCATATTGCAACTGGAGAATCCAGCCCCACAAACAGTGAGGTAAAGGCGTTTTAGATGGCACTCCAGAGTGCCCCAAACCACTCTCCCATACCACAGGCCTTCATCTTGTCCATCACCTAAACTACCCTCCATCTCAACTCGCCTCCATTTCAACTCTTACCACTAATGTTGTGGGCTTGACTGTTTTTTTTTACTGCAAAAGGAAGAGGAACATCAGAAGTGGGCCTCATACTCAGGAGATGTGCAGCTGTCAATGTCTCCATTAAATCCCATATCCATAATACACAAAGCACTCCTCAACCCATCTTCATCTGCACTACCAGCTGCCCCATAACCAGAGGCAAATCCCTTCCAAGGCCTGTGAGCACCAGCCAGATGTGGGCTCACAACATGGCCTATGGGTCAACACATGGTAAAGGTAGAGCGTAGAAATGAATTATACCCTGATTATCATAAACAGGAGAGCTGAGGATTATTGCTTGTTGTTTTGATGGAGGATGGTAAACTGAGGTGGAGAATGTGTTGTTTTTGTTTGGTTATCAATTAGTCATTTTCAGATATGAAGTCAACAATGATTTGTTTTCAGATATGAAATCGACAATGCTTTGTTTTCAGATATGAAATCGACAATGCTTTGTTTTCAGATATGAAATCGACAATGATTTTTTTTTCAGATATGAAATCGACAATGATTTGTTTTCAGATATGAAGTCAACAATGCTTTGTTTTCAGATACAGATACGAAATCTATTGTACAGTACCAGTCAAAAGTTTGGACACGCCTACTCATTCAAGGGGTTTTCTTTATTTGTAATATCTCTACAATGTAGAATAATAGTGAAGATATCGAAACTATGAAATAACACATATGGAATCATGTAGTAACCAAAAAAGTGTTAGACATCAAAATATATTTTAGATTCTTCAAAGTAGCCTCCACAAGCACCCGACCTCAACCCGATTAAGATAGTTTGGAATGAGTTGGACAGCAGAGTGAAGAAAAAGCAGCCAACAAGTGCTCAGCATATGTGGGAACTCCTTCAAGGCTGTTGGCAAAGCATTCCAGGTGAAGCTGGTAGAGAGAATGCCAAAAGTGTGCAAAGCTGTCATCAAGGAAAAGGGTGGCTACTTTGTGTCTGCATGTAGCCTCGCTACTTTTATAGTCTCGCTACTGTATATAATCTGTATTTTTACTGTTGTTTTATTTCTTTACCTATCTATTGTTCACCTAATACATTTTTTGCACTATTGGTTAGAGCCTGTAAGTAAGCATTTCACTGTAAGGTCTACACCTGTTGTATTCGGTGCACGTGACAAATAAACATTGATTTGATTTGAATAATCTCTAATATAAAATATATTTTGATTTGTTTAACACTTTTTTTGGTTACTACATGATTCCATATGTGTTATTTCATAGTTTTGATGTCTTCCCTATTATTCTATGTAGAAAATAGTAAAAATAAAGAAAAACCCTTGAATGAGTAGGTGTGTCCAAACGTTTGACTGGCTCTGCATGTCAAAGATTCAAGGGGGTGGCAAATTATAGCTTTATTGTAAGCTAAAATATGTCATTTTCATGTATTGAAATTCATATTTTCCTGAACATTGGGTTTATAATGAATATGATGAACAAAATATTATATGACCCTATATTTTGAAATATGCTTAATTTTACACCTAGCTAGCTGTACATCACGTGAAACTGTTATATCACACTTTACAAAGAGTCATGGCGAAAACTTTTTAGCCACCGCAAAGTATAGATTGGGTTTGACAGTATTTTTAGGTCTCTCAAACATATTCTTTTTCTACATGTGCCAGAAGTCCTTTTCCATTCCTCATTGGACACTTGGTGCATGTATCCACTGCCCTGGCTCTGCCTTTCCCTTTAAACCGGCATGCCAACTTCAGAGGACCCAGGTGTACCGGAGCCGTTATCAATTCCACTAACAAGCGTGCTTACTGGGATCACAGGACCCGTTGTGGGTAGCTTTAAAGTCCCCGTCTGGAGCCCAGGATGACCTGAATTGGAGACAAGCAACCCCCTACTGACACCAGCTAACCTCTGATGGGCACTCTTACTCAGAGACTTGGCCAGCGCTCTGCCTGGGAAAGAGAAAAAAAATAACTCTTTGAAGATGAGTTCCATGAAGAATTGAGAAGCAGGACAAAAATCAAAAGGATTCTGATAGGGGGGAAAAAGAAGGAAAAAAAAGAAGGAAAAAAAAGAAGGAAAAAAAAGAAGGAAAAAAAAAGTGGGGTGTGAGGAGAAAAAAAAAAGCATATGTCAGGTTGAGAACGTACTGTGAACAAAGAACGCATATACACTATTCCTGAACTATTGGTAGAAAGAAAACTTCTTGATCTCCATTTGACAAGTGTGTACTGTATAATATACGCGCTTTTGAGGGAATGTGACGTCCCCTTTCCTTCTCGCGCCTCAAAGCAGACGAGGATATGTATCGCATCAGGGTAACAACAACAACAACAACAACAACAACAACGACAACAAAATGGAGATGAAATTGCACACGGTCTCATCCTATGTAGTCGAGCCCTTTATCCCACCTGTACATGGTGGGTGTGCTACTCCTTGGTGTTAACATCAAAGCGACAGCAGAGGCCGGAGCTACCACACCGCCAGTACGCCTTTACCATTGAAACACCAGCGTCTGCTCTACTGGATGCTGAATCCATTTTGTGTCAGAAACAGATATCCTCAACGCCAGAGGTGGGGGCTTGAACAATGGCAGCGGTGCTTTGGGAGATAAATAAAAAAAGGGGGTTTAGAGGACTATTATGTCCAGGTGGCTGCAAGAGGCTCCACTGAGAGCAACACAGCTGCCGGGACCCTCAGCATGTCAATTAGGAGGAAGAAGGGAGAAGTGTATTTACAGCACACAAGGACATCCACAGCCCAAATGTATAATGCATGGATGTGGCATGGCAAGGTGGATGGACTGTATAGAAGCGTTAAATTGGATCCAAAGCCTGCTGCAAAACGGTGTGCTGCAGTTCAAACCAGGAAACCGAGTACACACCATAGCTTTTCGTCACAGGCGGTGGATTCGCAGTGAGGCTACTTGATACCATGATGTAATAATCTCTCTCTCATACACACACACGCACACGCACACACACACACACACACACACACACACACACAGCCTGACAAAGGGTAAACACTGAAATTGTTGTGACAGCCATTCATTCCCAATTGCTACCTCCAGTGCAATTCTCCTCAAACTAAAGCAATTTCTATGGTTTAATGGTGTGTCTGCAACGGTTCAGGCTGATAATGGAGACTTAAGCTGGTGAGCCAAGGTGCCCCGTCTATCTGCTTTTAATTCAGCCTAACTGGGAAACGCAAATTATAAACCTATATCCTTGCTAAACAGTGACATCAAGACAAAGTTTAGTTTCCTCAGTGCACAGCTAAGGTCAAAGTCACAGTGTATTGAGTTGCTAGGGCGGTAGTGGCATGTGCTGATTGCTCTCATGAAACTTGCATGTAGTGGGGTTGGGGGTCACGGGATCTTAATTCTGTTTTCATGTAGCCTATCTCCCGAGCCAAGCTGTAGGCGTCTGCGTGCAAGCTGCCGCTCAGCTATTGGCCTTGACAGCACACACTGTAATTGGCTCACTAAGGTGATACGGTAATCATGTGAGTGGCATCTTCTCTGGGAAAGTTTGACACGGAAGGTGGAAGGGGATGTTCAGAGTTTTGTACCAAGGGGGCTGTAACCTTGTGCCAGGACTAAATTGAGTGCAGGTAGATATGGAGCACCACCTAATCCAATGCAAAGTAACTGGAAGCCAAAGAGACGAAGCATGTTTTCCCTGAAACAAAAGCATGTCCGCAAACGCAATCCCGTGCATCCATCTGAACTAGCTCCTTAGCATGCTTCAAGATCACACAGCATACTGTTGGCCCTAAGATGTCTTGCCTGAGAGATGAGATTTGTGTGTGTGTGTGTGTGTTTATGGAAAGAGTTGTCGTCCTCTCCTTCCCTGGCTTGTCCTCCCTGACTTGGCTCCTGGCGAGGAGGAAGGAGAGCTGTTCCTGTTCCTCAGGACTGTCCTCACGCCGCACACAGATGGTTATTATGGAGCTGCACATAAATTGATTATGTTGGAAATTAACTGTTGCTGTCAAAGGCAGCCGCCAACCTGTCCCAGTGTGTCCCTCTGCTTGCTGATGCATAGGATCCAGCTGATGAGCCAGATGTTGCACACCGTGCGGCTCATTTTAAGGTCAGCACAAAAGTGGTATGGGGGCTCCGACTCGCCGGCTTTGTAGTCAAGTGCGCCGCTCGCCCTCTTGCCATTTTGCGGGATTGTGATGTTCAATGTGTGCAAAGTTTTTTTGGTTTTATGCTGATGATTGGATGTTAGGGAGGGATGGCTGATGTCGTTTGTTCGATGAGGTCTTTCCTTTGTTGTCTTGACTGTTGCCAGCACTTCGTGTTCAGGGTCAAGGGAAGATAATGGCTGTTGGAATCCCTTTTGACTTGACTCTCCTTATGATTCAGTTCCCCACCGAGGGTCACCGAGGAAGTTTTTCTTGGGTCACTGGTGACTGTTTACCTTGTCCATGTGCGTGGTCCAGAAAAAAAAAGAAGCTTTTCGCTAAATGACCTTTTCACCCGTTGGAAAATGAAGTATTCTTTTGTGACGTGCCAAACGATCATGTTGGAGTCCATTCCAGAATCTCATTATAGGTTTGCATGGATAAGCATGGGTCGCTCCTGGTTCCTGTCTCTAGGGATAGGTGAGGAGATACCGATTCAGCACAAACTCAGGTCTTAGGGGGGGGCTTGTACATTGTTATCCAGGACTACCTTGATTCCAGTCTCATCCCTGGATGTTTTCTTTATGCACAGCAGGGTAGGGGAGACAGGTTGGTTTTACATTTACATTACATTACATTTAAGTCATTTGGCAGACGCTCTTATCCACGAGCGACTTACAAATTGGTGAATTCACACCTTTTTTTTTTAACTCTTGTGGGTATTCCTCAGCATTAGTATATCTTACAATACTCTTTTCAATATCAGGATAAATACCAAATGTCTTGCGTTGAAATGGGGACCCGCGTTTGGATGAGGTGTCCCTCTTCGAAGAGACATGCATCTGAATCAACAGCATGAATGCAGTATGTCCAAATAACAGGAGATTCAAATTACGAATGTTTTTGAAAAGCCCCGTTTTGTGTGTCTTCATTCGACGTCGTTATTATTTTCGGTCCCCTACTTTTGCACCACACATATGCAGCATGTGAGTCCAACACGGGCCTTTAGTCAGAGCAAGCCGGTCAGATGCTGTTGCAGACATTAATATGAATGAGAGCAGGTGATAAAGTGTCGGTCTCTGGGATGTGTTGCTGACACATCCCCCTCACACCCCAGATGTACTGGAGCTAGGGAGGCTGTCACTCAATCTGGACACATCTGAGCAGCTAGAAGGGTCGCCGTCACAACACCGCCCAACTCTAACCAAGTGAGAGAGATGCGAAACGGAGGCAAATACGAATTCTTCAGCCTCCTTTATGTGACGATGAAACTGCAACTCTGTTTTCAGATTTATTTCAATATATGACCATTTATTTCAATATATGACAACGCGGGTGTGTTCCAAACATTTCTGTGTATGTGTATGTGCACGTGCGTGCCTGTGTGTGCGGTGTGTATGTGTGAGAGAGGCGAGAGCACAGGGAGTCCTCTTTTGATACATCTTACAAAGTCAATGAGGTATGGGTGTAAGCGATTCCACGCCCGCTCAAAACATGTCTTTTTGTTCATTAACCCACATACTTTCACCTTAGCTTCCTGAAACATGTAATTATGGGAGGCATCAAAAGTAGGAAATGATCTGTTTATTGAATACATCATTGAGAATAATCTGCAATCTCTGTAATTAATTAACATAAGAGTCAACCTTATTTACTTCACAGTGTCAAACCGTGCTTAGTCAACTGACATTATGTGATGTGACTATGTACTGTCGGTGCTTCTAAAAGGTGTTGTGTAAGGGACGTGCACTTGTTTTGAAAAGCCCGACAGCGGTTTTAAAAATGTCATGGTAATGATACCACACATATTTGCAAAAGAACCGCATTGCTCTGCAACTGGAGTTGCACTGTTTATATTGGATGGTGAAGCCTCACACTCGCGATATGTAAATGAGTTGCCTGCAACACAGAGAAAAAATTAAGTAGAAGTAGATGATAGTTTGCATACCCAAAGGGGAATACTTTTCTTATAAAAAATGCTTGGGAATTTTAACATATTGAAGAATTACATGTTTATCTTCCTTTATAAAGGCTTTGCTTCAGAATATCTTTGAACATCCAGGCGGTGGAAAAAGAAAGCCAGGCAAAACAAGGTTTGTAGCAATGTGCGTTTATTGTTTCCCAATTTAGATTAAAAAAAAGAGAGGGGAGGATTTTTGGCGATTTACACACCTCCGTAAAATGGCAGAAATCTCTCTGCTGTTATATCAGGCTGGAACACCTTGGCAGATAGGGGCTCAGAGGTAGCACAGACCCAAATGAAATTTTCTGTGCTTAAAATGGGAAAAGGGGGGGGGGGGGGATATTTTCCAATCACCGCTCCGCCGACTTCTCATTGTTCTGGGGAGCTGTTCGCCATTCTGCACGATTAACAATATTATCTGTACCTGCCCGAGTCAGCCTGGCAGTCCTTGGGCCATTGTGTTCCCGTCAGGGGTGACTGCCTTGGGCCCGGCGTGTCACGCACGCTCCCCCCTTCACCCATCAGTGGGGACAGGCTTGGCTGGGTCCAGGTGGGACGTGCTGGCATTTGGGCTTTCGTCCGCAGCAGGAGGGAGTGGAAGGGACCGGGCCTCCACAACCTCCACAGCAGGCCGGTGCCACAGAGCAGGTTCCCTCTCCCCAGCCGTGGCAGCCCCAGACCAGGGGCGGGGCAGGGTGATGGGGGGGGGGGTCCCCAGGGGCCACCTTTGCGTGCCCTGAGCACGGAGTCTCCATCTGGCCACTCTGCAGTGGAGAATGGCAGCGACATGGCATTCGCTCAAAAAATAAGTGTCTCTCTCTCGATTTTCTACTTTTGACTGTTTCTCTTTTTCGTTCTCTCTCACGCTCTCTCTCTGTCACACTCACAATGCAAGACACGCTCACCATTACACCATCATCATGTGCACCTTTAAACATGTTTGACAGTGTACTCTATCATAAAACCATAATACATGCCAACCGTTAATGCTGTGGCCATGTATGAAAACAGCTAATAAATGCAATATGATGGTGGTACCATTTCACAAATAATCCCCTTCAAGCCTACATATTTGAATCATAGGTTTCAGGACACCGTTTGTTTGGGTTTTCCCCAATCCCCACAGAAGTAAATGGCAGATTAGCATACCTGAGGTCCTATTTGATTAAAGATATCACTCACTCACTCACTCACTCACTCACTCACTCACTCACTCACTCACTCACTCACTCACTCACTCTCACACTCTCTCTCACACTCTCTCTCACACTCTTCTCCCCTCTCTCTCACACTCTCTCTCACACTCTTCTCCCCTCTCTCTCACACTCTCTCTCACACTCTTCTCCCTCTCTCTCACACTCTCTCACACTCTTCTCCCCTCTCTCTCACACTCTCTCACACTCTTCTCCCCTCTCTCTCACACTCACTCTCACACTCTCTCTCACACTCTTCTCCCCTCTCTCTCACACTCACTCTCACACTCTCTCTCACACTCTTCTCCCCTCTCTCTCACACTCTTCTCCCCTCTCTCTCACACTCTCTCTCACACTCTTCTCCCCTCTCTCTCACACTCACTCTCACACTCTTCTCCCCTCTCTCTCACACTCGCTCTCACACTCTCTCTCACACTCTTCTCCCCTCTCTCTCACACTCTTCTCCCCTCTCTCCATCCATCCTCAATGCACCGGTGACCCAGGCCACCTCTGCCCCCAATGGAGGCTCCTTTGATGAAATCAAGAATTCATTGCCCAGGTGGCCAGCCCCTTCTATTCCTTTGGTCCTTTCTCTCCCTCTTCTGCCCCCTCACCCTTCTCCCCTATACTGAATAATTGACTCAGCTGCAGCCTTTGTGATATAATAACCCGTTTACTCCACAGAATGACATTTCACAGGCTCTGCGCCGGCATAAAGCTAATTGTTCTAGAGAGAGGGAGCAGTGTGTGTGCCGGCTAATGATAAGAGGAAGAGCGGGCGGCTGTGTCTGTGCTGCAGGCCTGCGGATAGGGTGGAAGTGACATTTATCTCCTGCACCGAGCCCCAGCCACAGTTAGGTCCTGTATCCAGCCTCTCTCTCACACACACACACACACACACACACACACACACACACACACACACACACACACACACACACACACACACACACACACACACACACACAGTGCTACACTGTTACTGTAGTTTTATTACTTTTCAATAACCAACCGTGTGTGTGTGTGTGTGTGTGTGGAGCTCAGTAGGCTGCCCTGCAGAGAACAGATAGGATGTTTAATTTCAGGGCGAAATTCCCATTTTCTCCTCTCTCTGTTCCTCACAATGAGAAAAAAAATAGGGAAAATGAGATATGGACAGATGAGGAGGAGGGAGTGGGGGTAGGGGGTGGGGGGGTGGGGGTATTTTTTTGTTTGATAAGTTTTGAGCTCTGTGTTGGTTACTTTTGTGTATTGCTGTCTAGGCAACTTCTCAGTTTCTTTGTTTAAAGGACAATGTGGAAACATGTCGGATGAGATAGTCAGTCTAAAAAAAAATATATTCTCTAAATAAGCAATAGCATGAATGAGATATTGGGGTTTTCTAGTGTAGAATCCACAAGATGATCCACTTAAAAATATTGATATTCAATATGTACTAATAAGATATACAATATACAATTGTCATCAATTGTAGAGATGAAGCATAGCCTTCAGAAAAGCATAGACTTTTGACTGAGTATAGATTTAAACGTATCTCTGTTTGAATGACGTTCCTAGATATTGATGTGACCGGAGCCATAAATACACGGGAGAAAAGATATAAAAACAACATTGTAAAGAGTTGGTCCCATGTTTCATGAGCTGAAAAAAAAGATCACAGAAATATTCCATACGCACAAAAAGCTTATCTGGGGAGGAGGAGTTGGCTTTGGGGATGACCAGTGAAATGTACCTGCTGGAGGGCGTGCTACAGGTGGGTGCTGCTACGGTGACCAGTGAGCTGAGATAAGGCGGGGCTTTACCTAGCAGAGACTTATAGATGACCTGGAGCCAGTGGGTCTGGCGACGGGTATGAAGCGACGGCCAGCCAACGAGAGCATAGAGGCCGCAGTGCTGAGTAGTATATGGGGCTTTGGTGACAAAACGGATGGCACTGTGATAGACTGCATCCAGTTTGAGTGTTGGAGGCTATTTTGTAAATGACATCGCCAAAGTCATGGATCGGTAGGATAGTCAATTTTACGAGGGCATGTTTGGCAGCATGAGTGAAGGAGGCTTTGTTGCGAAATAGGAAGCCGATTCTTGATTTAATTTTGGATTGGAGATGCTTAATGTGAGTCTGGAAGGAGAGGTTACTGTCTATCCAGACACCTAGGTATTTGTAGTTGTCCACATATTCTACGTCAGAACCGTCCAGAGTAGTGATGCAAGACGGACAGGCGGGTGCGGGCAGCGATCGGTTGAAGATCATGCATTTAATTTTACTTGCATTTAAGAACAGACCATTGAAGACAGCCTGATCAACTCTATGCGAAGGAGATGTTTTAAGTTGCATGAGGTAAATGGTGATCACACCAGATACTGACTGGTTTTCTGATCCACGCCCCTACTTTTTTTTAAGGTATCTCTGACCAACAGGTGCATATCTGTATAACCAGTCATGTGAAATCCATACATTAAGCGCAGCATTTCCCAGACTCAGTTCTGGGGACCCGAAGGGGTGCACGTTTTGGTTTTTGCCCTAACACAACACAGCTGATTCAAATGATCAAAGCTTGAGGATTAGTTGATTCTTTGAATCAGCTGTGTAGTGCTAGGGCAAAAACCAAAACGTGCACCACATGTGTTCCCGGGGACAGAGTTCGGGAAACCCTGGATTAGGGCCTAATTAATTGATTTAAATTGACTGATTTCCTTATATGAACCATAACTCAGTAAAATCTTTGAGCATGTTGCATGTAGATTTTTGTTCAGTGTACATACTGTATGAGTACATGTGAACCCACCCCCACCCCAAAAAGAAATACATCTAAAGATTGCTCCCAGCGTTGATCAAAGCGCAGAACGCTTGATCTGACAGAGTTCTAATCGCGCCTGGCTCTTTGCAAATGAGCGGAATCATGAACAGTGGTTTGTTTGTTATGTTCGCCTCCGAGTCCTCTCAAGTAGGCAACTGCTGACAGTGTGTTTGCAAGACTCCGGACAAAAGGCCATTTTGAAACCGTCCCGAGACTACAGAACCCCCCCCAAACAAACAAAAAACAATTCTCTGTGAATGAGTGCACAACTGGTAAATAGTCACTTATAGATATGTGCAGTAACGTTGAAGGGCTCTGGCTATTAGCCAGCTAGAAGGATGAAGTAAGAAGCTAATGTTAAAACAGAGCCTACCTCAGAAGGAGCAAAATAAATAAATGCTACTAAATTCTCATAATAATGCTTTTCAGAGTAGGGCTACTGAGACGGACAGTGATGTGGTGCTCAGTGGTGAGGTTAAGGCTGGTTGCAATGCATGCAGGAGGAAGCAGAGTGGATACATAGAGAGAGAGAGCGAGGAAGCAAGCAGAGAGAGAGGTTCGTACAGTGGTTCCCACACTTAGGGTCGGGGCCCCATGTGGGGTCCCCTGAGAAAATATGCACTAATCTTATCAAACATGTTAGGAAGTAAATCAAATGAAGACAGGGTTTAGTATGAACATCTCCACATGGCCCGTCTTCCCTAAACGCCTACATCAACATGCAAAAAATACAGTTCAAAAAATGGCCTTCCATATTCTTTTCTGTCGGCGGTTGTTCACTCGTCTTATCTTGATCGCCCACTGGAGTTTATAGTTTACCCATTACAAGCTTTTTTTTTTACTACTACGTCACTGATATTAATACAGAACCACAAGTAATATTCTAGTAATTCATGTGAATGGGATGATACGATCATCTGTGTGCTACATTGATGTCTGTTTGTGCGGAGCTTGATTAGTAATGCCTAACATGCTGACCAGACATGACGCGTGCGCGAGTGTCGCAAAATAAATTTAGAAATCCATGTTATTTATTCAATTATTATTCTATTATTGCACCCACACTGCTCGCACGCGCCAACGAGCGTCTGTGATGCCAAGGGCAAAAAGAAAAATAGAACTCCTTTCTATTTCTGATGCAGATCGCGCTGCAAGTGCAAGCTAACTAGCTAAATTGCCATACATGTTTAATGCTTTTCGACCTGTCCCCAAATGAATGTCATTGGTTCAGAGTTTGTTTTGATATTTTTTACCTGCGTGTCGTGATCACGTTTAGTGTAGGGTTACAAAATAAATGTATGCACGATGGCACACGCGAGCAGCCGGTTTGGGTCCCGTGTTAGAGAACGTATGTGAACGCAAATGTCATCTCAGAAATTAGATATCTATATAAAGAGTTGATGATTTTATGCAATTTCTCATTACAACCGACTGACGCTGATACACTGACTGTACAACACATTAAGAACACCTGCTCTTCCCATGACATATAGACCGAGCAGGTGAATCCGGGTGAACGCTATGATCTCTTATTGATGTAATTTGTCAAATCCACTTAAAAATCAGTGTAGATGAAGGGGATGAGTTAGGTTAAAGACTGATGTTTAAGCCTCGAGAATTGAGACATGGATTGTGTATGTAGGAAGGAAATGGTTCCACTGTTGAACCAGAACATTCATTGCATACTGCCTGTCTGGACATCTCAGTACAAGGTTAAGGTCTTTGAAGTCTCCCATCTTGTGATTGAATTACATTCTTTATATAGATCCAGATAACTCACTTAAGCAGGAGAAACTTTCTGCATGACATGTTTTCTATTGATCGCAGGTTTGTATAATTCTAATGGTTCTGTCTAGAGTTTCAATAGAGAGGCTAGAGACGGGCAAAGGGAGGGAGGAGGGAAGGAGAAATAGAGGGAGGCAGAGAAAGAGCGAAGCAGCCTCAAGACAAGATTATGCATTGCTGATGGCTGTGTCTTTCTTGTCGTCTCTGGAACAAACTTAGACATTTAGAGAACGACTGAAGGAATCTGTGAGCCGTCTTGAATAGCTCATGAGAAAATGACTTTATAGTCTGGTGTCAATATTGCAGTTGATTTGAAGCCCCAGTAAAAGGATTGGTTTGATTGAATACCATTTCAACTATATCCCCTGCCATTGGTAATGACATCAGAGGGAGAGAGCATGTCACTTCACCTTAGTCCTCTCAGATGTCAAATGCAAGTAGACATTCACATTAACAGACCAAGTCATGTGACCTCTATAGACATCATGAGAGGAGGTCTCGACATTACCATATACGAAGGGACCATGAGTGTAATTTTAATGCAATTTGGTCTTAAAGAATATAAATAGTTATAGTAACAGTATCTCCAAATACATGATCAATATCAACAAATGTTGAAATATTATACATAAGGCCTATTAAATCAAATGTTGAAGATTTATGACAATAATCTATGGTTTAATCAGCAGATGTACAGTATGTTGTCTGCAGCACCTTGCTCCTCCCAAGAGGCCCCGCAATCAAGAACCGACCAAGCAAGACCCTGCTTACTGTAGCCCCAGCTGGACTGTGTAGCAACAGACTTAAGAGCCTATTGCAATTTTAGCACCTATGATTCTTTGGTATGATAAACAGTAGTAGAGTACTGACGAAAGCCTGCTACCTACAAAAACACTTAAGAGAACAAATTAGTATGGGTAGAAAAAGTTCCAACTTACTTTACCACGTTGAATAATTATGCCATCAGAAAGTGGGTGGTGTGAACAGGAAGGTTGGAATGCTAAACTGAAAGACACCCCCACTGCACCTCTGAAGCCCAGCATCCACCTAGACAGGGAGAGATACAAAATCATGGGCATTAATATGAAGTTGGTCCCCTCTTTGCTGCTATAATAGCCTCCACTCTTCTGGGCAGGCTTTCCACCAGATGTTGGCTCACAGTCGGCGTTCCAATTCATCCCAAAAGTGTTCGATGGGGTTGAGTTCAGGGCTCTGTGAAGGCCAGTCAAGTTCTTCCACACCTATCTTGACAAACCATTTCTGTATGGACTTCGCTTTGTGCATGGGGGCATTGTCATACTGAAACAGGAAAGGGCCTTCCCCAAACTGTTGCCACAAAGTTGGAAGCACAGAATCGGACAGAATGTAATTGTATGCTGTAGTGTTAAGACTTTTCCCTGGACCTCAGGGGTCTAGTCTGAACCATCAAAAACAGCCCCACATCATTATTCCTCCTCCAAACTTTACAGTTAGCACTATGCATTCGGGCAGGTAGCATTCTCCTGGCATCTGACAAACCTAGATTAGTCCGTCAGACTGCCAGATGGTGAAGCATGATTCATCACTCCAGAGAACGTGTTTCCACTGCTCCAGAGTCCAATGGCAGCAAGCTTTACACCACTCCAGCCGACACTTGGCATTGTGCGTGGTGATCTTAGGCTTGTGTGCGGCTGCTCGGCCATGGAAACCCATTTCCTGATGCTCCCGACAAACAGTTCTTGTGCTGACATTGCTTCCAGAGGCAGTTTAGAACTCAGTAGTCAGTGTTGCAACCGAGGACAGGCAATTTTTAAGTGCAACGCACCTCAGTACTCGGCGGTTCCGTTCTTTGAGTTTGTGTGGCCTACCACTTCGCGGCTGAGCCGTTGTTGCTCCTAGACGTTTCCACTTCACAATAACAACACTTACAGTTGACCGGGGCAGGTCTAGCAGGGCAGACATTTTATGAACTGACTTGTTGGAAAGGTGGCATCCTATGACGTTGCCACGTTGAAAGTCACTGAGCTCTTCAGTAAGGCCATTCTACTGCTGATGTTTGACTATGGAGAATAAACAGGCCTTGTTCCGGCCTTGCCCTGAAGACTTCACGTCACATCACTATGATCAGGTCTCAAAATCAAACCCCTGGTCACTTCACCATCAAGTGATACGGATTATTACACCACCTGTAAAACGGACTTCCTCTATGATTTTATTTGGGAGAGAACAGGAACAAGGGTTCTTGTACAAACACCACAGTCCACGTCGATCTGAAATGGCCTCTTTGTTTCCCACTCTGAAGTGGAGTGTTTCAGAGATGTATCAAGTCAAATGCCACCAAGCAGATGACTTGCATGTTATTACCATAATTTACCCTGCTGCAGGCTGTTGTGTTGTACCATAGCCATGCTATTCTGTGAAACCTACAGTACTGACAGGCTTAAGCGCTCTCATGCAGTTATGCACAGTAAAGTTTGTAGCAAGTCGTCAGCAAGGTTAGAGATTCGCACTAGCTCCACTTCTCTGGTGACAGCGGAGTTGATTTGAGTGGCGTGGCGTGCTGTGTGTGTGTCATTCTGTCCTCCTCCCATCATCCTCCCCGGCTGACAAGGCTTTCATGGGGCTGTAGAAAATCTGCTCGGCAGATGGGAGCTTCGCTTTTTACAGCTCACTTGAGGGACGCCCATGCGGGCGACGCAATCTGTGACCCACAATGCAGCACCCGTGGATCCAATGGAGAATCGATGCAGAGCCACGGCCCAGATTTCCTCAACAATCCCCTCTGTATCTCTAACATGCCCGGCCCTGAAGAAGCATCGCACTTTATTTATCTACTGGAAATAACGTAGGACCTTTCGAGCACACACATGCATAAACACAAAAACACACACACACAGAGCCTCCTTCTGTCTCTCAAAAGTCGACACTTATAGGGAGCGCGGGGAGGGACAATTGGGATTTGCATATGTCGTAGAGAAAGAACTACAAGTCCCAGCAGGCTCGGCGGTGGAAATGAACCAGCTGTCCATGGTTTGTAGATCAGATCCTATCCTCTTGGTTACGAAATCTTAAAATAATGAGGACCAAAGTGGTAGGCATGCCGTGTGTCTCTCCTTTGTTGTTTTCCTACGACAGAAGTTATTTTTCTTCCGTTGCCTCCGAGCTGGGTTCGGTTTGTGCCAATGTTTGCTGTGCTACATTTGCTCTCTTTCTCACACACACACACACACACACAATAGTTGTGCCCTGCCCCTCTAAAGCTGTCATCCAACTCCCGCCATTTGTTTAATTTAGACTTGAGCGTGGTCCATAAATTGTCCTCACCAACTGGCTTTATCAAACATGCAAAGATCAGAGCGATCAGACACATATTGGAGTTTCAGGAACTTTTTTCCCATCCAAGTTTTGGTTGTGTTTTGACCCTATGGTTTGTTGGATTCCTTGATGTAACTTGCAGTGTACTCAATGTACTCCTAACAGGTAGGAAGTAGTTGAACTTGCATTTGATTATTGTTCCACTCAAGTTCCCCACTCAACACCACACTGGTACTTCTGAAATGTCATTAAAAAAAGAACATTCCATGCCAAATAGAGACGATTATCAAAATACTACTGCAAAAACACAGTGGGTATAGGAACACGTGTGCCTCACTTTCATTGGGTTTAAACTAAAGGCCTGCTTGCTTTGTGTGTTTTGGTGAGAAGCATCTGTCTGCACAATTAAGAATAGCTCTCCTTGCAAAGACAAACATCTGTCAGGACTAAAAAAAAATCAACACAAACAATGGCATAAAAGCTTAATTAAACAGATAAGGATTGAGGTTGTTATGGCAGCGGAGTAGAGTGGCAGGCAATGGGGATGGGAGGGGCCTCTAAATACACCAATACAGTGTGTGGGTTTGCATATGATGTTGGGCTCAATATGTTTTATAGGCCCATGCTGAGGTCACTCGACACGTCTGTATACATCCAGCTGGCTGGTCATCTGTGAGGATGAAAACAGGTTATATTTGTGCTTATGGGAAGTAATGTATTCTGCACCAATGATGGTGTCAATAGACGCTAGGTCATTTTTTTTTGGTTTAGTTGTAATCTAAAATGTGTCATCACTGAGCTTTCAACCATTTTGAATAATAACAACGGTCAAATGGGATTACAATGTCCGATATTTAGTATTTATTACAATTTAATGTGTTATCACTGTGCTTCATCTAATAGCACAACCAAATGACCTGGATTACAGTTGAGATTACCTTAAAAGTACATAGTGGAAGTGATCAATGCTGTTCGAGAATCTGCCCAGATTACTATAGCAATGGTGAAGATCTCCACAGACCTGTGACCTTTGCATGCCATCTTGAACATACACGCTTTCCATCATTACATAAGAAGACATTTATAGTTACAGACACCTCACAATGTAGTTATGGATGTGTTACTCATTTTAAGGTTGAATAAATACTGCTACATTAGTTTGATAGCCTTAACTTTAGGCTATTTTGTTTCATCTGATCGACTGGTTTAATTCTATTCTTTAACTTTTATTTTTGGTTAAGTTGGAGACGTGAATCCAACAGATAAATTAACTTGTCGACAGGTTAATAGGCTATTTGCTGTATTTCAAAAGTGATACCCCACTGGGCACACACTGATAGAATCAACAATGTGGAATAGATGTTGGATTGACGTCTGTGCCCAGTGGGACTGATGGTGTTTGGTTGTCAACACAACCAAATATCAACATTTGAAGGACATGTAACCTTTGTGCCACTGTCTCGCTTTAATTCCAGTTTTTCTACAAATGAATGGTTGATTACGTTGGATTCACATCACCATCTCAACCAAAATACTAGTTCAAGAGTAGAACTAAATGAAATCAAACTTTAAACGCACTTTAAATAAAGTTTGATTTGATTTTAGTCCTACTCCTTCACTTAGATTTTTGGTTGAGATGGTGATGTGAATCCAACATATTTAATGATTAACTTGACGATTACATTTGAAAAATCAACCAGAGCTTGAAACCCTAGGCCTTTATGTATGGTCTAGTTTCAGTTGAACCCTGGGTTGCAAATGACTTTGCAAATGCTTTACAGGCCTGAAAACTCTCAGTGATGATACATGACTTTGAAAGTGTGGATACATTTCATTTGTTCTGTGAAACCTACCCTTTGGAATGACTTTGATAGCAACTGTAAATATATTTAGTTATTAAGAGATGTCTCAATAATCTTCCTCACCACAGTAGACCATGACAAAGCTAAGCAGGGCTGGGCTTGGTTAAAAACCTGGACGGGACACCAAATGAAGAGCTGTAGATGGATCCAATCTCCAGTAGAAAATGTTGCATATCCCATTGTTGTTTTTTCTGATAGTTGATATATTGTTGAAGTTCTGACGTTGTTTAAAAAAGGTACAAATTGTAAAAAAAAAAAAATACAAAAAAAAAAAATTAGTCCAGGTTTGTCTGTGTTGAAAATAGGTTACAATGAGGACATAACCCTGTGGTTGAAATTTCACCCTCAAAACAAAAGTTATTTTTTTCCCCCCCCCAAATGTAATGTATATTCCACATTGCAAAGCGTTGACAAATTACGTTGAAACAACATCGATTTAACCAGTTTGTGCCCAATGGGTATTTATTCATAACGTCACAGCACCCCCTTCAGATTATTTCTCTTTTTTCTCTCTGCATTGTTGGGAAGTGCCTGTAAGTAAACATTTCACTGTTAGTGAAACCTGTTGTTTATGACGCAGGTGACAAATAACATTTGACTTCACATTTGTTATGGCATTAGAGCTGGATAGAATGTTTTCAGATTGTTATTGTACCAGTAGCAGTGTGTGGGTAAAGTCAATGGGGAAGCCAAGACGGGGGGTAGCCATTTTACAACCTATGTATTGAGATAATTGCGTTGTTTGCTCTATAACCTGTTAGTTCAAATGCCTTGCCACCGTGATATATAGGCCTAAACGGCAGAATAAATTCAACCACACCTTTGTTTCATCACGAAACCAGAGAGCAACATCTGCAAGTTAATGTTTCTGACATTTTCGGAACACTAAACAACTATTGATTTAGAAGCACGAAGTAGCACGAAGTAGAAAAAACATGTTGAATCACCCTACTCGTAGAGAAACGCCAATGCCATCCTCATCTCTTTCATGTTGGCAAAACAATCTATATGAATGCGCCTTTCATATATGTCGGCCTCGGTTACCTGGCTAAAATGCTTGCTCGCTTACTTTCATGGGCAATGATGTTAACTAGCTGGCCTGGTACATTAGCTTACTACACCTGGCTACATATTGAAATTCCACCCTCTCAGGCCAGGGGCATTGGCCTGTGCGTTGAAGTAAAATCACAAGTCCAAATCCAAATCACCATCCATGGCTAATTTAGAAAAGGAACAATTTTAGCTAGCTAGCCACCGGAGGATAGCGGCACACAATTGAAGATTATTTCTGTATGATGTTTTGCTTCTGATGTGATTGGTGTGAAGAAAATGGCTTCCCTTGACACTTTCTTGGGGTGTGACAGGACACAGTTGAGCTCACTCAGTTTAGCTCAATGCTGATTGGCTATTATTGTCTAAAAAAATATTATCAAGGGAGGCCAAATGCTCGCTGGCTTCCCTGGTATTCAATGCTATGGGCGGCAACAATGTCATACTCTTTCTGACCAGACAGCATCAGATTGATGGGCTACACATACTGAGACAGAGGGGCACTGTTTTGGTTACTCGGATGCTTTCTCTGGTGAGATACAGAGCATACGGAAAGTATTCAGACCCCTTGTTACGTTACACCCTTATTGTTAAAATTGTATAATATATATATACATTTTTCAATCAATCTACACACAATATCCCATAATGACAAAGCAAAAACAGTTTTTTTTAAAAATGAAATAAAAAAACACCTTATTTACATAAGCATCCAAACCCTTTTCTATGAGACTCAAAATTGAGCTCAGGTGCATCCTGTTTCCATTGATCATCCTTGAGATGTTTCTACAACTTGATTGGTGTCCACCTGTGGTAAAATCAAATGATTGAACATGATGTGGAAAGGCACACATGTCTATATAAGGTCCAACAGTTGACAGAGCATGTCAAAGCAAAAACAAAGCGAGGAGGTCGAAGGTATTATCCGTAGATCTCAGAGACAGGATTGTGTCGAGGCACAGATCTGGGGAAGGGTACCAAAACATTTCTGCAGCATTGAAAGTACCAAAGAACACAGTGGCCTCCATCATTCTTTAATAGAAGAATGGGAGAAACTCCCCAAATACAGGTGTGTCAAGCCTGTAGCGTCATACCCAAGAAGACTCGAGGCTGTAATCACTGCCAAAGGTGCTTCAACAAAGTACTGAGTAAAGTGTCTGAATAATTATGTAAATGTGATCGTTTTGTATTTTTAATACATTTACAAACATTTATGAAAACCTGTTTTTGCTTTTCCATTGTGGGGTATTGTGTGTAGATAGATGTAGGAAAAAAAAAATATTTACTAAATTTTAGAATAAGACTAGTGTAACAAAATGTGAAAAAAGTCAAGGGGTCTGAATACTTTCTGAATGCACTGTACATTCAGCCTCTTGTGAACTGAAGGACAATTATGAAACAACTATGAAACACACGTTTTTTTCTCGCATTTTTTTGGGGGGGGGGGGGGCTGGCTTCTCTTGGCATACGTGAATACACATCACTGTGCAGGACTTAACTTGGACCAAGTTATGACTATGGCAAGTTCAAGGTTGAGATATTATCAAATTATGCCTTTATTTTCCTGACATTCCATTTCACACATTCTATTTTCATACAACTGTGAGATGTACTGTATGATAATCATCAAAAATCAAACTTCACCCATCTTTCCATATTATGAGGAACACAAAATGAGCAAACTGCAAAATGTGGTTTGAATGTGCTGCAGGTGGGATGAAAAAAAAACATGGAAAAAGCTGACACGTTAATACAGGATCCAAAAGGAGAGCGCAACCTGGCAGTCACTCAAATTCTGCACCTGCACCTATCCAAAACAAGCTCTCCTGTGTGATTCTCTGGCTCCCTTTCCCATTTCCATTCGCTTCCGTGTTCGGAGGCTAGGGAAATTGTCATATTTTTTGTGTGTTTTTTGGGGGGCGTTGCACTCCATGTGTGTTAATTGTGCCCTCCCTTATGAAGAGGACATGTTTGAGAGCAGTCGTGCCAGGTTCTATCGATGACACAGCATGGAGCTACAGACACCTGGTCTGCCTGAAGGGCAAGCGGAAGACTTCCTCCCTCTCCTCTCCTCTCTTGCTCTCTATTCTCTCTCTTTCTCACTCCTGCTCTCTTTCACTCTTTTCGCTTGGAGAAAACAGCTGCTGTTCAGCCACTCACACACAGCTATACCACCATACCAGCCTAACCCCATCCCATCAATCACCACACCGCTGTGTAGAATGGGTGTGTGTGAGAGAGAGTGTGTGTACCCCGCGCTTTGTGTCAGATCAAATCAAACTTGGGTGAAAAGTCAATGCATTAATTAATATACAGAGAACTATTCCAGTACATTCAATTATTTTTGTGATTGAAGTTGAAAAGCCATGAGCAGATCGGTACAGTGGTGAGTATTCATGGGTGCCAAGGGAATCCAGGCTACCCCAAAAAATTGACCAAGAAAAAAAACACATACTAAATTTGTCATCTCTCTGTGTTTCATACATTCAGCCTTTTGCGAACTCAAGGAAATGTATCTCTTGTTATTGTTATGTTATTGTGTTACTATTTTCCTTTAGTTTATTGAGCACATTTTTATTACTTTTTAAAACTCTTCATTGTTGGCTATGGCTTCTTAAGTAAGCATTTCACAGTAAGGTTTACACCTGTTGTATTCGGTGCACGTGACAAATAAAATGTGATTTGATTGATTTGATCTCACCAGAGAAAGTATCCAAGAGAACTAAACAGCGCCACTCTGTCTCAGAATGTGCGGTGTATCTATCTGATGCTATCTGGTCAAAAAGCGCATGACTTTGTTTTTTGCCCGTAGCATTGAATGCAACGGAAGCCAGCCAGCTTTGGCCTTCCTTTAATTAAAAAAAATAAAAATACAACAGCAGCCAATAAGCATTGAGCTAAACTGATTGAGCTCAGCTGTGGATGGTCCTGGGTGTACTGAAGGAAAAAAAAAATCTCAAGGGAAGCCAGTTTGGATTTGGCTTAAGACCAATCACATCAGAAGCTAAACCTCATTGACATACTTTTTTAAATTGTTGCTTCTCGTTGTGTCATTGTCCTCTGGTGGCTAGCTATCTAGCTAAAATCAGCCCTTTCCTAGATTAGCCATGGATGGAGATGGAGATAGAGATTTGGATTTCTGGTTTTACGTAATTTTCCATACTGGCCAGTGATTATAATGGGGATTCGGATTCAACCTTAAATTCATACATTGTTCCCCTGGCCTGAGAGGATGAAAGTTCAACATGTAGCTAGATGTATTAGGCTAATGTTAACTAGCTGGCCTGGCGCATCATTGCCCATGAAAAGAAGTTAGGCTAGCGAGCAAGCATTTTACCAGGTAGCCTAGGACAACAAAAACTGTACTGTATGACAGAGTCCTAGGCTATTTAGGTAACATGAAAAAGAGGAGGATGGAATTGGTGTTTCTCTACAAGAAGTATGAATCAACATGTTTTTTTCTACTTGCGCGCACACACACACACACACACAAAGTCTCTCTCTTTCTCTCACACACTTCCAAACATTTCCATGTTTGACCGTGCTGTAGGTCATGCAACTGTTTGTTACATGCAATATGCTTTGTGGACTTCACCGGACAGATGTTGCTCTCCTGTTTTGTAATGAAACAAAAGGAGTGGTTGAACTTATTCTGCCACCGTCTACTTACTGTCTCGGCCTGAGGCCTATACAGATATCACAGTATGAACTAACAGGTTATGGAGCAAACAAAGCAATTATCAAAACAAATACAGTATGGTAGATTGTAATATGGCTTATTTTTCTGGCCCTTGCTTCCCCGGTGATTTCAAATCTAAATTTACTGGTCACATACACATGATTAGCAGATGTTCTTGCAGGTGTAGCGAAATGCTTGTGCTCCTAGCTCCGACAGTGCAGTAATATCTAAAAAGTAATATCCAACAAATTACACAGCATATACCCAAAACACACACATCTAAGTAGGAATGAATTAAGACTGTATACTTATGGATGAGTGATGTCAGAGCGGAACGGACTAAGATACAGTAGAATAGTAAAAAAAAAAGTAGAAATAGTAGAAAAATAGAAATAGTAGAAAAACAGTATATACATATGATATGAGTAATGCAAGATATGTAAGCATTATTAAGTGAATGAGATACTGAAAAATATTCAGCCCCTTTACTTTCAGTGCAGCAAACTCTCTCCAGAAGTTCAGTGAGGATCTCTGAATGATCCAATGTTGACCTAAATGACTAATGATGATAAATACAATCCACCTGTCTGTAATCAAGTCTCCGTATAAATGCACCTGCACTGTGATAGTCTCAGAGGTCCGTTAAAAGCGCAGAGAGCATCATGAAGAACAGGGAACACACCAGGCAGGTCCGAGATACTGCTGTGAAGAAGTTTAAAGACGGGTTTGGATACATATTTTTTTCCCAAGCTTTAAACATCCCAAGGAGCACTGTGCAAGCGATAATATTGAAATGGAAGGAGTATCAGACCACTGCAAATCTACCAAGACCTGGCCGTCCCTCTAAACTTTCAGCTCATACAAGGAGAAGACTGATCAGAGATGCAGCCAAGAGGCCCATGATCACTCTGGATGAACTGCAGAGATCTACAGCTGAGGTGGGAGACTCTGTCCATAGGACAACAATCAGTCGTATATTGCACAAATCTGGCCTTTATGGAAGAGTGGCAAGAAGAAAGCCATTTCTTAAAGATATCCATAAAAAGTGTTGTTTAAAGTTTGCCACAAGCCACCTGGGAGACACACCAAACATGTGGAAGAAGGTGCTCTGGTCAGATGAAACCAAAATTGAACTTTTTGGCAACAATGCAAAACGTTATGTTTGGCGTAAAAACAACACAGCTCATCACCCTGAACACACCATACCCACTGTCAAACATGGTGGTGGCAGCATCATGGTTTGGGCCTGCTTTTCTTCAGCAGGGACAGGGAAGATGGTTAAAATTGATGGGAAGATGGATGGAGCCAAATACAGGACCATTCTGGAAGAAAACCTGATGGAGTCTGCAAAAGACCTGAGACTGGGACAGAGATTTGTCTTCCAACCAGACAATGATCCAAAACATAAAGCAAAATCTACAATGGAATGGTTCAAAAATAAACATATTCAGGTGTTAGAATGGCCAAGTCAAAGTCCAGACCTGAATCCAATCGAGAATCTGTGGAAAGAACTGAAAACTGCTGTTCACAAATGCTCTCCATCCAACCTCACTGAGCTCGAGCTGTTTTGCAAGGAGGAATGGGAAAAAATTTCAGTCTCTCGATGTGCAAAACTGATAGAGACCTACCCCAAGCGACTTACAGCTGTAATCGCAGCAAAAGATGGCGCTACAGAGTATTAACTTAAGGGGGCTGAATAATTTTGCACGCCCAATTTTTCAGTTTTTGATTTGTTAAAAAAGTTTGAAATATCCAATAAATGTCATTCCACTTCATGATTGTGTCCCACTTGTTGTTGATTCTTCACAAAAAATACAGTTTTATATCTTTATGTTTGAAACCTTAACCCTAATGAAAATTCCCTGTTTTAGGTCAGTTAGGATCACCACTTTATTTTAAGAATGTGAAGTGTCAGAATAATAGTAGAGAGAATGATTTATTTCAGCTTTTATTTCTTTCATCACATTCCCAGTGGGTCAGAAGTTTACATACACTCAATTAGTATTTGGTAGCATTGCCTTACAATTGTTTAACTTGGGTCAAACATTATGGGAAGCCTTCCACAATACCCACAATAAGTTGGGTGAATGTTGGCCCATTCCTCCTGACAGAACTGGTGTAACTGAGTCAGGTTTGTAGGCCTCCTTGCTCGCACACGCTTTTCAGTTCTGCCCACATATTTTCTATAGGATTATAAGTGAAATAATCTCTGTAAACAATTGTTGGAAAAATTCCTTGTCATGCACAAAGTAGATGTCCTAACCGACTAACAAGAAATGTGTTGAGTGGTTGAAAAACAAGTTAATGACTCCAACCCAATTGTATGTAAACTTCTGACTTCAACTGTACATACGAGATGAGCAATGCAAGATATGTAAACATTATGAAGTGACTAAGATACTGTAGAACAGTACAGAATACAGTATATACATATGAGATGAGATGAGTAATGCCAGATATGTAAACATTATTAAAATGGGTGGCAGGTAGCCTAGTGGTTCGAGTATTGAGCCAGTAACCAAAAGGTTGGTAGATCGAATCCCCGAGCTGACAAGGTAAAAATCTGTCATTATGCCCCCGAACAAGGCAGTTAACCCACAGTTCCTAGTTTGTCATTGTAAATAAGAATTTGTTCTTAACTGACTGGTCTAGTTAAATAAAGGATAAAACAAATGTAAGTGACTAGTCTTCCATTTCTTAAAGTGGCCAGTGATGCCTAGTCTATGCCTATAGGCAGCAGCCTCTAATGTGCTAGTGATGGCTGTTTAACAGTCTGATGGCCTTGAGATAGAAGCTGTTTTTCAGTCTCTCGGTCCCTGCTTGGGTGCTTGATGTCCTTGATGTTCTTTTTGGCGGTAGGTGCTGTAAGTATCCTGTAGGGTGGGTAGTTTGCCCCCTGTAATGCGTTGTGCAGACCGCACCACCCTCTGGAGTGCCTTGAGGTTGCGGGCGGTGCAGTTGCTATATATACCAGGCGGTGTTATAGCCCGACAGGATGCTTTTAATTGTGCATCTGTAAAAATGTGTGACGGTTTCAGGTGACAGGCCACATTTCTTTAGCCTCCTGAGGTTGAAGAGGCTCTGTTGTGCCTTCTTCACCACACTGTCTGTGTGGGTGGTCCATTTCAGTTTGTCAGTGATTTGTACGCCACGGAAGTTGAAGCTTTCCATCTTCTCCACTTCGGTCCCGTCGATGTAGATAGACAGGTGCACCTTCTGCTGCTTCCCGAAGTCCACAATCATCTCCTTTGTTTTGTTGACGTTGAGTAAGTGGTTGTTTTCCAGGCACCACACTCCCAGAGCCCTCACCTCCTCCCTGTATGCTGTCTCGTCATCGTTGGTAATGAAGTCTACTACTGTTGTGTCGTCTGCAAACTTGATGAGAGGTAGTGTAGAGGTAGTGGCGGAAGGAGTGTGCATAGTCATCATAACAGTCTCATCTAAACTGAGGCAGGTGTGTCTCTTCCCATCATCCCAGATCACCGAATCTAGGATCAGCCATCCTTCCCCATATCCCAACCATAACCATTAGGTGAAAAGACCCTAAACTGACCTAAGATCAGTGTCTCAAGGCAACTTCATCCAACCTCATCAGACAAACACTCAGACTCAAGTCAAAACGCAACAGCTTGTCTTCTACTTTCAACTCCTACCTATTTTCCTCCAAAGCACATGGCCTTTCTAGATCAACTCCCGCCCATATGTGCACATGGAGGTTGAGCTCTGAGGAAAGTTGGACGTTACATATTCTGACATATTGAATAATGAAAAGTTGCTTGTGGAGTACTTGTGGGCAGAGCCAGTGACATACGGGCACAGGCACGTACACACACACACAACTTGGTCAGCACAGATGAGTTCTGGGAAAACAAGCAGCTGCAGGAGGAAGAATGGACCATAAGGCTGGACCGCTTGCCAAATTCCATCATCTATTATGGATTGCCTGAGAAGCACACTCCTCTGCGACCGGGGGCATGTTTCTGAATCACATGCAATCTCAAATTTGCATACTTCACGCAGACACCAAACCTTTTTGGAACAAAATAATGCATTTTATTGTATTGCATTTGATGTTTTTGTTGTTTTATAAAGGAAGTAGACTATAATATGATGGATAAGTGGATTGCCAATCAAAAAGAAATGACAGGGTATAAAACTGATAAAATTCTACCATTATAAATCATAATGGATAATGAATCACAATGTCAATTGGAGTGTATCATATTGAAAAAATAACAATCACAATGAAACCAGGAATTCCCAACACAGATCTCGTACAGCACAATGCCAATGTCACATGAACACTATTTCAGAGCCTCATATCAGGAGAAAGTTCATGGTCGACTCGGCGATAGGCAGAAAGCAAAAAACGGCAGAGTGCGTCAATTACAGCGAGGCTCAACTTCTCCTCCGTTTTGGTGACCTGGCTACAACGCTGTGAACAGCGTGACGCAAACCCGTGCACACGAGCAGATACTCTGTGTGTGCGCCTGTGTGATGGTGGTCTTTGTACTGGGTGTACCTTCACGATGGAAAAAGAAGAAGTCGAAAAGTAGGTCCCAGGTAAGAAAAACGCCAGAAGTGATACCTCTTATGTCCAGGATGAGGACACTCCAGCTATGATACTGTAGATTCAAAGCATTCTTCTGAATAGGAGCAGAAGACAAACCCCAGTGTTTCTTGGGTTTGTAACATGTTTTCGGGGGAGAGCCTCTTTGGCAGGCACCATTACCAATCAGCAGTCAATTGCCTTGTAAATTACAGGGCCCGGGTAATAAAACCAGATTTGTACATCACCAGGAGTGGAGACTGTGTCTGTCTTGTAAATTTAATTAAACAGCAGGTGCAAAAATCAGGTCATATGGCTTTGATGTGCCCCATGTGAGAATGACAAGCAGACAAAGATTCTAATATGGGCAGCATTTACATATTTTTGCATGCGCACGCTTGTACGTGGGGAGCTGCTATCACCTTGTAGAGTATTCAATTGCACCCAAATTAAAAGATGATTCAAATTAGCTGTCACCTTCAATTTTAATAGATTGGCGCCAAAATAAACGCTTAAGCTCTTCAAAAACAACCCCTGCTCGTTTAATGTGGCGTAAACGCCCCTATTACCAACAGCTCGTGGAGACGGGAAGGTTCGCACTAATTGCGTCTTAGCAATGTGCCCGTCTACTGTACATGACAAAACCTACCTCTGAAATGTATTCAAAGTACTCCTTCAAAGTCCCGTAGACAACACTTGTCAACTAATGCCTACAGTACAGTATAATCACATTCCATATTTTCTAAGCTATTACAGTCAGCCCTTAATATAGACTTCCACTGGGGAAGGAAGTGATGCGCAGTGAAGCTAGAAATCATCCTCTTATGGACGCGCATGACCTGTGACACCATTCGCTCGCCATCTCCGCGCGGCAGAAGGCCGCCATCGATTGGAGTTGACTAGCGAAATGTGTCAACCACCTGACCTGATGGCAACACCTTCACTTGTTTTTGGAAGGAAGTGGTTGATAATTACCACCTAGGATGTAGCCATCTGTGCTGCTCTTTCATGGCCTGTTAAACTTGCTTTTCAAAAAGTTTACTGGCGACAGAGGGCACGCCGTCGAAAAAAAGAGTGTACACTCAAGCATTATTAAAGCCAGAGCTAAGGAGCTCGTAGAAACATGGAATTACTGTAGTGGCTATATACAGTAGACTGCTCTGAGAAATGTGAAATTACTCATAGGGAAATAGGAAGGCAGAAGAGAAATCAAGTTATTTCTTAAAAAGGTGAATATTATTTTTTTTAGTAAAATGCTTCCAAGTATAAGGATCTAATTTGCTTGAACAGAATAAAGTACTGCCATTAGATTGACATCTACCCTGATTCCAGAAAAACAGTCAGTGACTATCAGCGTTGTCAATTTACATCTGGGTTTTGTCCCGAGCCTGAGACACCGGCGTTTTCACAATAAGGCACCAGCTACCAACAACAAGCTGCTGGATGTCATCTGTCTGTCAGTTTGAGAGTCTTTGTGGGAAGCGTCACTCGTCGGGAACTATTTCGGTCAACTTTCGCCAGAGTTTTTAATGAGAAGAGCCAAGCAAAATCCACAAGCAGCACGAGAGCAGGAGGAAGGAACAGGTGCGTGGCTGGGAGCGCTGGTATAACTGAACATCCATCGGAGAGCTGTTCTACACATCTCTTCTGATTACTGCCACATCCAATCACACGAGTCAAACACACATAAAAGAGAAGAAGTAATGCAGATGTAGGATCTTACTTTGAGCCAGTTCGCTACAGCAGGAAAACAATCTTCGCAGCAACAGGAAATGTGAATTATTATGTGGGTTATAATCATTGGACATTTTTGTAGGGGTTGATACATTTTTCGTAACGGGAAAATCAAGACATTTCAAAGTGGGAATGACCAACTTTAGAAGCCTTTTCAAACCTCAAATAAACCACAAGTTTCTTGTTTCCTGCATTCCACGACAAATTCTCCTGCAACAGGGTGATCCTACAACTGCAGAGAGATGACTGAGTGACACAACTTAAAGACTGGTGCGGTGCGAAATCTGCCAAGTCTAGCCCTGTGGTGGTTTCAAAACAACGTGCCAAACTCTTGTGAATCCAGGTTCTCTCTACTGCCCAAGGCTGTGCAGCAGTTTGAAGTCTTAAGACAAAATGTACACTTTGAACACTGGCAAATTCTTGGCAAACTGGAGGCCAATCTACTTAGATCCATAACCAGGGGTGGGGTATTGTGGAGTTTAGGGAAAGTGGAAGGCAGATAAATCCAATTAGCTTTTTTGTGCCTATGAACCTCAATATGTAATTGAGCTCTAAACTGTCATTTGACACCTATAAGGAAAACTATGCAAAAAATGAGAACTTAAGTCACACAAAATTCTCATAATATCAGTCATTTCTCTTATGACAAATCCCGTCTCGTGTCCCTGTGTTCTTATATAATCAATCTTCCCAAGACATAGATACGGGTGTTTGCAGATTGACTCGGTGATCTCCATTTCAAACATGTTTGTGCATCTGCATTTGCCTGCATTCACCACCAACAAATTCCTCTGGCATGCTCAGATCTGAGGGCGTGTCAGAACAGACACAGAGAAACAGGGCTTTTTGCCCGTGCGGCAGGGAACAACATTTCCACGGAAGCCGGCAGATATGTCAAAGAGAGAGAACGGCTGAGAGGTCTCAGGTGAATGACTGCAGGCGGCCTCAGAGGGAGGAGGAGGAGGGTGGAGCCCTTACGGAGAAGAGACATGTCAACACTATTGGCAGTTGTTACATAACAGCTTCTACTGTAGGTCCTACCTTTGGTATCATAACATTCACTGGAATGGTTCATCAATAAACACACTGTAGAACAATACTTACTGTATGTTGATATGAGGGTTATTTGGGTGATTCGGTGCAATACACTCTTAGCAAAAAAGGGTTCCAAAAAGGGTTATGCAGCTGAGAACCCTTTTTGGAGTCAGGTAGAACCCTTTTTGGAGTCAGGTAGAACCCTTTTTGGAGTCAGGTAGAACCCTTTTTGGAGTCAGGTAGAACCCTTTTTGGAGTCAGGTAGAACCCTTTTTGGAGTCAGGTAGAACCCTTTTTGTTTCCAGCTCTTTTGGGTTTCCTCTGTGGAAAGGGTTCTAGATTGAACCCAAATGAGTTCTATGTGGAGTTGGTGATGATTTGTGGACTTCAGGAAACAGCAGAGGGAACACCCCCCTATCCACATCGATGGAACAGTAGTGGAGAGGGTAGTAAGTGTTAAGTTCCTCGGCATACACATCACAGACAAACTGAATTGGTCCACTCACACAGACAGCATCGTGAAGAAGGCGCAGCAGCGCCTCTTCAACCTCAGGAGGCTGAAGAAATTCGGCTTGTCACCAAAAACACTCACAAACTTCTACAGATGCACAATCGAGAGCATCCTGGCGGGCTGTATCACCGCCTGGTACGGCAACTGCTCCGCCCACAACCGTAAGGCTCTCCAGAGGGTAGTGAGGTCTGCACAACGTATCACCGGGTGCAAACTACCTGCCCTCCAGGACACCTACACCACCCGATGTTACAGGAAGGCCATAAAGATCATTAAGGACAACACCCACCCGAGCCACTGCCTGTTCACCCCGCTATCATCCAGAAGGCGAGGTCAGTACAGGTGCATCAAAGCTGGGACCGAGAGACTGAAAAACAGCTTCTGTCTCAGGGCCATCAGACTGTTAAACAGCACCCACTAACATTGAGTGGCTGCTGCCAACACACTGACTCAACTCCAGCCACTTCAATAATGGGAATTGATAGGAAAGGATGTAAAATATATCACTAGCCACTTTAAACAATGCTACCTAATATAATGTTTACATACCCTACATTATTCATCTCATATGTATACGTATATACTGTACTCTATATCATCTACTGCATCCTAATGTAATACATGTATCACTTGCCACTTTAACTATGCCACTTTGTTTACATACTCATCTCATATGTATATACTGTACTCGATGCCATCTACTGTATCTTGCCTATGCTGCTCTGCACCATCATTCATTCATATCTTTATGTACATATTCTTTATCCCCTTACACTGTGTATAAGACAGTAGTTTTGGAATTGTTAGTTAGATTACTTGTTGGTTATTACTGCATTGTCGGAACTGGAAGCACAAGCATTTCGCTACACTCGCATTAACATCTGCTAACCATGTGTATGTGACAAATAAAATTTGATTTGATTTGAACCAAAAGTAGTTATTCAAAGGGTTCTCCTATGGGGACAGAGTGTACATAAAGCAATGACTTGGAATTAAATGTATTCTGCCCTGGTATCCGAATGTTTATGGTCATCAATCAATCAAATGTATTTATCAAACCCTTCTTACATCAGCTGATGTCACAAAGTGCTGTAAAAGAAACTCAGCCTAAAACCCCAAACAGCAAGCAATGCAGGTGTAGAAGCACAGTGGCTAGGAAAATCTACCTAGAAAGGCCAGAACCTAGGAAGAAACCTAGAGAGGAACCAGGCTATGAGAGGTGGCCAGTCCTCTTCTGGCTGTGCCGTCAGGAATATGGTGAGTTTAGAATGACTTCCATCTGTCAGAATTACTTCTATAGGAGTATGATGGTAATTTGCCTTATGCTATTCATTGATCTCAGAATGGATTTTATTGCCTCCAATTTGTATGACATCATGGGCAGAAAATCTTGTCAAAGGCGCGAGAAGACCTTTGGAAAGCCACCAATAAGGGCATCCTTTGTTGGTCGGAGGCCAACAAGCCTTTTCTTCTTCTGCTAATGTCACACAGCGCGAGAGGACCAAGGCCACGCCGAACCACAGGAAGTTAATAGGTGTCATGGGTGACATGGACAAAGAGCAGCACTGTAGCATGCTGGGAGAAAACTGATCAACATGTCATCTGATGGCAGTCACATGGCCTCCGGTCACAGCTTGAGTCACATCACCCTGCTCATTATTAACTTTTGACCTTTCGGGGGCGTGCCCAATGGCAACCTGTGTTTACTCCATTCATCTGTGTGTGGGAAACAAACAACCCCCTGTCAACAGATCATAGCAGGCATGTATGCCTTCACTGACCTCACAACAATCAACACTGTCAGCTATGGATATGATGCAATATATGGGCTACATTCAGGAAGGTTGAAGCGTTACATAATGTTTAAGAAAAAGAGGAATATGGTATAGAAAAGACAGCACTCTGTCATGCAACCTATACGTTCCTGGTCCATATGCAACACTACATGTTGTTAAACTCTACTAAATAATCCACTTGAAGCACAACTTGTCATCATGTTTTGGCCAGAAGGTGACATACTCTAGGTTAGCTCTATATTCAGGTTATCAGTCACATAATGTGTGTGTGTGTGTGTGTGTGTGTGTGTGTGTGTGTGTGTGTGTGTGTGTGTGTGTGTGTGTGTGTGTGTGGGGGGGGGGGGGCATGCCGTCTGTGTGGTAGATGTTAGCACTCTAGTTCCCTCTTCTGGCAAACTGATCTATAGCATTCACCTTGGAATTCTACATGACATCCCTTACACTGCTCATATCCCTTGGATTAAGCCCCCAAAGATCATAGAAGCAAAGACATTCGCAACATTAAAAAATGTACAGTATTTACTGATTTAGTTAACATCCTAGCACATTTATGAGGACCAGTGAGTTAAAGGAAATAACAGGAGATTAATATCGCACATTTAAATCCAGGTAGATAAAAACAACCAGGTCACTGGGCCAGTAGAATAGTGAAATTCAACACCATACATTTTCAAAATGATTGCGTGACACAGTTGATCAACAGGAAGTGATAATCATATTCTATTCATATTGTATGCATTCCTTACAAATCACTGCTGTGAATCTAATGTGTTGTAGGTGGTGGTAAGAAGAACAGATACATGCTTACTGAAGCAAATTAGTTAGTGATAATGATACTATTCAAAGTTGAATACTTGAACTAAAATGACTTTTAATTGCCACAGTGCTGAACTCCTTCCATGTTTTTAAGTGAAAGTAGGAAGGACCAAAATAACCGCTTGCTACGTGTTAATCATATTATCATCTCAATTCAACACACATTATTGACAATTAACAAAAACTAAGAGCCAAAAGTGGAACACCACCGACACTTTAAAAAGTTCGAACTTTTCAATATTGGCTAATTCATCTAACCATATGTGCCGTGTATATGAGGTGTGTGAAATGATTAACTACTTACATTGCAAAAAAGGTTAAGTCGAGTTTTACTGACACTGAAACAGAAACCATTACATGAAGTTAAGGCATGAGTAAGTAATGAACCAATAAACTGTGGTCTGTGTCACTCATCACTGAAATACATTGTGTGACACTGGGTTGAACTGGCATTTGTCGATATCAATGCCACACCCTTATCTCAAGTTCCAACACAACTCCACCACTGATTGACCAAAAGGAGCTCTTCGCTTGCAGCATTATCAAAGCAAAGATGTGCATTTTCACATAACGCGAATCAACAAAGCCCCGTTCATTTTCAATGGAGGGGAGTGAAGTGGGCGGGGGGGGCGAGCGTGAACAGGGCGGGACCAAACTTGGGGAAAGCCAAACTTTATGCAAGTACACAGCAATATCGCGACGCTACTGACCAGTCGAAACGCACTATAGCTCACTGGATTAGCTGTTGATACCGAGCCCTCCCTAGCCTGCTTGCTATCTCGCTAGCACCAACATGAGGGAAAAGGTGCGTGGCTATCCAAATTATTGTGTTATGCGGATAGGATCGGTCCAATACCGGCTGGGCCGCACCTGGGGCCTATTTTACAGTACCACAACGCTTTGAGACATTTTATGGGCTATCCATCAAGTTGCCACTTAGAGATGATGAGAAATTCCAACCACATACCATCACCAGTCCAGTCCAGCCCAGTCTCTCCACAGCCAAGTTTACAGCTGCCTCCCAGCTCCTAGCAGCTTGTTACAAACCACAGAGACAGGAAGAGGACCTCTGAAAGAACAGGCAGGGTCTGCAGATAAAGAACAGAGCAGAGTCCTATCTAAGGTAATACATAATTGTGACATTTTATATACAGTACCAGTCTAAAGTTTGGACACACCTACTCATTTCAGGGTTTTTTTCTACATTGTAGAATAATACTGAAGACATCAAAACTATGAGATGAACCCATGGTATCATGTAACCAAAAAAGTGATCAACAAATTCAAATATATTTTATATTCTTCAAAGTAGCCACCCTTTGACCTGATGACAGCTTTGCACACTGGAATGCATTTCAATTAACCGGTGTGCCTTGATACTTTGTGGAATTTCTTTCCTTTCGTAAAGCATTTGAGCCAATCAGTTGTGTTGTGACAAGGTAGGGTTGGTATACAGAAGATAGCCCTATTTGGTAAAAGACCAAGTCCATATTATGGCAAGAACAGCTCAAATAATCAAAGCGAAATGACAGTCCATCATTACTTTAAGATATGAAGGTCAGTCAATCCTTAAAATGTCAAGAACTTTGAAAGTTTCTTCAAGTGCAGTCGCAAAAACTATCAAGCGCTATGATGAAACTGGCTCTCATGAGGACCGCCACAGGAAAGGAAGACCCAGACCTCTGCTGCAGAGGATCAGTTCATTATCCTCTGCACCTCAGATTGTAGCCCAAATAAATGCTTCACAGAGTTCAAGTAACAGACACATCTCAACATCAACTGTTCAGAGGAGACAACGTGAAGCAGGCCTTCAGGGTCGAATTCCTGCAAAGAAACCACGACTAAAGGACACCAATAATAATAAGAGACTTGCTTGGGCCAAGAAACACGAGCAATTGACATTAGGCTGGTGGAAATCTGTCTAATGAGTCCAAATTTGAGATGTTTGGTTCCAACCGCCGTGTCTTTGTGAGACAAAGAGTAGGAAGAACGGATGATCTCTACATGTGTGGTTCCCACGTGAAGCATGGAGGAGGAGGTGTGATGGTGCTTTGCTGCAGTGATACTCCATCCCATCTGGTTTGCACTTAGTGAGACTATCATTTGTTTTTCAACAGGACAATGACCCCAAAACACACCTCCAGGCTGTGTAAGGGCTATTTGACCAAGAAGGAGAGTAATGGAGTGCTGTATCAGATGACCTGGCCTCCTCAATCAGTCAACCTCAACACAATTGAGACGGTTTGGGATGAGTTGGAATGTAGAGTGAAGGAAAAGCAGACAACAAATGCTCAGCATATATGGAAACTCCTTCAAGACTGTTGGAAAAGCATTCCTCATGAAGCTGGTTGAGAGAATGCCAAGAGTGTGCAAAGCTGTCACCAAGGCAAAGGGAGGCTACTTTGAAGAAACTAAAATATATTTTGATGTTTAACACTTTTTTGGTTAATACATGATTCCGTGTTATTTCATAGTTTTAATGTCTTCACTATTATTGTACATTGTAGAACATAGTACAAAATAAAGAAAAACCCTTGAATGAGTAGGTGTGTCCAAACTTTTGACTGGTACTGTGTGTATATCATGCGTATGAAGAGGGTGTGTTTGGGTAAGTACAGATAGAACTAAATCATGTGTGTACATGAAAGATCAACCTAAAAGAAATGATGACCTACTCATGAACCTGTATATTTGCACAATCCAATTACTATGCAGGTCCACTCTGGAGACAGTACAGCAATTAGTGTGTGTAACATTTCACAGAAATACACCCTGGAAGACACAAGGAGAAAGAAGTAACCAAAGTATAAAGTACACTCTTTACCCCAATGGGTGAAGTACACGAGAGAGCAAAGGAAGGATTTGGCAGAGCAGTGGGTAAACCCAGCCCTGCGGCCGGGCACCCACACACGTGTGATTTCAGGACTTTGTGTACCCTACAGTGCAGGTGTGAGGGCCTGGTGCTGGCTTCCTATCCACTCTCCTTGCTTAATTCGCTCCAGATAACCCATCAGCCTCAGCACCCGCAACCCTGTCGCCATGGCGCCCACAGATGGCGCTTTCTGCGGCCGGGCCCTGCGATTGGTGGGGGCCTTCCAAACAGAGAACAGCTGCTGGGGGATGATATATCACGGAGTTGTTATTTGGCGTTAGCAATTGCATTTCAGGCTCGTCTGCTTGACACTTCCAGACCCACATCTGGCAGGAAATTGAAGCACAATGAAAGAAAGAGGGAGAGAAAAGAGAGAGTGATTAACAAAGGGCTGAAGAGCAGGTGTTGGTTTGACAGGGCCACACAGGACTACAATGTATGAGGAGAAATGGAGGTTGCTCGCAGAAGGCTTTTCAATAGCTTTAGTGAGCATTTATTCTATAGCTTCTTGATACTCAAAAATTACTAGAGCTGCACCAGAGAGCACCCTGAACGGTTGCATCACCGCCTGGTATGGCAACTGCTCAGCATCTGACCAGAAGGCGCTACAGAGGGTGGTGCGTACGGCCCAGTACATCACTGGGGCCAAGCTTCTTCCCATCCAGGACCTATATACTAGGCTGTGTCAGAGGAAGGCCCAAAACATTGTCAAAGACTCCAGTCACCCTAGTCATAGACTGTTCTCTCTGCTACCACACGGGAATCGGTACCAGAGCACCAAGTCTAGGACCAAAAGACTCTTTAACAGCTTCTACCCCCAAGCCATAAAACTGTTGAACAATTAATCAAATGCCCCCCTCCCCCCCTTTGTTTTTACACTGCTGCTACTCGCTGTTTATTATCTACAGTGAGGGAAAAAAGTATTTGATCCCCTGCTGATTTTGTACATTTGCCCACTGACAAAGAAATTAACAGTCTATAATTTTAAATGGTAGGTTTATTTGAAGTGAGAGACAGAATAACAAAAAAATCCAGAAAAACGCATGTCAAAAATGTTATAAATTGATTTGCATTTTAATGAGGGAAATAAGTATTTGACCCCTCTGCAAAACATTACTTAGTACTTAGGTTTGCACACATCTCAGGAGGGATTTTGTCCCACTCCTCTTTGCAGATCTTCTCCAAGTCATTCAGATTTCGAGGCTGACGTTTGGCAACTCGAACCTTCAGCTCCCTCCACAGATTTTCTATGGGATTAAGGTCTGGAGACTGGCTAGGCCACTCCAGGACCTTAATGTGCTTCTTCTTGAGCTACTCCTTTGATGCCTTGGCTGTGTGTTTTGGGTCATTGTCATGCTGGAATACCAATCATCACGACCCATTTTCAATGCCCTGGCTGAGGAAAGGAGGTTCTCACTCCAGATTTGACGGTACATGGCCCCGTCCATCGTCCCTTTAATGCGGTGAAGTTGTCCTGTCCCCTTAGCAGAACACCCTTAAAGCATAATGTTTCCACCTCCATGTTTGACGGTGGGGATGGTGTTTATAGGCAGCATTTCGAGTTGAGTTGATGACAAAGAGCTGTCGATGACAAAGACCCAGTTGTCCTATGAATCAATCAGATGTTCATTGGCAAACTTCAGACGGGCATGTATATGTGCTTTCTTGAACAGGGGGACCTTGCAGGCGCTGCAGGATTTCAGTCCTTCATGGCGTAGTGTGTTACCAATTGTTTTCTTGGTGACTATGATCTCAGCTGCCTTGAGATCATTGACAAGATCCTCTCGTGTAGTTCTGGGCTGATTCCTCACCGTTCTCATGATCATTGCAACTCCACGAGGTGAGATCTTGCACGGAGCACCAGGCTGAGGGAGAGTGACGGTTCCAACTGTTGTCACCTTCTCACCAAGCTGCCTGGCGATGGTCTTGTAGCCCATTCCAGCCTTGTGTAGGTCTATAATCTTGTCCCTGACATCCTTGGAGAGCTCTTTGGTCTTGGCCATGGTGGAGAGTTTGGAATCTGATTGATTGGTTGCTTCTGTGGACAGGTGTCTTTTATACAGGTAACAAGCTGCGATTAGGAGCACTCCCTTTAAGAGTGTGCTCCTAATCTCAGCTCGTTACCTGCATAAAAAGACACCTGGGAGCCAGAAATCTTTCTGATTGAGAGGGGGTCAAATACTTATTTCCCTGATTAAAATGCAAATCAATTAATAGCATTTTTGACATGCGTTTTTCTGGATGTTTTTGTTATTCTGTCTCTCACTGTTCAAATACCATTACAATTATAGACGGATCATTTCTTTGTCAGTGGGCAAATGTACAAAATCAGCAGGGGATCAAATACTTCCCCCTCACTGTATGTAGTCACTTTACCCCTACCTACATGTACAAAATACTGTAACTTGATTAACCAGTACCCCCGCACATTGACTCTGTGCCAGTACCACCTGTATATAACCTTGTTATTTCTATTTTTACTTTAGTTTATTTAGTAAATATTGTAACTCTTTCTTGAACTGCATTGTTGGTTAAGGGCTTCAACCTCGGTATGTACAGTACTAAACCCCAAAGCTGTGCGAAAATAGTTTGAGACCAAAACAACATTGTGAATGGTAACACACAAACATATTACATTTATATGAATGTACTGCATTTATTTATTAAATATACCAGGGAATGAATGTTGACTATCCTTAATTATCAGTAGTCTTTGCTTATTCTGAGAATCTGTCTCTGGCAACATTTGATTAGAGCCCGACAGATATGATCTACCTATATATTGGCCTTTTAACGCTACATCGGTATCGGCCTATAACTCCACTGATAACCGATATTCCAAAAATAGGAGGGGAGAAAAAGGGAATTATTCTCATGGTGTCATTGTCACAATGTAGGAAATCAACATTTGAAGCAATTTATGAGAATTCAGTGTGGAAAAATGTCACTTTACCGATTTCCCTTCTGTAAAACGTCAGATCCCCCCCAAAAAAAACATATTGGTAGGCATGCCTTCAAATAAGACAAGTACATTGATGGCTCTTGCTCACCTACTAAAAACAAATCTATATTCAGTGGCCTTTACATGACCCGAGCGCTGACTGGAAAGACAATGTCCCATCAAGTGTTATACCATCTTCCAACACCAGAGGGCGCACTTGAACATGAGACTGCCAATGTATTTGGAACTGATGACGGGGACCAGTGAGACATGTATTCCCTTATTCACGCCATACGGCCAAAACAGAGCCAAGCTGCAATGGTCTGGTTACACATCCACCATAGTTGCTGGGAAACGTGCCGGAGAGGACAAAGCGAAAAGAAAACCTGCGCCAGCTCGACCTATAGCGTGAACTAATCTCAAAATGCTTGCAACGTTTATGTCCAGAGAGGCAAGTCACAAAAAAACAACCACATTTATTCCATTTCACAGTGTCAGTGGAACAGTAGATACATGGGAGAACCACAATGTGTTTATACAATGCTGTCCACACATGCCAATTTACACGGTTACATCTTTTGAAAAGTTGGAAAAATTAATTCCTTCCACAGTTAACACAAATACAAGTCATTACAGTATGCTTTACGGCATCAAAGCCAACAGAACAAGTATAACACAAAGGCAAGTACGGTACGTGTGACAGTCAAACTTAAAATCCAGGATAAAGGGTGCGTCATGACTGAAACCGTCAAACGTTCTGTATTCACAATGTTGTTTCGGACTCCCTAAAATTAAGAGGCAGAGTTTGACCTTTAAAAAAATATATATATATATATAGCAAATGGTAGAGAGCAGAACATGCAATGTTAAAAACAAGAGCAGTGTCATCATCTGATATAACAGGTTGAAATATAGTTTAGAAGCCCAAAAGTGTGAACAAAGAGCAAAATAGGTTTGAAGCCTTAGAATATAATTGTGCAACAGGCTTTGGTCTCACCTCGAGGTGAATGGGATTTATTCAACGTTTTGTGTCCCTTTGCTGCATAATGCCGAAAGAAACCAGATGATAACACTAATGACTGTACGAGTCATCGGAGTTTGATTGGCATACTGGAAAAATCAGTTGAGTCGGAGGACTTTGTGACAAGCCTTCAAGATTCTCTCAGCTCAAAGCCCCTCTAAACCAAATGGATGACAAGAGCTTGTTTCCACTTCTCTTGAATGTGCATTCCCCTATAGTCACGCAATGCCATCCTCCCAAGTCTCAGAGTGATGAGGAAGCCTGAAAATAGAGGCTACATTTCTTAAAATTACAATCTGCGAACGAACCCCTTTAATAAGGACAACAAAAAGTGTCTGTGACAGCTTTACACATTTCTAGAGAGAACGGCAATATTTAATGAACATACTGCATCTTGAAAACAGAAACAAGAGTACACCGTCATACTGTAGAGTCTTCAAAAGCTCAACTTTCCAACATTAACTTCCCCCTGCCATCGGCAGGGACGACTCTATTCTTTTGGGGCCCTAAACGAGATTTGGTTGAGGGACCAAATCCACCTAGCGGAAAAAAAACACATTTTAGTGGCCCCTATCTTGACGATGGGGAATTTCCTGCAGTTCACGCAGCTTAGAGCAACAATTGAAGGAAAACGTACAGAAAGTTGAACTATACACACATCCCCAGGCGTTTTTCCTTTTAGATAACAGTTGTTCTAGTTATGCTAATGTTAGCTAGCAAGCTGAATGCCTGTGACTGAATACCTCGATATAACTGCCGATTAATCGCAATTCATTATTTTCATTGTTTGACAGACCTAATTTCCACACTATGGAGGTTAGAATAATACTGTGAAATTGTGAACATGATAATTCCCTTTTAGTGTTTAAGCTGTTTGAAAACACTGAAATTTCATCCTGTTTTCATGGAATGTTGTTTTGGCCTTCCATGGTGACAACACCATGCGGTAAATAGACCAACAGGAAAGAGAGTTCCAAACCTTTTTTGCCAATAACAGCTACTTTTCAGTTTCCCCCTCCCCACTCAGACCACTCCCTAACAAAAGTGTTGCCTGAGAAATTGCTCTTAGCTAAGCCATCTTTGTTTAAATTTTAATTTAAAACAATCACAGAAATTATTTGATATTGAGATAAAAATGGCTGCATTGGACCTTTAAAGCATGTTTTTTTTTTCTGCAATTCTACATACTTTGCCATGAGTTGGAGAAAACATTTCCGTTTTACAGCCAATTTACTGCAATTCTAAACATTTTCTAATGACTTATGCCATGTTTATATGATATCGGAGTGAGAATGACCAACAAAATCAAAAACGGGGGCCCCCTGGAGGTCAGGGCCCGGTCGGTATGCGGCCATGAACACTACGAGTTCAGAAAGATGGCTAGCCTAACTACCACTCTGAAAATTGTTAACTGACATTGCTAATTGACTGTCAGTGAGTGATATGAAGAGAAAAACTGCTAATGCACAACCAAATTCCAAAATGGCACCTTGGTGTACTCTACTATTCTTACTCTCAATAGTAAGTTGAGACCCTAATTGGATCATGCCTGCAACTGGCACTGGCCATACAGACACAAGATCTCCACTTTTATGTTACAAATCTTAAAATGCTTGAAACTAGTCACTCTCTAATCGCCACCCACAAGACTTGCTTGGCATGATTGTCACACAAAGACACGGTCAGCTCAGTGGTCCACATGTTCAGTTGGGACCTTTCGTATTCCCTACTGCCAGAAAATGAGGGTAAATTAGCTCAACTGAAATGTTTTTGTTGTTGTTTGTTGTTTAACTCGAGTCTTTGACAACATGCATCAAGGGTTAGCAGAAAAGGATGAGGCTAAAAGGTACGAGGTACTTACAAGTTAAGGCTAATGTTTTCTTTGTGTGTGGTGGCTACCATAAGCTAGAGGTGAATGGCTAATGCTAGTTCCAGTAACTGTCATACCCACTCTTTGAATGCTACGTGGAGCCCAATATGGAAGAGCAAAATTCAAAAAAAAAAAAAAAAAAAAATCAGGGATTTCTGAGAAGAGTATCTCAGTATTCTGTATGTAGTCTACAGTAGTCCCGGATTTGTTTGTGCTTTCCCCTAATCCGTTGTCAAGACAGTTTTGCATGACAATTTCATACGGAGTTGGCAAGAGAGCAGAAACAGACTGGCACCCAGGATTTATTGTATGTGTTCCAAAGTGGCTTATTGATGGCGGACCGCCAATGACTGATCTCTTGAGTTTAAATGTGTTTCAGAGTGAGAAATGGTGTAGCTACAGTAAATGTCCCTCACCACAAGTTCTGAGGGAACAACTTAAGGGAAAATAATGATAGATTTAAAAAAAAAAGAAAACTATCAGTATGTCTGATATAAGTCGACCTCCCTTTTGTGAAATTCTACCGTATGACGTGATCATGGCACACGGAATCTGGTATAACATACTGGACCACTTGATATGACCACACTGTTAGCAAGACTAAGATACTAAAGATAGGAAATGTACAAACTTGCATAGATACAGTCATGTGTAGAGCAGTCTTCAGATGTGTCTAAAACAGTCCAGTGAAGTTCTTGACATTTTCTATCCCTGCAAAGGTTGCAGTAGCTGCATGTAGTGAGAGCTCTCGACTCGCTCCCAACAAAAACGCTGACAACAATCCCACTAACATTATGCAAGTTTGCCACGGACTCACACCATAAAAATAAATAAAAACATCGTATAGGATTATTGTTCATTACAGAGGTTGGATATATGACCAACATCAGTGTAATATAGATCATATGAATAGGACATCTTTGTATCAGAGAGACAATTTCATTTCCTATGTTCCACCTGAAAATAGACAGGTTTTAATGAATGACTGACGCATTGAACAAATTCATTATTTTAGGTGTGCTTTCACAAGGACGGAATTGGACAATGGCCATGTGTTTTTGTAAGACGTTTTTTTTCCCCTTCATCAGAATACTGGGAGGTGGCTTTTTTGGCTTTGTTTCTTATTCATTTAAGGCCATTTGTTGCTATGTGGCTAAATATGATTCTTATTTGAGTTGAGAGGAACTCAGAATGAACCCCATGATATTAAATTATTCCATTCGACAACACAAGTCAGAACCAGTTCCAGACGGTTTGTTCACGTCTGTGTGGATGGGGAGACGAATGTTCAGGGCCCATGGTCACAAAGTGTCTTGAAGTAGGAGTACTGATATAGGATCAGTTTTGTCTTACCTAGATGAGCACTCCTACTCTGAGACTCTTTGTAAACACAGGACCAGGAGTCCCTCTTTTTGGGCTGTGAGAAGGCGTTTGGGACACCCTCGCAAAAAGACACGTAGACCTATCGGGTGACGCAGTGGTCTAAGGTCACCAGAGACTGTGGGTTCGAGCCCAGGCTCTGTCGCAGCAGGCCGCGACCCGGGAGGTCCATCGGGTTAGGGAGGGTTTGGTCGGTAGGGATATCCTTGTCTCATCGAGCAGTAGTGACTCCTGTGGCGGGCCGGGCACAGTGCATACTGATCAGGTCGCTAGGTGTACGGTGTTTCCTCCGACACATTGGTGCGGCTGGCTTCCAGGGTCGGATGCGCGCTGTGTTAAAGAAGCAGTGCGGCTTGGTTGAGTTGTGTTTCGGAGGACGCGTGGCTCTCGACCTTCGTCTCTCCCGAGCCCGTACGGGAGTTGTAGCGATGAGACAAGACAGTAACTACTAACAATTGGATACTACGAAATTGGGGAGTAAAAGGGGGTAAGAATATGAATATATGAATATATATATATTTTTTTTAAAGACAGAAATAGGAGATCAAATCCATTTTTTAAAAACAATAACTTCTTGCTGATAGTGGGAACAGAGCAAAAGATGACAGAAACACAGACATCACCAAGAGAACGTGCTGTACAGGGGAGTGAGAGACAGAAAACCTCCTGACTTCCGCCCCGGTTCATAAAGCGACAAATGGAGTGTCTTTAATGTGCAAACAGAGTAAACACCAAACGTTTGTAGAAACGTAACTCCAGTGGTATTTCCTGTATGTTGAGAGATAAAAAGCGAGAGTAGAGGGGTGGGGGGAAAGCTTTGTGTTTGACAAACCAACAAAAACAAGAAACTCGACTGAAACGAGTTCAGGTGAAGGTCCTCCAATAGTAGCAGCTCCTGCATGAAACTGTCTCCAACAAGAGGATTCAGACATCACGTCTTTATCCCTCTTCTCTTCATAAAACATCCTCTTCTTCTTCGGTTCTGTACTACAACCACTGCCTGTAGCTCACCTCAAGGCCTCAGCGTGGCCCTGCTACAGTAAACGGACACATGGCCCCCAAGCCCACAGAGAGGCGCGTCGTTGTCGTCCACAAAGTCTGACCTCTGTGAACCCATCTTCCACCAGGCCAGGGAGCACAGGGTCAACACAACTCCTCCTCTCCCACCATGACACTGCGAGCGAGATGGATCGGGACCCGGCTGGGCCGAGACGGTGCAGCTCGGCCCCAGACCCGTTAAATGAAGCACCGCCAGAAGCGTGGAGGGAGAAAACGGAAGAAAGGGACGTAAAATAAATATGGCCGCCTGCTTAGCGAGGCGGGGTTTAGGTGGGCAGGGGGTCGTCGTCCCCTTTGCTGCACTTGCACTTACAGCAGAGGACAAAGGGCGTGGCCAGGAGGAGAAAGGGAGAGGCCACCAGCAGGAGAAGGCCGAAGCCAGCGAAGATCCCCACCACCTTGGAGAAAGAGAGAGAGGAGAGAAAGTAAGAGACTGCAAACAAGGCAGAGGCACCAGCAAATAAGACACCGTTTGTTTAGCTACATTGCAAAAAATATCAGGAAGAACACAATTGGCACTATATAGAAAAAACAGGACTAGCGTATGAGAGATCCCTTAACAAGATAATACACACCAAATCATTTCCACTTCCCTTCTCAAAACTTGCTCTCTTGTTTGACGTGGTCATAACCCACCATGCAAGTTATTTTCAATCTTTTGTAGTGCAAGTCTCCCATCTCACCACATGGGGGCATCAGATACAAGCAGAAACATCTCCTCAGCTACAAAACGGCCTTTGAAAGCAGCAATTACACGCAAACCTGCCTTCTTAGAATAACCTAATGGACTTCTGCCGGTGTCAGAGTAGGAGAGTCATTTTGAGGATCACCCAGGGCGGGCCAATGAAGGACAAGACAGGAGAGAGTGGCACCCTATGACAAAGACCTTTCGATAAAATAGCTCCATGCATGTATATACATTGCTGTTGCCATCCCTTCTTGTGTATTTCTGTCCACTTCCTTCTTTTCGGGGGTCTCCGTAATCACATTATTTACCCAGACGAGCACCCCATGAACCTTTAGTTGCACCGGCATAACGGTGTTAGCATGATATCCTATTCGCTCAGATCAACCAAACCCTTGACAAAGCTACCGTATGCAATAGACCATGTCTGGTCTGAGAACAGTAAGCGTCGAGAGAGGTGACCTTCATTCCTTCTATGGCATCCCTAGCGGATGCAACCCCCTCAGCTCAAATCTCAAAACGGATTTGAAAAATCCGATACAGAGGTGAAAACAGAAAACAGGGAGGCTGAGCTTTCTTTATAAAAAGGCAGGATATATTAGGGCCTTAATTCAGAAAACGTCTGAGTAAGAGTGCTGATCTAGGATCTGTTTTAGCCATAATGAATAAGATGACATTGACAGGGAGGACCTCATCCTAGATCAGCACTTCTTTTGTGAATAAGGGCCCCGGGGTCCTTTCTGTATGTGTTACGCGTTCATGAGGAGCTAAAGAGAGAGACTGGGCTTGGGGAGCAGTGAGGTTGCATGGGCTGGGTAAAGGAGGTGCAGTACCACAAGCTGTAATCATGCTCAAATGACTCAGCCTGTCCTACTGGGCAACAGATGCCAGTGTGTGCGCTAGCGTTCACAACGCTCTGTTAAACCCGGGAAATGTGCTCGTCTATGACTAGATATGTGCTGGATGATAGCTAGAGCTGAACAACGACTGGGTGAACAGAAAAATCTACTCAATATTCTCATTCGATATTAGAATCAGAATTCTAAAAAGGATGTGTTGACTTTTAATTCATAATGTGTGGCAAGCATTATGTATGTTGTAACTGAACAGCTTAACAGTACCATCAAATAATATTGAGCAACCAGTGTTACATTTGACCAGGGGCGCAACTTTGGTTTTAATGAATATCATTTTTATCCAGTCAACTCGGAGGCGTCCGCATGGTCCTGAAGCACACCGGTGCCTCGTTTTGGATCAAATTCCAATGATAAAAGTGGGGGGGGGGGCAAAAATTAAATTTCAGAATGTGCAGTGAAAGTTGTTCCCTGCTTTTTACTTTAGAGACTGTGCCAGAGTAAAAGCATTACTCTAACCCATAAGTGACTTGCAAATGTCCACATATTATACACAGAAAACAATCTACTGTAAGAAAGCAATGCTGGAGAGACATGTTGACACAAACAACAACGGGCCAACACACAGAACAACGACCAAGCTGTGCTCTCCTACAGACTAGTGTTTTCACAGACCACCATCCATGATTATTCACGTTAAACATGTGTGTGCGTGGAAGTGTTTGTGTGAGGGGAAAAGTGTGTTGCATGTGCCCTGCCACATGCTGCAGACATAGGGGAAGTCCAGTGTGTGTGTGAGAGACAGAGAGAGACAAAGGAGGAAAGTGGGCGCACTAACTTTACTCACCTGTGTTCTGTGCCAGATGACAGACGCCCTGGAGTGGCCCAGTTTGTTTCGACAGGGCCCTTTGTCATAGTGGATCAGGAGGAAGTCATCCTGTGTGTCATACACACACACACACACACACACACACACAGAGAGAGAGAGAAAGAAGAGAAAAGAATGATCTATCATTAGTACTGAGAGGTAGGGGCAGCTGCTTGGAGAAAATTGCTTTTAAATGACCAGTGTGGTGTAAAATCGCCTGTGGTCTGCAATTAGAATTGACTTAAGCCACTGCCAGTAAAGCCTCCTACAAGCCCAGATAAAATCCCTCTGTTTCAGTTCCATTGTCTTGTATCAAACGTCATAAAAACGAGTTTTGGATTTGGAAATCCATCCGCCTGCAGCCTTATCACACCTCCTGCAGTGCTGTTATTCCCTGATAACACATTAGATCACTGCTCACACCAGACATGCGAAATATACAGAGTGAATTCTATGCACATTTCAGACTGCTGTATTGAAGTCAGGACCAACATGCTGAAAGGGGAAATTAAAAGTCATTTGCAAAGATACGTGTGTATTATTCTATACGAACATGTTGCAGCAGCACAGATGTGGGGAGGTGTTTTGGAGAAACATTGGGACAAGGTTCTACTCATATCCAGAGGCTCCAGAAAGTACCACGAGAAAGGGGTGTGTGTTTGCATGCGACAAGGTTCTCTACTCACGTCCAGTGACTCCAGACAGTACCAGCAGAAGGCGTGTTTGCAGTTCTTGCACATCATCTGGGCACAGCCCTCGTCCCTCTCGATGTACACCTTACACTTGGGACAGCGCTTGATGGGACCATCGTCATCGTCACTCTTGTAGAAGGAGCTGAGGAGACACGGTGAGAGCGCGCGTGCGGTAGAGAGAGAGAGAGAGAGAGAGAGAGAGAGAGCAATGTTCAGTGTGTTACGTTTCTTAAACAAATGTTGGTAGAAACAATTGTTTTTGCTGAATGACGCTAAAGAACAAAGACCATGATACATCAGAGATCCAGAATGCCACGAGAGATTACCCACTCATACAGTTTATCATGACACAGATCTTGAACAGCCTTTGTTAAATGTACAACAGATCTAAGCTTGCAATAAACATCAACAGAATTTCCTCCTAACACCTGAAATGCAAACGAAATGAGAGAATGTAAAGTGTGCTCGTCCCAGCCTCTCTTTCTCCCACTCCTTTCAGGCTTTTCTTTCTTCTATTCATCTTCAAAGCAGGTCTTTTGTGTCCTTTTCCCACCTGAGTGCTGCTGACTCTTGAAGGCCAGAAAGGAGAGCAGGTGATGCTGTCGGCTGTCCCCCTCAAGTGTCAGAGAGGCGGACAGGGAACAAGCGCATTCATTTTCTGAGCCAATTCTCCGGCTATTGATCGCATCTGGCCAGAGTGAATTAATGCCCACCTTCCATGTCCTACTTCATTTGACACCCTGGCAGTCATTTTGTAACTAATCAGGACTTTCGGATTCTAGCTTTGACTCTGGAAGGAACGGGATAGAGGCCTGAATGTAATGGAATACAGGCTAAAGATCAGAAATTAATATACCTGGATCAGTGTGAGGATTAAGGAGAGAGTGTCCTTCTCCTGAATGCTGGCTGTTATGTCAGAGGTATGTCATGGGAGAAATGTTTTAAAAAATGAAATTGTATCAGCAAAAGGCAGCAAGATCCAGGCAAAATGGGAAAGGTCCATAGAGTAATACATTTGCCCTTTGCGGTAATTGCTGCATATGTCAGCTTGGTGCAGATCGGGCTAATAGTGTATGTGGAGTCCATTCGAATTAGGACACTAATTTCCCACACTCTTGAAAGGCGAGAGAGGAGAAGAACGTACTCCAGAGCTCATTGTTTAGATAAGTGCAGTATGTACATTAATCACAGTAAGAGTCATACAAGCCATACTTGGAGTCCTGACAGGGGGTAGAGAAAGAGAGAGGAGGCGGCAGAGTTTAAAGGGGAAGTTCAGGATTTTACAACTTGATGTTCGATGGTTCCGCAAGCTAAAAGTAGTCTATGGGCCTGGAAAAACTGTAATCCATGGCTCAAGTTAGATGAAGTTTGTTGGGGCTGTTTAGAGAAAACAACTATGGATTACAGTTTCTTCTGGCCCATAGACTTCTTTTTCAGGGTGAGGAACCATCTAACATTAAGTTGTAAAGTCCAAAACTTTCCCTTTAAACCACTGTGGCCTTTCGTGACATCTGAGGACAACTCCACAACCCTCTCTCTCGCTTTATTTTTAGATATACTATATATACACACAGAAAAATGTGTGTACACCCCTTCAAATTAGTGGATTCGGCTATTTCAGCCACACCCGTTGCTGACAGGTGTATAAAATCGAGCACAAAGTCATGCAATCTCCATAGACAAACACTGACAGTAGAATGGCCTTACTGAAGAGCTCAGGGACTTTCAACGTGGCACTGTCATAGGATGCCACTTTTCCAACAAGTCAGTTTGTCAAACTTCTGCTGTTATTGTGAAGTGGAAACGTCTAGGAGCAACAACTGCTCAGCCACCAAGTGGTAGGCCATTCACAGAACAGGACTGCAGAGTGCTAAAGTGCATGGTGCGTAAAAACAGTCTGTCCTTGGTTGCAACACTCACTACCGAGTTCCAAATTGCCTCTGGAAGCAACGTCAGCACAAGAACTGTTCGTCTGGAGCTTCATGAAATGGGTTTCCGTGGCCGAGCAGCCGCACACGAGCCTAAGATCGCCATGCGCAATGCCAAAGATCTGCTGGAGTGGTGTAAAGCTCGGCGCCATTGGACTCTGGAGTCGACAGACAAATCTCGGTTTGACTCGTGGCTAAAATGGAAGCCAGTCCCCGCAGCAATGTTTCAACATCTAGTGGGAAGTTTTCCCAGAAGAGTGGAGGCTGTTATAGCAGCAGAGCCCATGATTTATGAATGAGACGTTCAACGAGCAGATGCCCACATACTTTTGGTCATGTAGTGTAGCTTTGCCACTGGGCCACCACATTCTAGAGTTTTAAGTAGACCAATAGTCCAAATGCAGGTTGGCTAAGAGTTACGGCCTTGACTCCTTATATTGACACATTCTGACTTCCTCTGTGACCTTGGTCAACCCCGGCTAGCCTTATCTGAGCCCATGGGTCCCAGCACTATCACCAGGCAACCTGCTCCAGCTAATACACTCAGTCATATTAAATATGCACTAGAAGGCACTAGATGACTCGCGCCTGGATGGTTATGCATGAGAGCAGCTGGCTTCATGGAGACATCAACACAGCGGTAGCTAGGCTGGTATCCAGGGTGGTAAATACAGGTTCCCACGGGGACCAGAGGCTGTGTCCTCACAGTGTCCTCAGTAGAGGGGTGAGAGCAGGTGAAGGCAGATCATCAACCACATTAGGAGAAAACAACTACGAGCCGTTTGTGTGTGTGTGTGTGTGTCAGCGCGCGAGCGTGTGAGTGTACGTGTGTGTGGATAATGGGACCAGGGTTTCCGGGATAAGGACATTATCCCTGTAAAACATACGACTTTGCGGTCTCAACAACGCAGTGTTTACAGTGTGGCTCATTGCGGAAAGCCAGTTACAATGACGGATAGAATGAGAACCTATGATTCTCGGGACGAAATGTCATTCAACGGTCACGGAGTCTAACCTCTGTCAACTAGCTCGAGGAGGTGATGGGGAGGAGAGTGCGATTGAGATTGGTGAAGACAATAGGAGGATGAAGAGGAAAAACTCCAGCTCATCTATACCTGGTCTCTACAGATATCAAAGAATTGATGAGGTGGAGAGGAAGTGATTGATATGATGAAGGAAGAGGAGACGATTCAGTTCCATACCTGGTCTCTCCGGGTAGGAAAGCGGTGATGGGCAGGTTGTTCTCCTGGGGTGGGCAGACCTGCCCGGGGTGCCAGTTAGCCTTGCAGGCCGAGCAGAACTCCAGGGTGCACACGGCACACTTCACCAGCTGGGGCTGCGCCACCTCCATCTCCTTCAGCTGGCACACTGCCTGGCACGACGACGATGGGCACCACGTCCGGCACGGGTCCAGAAGCACCTCTGCGGTGGCACAAAACCAGGTGTCACCACCAACAGTACTGTATACAGTGACTGCTTCCAAAGCATGGTGACAGGTCATGAGGAGACAGGAGGTCACGAGGTGATCGTCTCTGTTCACACACACACACTTTCAGATGGATATCCATCTGTAATCTGTGGAAAAAGCCATTGCAAATCAGAAAGTGTGTGTGTGTGTGTGTGTGTGTGTTTTAACACAGAGACATAGGTGCTATGTGCCAGACGTGGTTTACTACTTTACTGTTAATTGTTATCTTGTTTCGGGTCTATTAAAAAAACATTTTTATTTCATGTTTTTGACCTATGCACAAGTACATACTCCCGCAAGCACAAGTGTCATTTGACATATGCACACACAGATCAGTTGGTGCTCCCTAACACAGCAGCTAAATCAACATCTATTTTTTCCTCCAATCACCCTATTTAAATGTGCTTCGACCAAACTAACTACAAAACTACAAAACAAGTCCAACCATCCAGTCCCAATGACTAACACACACTGCTTGCCATCACATGGCTCTGTTCTGTTGACTCTCGCATGTTCCTCAGTCTGTTGCTGTTGAACCAAAATGGCAGCCCCCTGCCCCCCTGTCTGTGCGACTCTCCATCCCTGTGTGTCCACAATGTGTGTCTGTGTTTGTGCCTTTGGGTGGGTGGAGTACCTTCGAGGCACATGCCATATAGAGTGGGTGTGCAAGTCTGGCTGAGGTTAGCGTGGGAACCCCATGTCACAGATTAGCACATATCATAATCACAATATTATTCACATTTTTGATGGTATTTGAGGTTTGTTAATAATAAAAGTTATAAATGTGCTTTATGAGTAGCGTATGACCCTAGGATGGCAACACATACATTCTAAGTTTTGTTGTTGCTGTTTTTTTAAATGGGGCTTTGTCCATTCTGATTGTTTTATACTGTTCAATGAAACTTCAAACAAAAGTTGGAATATAATAGGCACTTTGAATAGTGAAAAAAACAAGGCTATTGGGACAGGGAAGGAACCAAAGTGTTGGTCAGTGTTTCCCAGTGGACCATAATGAATGCGACATAAAATAAATGGTATCTTACTGTTGCTTTGATGTAGCTAAAATGTCCATGTTTTGCGTATTACCTCTCTTATTTAGAATGTACCATTGTGCAAACATGCTGATGTAGGCCTACAACAGCACTGGTATCATTGCTCTGACTAAGTACATTTAGCTAGCTGACTAGCCAGATCTGCAGCATTGACCATGAAGACTGACTGCGAGTGGTTGTTGCGACTCGTGGTAGCGCAAAAACTGCTCTCCTTGAATGACAGGGGGCGGGGAATGGTGTATGTGGAAGGAAAGAGACGACTCAAGTAGCAAACGGGGGAAACAACAAAAACGGACATTATTTCACCATCGAAGAGCAGTGCGTTAACACATTTAACAAACCAAACATTGAAATATCAATACCAATACATTTAGGTATACCGCCCAGCCATACGCCATTCACAGCAGAAAGGCACCCCCTAACACTCCTCAGTGTGACTTTTACGACCTTATTAAATATACAGACAGACAACCACAGATGATGAATTCATAACCGAACACAGGGAATAAATATTAAAGGCTTTGAATTAGGACATTTAGACAGACATACTGTATAGATATACATTCCCCAGCCAGACAGTGTAGGTCATGATATAGCACTACCTATCCAATTCACATCACTTTAAATGTACCTGAAAAGGCTTTCCCCTCATGCATCTTTGATGGTGGCCGTGTTAAACTTTGATACAGAATGTAGGCTAAATCAGAACACAATAAGAAAAGGTAGAGGGTTGTCATTGTCCTCCAGGTCAAATTGATATTGGACTCCAGGAAGAGTAGTTTCTGCCTTGGCAGCAGCTAATGAGGATCCCTAATAAATACTAAATGGTGTGGGGAGACAAGGGAGCCAGGTGGGAGCTCAATTACCTACACGTCTATGAGCAGTGATGCAGTCAGTGCGGTTACTCTCCCACTTACCCCTCTCAAACTGCAGCTTCTTGTATCTCTGCATAATCGCTGTCGCCACTATGCACTCAATCTGCAGGAGAAAGAAGAGGGAGAGTTAGGAACATAATGCCCGTGTGATAGCTTACCAAACGAATACAGGACATGATGCTTTCAGCCACACGACAGTCTGAAGATGATCAATTACAAAACCCCACTCAATTTCAGCATAATTAGGATTAGCCCAGCGGTTTTATTCACATATTCCGTGAGAGGTATATTTGCATACTGGCTACATATAATAAAAGGTTAAATGTAGTCATTATGCAATGATGAAAATAACATTCGGGGGTGGGGGGGGTGGGGTGGTGAGTGTGAGAACAGTCAATTATGAGTCAAAGACTGTCACAGCGGCTGGATGAGAGACGCCTCGTCTCTGACTGGTGTGACAAGCCGGGTCCGAGTAAAAGGCCAGTGACTTTGATTGATTGGAAACATACGGCCGCCGGCCTCCAAAACAGAGAGAGTGAGAGGTGACCTCAGATTGACCTCAAATCGGGGAAGGACACAGACGAGCGGGGCCCATCCACTCTGTATAAAACACACCAACGCATCTCGAAGGTGGGCCAGAGCTGAGACGGAGCGAAGCCAGACTTGTTTGTGCAGGTAGTTTTGGAAAAGACGGAGAGAGATATTCACAGAGAGGGCTAAGGTCTGCGCGGCAAGGGACCCCAATTAAAAACATGGTCTTGTGCAGCCTCAGAGGCCTCTGGAATGGATGTGGAGGTCTTTGAGGCTGAGTTAGGAGATTTCTTTCATCTAAATAAAGCACATGCATTACCTATATGTTCATAGTCATTGAACATGTTCAAAAGGTCTAAATATCAATAAAAAGTAAATAAGTATATTGGGCCAGGAACGACACTAATCCCTGATATTTTTTTATGTCTTTCAAATCCATGACGGCCACTTGAAATTCATTGGTTTTGGTCATCAATGCTAATATTAGCAGTTGATAGCAGCGGCTTAGTAAATAAATCTGAAGAGTGAATTAATCTAAATTAATCTAAATTAATCTTGGACCATACAAGTTTAAAGGTAAGGAGACTATTTCTGTAACTATCCCTTCAAATTGGAACTTTCCACTTCCCCCGCATGTGTAAATAACTACCGTACTAACTGTAAATATGGAAGAAAGAAAATACTTAAATATGTATTCTTTTTTACCTAAAGTACATTCGGAGAGTATTCAGACCCCTTGACTTTTTCCCCCAATATATAACATTACAGCTGTATTCTAAAACAAATCAAAATTAAAAACAAATATCAATCTACACACAATACCTCATAATGATAGTGAACATTTTTGTTTTTTTGAAATGTTTGCAAATATATTAATTTTTAAACAGAAATACCTTATTGACATAGGTATTCAAACTCTTTTTGCTGTATTCAAACTCTTCATTTCTGCTGTCTGCAGAAATGAAGGTCCCCAAGAATACAGTGGCCTCCAACATTCTTAAATAGAAGAAGTATGCAACCACCAAGACTATTCCTAGAGCTGGCCGCCCAGCCAAACTGAGCAATCGGGGGAGAAGGGCATTGGTCAGGGAAGTGACCAAGAACCCAAATGGTCACTCAGACAGAGCTCCAGAGTTCCTCTGTTGAGATGGGAGAACCTTCCAGAAGAACCATCTCTGCAGCACTCCACCAATCAGGCCTTTATGGTAGAGTAGCCAGACGGAAGCCACTCCTCAGTAAAAGGCAAGACAGCCCGCTTGGAGTTTTCCAAAAAGGTAGCTAAAAGAGTCTCAGATCATGAGAAACAAGATTCTCTGGGTCTCATGAAACCAAGATTAAACTCATTGGCCTGAATGCCAAGGGTCGCGTCTGGAGGAAACCTGGCATTATCCCTACAGTGAAGCATGGTGGTGGCAGCATCATGCAGTGGGGGTGTTTTTCAGCGGCAGGTACTGGGGAACAAATCAGGATTGAGGGAAAGATATATTGAGCAAAGTACTAAGAGATCCTAGATGAAAACCTGCTCCAGAATGCGCAAGACCTCAGAATGGGGCAAAGGTTCACCTTCCAACAGGTCAACAACCCTAAGCACACAGCCAAGACAACGCAGGAGTGGCTTCGGGACAAGTCTCTGAATGTCCTTGAGTGGTCAGAGCCCGAACTTGAACCCAATCGATGAAACATCTATGGAGAGACCTGAAAATAACTGTTAAGCGACGCTCCCCATCCAACCTGACAGAGCTTGAGATGATCTGCAGAGAAGACTGGGAGAAATTCCCCAAACACAGGTGTGCCAAGCTTGTAACGTCATAGCCAAGACGACTCAAGGCTGTAATCTCTGCCAAAGGTGCTTCAACAACGTAGTAGTAAAGGGTCTGAGTACTTATGCAAATGTGATATTTAATTGGACTTTTTCTAAAATAACAGTTTTTGCTTTGTCATTATGGGGTATTGTTTGTAGGTGGAAGAGGATCATCTGTCTGTGCTGAACAAAGGGGGAGCCCCATACACACTGAGCCTGGCCAACCATCTATAAGGAGAGCAGTCTTATCAGTTTGCTGAGGCTTTCCTCAGTGAAAGCAAGAAGTACTACGGTGCCGAGTTGGAGGCCCAGTGCAGAGGCTGCAAAGGGGGAGGGGGGTAGAGAAATAGAGTGTAAAATGAATCACCTGTCGGCAGGGGACTTTCAACTATTTAACAAAACTAGTGTTGGTGACTGCAATCTACTTCAAGGGCAAGTGGAGAGAGGCATTTGAGGAGTCCAATGATGGAGAAGATCAGGTTCAAAGTGAGCAAGATTTAGAAACTGCGTGTGGAAAATATGAAAATGACAATCAACGTCCACTTTCAGATTCTGGGGATGCCCTATGAAGGAACCAAGGTGAGCATGCTCATTATGCTCCCTGACGAGGGCTGGAGAAGCTGGACTTCACCACTGGGCTGAAGAAGCAGCTCACATGAGAGAACTTTGCGATGCAGACAGTGAGAATCCAGTACATGGAGGCAAGAGAGTAACATCCACAATGTAAGTTGGATGAGACCTACAACCTGAATGACATTTTGTCTAAGACGGGCATAGTTGACACCTTAGACTGGTCTAGCGACTTCTCAGGCACGTCGCCCGATGACGACCTGCAGTTGGCTGGAGTGGTGAAAAAGGCCTTTGTAGACGTGAACGAGCAGTGCAGAAAGGCCCGCTGCCATCACCGCGAGCTTGTTTGAATAAAATACACACTTTCAGAGCCGACCGCCCCTTTTTGTTCTTCATCCGCCACAACGACACACAGAAAATCCTCTTCTGTGGCGACTAGTGTTCCCTTAATGCTTTACCAAAGAATGGTGAAGTTGAGGGGCTTTGGTCACATGGTTTTCCTTGATGATCTGATGGTATACATGCAATGCATTGTGCCTCACTATGAAATAGTCAGAGGCAGGTCCCGGATTTGTTTGTTCTCGCCAACTCCATTGCTCAATGTCAAGCCGATCAATGGCATGACAATGAATGACAAGAAGTTGATGTGATAGCACAAACCAGACTGGCCCTCAGGCTAGTTTCCCCATCCTCTATCATGACTGTTGTGTCTGTGTAACCTCCCTGTTGTCGTCTTGATACGAACACATTTTATGAAAGAAACGTCTGTCAATTCCGCATGGATTCTGTTTTGTTGCTGTAAAATGCAAGCATCAAGTCCAGTAAAATCATATGCAATTATCCTCCAACTTGCCACAACTTTGTGTATTGTGATCATGAATTCACTCAAATGAATTATGAAGATGTGTATGTGCGTGTTCTGATGTAAGAAAGGTTTTACTACAATTAAGCAACTGTTCACTGGAAATAAGCGCCTGCTGAAGTGTGAGGGTACAATAACAAGACTGTTTCTCGTTCAATGTGTCAATATCATAATTATATCTTCCCCTCAAATCACAGGATTAACAGTAAAATACAAATAGTTGGAAATAATACCTCATTTTCCAACAAGTGTCCTCGTTTTGGACAGGCAGAGTCTGGACAGCTAATTGCAGTTTCAAGGCCCTCTTTGATCAGGAGTTCCACATACTGCTTCAGGCACTGAAAGAAAAGGGGGGGGGGGCATAACATTGACCTCATTCTATGGCCATGCAGTTAATCAGAAAATGTGTAGGCGTATTGGATGACAAACTGCACTGTGCCTCTCCCTCTCTGAAACCCGTAGAAGATATTCTCTGCTTTTGGCATTGACTATTCATTCTGCTATCCATTTATTTATTTACAACAGTGTCTGCTTCGCTGAAGAGAAGCATGCTAACCAGAGAACATCCGAATGAAAGTATTTTTTAAATTAATGAGATAACGATAGAGGGACTTCTAAACTAAGACTCCTCTCAGCTACAAGATGTACGCTTGCATTGTGGTACAAATTTACATTTACATTTAAGTCATTTAGCAGACGCTCTTATCCAGAGCGACTTACAAACTGGTGAATTCACCTTCTGACATCAATCCTGTCCATTCCCTATAAGCAACTGCAGTGAACATTAGTTTACTCCCAAACTAAAAAGCCATTGCTCTTTTCATAGCTATGATTGAGCTCCAGTGAACAGGAACGGTATAATCAGAATTTGTTAATGGCGCGATGCTTCACTGTTCAAATAGGCCATTGTCGTAAAACAAGTACAGCACACCTGATATTTATCACAGAGTTATTGACTTTTTCTGCCTCATTATTTTTATGGTTTGGGAAAACAAATGATTTTTCATGTTTTGTATTTCTCCCACTCTCCAAACACTGAGTGGCGAGAAAAATAGCATGATTCATATTAAGGCGGAGGGATAAGAGGGGCTGAGTTTTCAAGCATGTTTAGACATTTCCCATGCCGGCAGAGTCATGGCTGTGGTACCAACTTGCTTGTCAGGTCAAATGTCCATTTGCCTCTCTGAATTCATGCAACCGGACATCAGTCCAGATTGACTGCAGGAGAAATGGTCGTTCAGTGTAGTTTAATGACATGTAAACACTGGAAGATACAAGTTATATTTCTGTCCATGCAATGCAAACAAAATAGCAAGATCAGGAAGTCGAGAAGGGATTTAAAGTTGCAGTCAGATTTCAGATTTACCCTGGTAGGCGGACCATGCACTTACGTGTATAGGAGTTGCTCACTCCCAATAGGTCCTAGATCTAAGTATTAACTAAGTATGTGAGGTACAGTGGGGTCCGTCCGGAATGATTGGATCCCTTGATAAAGATGAGCAAAAAAGACTGCATAAAATAAACAATACTAATACTGAGATGCATTGTATTGTATGCACATTATTTTATATTAATACAATTGCTCATCGAAAGAGATTGTTTAAAAAGTATTATCAAAATGATTGGATCGCCTGTTTCTAATACTCCAGCAGCCTCACCCTGTGAGGATAAAGACACTGAGCCTTGAATGTATTTTATATGACATACATGATTTTTGTTAACTAGTAAATAGTAGCCTACAGCAAAGTGTGTTTAAATAATTTCTAACTTGATAACAATGTCTGCTAATTATTCTTTGCTACAATGTTGGTTTTAGCTTGCTTGAGCCTGCTAACTGAGGAGTGTTAATTGGACCTGTTTCCATACATGTTTTTTTTCTAATCTTAACATGAAAATGCCACGGGCACCATCTGATGTGTGGAGACATTTCACTGCAGCTAATGTAGAAGGAAAAGCTTTGTACATTTGCAAATACTGTGCCAAATCATGTGAAGAATGGAACAAAGCTGCAGAATCATCTGGCCAAGTGCATAAAGTTGCCTCAGCGGTCACAACTAGCAACCTCTGACAAAAGTCCCTCTACTTCTATTCAAGGTGAAAATGATGAATCAGACACCTTATCGACAGCAACAGCTCATGGTCCTCCTGGAATCAGAAGTTATTTTGACTCAATGGAGGAACGTAGTCAGAGAAATGCTGATGAATGTCTTACTCGAGCTGTGTATGCAACTGGTTCACCTCTGATGCTCACAGGCAATGTGGATTGGTAGAGATTTCTGAATGTTCTTTGCTCAGCATGCACCCCTCCAACCAGACATGCTTTATCTACTCATTTGCTGGATGCAGAGTTCAAGTGAAGGTCAAGAAAATCATAGAGAAAGTAGACTATTGCAGTCATCTCTGATGGGTGGGCAAGGAATAATTAACTACATAATTTCCACCCCTCAACCAGTATTCTACAAGAACACAGTCACAAGGGACAACAGACACACCAGTCTCTACATTGCAGATGAGCTGAAGGCAGTCATCAATGACCTTGGACCACAGAAGGTATTTGTACTGGTGACAGACAATGCTGCGAACATGAAGGCTGCTTGGTCTCAAGTGGAAGAGTCCTACCCTCACATTACATCCATTGGCTGTGCTGTTCATGCATTGAATCTGCTCCTCAGGGACAGCATGGCACTGAAAACAATGGCTACACTCTACAAGAGAGCCAAGGAAATGGTTAGGTATGTGAAGGGTCATCAAGTTATAGCAGCAATCTACCCCACCAAGCAAAGTGAGAAGAATAAGAGCACCACATTGAAGCTGCCCAGCAACGCCTGTTGGGGTGGTGTTGTCATCATGTTTGACAGTCTCCTGGAGGGGAAGGAGTCTCTCGAAGAAATGACCATATCACAGTCTGCCGATATGGACAGCCCCATCAAGAGGATCCTCCTGGATTATGTATTATGGGAGAGAGTGGTAAGCAGCCTTAAACTCCTAAAACCTATAGCAGTAGCCATTGCATGGAGACAATGCTATCCTGTCTGATGTTCAGACTCTGCTTGCAGATGTAAGAGAAGAAATCCATACTGCCCTGCCCACTTCACTGTTGCTCCAAGCAGAGTACACCGCAGTTCTGAAATACATCAAAAAGCGTGAAGACTTCTGCCTGAAGCCCATATAAGCCACAATGTACATGTTGGACCCCAAGTATGCAGGCAAGAGCATCCTGTCTGGTGCAGAGATCAACAAGGCATATGGTGTCATCACTACCATGTCTCGCCACCTAGGCCTGGATGAGGGCAAGGTTCTTGGCAGTCTGGCGAAGTGCACTTCCAAGTAAGGGCTTTGGCATGGAGATGTAATATGGCAGTCATGTCAACATATCTTATCAGCCACCTGGTGGAAGGGACTTTGTGGATCTGAGGCTCTTTCCCCTGTTGCCGCCATCATCCTCCAAATCCCACCAACGTCAGCCACCTTAGAGCGCAACTGGTCCTTGTTTGGGAACACACACACCAAAGCACGCAACAGGTTGACAACAGGGTTTAAAAATTGGTGGCCATCCGGGCAAATTTATGGCTTTTGAGCCTGACAACGAGCCATCCTCAACTAGGTTGGAAAGTGACAGTGAAGATGAGGCCTCAGTCTGATGTTCAAGAGGTGGACATTGAGGAGGTCCAGGGAGAAGACATGGAAGCCTGAGAGGAAGACAACCAAAGCTTTCATTTCTTGAGTATAATTTTACAGATGTATGTTGAAAACTTTTTGGGGAGATGCGACGGATCTTTGGGGATCATTCAATATTCCCTTTCTTTTGTTGTTCAGTGAAATCATCTCATGTGACGAGTCAACTAATTGAATTAAAGTTCAATTCCTAACTAAATTGTTTAAAAAAAAATTATATTGGAAGGATTTAATCATTTGCAATTATGTCTACTTAAGATAAGGTAAAAGGTTTATGTTTCTGTCTCCATATGATATGGTAAATATATCTAATGGAAAAAACATAACATTTACTAACTTAATATTAATTTGCATATATTTCCATGGAAAGTTTACACCTCTGAATATTCCCCAAAATGTGCAACCTGAGCTGCATGTGGGACATAACTTATATCATAAATATGAAGATTAAACCTGTTTTTTTTCAATTAGTACATTTGAGTTTAACCACAATATTTATTGTATTATTTGTTCGGTCCTTTCTCGTGGATTAAATTGAAATCTCAACAAACTGTCTATGGCTTGTTTTAAAAATAGCTATATTTGGGAGATTATTTCCTTTTCAAATACCTGAAAGTGAGAGGTTGTAATCTGAATAAAGGGGAAAAGGCCATTCTTGAACATGGGTTGAGACATTCTTACTAATTTGCTATACAGAATCTTTCCAGATCCTTGATATCCTTCATCTGTGTTAATAGAGTGCCCTCTTCAACATTTTTTATTTTAAAAACAGGTTTTCAATGGGGTTCAAATCCAGAGACTGATTTTGTGGTCAATTAACCATTTATTTGTGGATTTTGATGGGTGCTTTGAGTTAATGTCTTGCGGCCAAGCTTCAGCCCACCCACCCACCCACCCACACACACAGTGCATTGGGAAAGTATTCAGACCCCTTGATGTTTTCCATTTTTTTTACGTTACACCCTTATTCTAAAATGTATAAAATTATGTTTTTTTTTTCTACACACAATACCCCATAATGAAAAAAGCAAAAACAGGTTTTTAGAAATACCGAGTATTCAGACCCTTTGCTATGAGACTTGAAATTGAGTTCAGGTGCATCCTGTTTCCATTGATCAGCCTTGAGATGTTTCTACAACTTGATTGGAGTCCACCTGTGGTAAACTCAATTGATTGGACATGACATGGAAAGACACACCTGTCTATGTAAGGTCCCACAGTTGACAGTGCATGTCAGAGAAAAAACCAAGCCATGAGGTTGATGGAATTGTCCGTTGAGCTCTGAAACAGGATTGTGTCAAGGCACAGATCTGCAGAAGGGTACCAAAAAAATGTATGTAGCACTGAAGGTTCCCAAGAACAATGATTGTTCCCAAGAATAATCATTCTTAAATGGAAGAAGTTTAGAAAACGCCAAAACTTGTCCTAAAGCTGGCTGCCCGGCCAAACTGAACAATCGGTTGAGAAAGGCCTTGATCAGGGAGGTGACCAAGAAACCAATGGTCACTCTGAATTCCTCTGTGGAGATGAGAACCTTCCAGAAGGACAACCATCTCTGCAGCACTCCACCAAATCAGGCCTTGGTAGAGTGGCCAGACAGAAGCCACTCCTCAGTAAAAGGCAAACGACAGCCCGCTTGGAGTTTGCCAAAAGGCATGTAGAGGACTCTCAAACCATGGAAAACAAGATTCTCTGGTCTGATGAAACCAAGATTGAACTCTTTGGCCTGAATGCCAAGCGTCACATTTGGTGGAAACCTGGCACCAGCCCTATGGTGAAGCCTATGGTGGTGGCAGTATCATGCTGTGGGGATTTTTTTCAGCGGAAAATAAACTCCCCAAATATAGGTGCGCCAAGCTTGTAGCATCATACCAAAGAAGATTTGAGGCTGTAATTGCTGCCAAAGGTGCTTCAACAAAATACTGAGTAGAGGGTCTGAATACTTGTGTAAATGTGATCAGTTTCTTATTTTTAATACATTTGCAAAAATTTCTAAAAACTTGTCACAAAGCAAAAACAGGTTAACTGACTAGTTTTGCAACTCTGCATCCTTATATGGGTTGATGGATGTAAACCAGGCTCACTTTTTTTACTCCGTTTGTTGACTTGAATATGAATTTGATTAAACTTTTTTTTATTACATTTTGTAATCCATAAAAACGGTTATGCCGATTATTTAATTTTGATGACGGTCTTCATCCATAAATCGGTGGTTACACGATTACTGAGCCAGCCCTAATGCACACAGAGGACATTTTGACAAGATGGGTAAAAGACGATGAAAGGGCACTCACTAGTGTACAGAAGACACACTGGCACTGAGAAATGGTGGTCATCTGCTCCAGCGGGAACTCTCCAAGGCAGAGTTTGCAGGAGACCAGCGGGTCCAGTGCCAGGTCCCAGGTGGGCCGATACCTGGCTGTGGTCATCTTGCCTGGCACAGAGCTGACAGAGAGAGAGTGAGAATGAGGGGAGTTAAAGATGTAGGTTGGCTAATGTTTGTTGTTTCACAGACAACAAAAAGGAAACGGACATGATATTCATGTGAATGAAGATAGCACAATATGAGCATGTATACATGATCTGTCCCTAATCCAAGGCATGCACATATTTTGCTGTGATAATATGCATTGGCCAAAAAGGCTTACTGAATTGTGTCAAAGTGAGGACACATTAGAGACACGGGCCAATGCAGAGTGGCACAAGCTCTTTGCCTAAATGTCCCTGGTCAGTAACTATTATTTCCGTTCTGTTCTGGTTGCTCACAGACAGAGAATCCATTTAGGGCCCTTTAAAATGTGTGATGCGGAGAACACGGACAGAATCACGGAATCCAGACATTAAAAGGGAATTCAACAATACCATTGAACTTAGTAGGGAATCAACTAAATGCATTGAAAATGTAGGGAAACGGGGATACCGAGTCAGTTGTACAACTGAACGCATTCAACTGAAATGTGTTTCCGCAAAAATGTATTACATTTGCCCAAGTTTATCATAAAATATGAACAGTGATTCAAATTTCCTGCAACTTTCTGAAGAGGCAACGAGAATGAAAATTCTTCTGGTAGATGGAAAGGCTTTCCCAAAAAACCTTCTCAATTGAATGTTAACTATGAAGTAGCCTATGCCTACCTGGCAGAATAATACCATGATTATTTGCCTCAATGCAATGGGTATTTTGTTTTGAAAAGTCTACCATCACATACAAAACATCAAAACAACAGCCCCTTGCTTGGGAATTAAAAGGGTAACTACACCCAAATATCTACATTTCTCAGTTCTCCCAGACCTCAAAAGTGTTCTCCTGAAGTGGTTTAAGCTTGGTTGTAGACTTAGAAAATCAAATTTAAGTTGATTTTCTATTAACAATTTTGATTTTCAGAAAACAGAAACCTGGGAAAACGAAATGGAGAAATTTGAATTTTGGGAAAAAACTAAACGGAATCAGTAAAAAAAAATGTTTTTAAATGCAAAATTGTATAGAGCCCTAAATAAATCTCAATACAAACAGTCCTGCAGCAAGCGCCTTGTTCCCCCATACGATAAAAGCATTCATATTAAAATAACACTTTCCCTTTCCAGTCATGTCCTTTCTATTTGGAGAAAGGGGTTTATTTTGGGCCACCTCAACTCTGACTCCCACTGCCTTTCTTCCACCGTGGATGAGAGCGGAGGCGGCGAGATAGAGAGACACAGAAAGAGAGAGAGAGGGAGCACAGAGTGGCTTAATGTCTCTGAGTGTTTACAGGAAGTGCCCCCATGCAGGCAACGTCAACACTGTCAAACTCTCCCATTGCTGCTAGGCAACTGGGGGGAGAGACGAGGGAGATTAGGAGGGGCCAACCAAATAAATAGTAGTTACTGCTTAGGCGAGTGAAAGCTAACAGAATAGTGTCCCTCTCAGAAACCTAAAAGGGGAAGGAGGTGGAGTAGGAGGGAAAGGGGGAGGGGCTGCTGTGGGGGATGGGAATGAGTAAAGCCAGCCCAACGCTGTCTACATGTGCTGCGGGGAGATAACTTGTCCTGACCTGTGCTAGGGGCTGACTGACAACACACTGGCCAGTGTGAGTTGCCCACAGGAACAGTGTGCTGGTATTGTAGGTGTGTGTCAACAAGGTCAACACGCTGTATGGGAAGTCACCAAAACCACCCCGTGTCTACTAGGCAAAAACACGGAGACAACACAGACAAGATGAAGAGTTGTGGGAATCATTATGTGATAAATTATAATACGAATGATATAGCAAGCAACTGAAATGGGCACTTCCTAATTAAACAGTTATTCCCCTTGATTTGTGGACTCTGCTCTTCCCTTCAGCTCAGTGGAGGCAACCAGGTTGTGTGTGCGTGTGTGTGAGAGAGAGTGTGAGTGTGTGAGAGGGAAAGAGAGCTTGAGGAGAGCCTCCCCTCTATCCATTAGCGTAGTACACTGGGCCTGCTTTCATCAGGACAGGCAGCGAGGCTAGCCAGGAGCTCTAAAAGCCAGTACTCTACACAGAATCAGACTGGCGGTGTCAAGAGAAGACCCACTGGCTGCTCAGTGAATACCTGCCAGGGCCAGCTGAGATGGCAGCAAGTGGGAGCGGAATCCCATTAGCACTATAGATAGCCATATCATTGACGAAATGCTACGTGCATTATACGGCAGTCTTTACAGCGAGAGCCTCATTGAAGAGGTTGTGTGGTCTGTTACGGTCGTACCAGGTAGATGGACGGCCATAATACAGTACTATAAATCACAGTACTATAAAGCTTCCTCCTCAGTCTCTGTATTGCTTAGGCTCAGGTTCACAACGAGAGTCAATGAGGAGAAAGGAGTGTTTCATAAGGCGAGCCAGACGAGTGGAAAAGAGCAGAATTATCTTGACAAAAAAGGTGGTGCAATGCGAAAGGGAGCACTCTCACCGCTGCATTATTTACAAGGAGGTCCATTATCGCTCAGTGAGAAAAAAAAAACACACACACACACACACCAAAATGCATGATCTTGGCTCCCTGCTTTATGAAACGCATGTCTGGCAGGTCACATGTCGGCACCAAATCAATACGCAGGGTGCCTGCCATAAGTGAACATGGTGAACCACTGCTAGACGAGGAAGTTACCAGTCTTATCATATAGATGAACTAAATGGAGTGGGAGTGAAGAGTCTGGTGTAGCAGTCTAAGCTTCCAACCACATATGCCCCCTGGCTACAGGGGTTAGCGCCTGCAAAAAATAACACAAATATATAAGGGGGGGGGGGGGGGGCAGAATTCTGACAACAGAGTGTGATTTTGTGCGTGTGTCTACATTTTGTAGCGTCCCAGGGGGGTTTGAGGGATGTTCTATCATTCTGTTACTATTACTGCACAGAATGTGTATCTCTGTCTCTGTCAGCGTTGAACTCTTCCATAACATATTACGTGAGCAGCCTAGATGGTGAATGTGTACAGTAGAGAGTAGGGTTGTACGGAAAGTGGAGCAGTGGGCCTTTCTGAGATGAGCGAGCCAAGTAGGCCATCTATAAGTGGACGTATCCTGTACAGTTTATAATGAGCTACAGTATTCCGACGGTCTCTACACAATTCACCTTCCGTCAGAGGAAAATGGGTCATCTTCAAAATGGATAGTCCATGACCCGAGTTATGATATGCAGAAACACATGACACTTCATCAAATAGGCCTCGTCGAACCTCTCTTTCGTTCTCAACTCGTCTGTCACTGCCATCTACCATTGAGACCACGGAATAGCCGAGCTCTGCATTAGAATCGATGCGATACGGCGCAGCCATCGCTCGTTAATATCAATACGCCTACTCGGCCGCGATGCAGACGGAGACTGGTCAAGAACGGCTCTCATGTGAACCTAGCAGCTTTCTCTGTAATTACATAATGTCATATCAAACTGGGTTGCGTAAGGTCTATTTATACTCTACCTAGGCTAATGTGAGAGAATGCTTATGACTGCAGCCTCCCAGAGCGGATGCACTCTGTGTTCCACACTCCAAACGCAGGTTCACTTCTGTGAAACGGCCAAGCCACAAGCCGTCGTTGTGCGTTTGTGCAAAATGCAGGGGCTTTGATGGTGGATAGGGGTACTTTTTCAAAGAGACCAAAGTGCTGTTAAACAACTGATGACCTGCCCCTGGTCAATTCAACATTTGAAGGACAAAAATAAAATAAAAAATAAATAAACACATGCAAAAATTTATTTGAGATGGAATCAAATTATTTGTCACATGCACTGAATACAACAGGTGTAGACCCTCCCTGAAATGCTTACTTACCAACAATGCAGTTACGAAAAATAAGAATTAAGAAAATATTTACAAAATAAAGTTAAAAATATATATATTTTTTTAAATCACAAATAAGTAACACAATAAAATAACAATGAGGCTATATACAGGGAGTACAGGTACTGAGTCAATGTGCAGGGGTACAGGTTAAGTAATTGAGTTAATATGTACATGTAGGTAGAGGTAAAGCAACAATGCATAGATGTTAAAATGCGAGTAGCAGTTGCATAAAAAAAATCTATATAGTCTGGGTAGCCATTTGATTACCTGTTCAGATCAGCAGGCTTATGGCTTTGGGGTAGAAGCTGTTAAGGAGCCTTTTGGACCTAGACTTGACACTCTGGTACCGCTTGCCGTGTGGTAGCAGAGAGAACAGTCTATGACTAGGGTGGCTGAAGTCTTTGACCATATTTAGGGCCTTCCTCTGACACTGCTTGGCATAGAGGTCCTGGATGGTCCAGGAAGCTTGGCCCCAGTAATGTACTGGACCGTACAACCTACCCTCTGTAGCACCTTTCGGCCGAGCAGTTGCCATACCAGGATATGATGCAACCAGTCAGGATGCTCTCGATGGTGGAGTTGAAGAACTTTGAGGATCTGAGGACCCATGTCAAATATTTTCAGTCTCCTGAGGGGGAATAGGTGTTGTCGTGCCCTCTTCACAACTGTCTTGGTGTATGATAGTTTGATGGTGATGTGGACACCAAGGAACTTGAAGCTCTCAACCTGCTCCACTACATCCCCGTCAATGTGAATGGGGATGTGCTCAGCAATCCTTTTCCTGTAGTCCACGATCAGCTCTTTTGTCTTCATCACGTTGAGGGAGAGGATGTTGTCCTGGCAACACACTGCCAGCTCTCTGACCTCCTCCCCATAGGCAGTCTCATTGTTGTCAGTGATCAGGACTACCAACGTTGTGTCATCTGCAAACTTGATGGTGTTGGAGTCGTGCTTGGTCACACAGTTGTGGGTGAACAAGGAGTATAGGAGGGGACTAAGTACACACGCCTGAGAGGCCACCATGTTGAGGATCAGCCTGACAGACGTGTTGTTGCCTACCTTTACCAGCTGGGGGCGGCCCGTCAGGAAGTTCAGGATCACGTTGCAGAGGGAGGTATTTAGTCCCAGGGTCCTTAGCTTAGTGAAGAGCTTTGAGGGCACTATGGTGTTGAACGCTGAGCTTTAGTCAAAGAACAGCATTCTCACGTAGGTGTTCCTTTTGTCCAGGTAGGAAAGGGCAATGTGGAGTGCAATAAAGATTGCATCATCTGTGGATCTGTTGGGGCGGTATGCGAATTGGCGTACACGTCCTGGTAATCCGTCTGGTGAATGTTGACCTGTTTAAAGGTTCTTACTCACATAGGGTACGGAGAGTATGATCACACAGTTGTCCGGAACAGCTGGTGCTCTGATGCATGCTTCAGTGTTGCATGCCTTGAAGCACGTATAGAAGTAATTTAGCTCGTCTAGTAGGCTCGTGTCACTGGGCAGCTTGCGTCTGGGCTTCCCTTTTTAGTCCATAATAGTTTGCAAGCCCTGCCACATCCGACGAGCATCAGAGCCGGTTTAGTAGGATTCAATCTTAGTCCTGTATTGACGCTTTGCCTGTTTGATGGTTCATCGGAGGGCATAGTGGAATTTCTTAAACGTCCGGGTTAGTGTCCCACTCCATGAAAGCGGCAGCTCTACCCTTTAGCTCAATGCCGATTTTGCCTGTAATTCATGGCTTCTGGTTGGGGTATGCATGTGCGGACACTGTGGGGACGACGTCATCGATGCACTTATTGATGAAGCTGGTGACCGATGTGGTGTACTCCTCAATGCCATCAAATGAATCCAGGAACGTATTCCAGTCTGTGCTAGCAAAACAGTCCTTAGCTTAGAATCTGCCCAGTTCCGTATTGAACGAGTCAATGGTTCTCCCTTCTTTAGTTTTTGCCTGTAAGTAGGAATCAGGAGGATAGAATTATGGTTAGATTTGCCAAATGGAGGGCGAGGGAGATCTTTGTACGGGTCTCAGTTTTTTCCTTTGGTTGCACGTGACATGCTGGTAGAAATGAGGTCAAACGGATGTAAGTTTTCCTGTATTAAAGTCCCTAGCCACTAGGAGTGCCACCTCTGGATGAGCATTTTCTAGTTTGCTTATGGCCTACAGCTCATTGAATGCAGTCTTAATGCCAACATCGGTTTGTTGTGGTAGACAGCTACAAAAAATATATAGATGTGATACAATTACTGCTGAAAGTGCTTGTTTCCTACTGAAGTGAACACTCTGGAGCAGTGCATAAAAGGAAAGCTGTCATTCTGAGGAGAGTTATCCATCGTCCACTGCGGAGGGAATGTGAAAAGAAACAACAAGGTTGGTGTGCATTCAGCCAGAGGGGGAAATGAATGGCAGTTGAGATGGTTGGAACCATGCTTATGATATAACCTTCAGGGAAATGGTTTCTGGGTTTATCACGCAGTGAAATTAAAAGTATTTTTTTGCTCTCGCAATTGGCCGTATCAATGAAGTGCAGATTGGCTCAATGGTCAGCCTCTATGTGCCTATCAAACTGCCAAATAACATCTTGGTCATCCAAAAGCTGCCACCAGTCTCATTGAACATTTAGCCTCTGTAAGCTCCCACTTACTGGAAGTTCCTCAACACCAAACAAATATTAGGTCGTGATCATATTAGGTCGTGATCATAGTTTGGACTCGTTTGAGTCCAAACCACAAAACTAAAATGACAAACAGGCTAGGTTCATTCTTAAAAGTCTAAACTGACATATGGAATTGTTTTAAGATGGTCATTCATCACAAAACCCGAGAGCAACCTCTGTCTGGTGAAGCTCTCGATGCAAAGTGATTGGAGTTGGTGTCACTCCAATCTGGCTTCCCTTGACACTTTTTTTTTAGGTGCACCAGCACCAATCACAAATGAGCTTACTCAGTTTAGCGCAACGCTGATGGGCTATTGCTTTATACTTTTTTTTGTTATCAAGGGAGGTCTAATGCTCGCTGAATCCCCTTGCATTCAATGCTACGCGTGGCAACAATGTCAATCTTTTTGACCAGAAAGCATCAGATAGATGGTCTACACATACAAAGACAGAGTGGTTGTGTTTCTCTTGCTTGGATGCTGATATAACTTACAATTCAATTCCCCCTTAGGTAGGTCCCAGGATCAATTCCAATATATACATATATACAAGATGCAATTTCGAAATTTGGTTTAGCAGTAGAGATATTACTCTTGTTATGTTAGTCAATCAACTAGCCAACGTCAGCTAAGCATTTTTAGTTTGGTAAGTTAGCTGGCTAGACTCTAAAATTGTAGTAATCATGGTCGAATTTAAAACTGGGGGGGTCAGTCACTCTCACCAATACACTACATGGCCGGAAGTACGTGGAAGTACGTGCTAGATGAATATGTCACTCCAAAATCTTGAGCATTAATATGGAGATGGGTCCCACCTTTTCTGCTATAACAGCTTCCACTCTTCTGGAAAGGCTTTCCATGAGAGATGTTGGGAAATTGTTGCGGGTACTGATGTTGGGCAATTAGGCCAGGTCGCAGTCTGCGTTCCAATTCATCCAAAGGTGTCCCATGGGGTTGAGGTTAAGGCTCTGTGCAGGCCAGTCAAGTTCTTTCATACACCGATCTCGACAAACCATTTCTGTATGGACCTCGCTTTGTGCACAGGGGCATTGTCATGTTGAAACAGGAAAGCTTATTCTCCAAACTGTTGCCACAAAAATGGAAGCACAGAATCATCTAGAATGTCAATGTATACTGTAGCGTTAAGACTTCCCTACAACGGAACTAAGGGGCCACAGCCCGAACCATGAGAAAAACAGTCCCAGACCCTTATTCCTCCCCCACCAAATGTTATAATTGGAACTACGCAGGTAGCGTTCTCCTGGCAAACCCAGATTAGTCTGTCGGACTGCCAGCTGGTGGAACGTGATTCATCACTCCAGAGAAGGCATTTCCACTGCTCAAGTTCAACGGCGGCGAGCTTTACACCACTCCAGCCGACGCTTGGCATTGCTCATGCTGAGCTTGTGTGGCCTACGACTTGTGAAATGTTCTCTACGCTCCATGGCAAAATGTGTAGAATTGCAGGAAATTTACAATAAAATCAGTCCACTTTCAAGACGGGGGCCACTAAAAATGTTTGGCTCGCAAGGTATGGCCCCCACTTATGGCCCCAAAAGGACTAGGGCCGGCTCTGACTGCATGTGTGCTTATGGATGTGGGTATGCAGACCCACGAGCCACTGCAGCCCCTAATGATGAGTTCAGATTTTGTGGCCCCCACCCCCATCAAAGTTGCCAATTCCTGCTCTAGACAGATAAGGAGAAACTTTGGTGCTCATTGTGTGTCAAATTGTCCTCTAAAATCATCTTTGATTGACCTTATTTTAAAATCAACACTCCCACATCGTTTTAATGCATCTGTTGCTTTTGCTAATTATACAAGTGATCACTATGCAGTTTCTTGTGTAAGGGATGGTACAATTCCTAAACTACCTCCACGTACCATCATGAAGAGAAACTGGAGGCACTTTGATACTCATTTCCTTGAATAGAGTTGAATTCATCCCTGATGTTGAATTAGCATTTTCTTACTTCCATAAAGCATTCCAGGATATATGCACAAGCATGACCCTTTCAAACAACACAGAGTTAAGGGCAGCGCACAACACTTAACATGCTGTCTAGACTAGACACGTGCATGTTGATTTTTGTACATCCACACCAGAAGGCAAGGCAAGACAGACACGCAGGTTGAAATATCAAAACGAACTCTGAACCAACTATATTACATTTGGGGACAGGTCAAAACACATGAAACATTCATGGACATTTCGCTAGCTTGCTGTTGCGTGCCTGGCTATGCAGACGCTCGTTGACGCACGAGAGCAGTTTAGATGAAATGATTGAATAAAATGTGTCAATGTATTTAGCAACGGAAGCGGTGTGATCAGCATGTCATTCTCAGATGAACTAGCTGAAGTCATAAGGAAACGGAACGCTACATGGGCTAAAGCAGGAAGGTCTGACTCAGCTGGTGATTGGATGGATTCATGGTGTGGCTATGACCCGAAAGCAGACCTCAAATCAAATTGTATGTATCACATGCGCCAATACAACAGGTTTACACTTTACAGTGAAAAGCTTGCACACAAACCTTTCCCAACAATGCAGTTAAAAATAACACAAAATAGTAACTAACACAAGAGGAATACAATAAAATACACAAGAACGGAGCTTTAATACAGGGAGTACCAGTACCAGACCTCAAATCTTCTGCTGATAATCTGAATAATCCTTCAAAATGTTGGCAAGTAAACCCACATGTAGAGCCCAAAACATATGCACAGCTCCCTAAACAACTGTGGGTTGACATCAGGTGGCAACTGAGAAACCTCTATTCTGAACATCTTTAACTTTACCATAGAATCGAATGAAATCCCCATGTGGTAGAAATCAGCATTTGCCCTACTGTACCCCTTTTGAAAGGAAGTGATCCCCCTCTAATGAATACCTAAAAATTGGCCAAACTAAGTGGTCTATTCTGGCAAAGGCATTGGAGTCCCTAGTCAATAAGCAGGGCCTATCTCCAGGAAAACAATATTTTGAGTGGTATACAATTAGGTTTCAGGTCAGCACTGTCACAGCAACTTTAAAAGGATTTGAATGATGTTGACTGAGCCCTGGACAGGAAGCTGCATCGTGGATCTGTTTTCTTGGACACGTCAAAGGCGTTTGACACGGTCTTGTGTTGGGAATACTGGTCATGCTTTGGGGTGGTTTGTGTGAATTACCTGTCAAATCGAACGTAGTGTGTTAAGGCAGGTGGGTGCCTCGAGGATACATTTTAGGCCCCGTTGATTATTATCTAGACCAACAACATAGGGAGACGAGTGAGACAGCTGATGTACATTTTTATGTGGATGATACTGTTCTCCATTCAAGTGGCAGCAGTTTGATTTTGTCCTATGAAAAAGCTCAGGCAGCATTTTAATGTCATTCGACAGAATCTGTATGATTTGAAGCCGGTTCAGAATTCCTCTAAAAACAAAATGCATGGTCTTTTCCAATATTAAAACACTCTGAAAACCATGTAATCACTACATTGGAAAACGTACAAATATATCTTGTAGTTTGGGTGGATGACAAGTTGAGCTTCACTCCCCGTGTAGAGAACCTTATCAAGAAACGCAAGCCTGCGATTTGGGTTTTATTACCGGCACAAAGCTCGTTCTTTCTTTGCCGCCAGAAAATAGTTCATTCATTGTACTCATCTCTATTGGACTATAGTGATACTACCTACAGTATGTGCAAGCGACAAGCTCTACATTGAAGGTTCTTGTCTCTATATCACGCAGCCCTTCGTTTTGTCACCAATCAGATGTGTAACCGACCACTTATCTCCACAGTGCTGTCAGGTAGCATATCCCTAGCAACACGCAGGCTCAAACACTGGTACAGCGTTATTTATAAAGCCATTGTTAGGAAAACTGGGATTTTATATCAATCTTCTCTTCTCGCTCAAAATGAAAACATATACACGCTCAGATCTCAAGGTCGTTTTATGCTAGGAGTCCTGCAAATTAAAACCGAGCATGGGAAAAAGTCCTTTCGTTTCTCAGCCCCTTGCTCTTGGCCTTCTGTCTCTTCCCGTCATTGTAAATACACATTTGTTCTTAATTGACTCTTTCCTGGTTAAATAACATTTTAAGAATTCATCCTTAGCGTCCAGTTTTTATGTCTCGTCCTGGCCATCTGCCAATATCCTCAGTCTCCAGGGTCACCTGGTTTTCGGCAGCGCTGCCTGTTGTCCCGGGACACCTTGCTGTGTAGCTCTCACTGGGCATACATTGTACATCACGAGCACAGACATACCTCGGTTTGCGGTCGAGCCCTTCAAGCAAGGGGGGGGGGGTCTATCTAGTTATGAAGTCAGATAGTGTATCTATGTACAAATTAATTAAACCAACAGAGGATTTGAAGCCTGCATGTACTTCAACGTGTGGCTGTGAACATTTTCTGTGCGTTTTCCTGTTGTTTATAGAACTGAAATTGCCATAAATTACATATTGTATTGTATAGAGGTATTGGAATAGGGAAAGGATACAACAAGTCACTACAATCTCTTGGAATCATAAAAGAGAACAAGATGACAACAGCGTTGACATGTTGAAGTGGAACGACGCCATCTCTGAGTGGCAGTCGGAGTACGACATCCTTGATGTTGCAAGCCAGACAAAGGACAAGTCAATGCTAGTTCATTGTCTTTGTCAAGGGTTGTATTATATGCAGAGATCGGGGATTTAAAGCATAATCCCAACGGAACATGAGAAACATGTCTCTTCATTTCAAGCCTGGTTGTACTCCAAAAGAAAATATGGAATCTTCGCTCAACTCCATCAACCGCAATACATTTTGACAGGAACCACAAGTTGCACCACAAACAGAAGAAAGGACACAGTATATTTCCAGATGGTGATCTGGTGCATCCCACTTGCGCTTACCGTGCTCCATGCTATATTAACTCGTTCATCAGTACAAGAAGATAACAATGAACTCAAATCCAGATAGCATTCAATCAAATGCACCACAACATAGAGGCCTTATTCCCATCCAGCCTGCATGTTTGGCTGTGTGTGTGTGTGTGTGTGTGTGTGTGTGTGTGTGTGTGTGTGTGTGTGTGTGTGTGTGTGTGTGTGTGTGTGTGTGTGTGTGTGAGTGTGTGTGAGAGTGTGTGTGAGTGTGTGTGTGTGTGTGTGTCAGGCTGGTCTGAGGGCCGCCGATATGGTGGACTCGGTGTGGAGTCAACCTGCTCCTAATTTGTCCGTCTCTGTAAAAAGGTCACCCCTGGTCCTGTGCCAGGAACACGACGACTCATTAACTTCTGGTTGCCATGGAAGTCATGCTTTCACCGTTTCAGAAGGAGTGGAAGACCGTGGGTAGGAGCAGGTGCACGTTGCAATGTGCGACAGTAACACCGCTGTGGCAGTTTCGGTTCTAAATGCAGCTGGGCTTTAGATAGACGTTCTCATTATTCCTGAAGCGGTCATTGATTTGCGAATTGAGGAAAATAGGTGCTGTGTTTGTAAGTCAATCCCTCGACCCATCTCACCGTCCCCTAAACATAGGCTCAAGGCACACACAAATGGCACACATTATTCAACACAGAACATTATGAAAACAATAAGAGAATTCAAAGAATAGAACACTGTTTTTGCTATAGCGATATATGAATTCAGCATAATACATTTGAATGTGCTGTGCTGGGCCTGGCCATTATCGTAAGAAAATGCTGTGACTGAAATGTTTCAAGCCGCATACTTAATGTCTCTCTCTCACACACACACACACACACACACACACACACACACTTCGCCCCTTTCCACCGCCCTCCATCCCCAGCCAATTGACCCAAATGTATTACCCAGAGGGATCCAGGGGTCCTTTATTTTGGGTTCTCTTTTTTCCCTTAATGAGGATCTCGGAGTTGACATGACATGCATGCAGAGTGTAGTATAGTACCGGGCGGGCCCAGACATTGAACAATTGGCTTTCTGTCCTTGATGAGGTGGGGGGGGACTGAACCAACTTAGTTGAGTGTGACAGTAGAGGTCTATTTATTCCATAGCTGGAGGAGTTAGGTAACACATCAGACCACCGTCCAAATGTAGAGTTGTAGATTTGATGGAAGGGTATATACAGTGTTGTGCTGTTTGGGATTGAGTTAATCATTCAGACAGGCCAATGGACAGACAGTGGCCATGCCCGGGTAACTAGGACACAACCATTCTCATGCCTATTGGGCACGTCACCATCCCAGTGCAGGCCTTGTGCTACTTTCTCTAATTCTGAGAGGAGGGAGGGATGGCAGGAGGAACGGGGTGGCGCTAATGAATGCTGCCATAGGCCCCAGTCCACTTTCTACACCTTGATAAGTCTCCTAATGTGCCATTAGCCAAACGACCCAGGGTTTAGGTAGAGCTTAATGAATCAGCGTAAATATTTTGTGCTGCTGCTTTAAGTGGGGCTCCATTTATTCCTTTCCGATCCCCAAAAACGCAGAGGCAGGGACAAGACCCATCTTTCATCTGCTGTGTCTGATTGAAATCCCTCTTGGTTTTGGTTGGCAGTGTGCAATTGTGGCTCAAAACGCATTCCCTAAGCGCACACACACAAACTAGAAGGCACTGTTACCGTCAGTGCTAGTCTTGAACTCATCCATACTACTATGTCAACAACAGTCAGCTTGACAACATTGTTGTTGCCACAGAGGCACTGGCCATGGAGAATTCTAAATGGCTTCACACAGCCGAAAGAGAATGACAACCACAGACTAAACAAAAGCCTGGGTTGTTTTGATTTTGAGTAGGACGAGGTCACCCTAAGACGATATGACTCATTTCAAAGCAACGTTTGAAGAGCCACAATGACGAATTGGCTTGAAAGAAAAAAAGTGATCTGGCTTAATACAGTTTCTTCATTGTGTCGACACAAACACAGTAACACACTGACATTGGTCCACACTGAGTAGCAATGGTCATGAAAATGGATTAACAAAAAAAAAGTAGAAAATAGAGTTCAGATAAATGTAACAGCTGGATAATGGAGTAATATACTCAACTCTTCTAGAATTTTGTTTTTAATCCACCAAATATACTGCATACTATAGCACAAACCATGAGACTGAAAAACAACAGAATCCAGCCATTTTGGAAGAACGTCTGGTATTCAATGGAATGTCAAATTTGTTCTTCTTTGAAAATACATATGCCAAGCTTTTTAATCCACATATGCCCTTGTTATATTTTTTGTTATTGTGTTGCAGAACAAATAACATTCATTAGCATTTAAATACGGGCATAATTTAATACATTTACATTAAATTATTCTATCCAATCAGCTCTTTCTAAGGTACCGCCAAGTGATGAGGGAAAACATCAATAGTTACATATCGAAATATTATTTTTGATGATACATCGTATTGACAATATCGCAATAGTATTTTTGCGCTAGTTGGCTGTACCTGCAACAAAACTCCAGCATTCTTCTTTTAAATAGGGAGCGAATTTGTTTACAGCACTTTTATTTCCATGATTGATCAAAATGTGTTCTTACAATTGCCCCCTTACAATCTCCAGTCAACTTTCACCATGGCTTTTACTCAAACACGTGCGGCATTACTTATTCATGATTGATGTCATCTGGAATATAAAACACGAGGTGGAAATGTTCCGTACCAAATTAGTATAGACCTGTTGTGAACATCGATATACACTGCTCAAAAAAATAAAGGGAACACTAAAATAACACATCCCAGATCTGAATGAATGAAATATTCTTATTAAATACTTTTTTCTTTACATAGTTGAATGTGCTGACAACAAAATCACAAAAATGATCAATGGAAATCAAATGTATCAACCCATGGAGGTCTGGATTTGGAGTCACACTCAAAATGAAAGTGGAAAACCACACTACAGGCTGATCCAACTTTGATGTAATGTCCTTAAAACAAGTCAAAATGAGGCTCAGTAGTGTGTGTGGCCTCCGCGTGCCTGTATGACCTCCCTACAATGCCTGGGAAGCTACTGATGAGGTAGTTGATGGTCTCCTGAGGGATCTCCTCCCAGACCTGGACTAAAGCATCCGCCAACTCCTGGAGAGTCTGTGGTGCAATGTGGCGTTGCTGGATGGAGCGAGACATGATGTCCCAGATGTGCTCAATTGGATTCAGGTCTGGGGAACGAGCGGGCCAGTCCATAGCATCAATGCCTTCCTCTTGCAGGAACTGCTGACACACTCCAGCCACATGAGGTCTAGCATTGTCTTGCATTAGGAGGAACCCAGGGCCAACTGCACCAGCATATGGTCTCACAAGGGGTCTGAGGATCTCATCTCGGTACCTAATGGCAGTCAGGCTACCTCTGGCGAGCACATGGAGGGCTGTGCAGCCCCCAAAAGAAATGCCACCCCACACCATGACTGACCCATCGCCAAACCGGTCATGCTGGAGGATGTTGCAGGCAGCAGAACGTTCTCCACAGCGTCTCTAGACTGTCACATGTGCTCAGTGTGAACCTGCTTTCATCTGTGAAGAGCACAGGGCGCCAGTGGAGAATTTGCCAATCTTGGTGTTCTTTGGCAAATCCAAAAAGTCCTGCACGGTGTTGAGCTGTAAGCACAACCCCCACCTGTGGACGTCGGGCCCTCAATACCACCCTCATGGAGTCTGTTTCTGACCGTTTGAGCAGACACATGCACATTTGTGGCCTGCTGGAGGTCATTTTGCAGGGCTCTGGCAGTGCTCCTCCTGCTCCTCCTTGCACAAAGGCAAAGGTAGCGGTCCTGCTGCTGGGTTGTTGCCCTCCTACGGCCTCCTCCACGTCTCCTGATGTACTGGCCTGTCTCCTGGTAGCCTCTATGCTCTGGACACTACGTTGACAGACACAGCAAACCTTCCTGCCACAGCTCGCATTGATGTGCCATCCTGGATGTGCTGCACTACCTGAGCCACTTGTGTGGGTTGTAGACTCCGTCTCATGCTACCACTAGAGTGAAAGCACCGCCAGCATTCAAAAGTGACCAAAACATCAGCCAGGAAGCATAGGAACTGAGAAGTGGTCTGTGGTTATCACCTGCAGAACCACTCCTTTGTTGGGGGTGTCTTGCTAATTGCTTATAATTTCCACCTGTTGTCTATTCCATTTGCACAACAGCATGTGAAATGTATTGTCAATCAGTGTTGCTTCCTAAGTGGACAGTTTGATTTCAAAGAAGTGTGATTGACTTGGAGTTACATTGTGTTGTTTAAGTGTCCCCTTTATTTTTTTGAGCAGTGTATATATAAACTGCTATAGAATTAAACAATGTATATTTATAGGACAGTAGGGGAAAGACAAACAAATGTAAGATTTGTGGATTTTTTGTGTCGGCTTTCTTTTCTGACTTCCGACTTGATCATAAAAATTTAAATATATCCGACAAAGGGGAAGACTTACAGTAAGTAGACCATTTTTTGTTCTCTTATTCTGTTGTTATCTCATGGCTACAGAGTGGCGCAGTGCATCTCCACCTCATGGGCTGAACCAGACTTGCCAGTTCTTTCTGTGAGATGTTACCCCACTCTTCCACCAAGGCACCTGCAAGTTCCCGGACATTTCTGGGGGGGGAATGGCCCTAGCCCTCACCCGCCGATCCAACAGGTTACAGATGTGCTCAATGGGAGCACATCTTCAGACGGGCCTTATTCTGACATTTCACATTCTTAAAATAAAGTGCTGATCCTAACTGATCTAAGAAAGGGAATTTTTACTAAGATTAAATGTCAGGAATTGTGAAAAACTGAGTTTAAATGTATTTGGCTAAGGTGTATGTAAACTTCCGACGTCAGCTGCACATACAGGCATACTATTAACATGTAGGCTATGGTGTAGAGGTCGACCGATTAATCGGAATGGCCAATTAATTCGGGCCGATTTCACGTTTTCATTACAATCGGAAATCAGTATTTTTGGGCACCGATTTCCGATTATATATATAAAAAAAAATGTATACCTTTTATTTAACTAGGCAGGTCAGTTAAGAACACATTCTTATCTTTAATGACTGCCTAGGAACTGTGGGTTAACTGCCTTGTTCAGGTGCAGAACGACAGATTTTCACCTTGTCAGCTCAGGGTTCCAATCTTGCAACCGCACAGTTAACTAGTCCAACGCTCTAACCATTGCAGTCCACGAGTAGCCTGCCTATTACGCAAATGTAGTAGAAGCCAAGGGAAATTGCTAGTGATCATATTAATGACCAAAGGCTCGTATCTGTGTGTTATCATGTTATAATTAAGTCCGATTTGATAGAGCAGTCTGACTGAGCAGCAGCAGGCCCGTAATCATTCATTCAAACAGCACTTTCGTGCATTTTGCCAGCAGCTCTTCGCAAGCACAGCGCTGTTTATGACTTCAAGCCTATCAGTCTAATGGCTGGTGTAACCAATGTGAAATGGCTAGCTAGTTAGCTGTGTGTGCGCTAATACTGTTTCAAACGTCACTCGCTTTTAGATTTGGAGTAGTTATTCCCCTTGCGCTGCAAGGGCCGTGACTTTTGTGGAGCGATGGGTAACGATGCTTCGAGTGTAGCTGTTGTCGTTGTGTTCCTGGTTCGAGCCCAGGTAGGGGCAAGGAGGTGGACGGAAGCAATACTGTTACACTGGCAATACTATAGTGCCTATAAGAACATCCAATAGTCAAAGGTATATGAAATATATATGGTATAGAGAGAAATAGTCCAATAAATAATATATTAACTACACCCTAAAACGTCTTACCTTGGAATATTGAAGTCTCATGTTAAAAGGAACCACCAACTTTCATATGTTCTGATAGCTTTTTTACATGGCACATATTTTACATGGCACATATTATTTTCTTCTGCAACACTTTGTTTTTGCATTATTTAAACCAAATTGAACATGTCTATTTATTTGAGGCTAAATTGATTTTATTGATGTTTTATATTAAGTTAAAATAAGTGTTAATTCAGTATTGTTGCAATTGTCATTGTTACAAATATATATGTTTTTTTTTGTTTTGTTTTTTAATCGGACGATTAAAATCGGTATCGGCTTTTTGGTCCTCCAATAACCGGTATCAGTATCGGCGTTGAAAAATCATAATCTGTCAACCTCTACTATGGTGTAATGGAATGTTTTGCCTTGTGTAGTAGGTTTTGTGGGTTTTAACACTTATGTACAGTAGGTGACATAACCAGCCATAAAGTAAGGCAACAGGTGTAAATATACTGTATGTGTCATGATAGTGTTATAACATTATTATAACAGCTTTTGTCAGCTGTTATGACATGCATGGTCATGACATAACATGTTGTGGAGCTGGTGTCAAGTAAAGTGTTACCGTTTAATCCCCATCAATATATCAATTTTGATAAACACGTGGGTCAAAACTGTTTGTCCCATGTCTACAATTTCCGACGAAACTCCAATCCTTCTGAGACTGTTCCCCAATAGCAAAGTGCAGGAGAAAAGGTGGTTTGCACAGTTAACCGTATGAACATTGTCAGATTCTGTTTTGAAAGCAAATCGGTGACATGACAATTAGTAGACAAATAGATTATCCACTTCTCAAACACAGCCAAATGACAACTGAACAGAGGTGTAATCTCAAGGGGGCATGACTTGAGCCTTGCACACACATACAGAGAGAGAGAGAGAGACAGAGAGAGAGAGAGACAGAGAGACAGAGAGAGAGAGAGAGAGAGAGAGAGAGAGAGAAGAAGAAAGCATTTGCTGTGCCGTCTTTCCACAGAGGACAAACTGCCACAGTGAATAATGAGATCTTAGAAACAAACAAGAGAAGGCAGCATTTGTGTCTTGGTAAACTGCATCAGGATAGATAAAATCAGTCTTGCCACAACCTTAAAAAACGGAGCGCAGAGCAGCTCGAGGAGACGTCCTCTCCCCCCAAAAAAGCCTCTTGGCAAATATGAATGTCTGAAAAGCTAAGAGGAGACGACGTGTGCGCTGCAACGTGGATATCCTTATTGACAGACGCAGAGAGCAAAGGCCCAGGGTTGAATGTGTCCACAATCTGTTGTCTCTCACGCCTCTCTGTGCTCGACTTCTTATAACGGCTCAAGTCACATCACAATATATTCACAGTCATCAGACAAGAGAAAGTGCTTTATAATGTAATTCCGGTTCAAAATATGATAGATAGATAGAACACAGTTGAAGTCAGAAGTTTACATACACCTTAGCCAATTACATTTAAACTCCGTTTTCGCAATTCCTGACATTTCATCCTAGTAAAAATTCCCTGTCTCAGGTCAGTTAGGATCACCACTTTATTTTAAGAATGTCAAATGTCAGAATAATAGTAGAAATAATGATTTATTTCAGCTTTAATGTATTTCATCACATTCCCAATGGGTCAGAAGTTTACATACACTCAATTAGTATTTGGTAGCATTGCCTTTAAAATTGTGTAACTTGGGTCAAACGTGTCAGGTAGCCTTCCACAAGCAATAAGTTGAGTGTATTTTGGCCCATTCCTCCTGACAGAGCTGGTGTAACTGAGTCAGGTTTGTAGGCCTCCTTGCTTGCACACGCTTTTTCAGTTCTGCCCACAAATTGTCTATAGGATTGAGGTCAGGACTTTGAAAGACCAATTTGCGACCAGGCTCTAACTTCCTGAATGATGTCTTAAGATGTTGCTTCACTATATCCACATAATTTCCCCCCCTCATGATGCCATATATTTTGTGAAGAGCACCAGATCCTCCAGGAGCAAAGCACCCCCACAACATGATGCTGCTACCCCCATGCTTCACGGTTGGGATGGTGTTCTTCGGCTTGCAAGCATCACCCCTTTTCCGCCAAACATAACGATGGTCATTATGGCCAAACAGTTCTATTTTTGTTTCATCAGACTGGAGGACATTTCTCTAAAAAGTACGATCTTTGTCCCCATCTGCAGTTGCAAACTGTCACCTGGCTTTTTTATGGCGGTTTTGGAACAGTGGCTTCTCCCTTGCCGAGAGGCCTTTCAGGTTAAGTCGATATGGGACTTGTTTTACTGTGGATATAGATACTTTTGTAACTGTTTACTCTCATCACCTTCACAAGGTCCTTTGCTGTTGTTCTGGGATTGATTTACACTTTTTGCACCAAAGTACGTTAATCTCTAGGAGACAGAAGGAGTCTCCTTCCTGAGCAGAATGACAGCTGCGTGGTCCCATGGTGTTTATACTTGAACACTATTGTTTGTACAGATGAACGTGGTACCTTCAGGCATTTGGAAATTGCTCCCAAGGATGAACCAGACTTGTGGAGGTCAACGATTTTTTTTCTTGGCTGATTTATTTGGATTTTTCCATGATGTCAAGCAAAGAGGCTCTGAGTTTGAATTTAGGCCTTGAAATACATCCACAGGTACACCTCCAATTGACTCAAATGATGTCAATTAGCCTTTCAGAAACTTCTAAAGCCATGACATTTTCTGGAATTTTCCAAGCTGTTTAAAGGCACAGTCAACTTAGTGTATGTAAACTTCTGAACCACTGGAATTGTGATACAGTGAATTATAAGTGAAATGATCTGTCTGTAAACAATTGTTGGAAAAATTACTATTGTCATGCACAAAGTAGATGTCCAAACCAGCTTACCAAAACTATAGTTCGTTGACAAGAAATTTGTGGAGTGGTTGAAAAACAAGTCTTAATGACTCCAACCTAAGTGTATGTAAACTTCTAAATTTAAAGGTGTATAACTTCACTGTAATGTCAGGAGACGTGCCCGCATTTTCAAATCCTTTCAAAAACACTCCACAAGGATACATTCTATGTACATGTATACAAAATAGGTTCACTTCCTTTCTTTTGGGGGGCCTTTTGTAACCAGAAGTTGTTTTCCATTACATGACTCAATCAGAAAGCCTGCCATAACTGTTAACTCGTTCTTAATGCACATTTAACCCTGTGGGCACAGTCACGATGCTTCTGCCCCGAGTGCCTACTCACCCCTGTTGTGTTGACTTGTGCGTGCCTTGTCGGTCATCACCCACACTGGCTAGCACATAGTATGTTCACACACAGCGCTCAATGCTCTCACACACAGAAGCTCACTCACAGTACTGCACACACTCCACGGACCAGAACATCCAGCGTGTGACTGGCCTTGCTTCCCCTTTGCCTCCAGACTCCGTGTCCTCAACGCCCTCACAGACGTCAGCCGATTCACACTCTCCTAGAGCCCTGGGACGGACGCACGCACGCACACACACAGAGTCTGGAAGAGCCAGTACACCACAGCTACGCTAGGCCACATGTTGACGCTTGGGACAAGAGCTGGATGAGACCGGATCTACAAGGGTAAAAATACATAAAAGCATCATTCAAGATAACATACCATATATGTGTGAAGACCAAATGTACTGAAATATAGAATGGAAATGTAAAACCTAAGCATATTTGGTCCAGCTAACCAGAACCTCCATATTTGAGATGAAAGTGGAGGTCAAATCTAACTCATTCTAACACCAATGTCAACACTAAAGCAGATTGTGGGCATTCTCTCCCATTGCACCAAAAAACCCTGGGCATAAATGGTACAGCAGATTGGCACACCCTTACTGTTTTGCCAGTATTGACACCCGTATTCTTTTCACTTTAAAATGTATTTCAAACAAAAAGCAAATGATTGCCAAGTAAAACAAACCATACACATCTATGCACGATAACTACTATTAACAATTTCCACTGAACATTTGACAGAAACACATTTACTTGAAGAACAGTGCAGATGCAAAGTTGGGTAACAGAATGACAGTTAATGCTGTTTGTGCCATCATTCTGTAAAACTCGTCATACCGGAACCATTTCTGCCTGCTTGAACGGTGAATAGCTCAGATACACATGGAAATATGGAAAACATGAATCTCTGAGCGAGAGACAAAATAAAACAAACCAATATAACATTCAAAATTTGTAGAATATTTCCTTTCAGGGGCCCCTTTCAGGGGCATCCTAACTGGGCTCAGAGACCGAGACGGTTACAACATCATCACCTGCATTCCACAAGTGCCTGGGCAGGCGGGACACCATGCCATTTTACCACAGAGAGAGAGATATATAGGGGGGAGACAGAGAGAGATATATAGGGGGGAGACAGAGAGAGATATATAGGGGGGAGACAGAGAGAGATATATAGGGGGGAGACAGAGAGAGATATATAGGGGGGAGACAGAGAGAGATATATAGGGGGGAGACAGAGAGAGATATATAGGGGGGAGACAGAGAGAGACAGAGGTGCAGAAAAAGTGGGAATAAGAGAGAGAGAGAGAAACAGAGAGCGACATATATATAGTTAGAGAGACAAGGAGAAACAGAGTGAGACAGAGACAAAGAGACAGAGAGTGTGAGTGTGTGAGAGAGACAGACACACACAGCGAGAGAGAGAGAGAGAGAAAAAAAGAGACAAACAGAGGGAGAGAGAAAAAGAGGGAGAGAGACACAGATATAGAGAGAAACAGAGAGAGATTATTGTGTTAATTATCTACTTCACTTGCTTTGGCAATGTTAACATATGTTTCCCATGCCAATAAAGCCCTTAAATTGAATGACACACAGAGGGGGAGAGACAGAGGGGGAGAGGGAGAGAGAGACAGTTTAATCCAAAAGGACATGGCACAGGGTTATTTTCTCATGCGTAACGCAGTTTGGTAAATTTACAGGAATATCAAAACTTCTGACCGTAAAAAAAAAAATGCAGTGACAGTAAAAGCTCTCTTTAACAAAACGACAAAGTCACAGATAAAAGACGTCCTTTGTGTCATCCCGGCAGCCGTACCACGGGACTGACACGTTTACGGCACTTTCTAATTCTCCCAACACAGCACTTCACGGATAATCAAGTGGGAAGACTGACTGAGTGGGCACTGAGTCTCACTGAGCCGCCACCCCCCAATTCATCCTGCTATAACCCTTCCACGTGGCTTGAATGAGCTCCAGCAAGGCCACACTGGGCCATCCCAACAACAACCTAGCAGTTCACCACACAGTAAACGCAACAGCAGAGTAAAAGGTCTTTCAGATGGAATGCAATCTCTATTGGCATACTATTGTCCATTAAAACGGATGCTCGCTCTATTGATAATGTTGTACATACTGAAAGACCTTATGACATACTGCTAAATACAATGCTGCCAAACATGCTCCCCTAGTCTGTGGAAACACATTTGCTGTTGTCTGACATTGATAAAAATGTACTTCTCCTTAACTCTCTCCCTATGTGGCTAGACAGCCTTACGCAGTATTTTGGCTCACATCTACCCACACCCTATTTCAGAATCCAAGTCCGGAAAAAAATGATGAATAGCACATTGTACATCTCATCTCCCCCTTTGCCCAGACTAGTTCTGCGGGGCCCTCTCTGGTGTCGACCGCAGACTGACTTAGCGGCCTAGGTCATAATCATTAGGCACCAAACGGAAGAAAGAACTGACAAACACGGAGGGCTAGAGAAGGAGAGGAAGTGAAAAGTACCTAAGGAAACACAATTGAGCCTGTCGATAGACAGAACACACTCGCTTCAAGTAAGGAACACTCAAAAGAGCAAGGTCTCCGACTTACCATATCAAAAAAGGGAGAGACAAAACACCATGGTGACTGACTTAATAGGGAGGGAGTGTGGGCTCTAAGCGCGGTTACGACTAACGCATTCATTTACCTGATCAAAGCATTCCCCATTTTCTCCAGTGGAATTACATCAGCTTACGATATATACTGCTCACTCTAACGGTCCTCTATCGTAGCCTACCGAGCAAGCCTATTGCCTTTTCCTTTAAACATCGCACACGAATCAAAGCCCAGGCATACGGGCATAATGTTTGAAAGGTTCAGGTTTGTAGTTCTCCTGAAAATGTGTGAAGTGTGTATCCATTGTAAGGGTGTACTACTACTTTAAACTCCACCGCCGTAGTGTAAATGTACACTCCACTACGTATTTATTTGGACACTAAAGCTAGATCTTTTGATTTGGGTTTATAACCCAGTATTTTGGATTTGAGATCCAATGTGTCAAATGAGGTGACAGTACAGAATGTCACCTTTTCTTTTAAGGTATTCTCATACATATCTGTTTTACCGTTTGAAATGAAAGCACTTTATGAATCTTTATGAATCTAGTCCCCCATTTGAAGGTGTAAATATTGTACAAATTCACTTCTGGTGTATTAAAGTAGTCAAAAGTTTTTGGTCGTATATTCCTAGCACAGAATGACTACATCTAGCTTGTGACTGACTACACCTAGCTTGTGACTGACTACACCTAGCTTGTGACTGACTACACCTAGCTTGTGACTGACTACACCTAGCTTGTGACTGACTACACCTAGCTTGTGACTGACTACACCTAGCTTGTGACTGACTACATCTCGCTTGTGAGTCTACAAACTTGTTGGATATATTTGTGGTTTGTTTTGGTTGTGTTTCAGATTATGTTGTGCCCAATAGAAATTAATGGTAAATAATGAAGGGTTATTTTGGAGTAACTTTCATTGTAGATAAGAACAGAATATGTTTAACACTTCTACATTAAATGTGGATCCTACAATGATTATGAATAATCATGAATGAATTGTGAATAGAGATGAGTGAGAAAGATACAAAGGCAAAGATAATACCCCCAAATCATGCTAACCTCCCACCATTACCAATAACAATAATAAGGTTAGCATTTTTTTTGGGGGGGGGGGTATGATAGTTATGCCTCTAACTTTCTCTCCCAGCCGGCCTAAAAGCATTCACAAGATAATGGCCTAAAATTAGGCCCTGCTCAAAAAATGCTAACCTCCTGTTATTGGTAATGGTGAGAGGTTAGCATGAATGTAAGAATGTCTAATTCACCAGCCATGTTGCAGGGTGGTCAGTCAGGGCTCTACAGTGCAAACCTTTCTTTTTTTATTTTTTTAACTGTCTAAAGTCAAGTATAAGCAGTTACATGCAAGTTGTGATTATTTGCAAAATAATTGCTGCAGTAGCAATGTCTTCCATTTTGTTTCATGTTTCATGTCTGGTAATGCATAAAGAAATACACATCCTAACATTATATCCCACCTTGTTCCCACCTTGTGTAGCAACACAACACACAAAAACTCAGTTTTAGACCCTGGTAATGAACATCGGAAGGTAATTAGGCATTTATTAGCTGGTAAATGCTTCCGTTTAAACTGAACGTGTGTCACATTTCTGGAATGCATGCCGTCATGCATTCCAGTATTTCAAGCAAATACTTCTAACATTTGCCACTTGAGGAACAGTGCAGATAAAGTTTGGTGACAGAAAAATCTCAGGCAGTTTTTTAGGTCGACCGCGTTTTCCAAAAACTCCAATTCACATACCGCCCCAACAAACGACGCAATCTCTATTCAACTCCATACAGCCCTCTCCCACCTGGACAAGAGGAACACCTACGTGAGAATGCTGTTCATTGACTATAGCTCAGTGTTCAACTGACTCAATCAGGACCCCTGGGACTGAACACCTACATCTGCAACTAGATCCTGGACCACCCCAGTTGGTGAGAGTAGGAAAACAACCCATTCGCCACACTAACCCTGAACACGGGGGCCACCCATGACTGCATGGCCGCGCACGTCTGTAACACGGGACGGGGCAGCAGGGATGGGGCGGCAGCGTAGCCTAGTGGTTAGAGCGTTGGACTAGTAACCGGAAGGTTGCGAGTTCAAACCCCCGAGCTGACAAGGTACAAATCTGTCGTTCTGCCCCTGAACAGGCAGTTAACCCACTGTTCCCAGGCCGTCATTGAAAATAAGAATGTGTTCTTAACTGACTTGCCTGGTTAAATAAAGGTAAAATAAAAATAAAAAACACCATCATTAAGTTTGCCGACGACACGACGGTGGTTGGCCTGACCACCGATGACGATGAGACAGCCTACAGAGAAGAGGTCAGTGACCTGGCAGTGTGGTGCTAACCTCTCCCTCAATGTCAGCAAGACAAAGGAGCTGATCGTGGACTACAGGAAACAGAGGGCTGAGCACGCCTCCATCCACGCCGACGGGCCTGTAGTGGATCGGGACGAGAGCCTCAAGTTCTCCGGTGTCCACATCACTAAGGAATTATCATGGTACTCACACACACCAGAGTCGTGAAGAAGGCATGACAACGCCTCTTCCCCCACAGGTGGCAGAAAACAATATTGCTATTGGCCCTCAGGTCCTAAAAAAGGTCTACAGCTGCACCATTGAGAGCATCTTGACGTGCTGCATCACCGCCTGGTATGGCAACAGCTTGGCATCCGACCGCAAGGCGCTACAGAGGGTAGTGCGTACAGCCCAGTACATCACTGAGGCCGAGCTCCCTGCCATCCAGGACCTCTATACCAGGCGGTGTCCGAGGAAGGCCCTAAATACTATTAGACTCCAGCCACCAAAGTCATAGACTGTTCTCTCTGCTACCGTACGGCAAGCGGTAACAATGGAGCAAGTCTGGAACCAACAGGACTCTGAACAGCTTCTATGCCCAAGCCACAAGACTACTAAACAGTTAGTGAAATATTTGTTACATTTACAGAAGGCAAATAATTTCTGCAAAACTAAATATAAAATGTTGATATTAGAGCGCTAAGAACCCTGGCGTGATCCTGGACAACACCCTGTCGTTCTCAACTAACATCAAGGCGGTGGCCCGTTCCTGTAGGCTCATGCTCTACAACATCCGCAGAGTACGACCCTGCCTCACACAGGAAGCGGCACAGGTCCTAATCCAGGCACTTGTCATCTCCCGTCTGGATTACTGCAACTCGCTGTTGGCTGGGCTCCCTGCCTGTGCCATTAAACCCCTACAACTCATCCAGAACGCCGCAGCCCGTCTGGTGTTCAACCTTCCCAAGTTCTCTCACGTCACCCCGCTCCTCCGCTCTCTCCACTGGCTTCCAGTTGAAGCTCGCATCCGCTACAAGACCATGGTGCTTGCCTACGGAGCTGTGAGGGGAACGGCACCCCAGTACCTCCAGGCTCTGATCAGGCCCTACACTCAAACAAGGGCACTGCGTTCATCCACCTCTGGCCTGCTCGCCTCCCTACCACTGAGGAAGTACAGTTCCCGCTCAGCCCAGTCAAAACTGTTCGCTGCTCTGGCCCCCCAATGGTGGAACAAACTCCCTCACGACGCCAGGACAGCGGAGTCAATCACCACCTTCCGGAGACACCTGAAACCCCACCTCTTCAAGGAATACCTAGGATAGGATAAAGTAATCCTTCTCACCCCCCCCCTTAAATGATTTAGATGCACTATTGTAAAGTGGCTGTTCCACTGGATGTCAGAAGGTGAATTCACCAATTTGTAAGTCGCTCTGGATAAGAGCGTCTGCTAAATGACTTAAATGTAAATGTAAAATTAGTTGGCAGGGGGCTTTACTTAAACATGACTGATTGCGTTTTGATTTCTTACACCTTTTTAGACGTTTTCTAGTAGATGTTTTTTTTATTCAAAATGTTTAGGATGACAATTGGTTGAAAAACAGATCTACGCCTTAATTTCACCAACAGATAGTGGCAAATGAAAGCTAAGAGTCTATCTGTGATATGTTCCTTTAAACTTCATGTTGGTGCTCATGGGTCCTTTCACATGGAAATTTACGTCATCATTCACAAGTCTTCTAAAAACGACAGCTGTTCACGTTACACGCCAAGCCAAGGTCAACGGCCATGAAATGCTTGGACGAACATTGCGAAATGCCCATGTGCTTTACTACTGAAAAGGAGGCTTGTGCTGAAGCCAACATAACACACACCCCCACACCCAGGTACACATGCAGTGCCTGATTAAATAAAAAGGAAAACACAAGGCTGCAGTCAGTCAGCATCATTTACCTGGGCTTTCTGCTGGTAGAGGTGGATGCTTGAGGCAGGACTCACAGTTCTGAGGGATTGGGGAGTGCAATGTTGACTGTGTTCCCAAGAGTCTGGCAGGTACAGTGGGTTCTCAGCCTGCCTCTCATAACCAGCATATCGCATCCATTGAAAAACACATCCATCTTCCTCTCATGCAAATCCAGGTCCCCCCCCCACCCCCCCCGAGAGTGGCTTGTCACTCAGTGAATGCATTTCAATACAACCATTCTTCTCAGAACAATCATTTTTCTTAATAAGAAAAACCTTTGGCCTTGGAGTTGGATGTGTTTTGTTCCCTAATGGGAATGCCTGCCTCATTCGACTAGGAATAAGAAAAAATGGAAACTCCATCACCTTACACGCCTGTCTGCGAGGCTGTATTTACTTAGCCTTTGAAGTGTTTGATACAACACAGAATCATTTAAGGGAAACATAATCAATTGTAGAGCATTGGGCCAGATAAGAGCAGTGACGGTGAGAGAGAAATGGGCATGCATGTACAGTATAACAATGTGTTCTCAGCCTCGACTGTGACTGTGCAGACATGCTCTGTGTTCAGTAGCAGGATGTCATGTCTAGGCCTAATCTTGACCACTGAGGTTATCTACCCGATTTAAAGATGCACTATGCATAAATCACACCACAATTTCCCCGGTTGCTAAAATTCTAATAGTTCGCCTAATTTCAGTTTATGTGACAAAACAAGCAGTCATTGCGTACCATTGTACCATCTAAACTAAAACACTGTAAAATATATTTTCCATAAACAAAAATAATGTATATTCAGCTGCTTGAAGCTGGTGTACAAAACCGAAAGAAAAAGATGCAAAAATGTAACTTCTAAGCAGGAAGCATAGAAATGACACACAAAACAGATCTACCTCTTCTTAGACTTGCTTTCAACAGGAATGAAAGATCTATAACTCATATTTCTATGTGAATTTGGTCAGGTAGTCCAAAAAGTTAGATATTGTACATTTAAATGGAAATGCCATGGCAAGGCACAATATGACATTTTGGTGCCCACAAAGAGCAGTCAACCAGTCTAAACAACACAGGTTGAGATTAATATTGAAATGAACCTCTGCGGTGTTACTGTGTCATCAATGATATTTTGTGTTTCAATATGTTTACCTTAAAGATTATCACGGATTAACTTTATCTAGAATCTTTGATATTCATTTTTATAGTATCACTATATAGCATTTAATGTTACCTTATTCTAGGTGATGACACTCACAAGAACAATAACCCAGGGGGATATTAGACTCAAAAAAATGTTTTAAGGTGGGGCGTAAGTACGATCAACTAGCTGTGCATCATATTCAACAAAAACTAGCAGCCTATCGGATATCAGCACTGTATCGGTCTCATGGTTGCTGAGGAGCGCTGTGCTTGGATAATGATAATGTAGCTGCAGTGTCAACAACAGAGAGCAGCAGCTCATAAAATCATAACAGTTGTCACCACCTGAGTGGATCAACAAATAGTCTTGGCTAAATTAATTGGAGAGCTCGGAGTATAGACAATACAAGCAAATGCCAAATGCAAAAGAGCTTCCTAAACAACAGGTCATTGCAGAACAAAAGCCAATCCTAATGTTGGCACCCTCTCAGTTCATTTTCAATAGGCCTAATTTTATAACAAAAAGGCCTACAATAGGCTGCAACACTATTTTACAGCACAAAGAGTATCCCACTGGGCACAGATGTCAAATCAACGACTAGTTTTGTTGTCAACTAGTGTGAATTCAACAACAACAAAAATGTACCATGTCATTGAAGTTGTTGATGACTTTTTGTAAATCCAATCAGTTTTCCACGTTGATTCAACGTCATCAATTAAATGACCTGGAAACAACGTTGATTCAAGCAGTTTTTGCCCAGTGGGATGCTACTGTAATCTACCTGTACAGTGTAAAAGGTGAGGGATATTTCAGCTGGAATTGCGATGACAATGTAAGCCTATATTTGCTAAGCAAATTCGTTCAAAATTGTCCTTCGGGTTATTACAAGATGTTACAAAAACAGTGTAGCCTCGCCTGTACGAGAAAAACCGCGCAGGCAGAACTGTCGTGTGAGCATTACATCTCCGTGCACATGTTGGAAATAAAACAATATTACCTGGCCTTTTGTGACAGCGCAGTCTTCTTGGTTAGGAAATTACTTCAGGGGCTATGAAAGCAGAACTTCAATGGTTATCTCCTGGAAAGATGTCGCTGGCTTGAAAGGCAGGTTACAGAGTATCGTTTTCGGTGGTGACTGACATTCTAAATAAATCCATGAATGTATCTAAGATTCGACCGTGTATCACCTGGAAAGAAACGAATATGATATCCAATGCAACCAACGAGTACCGTTATGTGGGTAACGAAAGCGGCACCACAGCTGACAAGCTCAATCGACTGACAGCTACAGTATAGTAGCTGCATGGGGCAAATACTGAGGACTCACTTGCAACGTCCAGTACGTCCTCTTTACCCGCCTCGAAACCGTTTGCTCACATAACACAAACCGAGCCTATCTCTGCACATAATATTGTGAATGTCACAAGGTGATGTGCCTACCTTGAAAATGCCCTGCAGCACTACACAAATCGTTACCAAATCCATAAACCCCGCCCAATTCTACAATTTATATTCTAAAAAATGTGATTTTGAACCTAACCATAACCACACTGCTAACCTCATACCTATCACTAAACTGTATTAAATTATGGCCAAAAAGCTAATTGTTGTCTTCGTGATTTTCGCGGCCGACGCACTAGAATGACTGTAAATGTCTGTGAATGTGTGAACGTGACGGTTCTGTTGACTTCTTCTTCTTCTTCGTGTGTCTTTCCGGCAGACTAGACGCTGTGTTGCGTATTGCTTGCAGCCTTTCACAGATCGTGCGCATTGCACGTTTCGGAAACAACACATATGGAATCATATAGTAACCAAAAAAGTGATAAACAAATCAAAATATATTTTATTTTTGAGATTCTTCAATGTAGCCACCCTTTTCCTTGATGACCCCTTTGTACACTCTTGGCATTCTCTCAACCAGCTTTCCCTGGAATGCTTGTTCAACAGTCTTGGTGGCCTACAAACCTGACTCAGTTACACCAGCTCTGTCAGGAGGAATGGGCCAAAATTCACCCAACTTATTGTGGGACACTTGTCGAAGGCTACCCGAAATGTTTGACCCAAGGTAAAAAAAAATGTAAAGGCAATGCTACCAAATACTAATTGAGTGTATGTAAACTTCTGATCCATTGGGAATGTGATGAAATACATTAAAGCTGAAATAAATCATTCTCTCTACTATTATTCTGACATTTCACATTCTTAAAATAAAGTGATGTTCCTAACTGACCTAAAACAAGGAATTTTTACTGGGATTAAATGTAAGGAATTGTGACAAAACGATGTTGAAATGTATTTGGCTAAGGTGTATGTAAACTTCCCACTTCAACTGTATAGAATGACATTTCAATAGAAAACAGGTCAAACAAAATGCCGATAGTTTGCAGTCTTTCCAGCTTCAGTTTGAAGCTATTGTGTTAGCTGTATTAATGGCTAGCTTCTCTGAAAAACAGTGAGCAGAATTTCTATGCCAGGCAAAAAAGATGTGCATCGTTAGCGCATTGTTATGGATGAATCCAAATAAATGTCACTAGAAAACAGCTTAACCAAATGCAAATGCGGCAGCTTTGATGTTATTTTGGCTGCACTGTTTCACGTAACTGTAAGTTGGCTAGCTAGCAAGGAGGGGATACGAACGTTCCCAGCCAATTTGGCAATGGAACATTTAGAACGAACAACTGGGTCGCGGTCATACAAACTGTGTAGAACAAAAAAGACTAAATGACTGGGTTGCGTCTCGACGGAACGAACGACCAGCCGGCTTGGGTAGCAACCTTAGATTTGTGTCGGGACTATATCTCGTGAAAGGATGAAATAGTATGAATAAATTATTTTTTATGAAAATAATGTCAATCATCATTTAAACATGTTGGAAATCCATTGTATAAATGTGATAATGCACTTGAAGCTGGTGTTTGGAGGAAGTATTGGCACGGTTTGCCAGCCCTCAGTTTTGTCTCGGGCCTAACATAACCCGTACCAATATATCCTGCAAACACCGGCTTCTAGGGCAATATCACTTAAATAAACTGGTTATCAACGCAATTAAAACAGTAAACAAGTAATTTTGCATCATACCCGTGGTATATTGTCTGATATACCACAGCTTTCAGCCAACCAGCATCCAGGACCCAAACACCCTGGTTAATCAATAGCTACTGTGTTTAACTTTTTTTAAATGACGAATGGCATTTTGCTTTCAGTGTCGATGGCACATTATGAATACGTAGGATTACCCAACTGAGTACATTTCACTATCAAATGTTCACTCATCAACAGCCTGGTTGGAGATTAAATCATTTTATTTTGCAATTTCTGAATTACAGTTCATATTGATTGGCCTATTATAAAATTGAACCAGTGACTGTGTCAAATTCCATTCTGGTCAGGCGATTTATTTCAGAATTGTAGGCCTATTTTTATTTTGTTTTGCTATATTATGGACCAATATCAATAAATGGAAAAACATGTGTTTATTGTAGGAGAGCACTAACATTGATCAGCATAGCACTAGTAAGGAAGGAAATATCTAATGTTGTAGAACAGAAAGAAGAATATGAAGAAAGGAAAACAAGGAAAGAAAATGAAGCTTTACTTGATGCAAGTATTCAGCTTCAGTAGCAACAGAGGTAAGCCTATAGGTCTGCTTAATATAATAGGTTTTTATCAAGGGACTAACTATTGTCCCATTAAGAATCTCCAGATCTGATGAGACAAAAATCAATAAATGATTGCAACATACTGTAGTAAACAGAGACATCATGTCAGTCCCAAAGGAACCCATCCTCATAGTGATCCAGTGAGCAATATTATCAGGGGTGTGGATTTAAGTTTTCCCAATAGACATTTACTGCACATTTAGGCTACAGTAGAACTACAACACACTGGGGCAGCAGGTAGCCTAGTGGTTAGAGCATTGGGCCAGTAACCGAAAGGTTTGCTAGATTGAATCCCCGAGCTGACAAGGTAAAATTCTGTAATTCTGAACAAGGCATTTAACCCACTGTTTCTAGGCCGTCATTGTAAATAAGAATTTGTTCTTAACTGACTTGCCTAGTTAAATAAAGGTAAAACCCTCCAAAAATAACATTTACAGCAAACTGAAATGCATGGAGAATAATAGCATGTAACTTTAAGCTACAGTAGTTGCCTCTTAAAAAAAACCTGATCCAGATACTGAATAAATGTGCTTCCTGTAAATTGATTGTGATTAACAAACATCATTCTGTATCATCCAATGTCATATTTTTGTATTTATTTGAGATACATTACAAACACAGAGAGATGTAACACACTGCAATTCATACATTTCTTACACTTCAATCAAAGTGCTAAATTCCAAATGCTACATGAAAGTGCAAATAAGCCTCTTGGTTGGTGAATAGAAAATATAAACAAATTTTGATAACAAGGTATATAAGAAAATTCAAACAAAACGGGGCACACAAAAAGTTATTATCTTGTGGGATAGTGAGTGATTAAATAGTTGTCCCTGTAGAGTAGCTGTGTTGTGTAATTTTACTACTAATTAAAGGTACAGTACACAAACGCCTCAAGGTATAGCAGTAAAAGATTCCAACATAACTTTTAGAATATCATAAATATTTAAGTGTAAAGTGCAGTTATACAGGTGGAAACAATTTCTTATAAAAAAACATACCGAAAATACATACAGAAGTGTAGCAATAACTGATTATAATGTGTGGATCACCAATCGAGCCGCATGTCAGCTTTGCTCCACACATATTTCCCTCCTCTCTTTAGGAACATCTTCTCGTCAAAGCCACTGAACTGAATGGCCTCTTCCACGCCAACATCAAGGATGGACTTGGATGGATCTTTCCTCCCCTCTCGGCAATCCAGGAAACGCATCTAAAAAAGCATTTAAAAAGAAAAAATCTCATTCGTAAGCATTTAGAACATGAAGAATCATTTATAAAGAATTGTATAAGCATTTATAAAGGCTTAATCGTGAAAGCTGTTATAAAGGGTTAACAACTGGTCATAGAAGAGCCTTTTGACAGTCTAGTTCATTATCGAAATATCAATGCTATGAAACCTCATACCTAATACTAATAAATATAAAATATCGACAAAACAGCATCTCATGTCATCCTTCTCAAAGCCTGTAATTCCCCTCTGATCAAGATTGAAGGCACACATTACTCTGGGACTTACTATGTGAAGGTACATGTCTATAAATCTCAATCGGTGAGAAGCATTTAGACAGCTGTTCAATAGTTCTGATGGACGAGGACTGTCTCCTTTAAAGGGCATGCTAAGACTTGGAATGTAGAGTGAGTATCATGTAAAATAACAGATTGAAAAAAAAGGACTTACATATTCATCCAGAATGAGGTAGGAATCTCTCATCTGACAAGAGAAGACAACAAGGAAACATGTTAATGTCAAAACTATGTTGTATTACAATATTGTCCACAGAGGGTTCTACATGCAACCCAAAATATTGTTCTACCTTGAACCAAAAATGGTTCTCCTATAGGGACAGCAGAAGAACCCTTTTGGAACCCTTTTTTCTAATAGTGTACTTTAAACCTTAGTAGCATTTGGAAACAACTTAAATAGAGTAGTAGTTGTTGAATCATCATAATATATATAATGGACAATAAAAAAATATAATATTGTGTTCTCTTCGTCTTAAGTCCAGTCCCATACCTTCTGATTGGACTCTGGTACCAGGCAGCTAATGCTGCTGTGCCTTTCCAGGAAGTCCTGAAACTGCTGATCACTGATGAGAAATCTTTCTGCCTCCCTCAGACTGTTCTCCCCAGCGTTCTCGCCATCGATCAGCAGACACTGGAACACCTATACAGCACACACAGGGAAGTTAAGGCCATACAACTCATTTGTTACATCTATGGTATGAGAAGACACCTCTTTTCACAGATACAGCATTACTGGTATGTAATGTTAATGCATTGGAACACCCTAACCTTCCAGCGTACAGGGTTGAGTTTGGTGATGTTTTCTCTCATGTCTTCATCCACATTGAAGGTGTTGATCACAGAGTTGATTTTGAACGCCACCTTGTACTTCCGGCACCAGTCACGGACCTTGAAAAGGTTGTCCAGGTGGCTCTTCCTGCCCTGGGCTCTGCCAATAGTCTGGTTGGTGTCCTCGTCAAAGCTGTCACAGGAAATGGCCAGAATGTCCAGGTATTCGCCTGTGAGGAAAAGGAGAGTTTTGGACATCATCTCAAACAATTGTATTTTGAAACACCAATGTATTGTAAATGTATAAATATCCACACATTCATGTGACAGTTTAGATTTATTGAGATAAAATATCAACAAGTCTTTTTTTAAACACTTTGATGATCAAAGTATGCCTTTTATGATGAGTCCTACATTTTGTAAGGAGTCAACTGTGAAGCTTTTCAAATAAAACGTGTGAAATGCTTCTCTGAGTTTACATTTTGTGACCTTATATCAAAAACTAACCCGGTGCTGACATCTCGTGTCAATCAAATGACCTTTTTTTCCCCCTGACCGCATGAGAATAATGAGGATTGTTTGTTTATGATGGGTGCCTTTACGATGTTGGTTGGCCTACCATATTTTATTTGAACACAGAAATGAAAATGAAACCCATCTTACCATATGTTTGGAACCACTTTTCTCTGATCATGCTGCCATTGCTGACAATACTGACACTTGGGAGCTGGAGGTCGTGTTTGCAGTATTGGACTAATTTCCCCAAGAAATCACCTCTGTCGTGTATGAAAGGTTCTCCGCCAGAAAAGTTTATTTTTTCCAGTCCTGCAAAAAATTATGAAATTCTGAATTGTAAACACTGAATATAACATTAAATGACATAGCAATAGGCTATAATAAAACTGTCATAACATATCATGTGAATTTAAATATGGATTTGAAATAGCATAAATATCATATTTGGACAAACTTACCTGATTCCTTCAGAAGCTGTAAACCTCTCTTTGCTTCCTCAATAGGTAGGACAAAAGACGTTTTTGCAGTGTGGAAACAAAAACCGCACTTATAATTGCACTGTCGGGTAAAATGATAATTAACACTGCTTGGAGTTGCCGCAGCTTGAGAAATAACATTGTTCACCACCTTGATTGGAGCTGGATTGACTTTTTCTGTAGAAGAGAACTGTGATGCGCCGTGCACCTGCTGTCCTCGCACACCGATCCAGGCCAGGACAGTTGCAAAGATGCGCTGGAGGAAACGTATGCAGAGCTGTAGGAACATCTTCACAAACACGATTTGGGTAAAGAACAATATTACTAGTCTTCACCTGGCCTGTCCAGTTGAAACGTCTGATGCAGGGCTCACTTGACTCTATGTATATGTATACCGCGATACACAACGCGTCGCCTGGCGTTGTAACGTAACATACGTGTCATCAAAACATCATCTGGGTTTCTATTTGCTAATAAGGAAACCGAAATGTCCACATTTGAAATAGCCTCCCACGGGTCGAAAACAGGTTGAATCAACGTTGTTTCAACCCCCCAAAATGTAACGTGATTATGTTGAATCCACCTGGATAACTGATAGGATTTGTAAAACGTTTTTTTGTTGTTGTCGATTTCACATTTAATTCACGTTTGTTGACAACTCAACCAAATGTAGGCTAAACCAAACTAAACATTGAACTGACATCTGTGCCCAATGGCTACCAACTGTATGAGTCGTGGTGCAATTAGGCATAATGGCCATCACTGCAGTGCTCTAAAAACGTAAAAATAAATGTATGCCTTGATTCAAATTCAGTCCTATTACACGCCTACATGCTTAAGCGCTTTGAATAGGCCTTCATACCCTAATAGTGCCCTGCAAATTAGCTGAAATTCGTCACTTATTCATCCCGCGATGATTGTGTTTTCAGCCACAGGTAGCTTGTGGGTGCTTTATATGCGCTACAGTCAATTATGATTGCAAGTCTACTTATATTAACTATATAATTATTAATATACGCCTACTGTGTGATAGCTAGCAAATTAATTAGCTACCTAACGTTAGCCTGTCTGGCTGGAACTTCTGAAGAAGGAACATTTTTTATTTCTACAATTTCCAAAAGCTAACCAAACAAAAACATAATTACTTTTACAAGACTGTTTGTGCCATCGTTTGCATTAGTAGCACAATTTCTAAACTTTTTACGTTCGTTATCTTTACTTACACTTGTATATTGACTTATACATATTGATGTTAAGGTTTTATGTTTCGGCCGACTTTTCTTAGTAGATGTACAATCATCATGAATTGAATTATGGGCTGTTTCAGGCCCGAAGTTAACATAATTGTACACTCAATCAAAAACGAGGGCTGAGGAGCTTACATTGCGAACTTCCCTTGTTTTGCTAATCGTTTGGACCGATGTCCAAGATGGTGACAGGGATTCCCCCAAGGACATAAGGCGAGGGTAAGTGGACGAGGGTGTGTCTTTTATGAGATTGAAACGCAGCCCTTATCTCAGACAGTCAGGTGCACATTGCATCACTTTCGTTTTTGGTAATATGGCTCAAGTTTTGGTTTGCTTGTCAAGTGCGCCATAAGTTTCGTTTTCTCCTCAGTTTCCCAAATCAGGCGTGCTATTTTGTGATTTTAAACCTACATTGAACCACACTGCTAACCTTATGCCTATTTTATTTAAATTCTGACCAAAAAGCTCATTGTTATAAATTATATTTTAATGTTTAAGGACTCTTGGAAGATTAATCCAAATGAGGATTTAAAAGCGATCCTAATAAAATATGCAGTGACACAATGGAATGACGTAATTTGTCGGTGAATGTCTCTGGCTGCTTTCCAAACACTTAAAATACACACCCTATCCCCTCAGCCCTCAAAGTAAGTGGACACTTCTGATGACGTATCATGACGTCTGACGAGTATACACTTGCAGGACAAGGGGCGACAGAGGAAGGAATGATTTTTAAATGGCCTGCCCTTGCCCGGAAATTCGTCACTCGTTCATTCGTCACTCGTTCATTCCTCGATGATTGTGTTTTCAGCCACCGGTAGCTTGTTGGTGCCTTATATGCTCTCTCAATTATGATTGCATATATACTTATATTAACTATATAATTATTAATATATGCCTACTGTCTGATAGCTAGCAAATTAATTAGCTAATTAACGTTAGCCTGCCTAGCTGGAACTTCTGAAGAAGGATTTTGTTTTCTTTTCTACAATTTCCAAAAGCTAACCAAACAAAAACATTACTTTTACGAGACGTGTTTGTGCTGTCATTTGCGTTAGTAGCACAATTTCTAATCTTTTTTACAGTTGTTTTTACTTACACTTGTATGTTGACTTATCCATATTGATGTTGAGGTTTGAAGTTTCGGCAGACTTTTCTTAGCGGATGCACAATCATTGCTAATTGAATTATGGGGCGTTTCAGGCCCCTCACTGAACATAATTGTACACTCGCAAACTCCATTAAAAACGAGGACTGAGGAGCTTACGTTGCTTGGCTAATAATTTGGACTGACGACAAATATGGCCACAGGGATTCCCCCAAGGACATACTGCAAGGGTAAGAAGACGAGGGTGTGTCTTTTATGACTTTGAAACGCAGCCTCTGTTGACTTCTACTTCTTCTTCATGTGTCTTTCCGGCAGACTAGACACTGTGTGGCGTATTGCTTCCTTTCAGATCATGCGAATTGCACATTTTGGGTCCCACCGAAAAAAGGGACAAGGGGAAAAAGGGACAAGGGGAATGTGAAAAACTTAAATTGCACCATCTAACCCTGCACCTATACATTATTTCCCAAAACCCACCACCTCATCCCACTACTTTTAGGGTGTAGGCTCCCCTAATATATATATATATATATATACATATATAAGGACAACCCTTAGCCTTGGTATACTGGCGATATACCACAACTCCTTGGGCCTTATTGCTTAAATATAATCAAATTAAGTTAGACCTATACACTTGGTGTCCAAACTTTTAACTGTCACTGAATATATATATGTATAGGTCTAACTTAATTTGATTATATTTAAGCAATAAGGCCCAAGGAGTTGTGGTATATCGCCAGTATACCAAGGCTAAGGGTTGTCCTTATGCACAACGCAACATGAAGTGCCTGGATACAGCCCTTAGCAGTGGTATATTGGCTATATACAACAAACCCCAGAGGTGCCTTATTGCTATTTAATATAATGGTTGGGTCTAATCCTGGATGCTGATTGGTTAAAACTGTATTCCAGCCAGTCTCTATTCCACAAACTATGACATTGACATGCCTATTTACTCTGTTCCATCTAACTGCTCAATCCAATGTATGAACTTGATCTCCACTATAAAAAGCATCTAGACATTATTTCCCATTTCTTTTTTAATAGCATTTGGTTTTCAACAGCGGAGATTTGTATTTAACCTTGCTGCCTGTCTCTCCGATATTTGCAACATCGTTTCAATATGGAAATTCGATCTCCAGCTGTCCCATAGTAATGAACGTGTCGGGACAATACAGGCAGGCAGACAACTTTTCTCAGGTAGTCGAAATCATGAATCAGCTGGTATCATTTTTATGGATATACATAAATAAATGTCAATAGAAAACAGCTTAAACAAACGCAAATGCAGCTAATTTGCTGTTATTCTGGATGCACTGTTTGACGTAACTATGTTAGCTGTAGTTGGCTAGTTAGCAAGCAAGGGATAAGAACGTTGCCAGCCAGCATGGGCAATGGAACATTTAGAATGAAAAGCTGATACTGAACAAAAATACTTAATGACTGTCTCTGGCAACCAAACTGATAGAACGAACGACCAGCCAGTTTGGGTAGCACCCTGAGATTTGTGTTGGGTCTATATCTCATGAAAATATGAACTAGTATGAATAAATTCAACAAAATAATGTTTTTTTTTTAAATGTGTCAATCATTATTTGATTATGTTGGTGACCCGTTGTATAAAAGTGATAATTGTCACACCCTGGCCTTAGTATTCTGTGTTTTCGGTATTATTTTGGTTAGGCCAGGGTGTGACATGGGGATTTATGTGGTTTGTTTTGTCTGGGGTTGTTTGTAGGTATGGGATTGTGGTTAGAGTAGTACTCCAGGTAAGTCTATGGTTGCCTAGAGTGGTTCTCAATCAGAGGCAGGTGTTTATCGTTGTCTCTGATTGGGAACCATATTTAGGCAGCCATATTCTTTAGGTCTTTTGTGGGCGATTGTTCCTGTCTTTGTGTTTGTTGCACCAGAGAGGACTGTTTCGGTTTTTCACGTTTATTTTTTTGTATTATGTTCATGTTTGAGTTTTTTCTTTATTAAAGAACATGAACACCAACTACGCCGCATTTTGGTCCGATCCTTGCTACACCTCCTCTTCAGAGGAGGAGGAAGAAGAGAACCGTTACAATAATGCCCTCGAAGCCGATGTTTGGAGGATATATTGGAACAGTTTGCCAGCCCTCAAATTAGTTTCGGACTTAACAACACCCGTGCCAATTTATCATCCAAACATCGACTTCGCGGGCATTATCAATTGAAAAAAACTGGTTATCAATGCAATTGAAACAGTAAACAAGTAATGTTGCATCATATCCGTGGTATATTGTCTGATATACCACAACTTTCAGCCAACCAGCATCCAGGACCCAAACTACCCAGTTTATCAAAGCTACTGTGTTTAACTTTATCTAAATGACGAAAGGCGTCACTGGCATTTTGTTTTCAATGTCGATGGTGCATTATGGAGAGGATTACCCAACTGAGCAAATTTCACTATCAAATGTTCACTCGTCATCGCCCTGGTCGGAAATTAACTTATTGTATAATGCAATTTCTGAAATAAATTTCCTTTTGATTGGCCTATTACATTTTGAAGCAAATTACATTTTGATGTCCAATTCCATTGTGGTCAGGCGATTCATTTCAAAATTGTTTTTTCTTTCTTTTTCTTCAGCGATTCGTTGCACTCACCTGGACTTCAACACCTGTGTCATTACCTCCCCTATATTTGTCTGTTCCCCAGCTCTGTTCCCCACTTCCGCATTGATTGTCGTTTTGTTCCCCCGGTTCTGGAACTATTCCTGTCCTGTGCAAGATTAAAATGTTCACTCTCCGTTCTTGCTTCTCATCATTAGCGTCGGTTCTTACAGAATGCGGAAACCACCAAATGAAGCAATGGAGAGTGCTAGCTTTTCGGTAGGTGGTGACGTCGGTTCCGGTGGCCTCCGCAGATGGAATGTTCACTCTCCTGCTTCTCATCATCAGCGTCGGTTCTTACAGAATGCGGAAACCACCAAATGAAGCATTGGAGAGTGTTGGCTTTTCGGTGCCTTAGTTGGCTCGTTGGGCTTCCACACCCTAGCTGCCTCGAGAGGTTTTCTTGCCCCGGTTGGCTCGGCAGGCACCCATCCCACGTCAGGCGTCCGCCGGATCGTCAGGGTTTTACGCCTCAGCCGGATCATCAGGCTCCCACTTCTCAGCTGGTTCATCAGGCTCCCACGTCCCAGCGGGATCATCAGGCTGTCAAACCTCAACCAGATCGTCAGGCTCCCACGCCTCAGCTGGTTCGTCGGGCTTCTACGCTCCCAGCCGGCTGGTCCAGCGCCCTGGCTCGGCCAGCCTGTCAGGCTCGTCCAAGTGGGACGCCAGGTGGCACCCCTAGAGGGGGTGGGGGGGTACTGTCATGCCTGCTCCCACTCTCCCTCCCTGGCTACCCAGTACTACGCACTCCTACCACCATCATTATGCACACCTAGTTCCCTCGTCACGCGCATCTGTGAATCATTGCACTCACCTGGACTTAATCACCTGTGCCATTACTTCCCCTATATCTGTCTGTTCCCCAGCTCTGTTCCCCGCTTCCGCCTTGATTGTCGTATCTCGTTTTGTTCCCCCAGTTCTGACGCTTTTCCTGTCCTGCTCCATGTCTGTGCAATATTAAATGTTCACTCTCCTTACCTGCTTCATCAGCGTTGGTTCTTACAGGAAGGAAATATCTCAGGGTTGAAAAGACAGAATAACATGAAGGAAAACAAGGAAAGAAAATTAAGCTTTACTTGATGCATGTATTCAGCTTCAGTAGCAATAGATGAAGGATTATAGGCCTGCTTATTTATATAAGGGGGACTGACTATTGTCCCATTAAGAATCTCCAGATATGATGAGACAAAGATCAAGGCCTGATTACAACATACTGTAGTAAACAGAGACATTATGTCAGTCCCAAGGGAACCCATCATCATAGTGATCCAGTGAGCAATCTTATCAGGGGTGGGGATTTGAGTTATCCCAATAGACACATTTAGGCTACAGTAGAACTACAACCACTGAAATGGATGGAGAACAATACCATATAACTTTAAGCTACAGCAGTTGCCTCTTAATATTGGAATGGTTGTATGGCAACAAACCTGATCCAGATACTGAATAAATGTGCTTCCTTTAAATTGATTGTGATTAACAAACATCATTCTTTATCATCCAATGTCATCTTTACTTTTTATTTTTTTTGCGATACATTACATACAGAGACAGATGTAACACACTGCAAATAGTAGTAACTCTATTCATAAATTCCCCACATTTCACTCAAAGTGCTAAATTCCAAATGTTACGCGAAAGTGCAAATAAGCCTCTTGGCTGGTGAATAGAACATGTAAAAAATTGGATAACAGGACATATAAGGAAAATCCAACAAATCTGGACATACAAAAAGCAAGTTATTATTATCCGGTGAGTGATTAAATAGTTGTCCCTGTAGAGTAGCTGTGTTGTGTAATTTTACTACTAATTAAAGCTACAGTATACACAGGCCTCAAGGTATACAGTGGGGAAAAAAAGTATTTATTCAGCCACGAATTGTGAATGTTCCCCCTCTTAAAAAGATGAGAGAGGCCTGTATAATTTTCATCATAGGTACACTTCAACTATGACAGACAAAATTAGTTTAAAAAATCCAGAAAATCACATTGTAGGATTTTTTATGAATTTATTTGCAAATTATGGTGGAAAAAAAGTATTTGGTCACCTACAAACAAGCAGGATTTCTGGCTCTCACAGACCTGTAACTTCTTCTTTAAGAGGCTCCTCTGTCCTCCACTCGTTATCTGTATTAATGGCACCTGTTTGAACTGGATATCAGTATAAAAGACACCTGTCCACAACCTCAAACAGTCACACTCCAAACTCCACTATGGCCAAGACCAAAGAGCTGTCAAAGGACACCAGAAACAAAATTGTGGACCTGCACCAGGCTGGGAAGACTGAATCTGCAATAGGTAAGCAGCTTGGTTTGAAGAAATCAACTGTGGGAACAATTATTAGGGAATGGAAGACATACAAGACCACTGATAATCTCTCTCGATCTGGGGCTCCACGCAAGATCTCACCCCGTGGGGTCAAAGTGAGCAAAAATCCCAGAACCACACAGGGGGACCTAGTGAATGACCTGCTGAGAGCTGGGACCAAAGTAACAAAGCCTACCATCAGTAACACACCTTGCCGCCAGGGACTCAAATCCTGCAGTGCCAGACATGTCCCCCTGCTTAAGCCAGTACATGTCCAGGCCCGTCTGAAGTTTGCTAGAGAGCATTTGGATGATCCAGAAGAAGATTGGGAGAATGTCATATGGTCAGATGAAACCAAAATAGAACGTTTTGGTAAAAACTCAACTTGACGTGTATGGAGGACAAAGAATGCTGAGTTGCATCCAAAGAACATCATACCTACTGTGAAGCATGGGGGTAGAAACATCATGCTTTAGGGCTGTTTTTCTGCAAAGGGACCAGGAAGACTGATCCGTGTAAAGGAAAAAATGAATGGGGCCATGTATCGTGAGATTTTGAGTGAAAACCTCCTTCTATCAGCAATGGAATTGAAAATGAATCTTTGCTGGGTCTTTCAGCATGACTGATCCAGAACACACCGCCCGGGCAACGAAGGAGTTGCTTCTTAAGAAGCATTTCAAGGTCCTGGAGTGGCCTAGCCAGTCTCCAGATCTCAACCCCATAGAAAATCTTTGGAGGGAGTTGAAAGTCCGTGTTGCCCAGCAACAGCCCGAAAACATCACTGCTCTAGAGGAGATCTGCATGGAGGAATGGGCCAAAATACCAGCAATAGTGTGTGAAAACCTTGTGAAGACTTACAGAAAACGTTTGACCTCTGTCATTGCCAACAAAGGGTATATAACAAAGTATTGAGATAAACTTTTGTTATTGACCAAATACTTATTTTCCACCATAATTTGCAAATAAATTCATAAAAAATCCCACAATGTGATTTTCTGGATTTTTTTTCCACATTTTGTCTGTCATAGTTGAAGTGTACCTATGATGAAAATTACAGGCCTCTCTCATCTTTTTAAGTGGGAGAACTTGCACAATTGATGGCTGACTAAATAGTTTTTTCCCCCACTGTAGCAGTAAAAGATTACAACATAACGTTTAGAATATCATAAATATTTAAGTGTAAAGTGCAGTTATACAGGCGGAAACAACTTTTTTTATAGAAAAACATACAGAAAATACATTCAGAAGTGTAGCAATAACTGATTATAATGTGTGGATCACCACTCGAGCCGCATGTCAGCTTTGCTCCACACATATTTCCCTCCTCTCTTTAGGAACATCTTCTCGTCAAAGCCCCTGAACTTGTCACGCCCTGGTCGAAGTATATTGTGTTTGTCTGCATTTATTTGGTTAGGTCAGGGTGTGACATGGGTTTTTGTGGTGTGTTTTTTCTTGGGGGTGTCTAGCATAGTCTATGGCTGCCTGAGGCGGTTCTCAATCAGAGTCAGCTTATTATCGCTGTCTCTGATTGGGAACAGCCATATTCTTTGAGTATTTCGTGGGTGATTGTTCCTGTCTCTGTGTTTGTTGTCACCAGATAGGCTGTATAGGTTTTCACGTTCCGTTTGTTGTTTTTGTATTGTTCGTTTTTTCATCGTCATTAAACATGTCTCAAAAATACCACGCTGCATTTTGGTCCGACTCTCTTCCACCAGACGAAAGCCGTTACAGAACTGAATGGCCTCTTCCACGCCAACATCAAGGATGGACTTGGATGGATCTTTCCTCCCCTCTCGGCAATCCAGGAAACGCATTTAAAAAAAATGTCTAATTCATAAGCATTTAGAACATGAAGAATCATTTATAAAGAATTGTATAAGCATTTATAAAGGCTTTATCATGAAAGTTATTATAAAGGGTCACCAACTGGTCATAGAAGAGCTTCTTGACAATCTAGTCCATTATCAAAATATTACTGCTATAAAACCTCATACCTAATACTTATAAATATTAAATATATGCAAAACAGCATCTTATTTCACCCTTCCTAGAGCCTGTAAATCCACTCTGATCAAGGTACATGTCTATACAACTCAAAAGCATTTAGACAGCTGTTCAATAGTTCTGATGGACGAGGACTGTCTCCTTTAAAGGGCATGCTAAGACTTGGAATGTAGAGTGAGTATCATGTAAAATAACAGATTAATAAAAAGGACTGACATATTCATCCAGCATGAGGTAGGAATCTCTCATCTGACAAGACAGGACAAAAAGGAAATGTTTTAATGTCACAACTATGTTGTATTACAATGTTGTCCATAGAGGGTACTACATGCAACCCAAAAGAAGGTTCTACCTGGAACCAAAAATGGTTCTCCTATAGGGACAGCAGAAGAACCCTTTTGGAACCCTTTTTTCTAATAGTGTACTTACATTTACATTACATTTAAGTCATTTAGCAGACGCTCTTATCCAGAGCGACTTACAAATTGGTGAATTCACCTTCTGACATCCAGTGGAACAGCCACTTTACAATAGTGCATCTAAATCATTAAGGGGGGGGGTGAGAAGGATTACTTATCCTATCCTAGGTATTCCTTGAAGAGGTGGGGTTTCAGGTGTCTCCGGAAGGTGGTGATTGACTCCGCTGTCCTGGCGTCGTGAGGGAGTTTGTTCCACCATTGGGGGGCCAGAGCAGCGAACAGTTTTGACTGGGCTGAGCGGGAACTGTACTTCCTCAATGGTAGGGAGGCGAGCAGGCCAGAGGTGGATGAACGCAGTGCCCTTGCTTGGGTGTAGGGCCTGATCAGAGCCTGGAGGTACTGCGGTGCCGTTCCCCTCACAGCTCCGTAGGCAAGCACCATGGTCTTGTAGCGGATGCGAGCTTCAACTGGAAGCCAGTGGAGAGAGCGGAGGAGCGGGGTGACGTGAGAGAACTTGGGAAGGTTGAACACCAGACGGGCTGCGGCGTTCTGGATGAGTTGTAGGGGTTTAATGGCACAGGCAGGGAGCCCAGCCAACAGCGAGTTGCAGTAATCCAGACGGGAGATGACAAGTGCCTGGATTAGGACCTGCGCCGCTTCCTGTGTGAGGCAGGGTCGTACTCTGCGGATGTTGTAGAGCATGAACCTACAGGAACGGGCCACCGCCATGATGTTGGTTGAGAACTTTAAACCTTAGTAGCATTTGGAAACAACTTAAATAGAGTAGTAGTTGTTGAACCATCATAATATCAATAACGGAAAATAAAAATATATAATATTGTCTTAAGTCCAGTCCCATACCTTCTGATTGGCCTCTGGTACTAGGCAGCTAATGGTGCTGTGCCTTTCCAGGAAGACCTGAAAATGCTGGTTGCTGATGAGAAACCTCTCTGCCTCCCTCAGACTGTTCTCCCCAGCGTTCTCGCCATCGATCAGCAGACACTGGAACACCTATACAGCACACACAGTGAAGTCAAGGCCATACAACTCATTTGTTACATCTATGGTATGAGAAGACACCTCTTTTCACAGATACAGCATTACTGGTGTGTAATGTTAATGCATTGGAACACCCTAACCTTCCAGCGTACAGGGTTGAGTTCAGTGATGTTTTCTCTCATGTCTTCATCCACATTGAAGGTGTTGATCACAGAGTTGATTTTGAACGCCACTTTGTACTTCCGGCACCAGTCACGGACCTTGAAGAGGTTGTCCAGGTGGCTCTTCCTGCCCCGGCCTCTGCCTATAGTCTGGTTGGTGTCCTTGTCAAAGCTCTCACAGGAAATGGCCAGAATGTCCTGATATTTGCCAAGGAGAGTTTTGGTGATAGAACTGACATCATCTCTCAAAGAATGTTATTTTGAAACACCAATGAATTCAAAATGTATTCATATCCAGACATCCATGTGATAGTTTATATTTATAGAAGTGAAAATATCAACTAAGTCATTTTTAAAAACATTTTGATGATCAAAGTCAACTGCGAGGCCTTTCAAATAAAAAGTGTGAAATGCTTCTCTGAGTTCGCTTTTTGTGACCTCATATCAAAACTAACCCGGTGCTGACATCTAGTGTAAATAACATTAACTTGTTTTTTTTTTCCTGAGGATAATGTGGTTTGTTTGTTTATGATAGGTGCTTTATGATATAATGAAGATCACCGGGGTAACGTTGGTTGGCCTACATTGTTTTATTTTAACACAGAACCTAAAATGAAAACCATCTTATCTTATGTTTGGAACCACTTCTTTGTGATCATGCTGCCATTGCTGACACTTGGGAGCTGGAGTTCATGTTTGCACTATTGGACTAATTTCCCCAAGAAATCATCTCTATCGTGTATGACATTAATAAACACTGAATATAATATTAAATTAGATAGAAATAGGCTGTAATACTAATCTAATAACATATAATGTGAATTGAAATAGGGAATTTTAAAATGCATAAATATAATCTTGGGGAAAATTTACCAGATTCATTGAGAAGCTTTAAACCTCTCTTTGCTTCCTCAATGAGTAGGACCAAATATAATTGACACTTGGGTTGATTTTTCCTGTAGAAGAGAACTGTGATGCGACGTGCACCTGCTGTCCTCGCACATTGATCCATGCCAGGCCAGGACAGTTGCAAAGATGCACTGGAGGAAACTTTTGCAGAACTGTAGGAACATCTTCACAAACACGACTTGAGTAGAGAACAATATTACTAGTCTTCAGCTGTCCTGTCCTGTTGAAACTTCTGATGCAGGGCTAACTCGACTCCGCAATAAATGAATAAATAAATATTCATATAATAAATGAAGCGTCTCCTGGCGCTGTAATGTAACTGATCTTCATAACGTCACCTGAGCAGTTTCTATTCCAAAATTGAATAGGCCTCCCACAAAAACGGGTTGAATCCACGCCATTTCAACCAAACAATTACATGTGATCATGTTGAATCAACGTGGATAAATGGTTGGATTTTCAAAAATTGCTTTGAACCTAAATCCAATGTCATGGGAGTTTTTTGTTGTCGATTTCACTTTTAATTCACCTTTGTTGACGACTCAACCAAATGTAGGCTGAATCAAAACTAGACGTTGACTGACATCTGTGCCCAGTGGGCTACCTACTGTATGAGTAGTGGTGCACTCGGCTAAATGACCATCACTGCAGCGCTCTAAAAACTTGAAAATAAAATGAACTATAATGTATTTATTCAAATGCAGTCCTATTACATGCCTACATACGTTAGTGCTTGAATAGGCCTTCATACCGTAATAGTGCTAAGCAAATTTGCTGACTCATTTGTGTCATTTGGGTGAGGCCATGGGAAAGTAAATAACAGCCATATTATGTTAGGCACACCTTATCACTTTCGTTTTTGGTATTATCAAGTGGCTCGAGTTTCGGTTTGCTTGTCAAGCGCCATAAGTTTCGTCCCCCCCCCCCAGCTTCCCAAATCAGGCGTGCCTGTCAGTTGTGATTCAGCTGAAAGTGCATTTCGTTCGTGGTTTGATTCAAGATGGCAAGACGCATGATGTCCCGGTTGGGCCAGTGGTCTTCTTATGTTTTTGCAGTGGACTTCGATACGAACTCTGACCCAATCTACTTCGCCCTAGCAAGCAAGCAGAGCGAGCGGCCACAAGTGTTCAGAAATGTCCTCGCTGATGAAATGTGCTACTCGCTCCATGTGCAGAGCGATGACAAAATTGAAAGAGCAAAGTTTTATGGAGGACTGAAAAAAAAACTTTCAAAAGAGTTACCTCCAGAATGTACGATTTTGGAAATGTCCATCTTTCAGCCCAATGTCAAAGATTCTGTCATCAAAGGATATTTTCTAAAAGACGCATCTAAGTCCTCAGCGACTGAACGAGTATTAGGCGAGTTGCTTCGCAATGACCCAGTCTATGTCTGCTCCTACTTGTGCGGGGGAGAGGACAGACAGTGGTCGCAACACCTGTGGTCCAATACAGAAGACGGTTGGGTGGAGGTGTTAGAGAAATACTGCGTGGTACCTGCTGAAAATCCAGTGCATCATCCTTCAACTCTCAACATTATCAACTATGACGTATTCTATAGTTTTGAGGATGCCTACAAAGTTCTGCAACAGGTTTGAATAGTGACACTTTTATGTTTCAAATCAGTTGACACATGTTGCCGTGTATTTGTGCAGTTGTCATTATGTGTATAGAGCTGGCCGGTTTGTAATCCTAAAACACTCGAAATTAGTTACATCTGGTTTGCGTAGGATTTTGGGTAGTGATGCACCAATTTGACATTTTTGGCCAATACTGATATCCGTTATTTTCCTTGTATAAAAAAAGACACCAATAACCGATATTTACAATTTTAGCGGCTTTTTAAGCATTCCAGTACAGTTAAATAGTTAACACACACACATGGACGCAGCAGTCTAAGGCACTGCATCTCAGTGCAAGAGGCGCCACTACAGTCCCTGGTTCGAATCCAGGCTGTATCACATCCGGCCGTGATTGGGAGTCCCATAGGGCGGCGCACAATTGGCCCAGCGTCGTCCGGGTTTGGCCGGGGTAGACCGTCATTGTAAATAAAAATGTGTTCTTAACTGACTTGCCTAGTTAAATAAAGGTTACACACACACCCACCACACTGACCAAAAATATATTTTGTTGGCATTTACATATGTCCCCATTACCAGTAAAACATAATCAAAACCTATTTCTTTCACCTACTTGCTGTGCTGCTTTGTTGTTCATTTATTCAGTCTTTTTTTTCTCAACCAGGATTTCTATGGGATGCCGTTTGGGCCTTTGCTAAGGAACTCTGTTTGGGTCTTTGCATGTCAAAAATAAAACAATGACCAGGCGATAACACTATTTGATGTGTCAAATAAGCTTGTTGGCCAATCAGGACCTGAATATGACTGCACGTCACATAATAATTTAACGCATTCATACATTTTTTACATAGTTATTACACATTGATTACACTACGATTAATCGATATGAATGCTATGATGCTGGTAAAGTTGTCTTGCTCACCTACAGTGCTGTTTCAGTAGCCATAGTTAGCTAACTAACTATATGAACTAGGTGTCATCTAAAATAACCCTAATTTATAAAACAGTTTGTATTTGATTGATGGGGGTCGGACCCATCTATGTGAAGCTAGCCGCAATAAGGATTAGCCACAATAGTGGACTTAACGGTTAGTCTTTTTTTTTAAAGTATGGCATAATTATACTAATTGTATTCAATTGCATCGCTGTCAATGACACTTTTATTTTGAAGGCTAACCCCAAATTCCACTATTGTGCCTAATATTTATTGTGGCTAGCTTAACAACACATAACCAACTCCGGTCGAGCCTCATTAGCCAGATGAAGCTAGCTGGCTGTTCATAACGTTAGCTTTGGGCAACAGGGTTAAGTAGCTGGCTAGCTATTTATTACATGAACTGAAGCTCAATTTCAATAGGCGAACAACAAGTGGCAACCTAGCTAATACTTACTCACAAGGATTCCTAAGAATAATAACTGCAGTTTCTACTGGTCTTTGTTTACAGGCTGGTTGTATTGGTTCTAGCTAGGTACCAAGCTAAAGCTAGCTACCCCAAAAGTTGCTGTTGAGCAAATTATGCTTTATTACCAATGCAGTATTGTAAACACATCGTTCGTGGCCGGTGTTTGCTTGTTTGCACACTTTTTGTACAGCTTTGACAGTGCTACTGTATCTTTTTTGACATGTGACGACCCAAGTGGCGTTCCATTGTATGTATGTCTTGAAGCTAATAGCAGTGACGCTATTACTGTGTAACTTCGGTAGGGTAACATCTGAAAAATTGCACATTTGGTAGTATGTACCGGTGCCGACCAGTTGGACAAAGCCAACATCACCCATGACAGTGAATCCCATCATCTCGGCTTTAATGTATTTTGTGTTTTGAGTTGTCTCGCTGAAATGTTCTTACTCTTTCAAATGACTGCTCGACTTGTTGACTGCTTGATCCACACAGCAGACATTGTGGGCTAGGCTATGAATGCTGTGTTGCACGTGTAGCTCAAAATTATACGTGGCGTCATTACGGCATGTACCTACATTATATAGGTATGCCCGTCAGCTTTGACATCGGTTTTGCACATCGGCATTAACCTAGACATACCGATGGTTGCATTTTTAGCTAATATCGTCCAATTCCGATATGTTCACCGATATATCGTGCATCCCTAGTTTTGGGATAAATGCCGAAAATATGTGCTTTCGTAAATTCTCTCTGGGTATCTACTCCGATTTCAGAACACTCTCGACTGAGTGAGCCAGAGCGCAGAATAACTGATGACTATACGAACGCACAACGAACTGTGTCAGTAAACATCTCCAAAAAACACCAGAGTGAATTTACAAACAAAAGTAAATTCAGTTTGGCTATGTACCAGTTTCAGAGCAGTCTCTCGTTGGAGTGTGCCAGAGCTCAGAATAACTGATTAATGAATGAATGCTCAACACCCGTTGAATATGACAGGTGTCAGTAATGGTCGACAAAAAAATAAAATAATTCAGTTGTTGCTAGTGTAACCAGTGTGAAATGGCTAGCTAGTTAGTGAGGTGTGCACTAATAGCGTTTCAATCGGCGACGTTACTCGCACTGAGACCTTGAAGTAGTTGTTTCTCTTGCTCTGCAAGGGCCGTGGTTTTTGTGCAGCAATGGGTAACGGTGCTTCAAGGGTGACTGTTGTCGATGTGTGCAGAGGGTCCCTGGTTTGAGCCCGGGTAGGGGCGAGGAGAGGGATTGAAGCAACACTGTTACATTGGTGCCGTGACCCGGATCACTCGTTGCTGCAGAAAAGGAGGTCAAAAGGGGTTTGAGTTACATGCGTAACCCTTGTGAAATGGCTAGCAAGTTAGCGGGGTGTGTGCTAATAGCGTTTCAATCGGTGACGTCACTCGCTCTGAGACCTTGAAGTAGTTGTTTCCCTAGCTCTGCAAGGCCACTTCTTTTGTGGAGAGGTGGATAATGGTGCTTCGAGGGTGACTGTTGTCGATGTGTGCAGAGGGTCCCTGGTTCGAGCCCGGGAAGGGGCGAGAAGAGGGACGGAAGCAACACTGTTACACTTATATATCCGTGAACATATCGGATGTCTAGTTTAAAGCCAATGTCAAAGCTACCGTGCATACCTATATAACCTATATGACATAATAACGGCATGTAGAAATGTTGCACTAGACGTGCAAAACAGCATTTCTAACCTAGCACACACAATGTCTGCTGTGTGGATCGAGCAGTCAACAGGTCGAGCAGTCTTTTGAAAGAGTAAGACATTTTCAGCGAGACAACTTAAAGGCAAAATCAATCAAAGCGAAGATACTGGAATTCATTGCCCTTGACAATCAATCATTCTCTGTTGTTGGTGATGTTGTCTTTCGGCGACTGGTCGAGCACCGGTTAACACTACCAAGTCCGCTATTTTTCAGATGTTGCCCTACTGGAGTTACTACTGGAGTTACACAGTAATACCATCACTGCAATTAGCTTCAAGACATACATACTATGGAACGCCAATTGGGTCTTTGCATGTCAAAAAAGATACAGTCGCACTGTCAAAGCTGTACAGAAACATCTGCAAACAAGCAAACACCGGCCACGAATGATATGTTTACAATACTGCATTGGTAATAAAGCATAATTTGTTCGACCACAACTTCTGGGGTAGCTAGCTTTAGCTTTGTTCCTAGCTAGCACCAATACAACCAGCCTGAAAACAATAATATAATATTCCTAGCAATGTATTTCACTGAAATGATAGTTTCCAGATTTGACCATTTTAATGACCTAAGGCTCGTATTTATGTGTGTTTATTATACTATAATTAAGTCTTTGATTTCATATTTGATAGAGCAGTCTGACTGAGCGGTGGTAGGCAGCAGCAGGCTCGTAAGCATTCATTCAAAACAGCACTTTCCTGCGTTCGCCAGCAGCTCTTCGCTGTACTTCAAGCATTGTGCTGTTTATGACTTCAAGCCTATCAACTCCTGAGATTAGGCTGGCAATACTATAGTGCCTATAAGAACATCCAATAGTCAAAGGTATATGAAATACAAATGATGTAGAGAGAAATAGTCCTATAATTCCTAAAATAACTACAACCTTGAAGACTCATGTTACAATAAAAGTACTGCACTTTTACTTTCTTCTCCAACACTGTGTTTTTGCATTATTTAAACCAAATTGACCATGTTCATTATTTATTTGCGACTAAATTGATTTTATTTATGTTTTATATTATGTTAAAATAAAAGTGTTCATTCAGTATTGTTGTAATTGTCATTATTACAAATATATGTATAAAAATCGTCCGATTAATCGTATCGGCTTTTTTGGTCCTCCAATAATCGGTATCAGTATCGGCATTGAAAAATCATAATCGGTCGGTCGACCTCTAATAGAAATCCTGGAAACGACTGAAATTAACAATGAAACAGCACAGCAAGTAAGTGAAAGAAATAGGTTTTGATTATGTTTTACTGGTAATGGGGACATACGTAAATGCCACCAAAATAACTTTTTGGTCAGTGTGTGTGTGTGTGTAACCTTTATTTAACTAAGCAAGTCAGTTAAGAACAAATTCTTATTTACAATTACGGCCCAGACAATTGTGCGCCACCCTATGGGACTCCCAATCACGGCCGGATGTGATACAGCCTGGATTCGAACCAGGGACTATAGCACTGAGATGCAGTGCCTTAGATGCAGTGCCTTAGACTGCTGCATCCATGTGTGCATGCAGCTATTTATCTGTACTAGAATGCTAAAAAGGCAGCAAAAATTTTAAATATCAGATATCAGTATTGGCCAAAAGTTTAATGCCGGTGCATCACTAGTTACACTAGCAGCACAGTTACAGTCACTAACACTAGTGAGGTTCTCTCATTTGTGTCTGGAAATAACTCGCAAGCTAGCCAACTTGAGCCTGTTAGCTTTGGAGCTTGACTGCTGTTGTGAGGTCAGAACGCTCGGATCAACCCTACTCCTCGACCAGAGTCCAGTGTGTGCTCTGAAGGCTCCAAGAGAAAAATACTCTGAATTTATGAACTGACAATCTGACAACGCTCTGAATTTACAGACAGGGCCAGCACTGGACGTTCTGCCGCACTGCAGCCCCCCATCCTATCCTAGCTAAACTGTGTACAGCAGGGGTCGGCAATAGGTTTTGCTTTGGCTCAACTTTTTTCTCAGCTGAAAGTCTCAGGAACTGAGCATAATAGCGTCCCAATTCATAGGCTTATGCTGCAAATTAAACAACATTTTTAACACATCTGGTTAATAGGCTATGTAACCAGTTAAATGTCAATGACATAGCCTAATATAGATTATGTTGATGAAATCACCAATGACTCTATTCAATTCATTTTTTATATTTCTTTGTGTGTTGATTAGGGAAAAAACTGCTTGCAATCAAGAGAAAATGCTGTGCTGAAAAAGTCTCAAAAGAAAGGTGGTGTAACGGCTTTCGTCTGGTGAAGGAGAAGCGGACCAAAATGCAGCGTGGTATTTTAGAGACATGTTTAATGACAATGAAAAATGACCAATACAAAAACGACAAACGGAACGTGAAATCCTATACAGCCTATCTGGTGACAACAAACACAAAGACCGGAACAATCACCCACGAAATACTCAAAGAATATGGCTGCCTAAATATGGTTCCCAATCAGAGACAACTATAATCACCTGACTCTGATTGAGAACCGCCTCAGGCGGCCATAGACTATGCTAGACACCCCCAAGACAAAACACACCACAATAAACCCATGTCACACCCTGGCCTGACCAAATAAATGAAGACAAACACAATATAATACGAACAGGGCGTGACAGAACCCCCCTAAGGTGCGGACTCCCGGACGCAGATCAAAACAATAGGGAGGGTCCGGGTGGGCGTCTGTCCATGGTGGCGGCTCCGGTGCGGGACGTGGACCCCACTCTATCATTGTCTTAGTCCTTCCTCCTCGCGTCCTAGGATAGTCCACCCTCGACGCCGACCATTACATTTACATTTAAGTCATTTAGCAGACGCTCTTATCCAGAGCGACTTACAAATTGGTGAATTCACCTTCTGACATCCAGTGGAACAGCCACTTACAATAGTGCATCTAAATCATTTAAGGGGGGGGGTGAGAAGGATTACTTATCCTATCCTAGGTATTCCTTGAAGAGGTGGGGTTTCAGGTGTCTCCGGAAGGTGGTGATTGACTCTGCTTTCCTGGCGTCGTGAGGGAGTTTGTTCCACCATTGGGGGGCCAGAGCAGCGAACAGTTTTGACTGGGCTGAGCGGGAACTGTACTTCTTCAGTGGTAGGGAGGCGAGCAGGCCAGAGGTGGATGAACGCAGTGCCCTTGTTTGGGTGTAACACCAGGCGGGCTGCGGCGTTCTGGATGAGTTGTAGGGGTTTAATGGCACAGGCAGGGAGCCCAGCCAACAGCGAGTTGCAGTAATCCAGACGGGAGATGACAAATGCCTGGATTAGGACCTGCGCCGCTTCCTGTGTGAGGCAGGGTCGTACTCTGCGGATGTTGTAGAGCATGAACCTACAGGAACGGGCCACCGCCATGATGTTGGTTGAGAACGACAGGGTGTTGTCCAGGATCACGCCAAGGTTCTTAGCGCTCTGGGAGGAGGACACAATGGAGTTGTCAACCGTGATGGCGAGATCATGGAACGGGCAGTCCTTCCCCGGGAGGAAGAGCAGCTCCGTCTTGCCGAGGTTCAGCTTGAGGTGGTGATCCGTCATCCACACTGATATGTCTGCCAGACATGCAGAGATGCGATTCGCCACCTGGTCATCAGAAGGGGGAAAGGAGAAGATTAATTGTGTGTCGTCTGCATAGCAATGATAGGAGAGACCATGTGAGGTTATGACAGAGCCAAGTGACTTGGTGTATAGCGAGAATAGGAGAGGGCCTAGAACAGAGCCCTGGGGGACACCTGTGGTGAGAGCGCGTGGTGAGGAGACAGATTCTCGCCACGCCACCTGGTAGGAGCGACCTGTCAGGTAGGACGCAATCCAAGCGTGGGCCGCGCCGGAGATGCCCAACTCGGAGAGGGTGGAGAGGAGGATCTGATGGTTCACAGTATCGAAGGCAGCCGATAGGTCTAGAAGGATGAGAGCAGAGGAGAGAGAGTTAGCTTTAGCAGTGCGGAGCGCCTCCGTGATACAGAGAAGAGCAGTCTCAGTTGAATGACTAGTCTTGAAACCTGACTGATTTGGATCAAGAAGGTCATTCTGAGAGAGATAGCGGGAGAGCTGGCCAAGGACGGCACGTTCAAGAGTTTGAGAGAAAAGAAAGAAGGGATACTGGTCTGTAGTTGTTGACATCGGAGGGATCGAGTGTAGGTTTTTTCAGAAGGGGTGCAACTCTCGCTCTCTTGAAGACGGAAGGGACGTAGCCAGCGGTCAGGGATGAGTTGATGAGCGAGTGAGGTAAGGGAGAAGGTCTCCGGAAATGGTCTGGAGAAGAGAGGAGGGGATAGGGTCAAGCGGGCAGGTTGTTGGGCGGCCGGCCGTCACAAGAAGCGAGATTTCATCTGGAGAGAAAGAGGTCAGAGCACAGGGTAGGGCAGTGTGAGCAGAACCAGCGGTGTCGTTTGACTTAGCAAACGAGGATCGGATGTCGTCGACCTTCTTTTCAAAATGGTTGACGAAGTCATCTGCAGAGAGGGAGGAGGGGGGGGAGGAATCAGGAGGGAGGAGAAGGTGGCAAAGAGCTTCCTAGGGTTAGAGGCAGATGCTTGGAATTTAGAGTGGTAGAAAGTGGCTTTAGCAGCAGAGACAGAGGAGGAAAATGTAGAGAGGAGGGAGTGAAAGGATGCCAGGTCCGCAGGGAGGCGAGTTTTCCTCCATTTCCGCTCGGCTGCCCGGAGCTCTGTTCTGTGAGCTCGCAATGAGTCGTCGAGCCACGGAGCGGGAGGGGAGGACCGAGCCGGCCTGGAGGATAGGGGACATAGAGAGTCAAAGGATGCAGAAAGGGAAGAGAGGAGGGTTGAGGAGGCAGAATCAGGAGATAGGTTGGAGAAGGTATGAGCAGAGGGAAGAGATGATAGGATGGAAGAGGAGAGAGTAGCGGGGGAGAGAGAGCGAAGGTTGGGACGGCGCGACCATCCGAGTAGGGGCAGTGTGGGAAGTGTTGGATGAGAGCGAGAGGGAAAAGGATACAAGGTAGTGGTCGGAGACTTGGAGGGGAGTTGCAATGAGGTTAGTGGAAGAACAGCATCTAGTAAAGATGAGGTCGAGCGTATTGCCTGCCTTGTGAGTAGGGGGGGAAGGTGAGAGGGTGAGGTCAAAAGAGGAGAGGAGTGGAAAGAAGGAGGCAGAGAGGAATGAGTCAAAGGTAGACGTGGGGAGGTTAAAGTCGCCCAGGACTGTGAGAGGTGAGCCGTCCTCAGGAAAGGAGCTTATAAAGGCATCAAGCTCATTGATGAACTCTCCGAGGGAACCTGGAGGGCGATAAATGATAAGGATGTTAAGCTTGAAAGGGCTGGTAACTGTGACAGCATGGAATTCAAAGGAGGCGATAGACAGATGGGTAAGGGGAGAAAGAGAGAATGACCACTTGGGAGAGATGAGGATCCCGGTGCCACCACCCCGCTGACCAGAAGCTCTCGGGGTGTGCGAGAACACGTGGGCGGACGAAGAGAGAGCAGTAGGAGTAGCAGTGTTATCTGTGGTGATCCATGTTTCCGTCAGTGCCAAAAAGTCGAGGGACTGGAGGGAGGCATAGGCTGAGATGAACTCTGCCTTGTTGGCCGCAGATCGGCAGTTCCAGAGGCTACCGGAGACCTGGAACTCCACGTGGGTCGTGCGCGCTGGGACCACCAGATTAGGGTGGCCGCGGCCACGCGGTGTGGAGCGTTTGTATGGTCTGTGCAGAGAGGAGAGAACAGGGATAGATAGACACATAGTTGACAGGCTACAGAAGAGGCTACGCTAATGCAAAGGAGATTGGAATGACAAGTGGACTACACGTCTCGAATGTTCAGAAAGTTAAGCTTACGTAGCAAGAATCTAATTGACTAAAATGATTGAAATGATACAGTACTGCTGGAGTAGGCTAGCTGGCAGTGGCTGCGATGTTGACACTACACTAATCAAGTCGTTCCGTCGAGTGTAATAGTGTCTACAGTGCTGCTATTTGGGCTAGCTAGCTAGCTAGCTAGCAGTGTTGATTGCGTTACGTTACGTTAAAAGAACGACAATAGCTGGCTAGCTAACCTAGAAAATCGCTCTAGACTACACAATTGTCTTAAATACAAAGACGGCTATGTAGCTAGCTAGCTACGATCAAACAAATCAAACCGTTGTACTGTAATAGTTTCTACAGTGCTGCTATTCGGGGGCTAGCTGGCTAGCTAGCAGTGATGATTGCGTTACGTTACGTTAAAAGAACGACAATAGCTGGCTAGCTAACCTAGAAAGTCGCTCTAGACTACACAATTGTCTTAAATACAAAGACGGCTATGTAGCTAGCTAGCTACGATCAAACAAATCAAACCGTTGTACTGTAATAGTTTCTACAGTGCTGCTAGTCGGGGGCTAGCTGGCTAGCTGGCAGTGTTGATTGCGTTACGTTAAAAGAACGACAATAGCTGGCTAGCTAACCTAGAAAATCGCTCTAGACTACACAATTGTCTTAGATACAAAGACGGCTATGTAGCTAGCTAGCTACGATCAAACAAATCAAACCGTTATACTGTAATAGTTTCTACAGTGCTGCTATTCGGGGGCTAGCTGGCTAGCTAGCAGTGTTGATTGCGTTACGTTAAAAGAACGACAATAGCTGGCTAGCTAACCTAGAAAATCGCTCTAGACTCCACAATTGTCTTAGACGTTAGCTAGTTGCTTAGCTAGCTGCTGGGCAGATAGCAGTGTAGACTACGTTAGGACGACGAAATACGATAATTACGCAATTATCTTTGATACAAAGACGGCTATGTAGCTAGCTAAGAAGAAATTGCTAAGATTAGACAAATCAAACCGTTGTACTATAATGAAATGTAATGAAAATGTAATGAAAGGTTATACTACCTGCGGACCGAAGTGTAGATGCGACCGCTCGCTCCAACCCGGAATGGCCTAGTAGTCCTCACCCAGAAACCCACTGGACTGAGGGGCAGCTCGGGACTGAGGAGCAGCTCGGGACTGAGGGGCAGCTCGGGACTGAGGGGCAGCTCGGGACTGAGGGGCAGCTCGGGACTGAGGGGCAGCTCGGGACTGAGGGGCAGCTCGGGACTGAGGGGCAGCTCGGGACTGAGGGGAAGCTCGGGACTGAGGGGAAGCTCGGGACTGAGGGGCAGCTCGGGACTGAGGGGAAGCTCGGGACTGAGGGGAAGCTCGGAACTGAGGGGAAGCTCGGAACTGAGGGGAAGCTCGGAACTGAGGGGAAGCTCGGAACTGAGGGGAAGCTCGGAACTGAGGGGAAGCTCAGCACAGACAGGAAGCCCAGCACTGAGAGGAAGCTCAGGCAGGTAGTTGGATCCGGCAGATCCTGGCTGGCTGGCGGTTCTGGCAGATCCTGGCTGACTGGCGGATCTGGAAGAGTCTGGCTGACTGGCGGATCTGGAAGAGTCTGGCTGACTGGCAGATCTGGAAGAGTCTGGCTGACTGGCAGATCTGGAAGAGTCTGGCTGACTGGCGGATCTGGAAGAGTCTGGCTGACTGGCGGATCTGGAAGAGTCTGGCTGACTGGCAGATCTGGAAGAGTCTGGCTGACTGGCGGATCTGGAAGAGTCTGGCTGACTGGCGGATCTTGGCAGACTGACGGATCTGGCTGCTCCATGCTGACTGGCGGCTCTGGCTGCTCCATGCTGACTGGCAGTTCTGGCTGCTCCATGCAGACTGACAGCTCTGGCGGCTTCTTGCAGACTGGCAGCTCTGGCAGCTCCTTGCAGACTGGCAGCTCCTTGCAGACTGGCAGCTCCTTGCAGACTGGCAGCTCCTTGCAGACTGGCAGCTCTGGCTGCTCCATGCAGACTGGCAGCTCTGGCTGCTCCATGCAGACTGGCAGCTCTGGCTGCTCCATGCAGACTGACAGCTCAGGCTGCTTCATGCAGACAGCAGCTCTGGCTGCTCCATGCAGACTGGCAGCTCAGGCTGCTCCATGCAGGCTGACAGCTCTGGCTGCTCCATGCAGGCTGGCAGCTCTGACTGCGCTGAACAGGCAGGAGACTCCAGCAGCGCTGTAGAGGAGGAAGGCTCGGGCAGCGCTGAACAGGCGGGAGACTCCGGCAGCGCAGGAAAGGAGGAAGGCTCTGGCTGCGCTAAACAGGCGGGAGACTCCAGCAGCGCAGGAGAGGAGGAAGGCTTTGGCTGCGCTGAACAGACGGGAGACTCTGGTAGCGCTGTAGAGGAGAAAGGCTCCGGCAGCGCTGAACAGGCGGGAGACTCCGACAGCGCAGGAGAGGAGGAAGTCTCCGGCAGCGCTGGAGAGGCGAGGCGCACTGTAGGTCTAATGCGTGGTGCAGGCACTGCTGGTACTGGGCCGAGGACACGCACAGGAAGCATGGTGCGTGGAGCTGCCACCGGAGGGCTGGTGTGTGAAGGTGGCACAGGATGGGCTAGACCGTGAAGGCGTACTGGAGATCTTGAGAGCAGTGCTGGCACAGGACGTGTAAGGCTAGGAAGGTGCACAGGAGGCCTGGTGCGTGAGGCTGGCACCATCTTAACCAGCCGACTAACACGCACCTCAGGACGAGTATGGAGCGCTGACCCAGGTGCCATCAAATCCCCGACACGCTCCGTCGGGCGAATTCCATGCTTAAAGCACCAACACAGCAACTCCCTCATTTCTCTCTCCTCCAATTTCCCCATTAACCCCTTCACAGTCTCTGCTTCGCTCACCTCCAACACCGGCTCTGGTTCTGGTCTCCTCCTTGGCTCCTCACGATAAACAGGGAGAGTTGGCTCAGATCTGACTCCTGACTCTGCCACACTCTCCCTGAGCCCCCCCCCAAGAAATCTTTGGGGCTGACTCTCGGGCTTCCTTCCGCACCGCCATGCTTGCTTCGCCAACCTCATTCTCTCGTAACCCTCTGCACACTGCTCCATCGTATCCCAGGCGGGCTCCGGCACTCTCCCTGGGTCGACCGCCCACCTGTCTATCTCCTCCCAAGTTGTGTAGTCCAGATATTGTTGCTCCTGCTGCCACTGTTGTTTCTCCTCATACCAGCGCCTCTCAGCTCTCGTCGCCTCCAGTTCTTCTTTGGGGCTGCGATATTCTCCAGGCTGAGCCCAGGGTCCTTCTCCGTTTAGGATTTCCTCCCAAGTCCAGAAATCCTTATTATGTTTCTCCTGCTGTTGCTGTTGCCTGTTACCACGCCGCTTGCCTGTTACCATACAGCCCATCTGGTGACAACAAACACAAAGACAGGAACAATCACCCACGAAATACTCAAAGAATATGGCTGCCTAAATATGGTTCCCAATCAGAGACAACGATAATCACCTGACTCTGATTGAGAACCGCCTCAGGCAGCAATAGACTATGCTAGACACCCCCAAGACAAAACACACCACAATAAACCCATGTCACACCCTGGCCTGACCAAATAAATGAAGACAAGCACAATATAATACGACCAGGGCGTGACAGGTGGATAGTGAAAATGGGGAAGAATGGACAGAGAAATAGGCATTCTTACCATATTTTTCCCATGTCAAACCAGAGTGTCTTGTTTGCTGTTTTTCAAATAATGAATTCTTAGACATCCTTATGAATCTAAGCATGGCACTTTCAAAAGTTACCTCTCCACCCAGACAGAGGCTCTATCGATGCAGAAAAATGTAAGCTTCAACTGCTGGCTACTTGTCTATTGCATAACCCAGCCCAACAGAAGTGCTTCCCTAAAAGTTCCTGGGTTTAAGCAAACATCTTCTCTTTTCAGAAAGTGAAAAATCTCCTCGAATATTATAAGCTGCAGCTCAGCCTCAGAATGTCATAGAGAGTAATCAATACATCCCTTTTTTACATCGGAATAACAGTCCTTCGCGGGCATTTTAAAACTCGTTTCCACCATAAGGCATCATCGAGTTAAGCATTGTTATAGAACACTTTATTCAATCTGGATACTTTGTATGTATTTATTTCAAAATATAAAGCAAACAATCGATATCCTTTTTGCTCTTTTCTTTAACAAAGGGTATGGGATACCCTCACTCAATTCGAGCCCTGGTTTTTAAGGATTGCATGTGACAGTATTAGAGGATTTGTCTATACCGACATCTATGGGTATCATAACTGTGTCTGTTCAAAAGGTAGGCCCACCACTTTATTTTTTTAATAGAAAGATATAGGCACCAATTATCTATGTAATTCTATGATTAAACTGGTAGAAAATGTTGGTGCGAGCGTGCACATTTAGGAGGTCCCTTACCAGGCCGAAGGGAATTTTGCTTTTACATCTGCAGTGGAGAGTTACAATGTTGCAATCACTATGCAGCCAGCTGCCTGTAGTAGGAAACAGAGTTTCTTTCTAATAATATGCCGCCTGTTACCATCCCACAATTGTTACAATTACAATAAAACTTAACACTTTCATTCAACGTATAGTTTGATATTCCTGTAGAACTGTAAAAAGAGTGAGATCATTTGAGCTTTCATAAATGCGTGGAGGGCCTCGTTTCATTGGAGCAGTGTTAAATAAGCCCGGTGTTATTGACCCAGGCTTAACTCATTTCGTTTATTTACATCTCGAATTTGATTGTCCAACATTAGTTTCAGCATTTCTTTATTTTCGTGGCCCGCCTAGAGTGGCCTCTTTTCTCTGCAATGGTGCTGCATTGCGGTCAGCAATGTTTTCTCTCTGTTTATTCATTTATTAAATTCTACAATTAGTAATTGCTTAGTTAAATAAAGGTTCCATTTTTGTGATGTGACATGAAGCTTCAGCTAGACATTTGTAGTTCTGTATGATAGCCACATCAGCAGCTAATTAGCATTTCATGATTGGGTGGTAAATACAGGCGAATGAATTGATAAAAGTCACCTTGTCTGAGGGCTCCAGAGTGGCCCAGCGGTCTAAGGCACTGCACCGCAGTACTGCCGTGTCACTACAGCCTGGGATCGAACCAAGGCAGTGTCACAACCAGCCATGACTGGGAGTCCCATAAGGCGGCGCACAATTGGCCCAGTGCCGTCCGGGTTAGGGAAGGGTTTGGCAGATGGGCTTTACCTTGCTCATTGTGCTCTAGCAACTTCTTGTGGCGGGCCGGGAGCCTGCAGGCTGACATCGGTTGTCAGTTAAACGGTGTATCCTCCGACACATTGGTGCGGCTGGCTTCCAGGTTAAGCGAGCAGGTTTTGAGGAGAGTGGCTTGGCGGGTCATGTTTCGGAGGAGGCATGACTCGACCTTCTCCTCTTGGCAGCCTGTTGTGGAGTTCCAGCGACGAGACAAGATCATAATCACGAAAAAGGGGGTAAAAATGTCACCTTGTCCGAGAGGGATTTACACGGTTATCAAAATGTCACCTTGTCCGAGAGTGATTTACACGGTTATCAAAATGTCACCTTGTCCGAGAGTGATTTACACAGTTATCAAAATGTCACCTTGTCCGAGAGTGATTTACACGGTTATCAAAATGTCACCTTGTCCGAGAGGGATTTCCACGATTATCAAAATGTCACCTTGTCCGAGAGTGATTTACACGGTTATCAAAATGTTGCGCCAGGGTAAACCTACACGAAACACAGAGCTTATTTGAAGTGTTTCTAAAATCCACAATGGATAAAATGAATGGTGGAAAAACTATTGGAACCATTTCCGTGTTTGAGTATGGGTATTATGACTCATACTGTGGTAAACTATAAGCCTGTGCAATACTGTGTGCAGTCAGGGTCAAAATAAAAACCTTGCAATGTCACACTCCAGTGGTGGAGAAAGGAATATCATGATATTCACACAGGCCAACTACATCTCATTTTTTCTTTTCTCTTTATTTAACTAGGCAAGTCAGTTAAGAACAAATTCTTATTTTCAATGACAGCCTAGGAACAGTGGGTTAACTGCCTGTTCAGGGGCAGAATGACCTCGTCAGCTTGGAGGTTTGAACTTGCAACCTTCTGGTTAATAGTCCAATGCTCTAACCACTAGGCTACGCTGCCGCTCATCTCCACCTACTTTGCTCCTCATCTGTAGTGTGTTGACATCATCCCGGAGTCCAAGGCAGTGCTGGAGCTTGTGGACCAGCGACTCGAGTCTAAGGAGAAAACTGACTTTCCTGTTATTGTCATAGAGGGATTGGATGCTACAGGTTAACACCATCACTACTTCACTATTGTCCTTGCCAATTCAATGTAGCCCATTGTATACGGCCAGGAGTTTTCCTTTCCTTTCGGTCAGGAAAAACTCAGGTCATACAAAACTGAATGCTCTTTCAGTCAGTTACAATGCTTTTTTTTCCTTCTCTAATTTCTCTCTATTCCCACTACTGCTCAGGGAAAACCACTCTGACTGAGTCCCTGACGGAGGCACTGGGGGCCACTCTCCTGAAGTCCCCTCCGCAGTGTCTGTCCCCATGGAGGGCCCGCTTCGACACTGAGCCCCCCCTCATCCGCAGGGCCTTCTACGCCCTTGGGAATTACCTGACAGCAGGACAGATAGGCCAGGAGGCCAGACAAGCACCTGTCATTGTAGACAGGTAAGGGCAGGATGAAATAGCTTTGGTGTTGTAGCAAGTTTGATGAGTTGGGATATGTCATCCCTTCTGAATGTATGGCTGTGTCGGAAATCTGTTTTGCCTACTTCTTACTAAAACTACATACCGTGTACTAACCCTCAGTGGCTGTCGGTGCCGTTTAAGATGAGGGAGGACAATATATTTTTTTTAGGAGCATGAACTTGTTTTTATTACAGCATATTGGATGATTCATATTCCATTCACCCAGCTCACTGTAACATCCATAGGTTTAGGCTGCTACATGATACTCAACTTCTCCCTATGTCAATCATGAGGGGACTGCAACCTAGCCTACGAATGAAAGTTCATAATTGTTATTTTTCATTTTTATGAGCGTTTACAGTATGCTTACACCAGAGATCTGTATATAATGATGAGATGCACGCCTCCGCCCTAACAATGGGAGTCGTTGTCCCAAAGACGGGAAGGCAGGCGACAAGCTTAGGTCCAAAATAAATATCCCATACTATAAAACATTTTATTTTCACATACCCAATCAGCCTACTGTTTAGACAGCAAGTAGGGGTATTCGGACACGGCCATTGTATAGTGAAAATCGTATGTGTAACTGCCTTAGTAGGCTATGCCACTTTAATGTCATAAAAGTGGAAAAGCACAGCAAAGGTTCCAATTTTCAACATAGCTGTGAATGAACCACCAAACAACACCAGTAGACCAGAAATGGTCTATGGTCTTTGAGGCTCACAACAACCCACCATCTCCCTATACTCTCCATTCCTCCCAGGTACTGGCACAGCACAGCAGCCTACGCCATTGCCACGACGGTGGGTGGTAAGCTGGGTAACCTGCCCCAGGCTGGCAGTGAGGTGTATGGCTGGCCAGGGGACCTCCTGAGGCCCAGCCTGGTGCTGATGCTCAGCCTCAGCTCACAAGAGAGGATGAGGAGACTACAGGTCAGAGGTCAGGACAAGACCATGGAGGAGGAGGAGCTGGAGGCCAATCACCTTTTCAGACAGAAGTAAGATTTCTTGTGCAGAGCCTGTGGTCTAGTGGGAACACACCTGTCTCAAGCGCCCATGTCGACCGCAGAGGCCGAGGTTTGATCTCTATGTCCAACCTTCCTACAGTGTCTCCCTTTCATCTATCCCCCCTCTACTTTGACCAAAAAAGTAAGATGACTGAAATTCAGACAAAACTGTACTTCAAGTTTACCACTGTATTAGAATGTGATACAGCTCACAATACTGAAGTGAGTAGATATATAGTAGTACATATTACATGTTCTACTCCAACATATTGACAGCACCTACTGTTTCGGTGTATGTATAAAGACGTGGGGAACGCACACCCTTTGCAGCGGTTTATTAACAGACCTTACACACTGCTGAATTGAAGTGGTCAGATGAGCATCACTAACTGTGATCTGCACGCACACACACACACACACACACACACAGTCTTGTTTAACCAACCTTGGGGGCACATACAATTGATTCCCATTGAAAATCCTACTTTCCTGAACCTAACTTCTAATTCTAACCATAAACTCCCTAGAATGAACCCTTTTCCTTGTGGGGACTGACAAAATGTCCCCAGTTGGTTAAATTTTGGTTTGTTTACTATTCTGGTTCCCACAAGTTTAGTTAAACATGTCCACACCCTATACACACACACACACACACACACACACACACACACACACACACACACACACACACACACACACACACACACACACACACACACACACACACACACACACACACTACTGTACCTAATTGAGTGGACATCAGGTCCTACTCTGTCCGTCTGACCCATCAAACACTTAACAATCAGTTCCCATCCCGAGGGGAACCATCTGATGAGGAAAGAACAAGTGATTTGTTGCTGAGTTGGTCTGCTCCATTACGCACTGCTAGTAGTCAGACTGGTCGATGCCAACTTTCGTTCATTCTACCCGCTGACATCCTGGGCTTTGTCCCAAATGGCACCCTATTCCCTACATAGTGCACTACCTTTTGACCTGGGCCCATTGGGCTCTGGTCAAAAGTAGTGCCCCATATAGGGAATAGGGTGCCATTTGGGATGAATGCTTTTCACATGGGCCCACCAGATATTCAACGAGCAGTCATTATCCTCAAGGAAGACCGCTGTTGATCACTGTTGACAGTCTGGACTCTGGCTCTCAGTCCATAACCTGCCCAAACCTATGGCATGATGATTGTGTGCTATCAGTTGTTGTTTTTTAATCTTCTAGACCATTGTTCTTACTATTGCTCAATGTCCACAATGGCCGTATGTTTTGGTACTTATTATGTGAAATATATTACGGTATATGGATGAACCAGGCAAAGGCATAGCAATTTGCAGTCTAAAATTGACATACAACTATCAAAAACCTTTGTGATCATTATTTTATAGCTTTACTCATCCTTATGGCCCTTAGCTTTTTCCTGGTTAGTTCATGTGATCAGGAAAAGCAATTAATTTGGTATACCATCTCAAAGGTACTGCTGACCCAGATTTTAAGTGCTTTGTTAATTTGTGGGACATAATTACTTATTCTCTTTGTCTGCAGAGTGGAGGAGGCTTACCAGCGGATTGAGGGCCCGGCCTGCATCACTGTGGATGCCAGTCCTTCTCCAGACCAAGTGCTCCAACAAGTGCTACTTCTAATTAGGGAAAAATGCCACTTGTAAACAGCTCCTCTCCTCCTCTCCCAGTCTTGCCCCAGATGGCTAATATTCCGTTATGGTCCACTAGGTGGTAGTAGAGTGCCATTGATTTGACAGAGGCAGGGCTAGTGAGAAGAGGGCAGGGTGTAGTAGAGGATCTGGACTGTGGATAAGCCTCATATGGCAAAGGGCCAGTACTACACACTCACACACACACACACACAATCATGCATGCACACAGTAGCACACAGTCTCTCTCCTTCACACACACACGCACACTGATAGAACCAAGACCCCGACCAGTGCATGTCACAACATGTCCTATTCTGTATGACCGCCATCAGTGAGATGGGGAGAAACGTTATTATGAATGCCATTGTGTTCTGTCAGTAGTGATACTTAGGGATATGCAGCCAGACAGCCCGCGGTGACAACCATTTTTATTAGGCCTGAGATTCAGGAAATGAAAGGGAGGGTTTGTATAGTCATCAGTCACTTCTATTTCTTTGAAACATATGGGCCAGCAGCTAACTCTACATTTACCTTTTAAAGTAGCTATATGGACCCAGGGATTAAAATGCACACACAGAGCAATATGATACATTTCACATTACATTAACACTGCTCATTTGTTTGAGTACTATTTCAAATTAAAGGAAACATATTGAATATACCAGGCGTCTGGCTCTGAGCTGTTCTTGTCCGAGTGTCTTATATAAGGAGTATTATACAGTGCAATGTCAGTGTTTTCTTTATTCACAGGCAGTCTGATGCTTTGATGCAGGTCGTTGTCAACTACAGTGTAAGTGTGTGAGCTGTGCATTTGAAAAGCACGCCTCACCTCTGTGACAGATGCCATGTTTTGCGCCACTGAGAATGACTGCATATGAGGCAGTGAAAGCAGTGTACATTATGCGCCTATGAAAATGCAAACTGTGCACTCATGCACATACACACATGTACACACACGTACACACACACACACACACACACACACACACACACACACACAATGTACACAAAAACATATGCACACAAACACTTTCTCTCCTCTCCGTCTTCGCTCTCTGTTATCTCTCCCTTCCCTCTATCACCAATGCACACACACACACACACACACACCCACACTTGAACATATACAGTAACTCATTTATGTTGTAGGAAGCTGTATTTGGTCAGTGATGGGAAGATTAATTAGAGGTTTAGGTTCATATGATCTTGGTAAGACTGTGGGCCGGAGAAGACAGAGTGACCCATCTCTTTTACAGTGATGCATCAGCAGAGTCAACCTCTTCTTCCAATTACCGCGTTCAGTGTTTTCAATGGCCGGAGAGATGCTATCATTTTGAATACTAACGTCCAGAATTATTTTTTTTAACATATATTCCTGGAAATTATATTATGTTTGTTGAAATTATTCAGGTAGGGCAAGTCTGTGCAGTATAGTCCGAAACAATTGGTGTTACAAGGAGTGAAAATTGCGTTGCTTTGGATTAAAAAACCTGAGGTGCTGAAATGTATCAGCCTCTAGACATTTTATACGTTACCAGGGTGTTAGTCCGGGGCCGCTTCCAATTGTTTACTGCAAGTCTGACTAAAAATGTATTGGATTTCAGCAGTTACTCAGAGAAAAAGCTCTGCTCATGTTTATAGATATTCCTTTCAAATCTAAAATGTAAAACTGAGTAGCACAGCTTCTGTCTCAAGAGTACACTAAAGTTCTGCGGTGGGAGAGCAGAACAACTGGAGCCAGTAATGCCACAGGCCAAGCGACTTTGGCGTCGTGTGTCAGAGGCTCAAGGCAGAACTGTATAGTTATGTGGTAGTAGCATGATGTCTAACACATTTCGTAGATGTTGTTAATTTCTCGTCATTCTTGGCTGCAGAACATTCAAGAGTGATGTTACTGAATGTTCAACCCCAAGGCTTAATTGTAGTCCTGAGCAATGTACGTTACATCCAAACAAGATGACGCTATCACACTAAGATCCAACTTTTGTTTTCGGGAAGAAAAAAAAGTGAATAACTAAATTCAAGGGAACATTTCAGTCCATAAACGTACACTTTCGGAAATGTAGGTTTACTTTTGTTCCAAAAAGGGGTACAACCGCTTGTCATTAGCGTGCGACACTGTAAGGTCCTTCTTTTTACTTTTAGTTAAAGGTACATAATTGTACCCCAGTTATAGGTACATAATTGTACCCCAGTTCATACCTCAGATAGTACCTTTCTCCACAGGTACAAAAGCATAATTATTGCTTTTATATAGTACCACCACAGTAACAAAGCCATTTGTTCCTTGTAAGTGGCAAACATTTACCGTGGACCACTTAAACTGGTACAACACTGCTTACCCTTCCCGTTTCCAGGAATTTCCCAACTAGGATTTTGCAACCCTTACTGCTTAGGCTTGCAAAACAACCCTAGCAACCCTAACCCTAACCAGGTCTGTGCTGCCAATGACTGGAACGAAATGCAACAATCACTGAAGTTGGAGACTTATATCTCCCTGACTAACTTCAAGCATCAGAGCAGCTTACCGATCGCTGCAGCTGTACACAGCCCATACGTAAATAGCCCATCCAACCAACTACCTACCTCATCCCCATATTTGTTTTTGCACACCAGTATTTCTACTTGCACATCTATCACTCCAGTGGTAATTGCTAAATTGTAATTACTTCGCCACTATGGCCTATTTTATTGCCTTACCTCCTTACTTCATTTGCACACACTGTATACAGACTTCTCTATTGTGTTATTGACTGTATGTTTGTTTACTCCATGTGTAACTCTGTGTTGTTGTTTTTGTCGCACTGCTATGCTTTATCTTGGCTCAGGTCGCAGTTGTAAATGAGAACTTGTTCTCAACTGGCCTACCTGGTTAAATAAAGGTGGGGAAAAAATAACCTACCTGCAAGTCACATTATGCTGGCTTGCTAAGTGATCTGTAATTCCTATTGGAATACAGCCAGAGTTAGCATATCCAACAGTCTGAATTTTTATTCAACCACAACCTGCATTCATAATGACTGTCAGGGCTAGAAACATTGTGTGGAGACTACCTAAGCCATTTAAACTGGAACAACCATTTCCATAATGTGTACAAAAAAATCTATTTGTTTAGAAAAACTTATGTTATTTATCTCTGTGTAGTATAAGATAAATCAATCAATCAATGTAGGTGTCACACCCTGACCATAGTATTCTTTGTTTATTCTAACCCTATTCTTTATTCTAACCCTTTGTTATTTTGGTTAGGTCAGGGTGTGACATGATTGATGTATGTGTTTTTGGCTTGTCTAGGGGTTTTGTATGTTTTTTGGGGCTGTTTCCTTTCTCGGTAAACTGTATGTCTATGGTTGCCTAGATTGGTTCTCAATTAGAGGCAGCTGTCTATCGTTGTCTCTGATTGGGAACCATATTTAGGCAGCCATATTCTGTGGGTACTTGGTGGGTGATTATCTATGTCTATGTTAGTTGTGTGTGTCAGCACAGTTCTTATAGCTTCACGGTCGTTTTTTTTGCGTTTATTGTTTTGTATTCAGTGTTTGGTGCTTTCTTTAATTAAAATATCATCATGAACACATAGCACGCTGCATTTTGGTCCGCTTCTTACGGCGATCGTGACAGTAGGTCTGCATGCAAAAAACACATATATTAAAAACTCAACAACAAAAAAATCTACCTGTTAGAGGATACTGGGAAATATGATGATGATAATAATTATGGTGCAAATTTGCCTTTTTAGGGTACCGCCCCAGTGATGAAGCCATTCGTTTTAGGTGACAAATATGAATAATTGTTGAAATTAAGGATATTGAGGATACACTAAATGCTTTGGTACCCTGGGAAACAGAAATATAGCTTCACATTGTACCCCTTTTCTTGAGAGTGAGAATGTGATGATTGTACTACGGACGTGGATGTCGATTAAGGCAGGCCCCCCTGCACCTCTCTGACTCAGACGGGTTGGGTTAAACGCGCAAGACACATTTCAGTTGAACGCATTCAGTTGGACAACTGACTCGGTGTCCACCTTCCCTTTCCTTTCCCTTACAGTATATAATCAAAATATGGAGTGCAAACATGTAGGATCATTCTCTTTATCCACACATGTACCCTAAAAGATAGTGCCATGTGAGTGTATTACGTTGTACCTCTGAGTGTACTTTGTGCATTGTGATTATATTGTACCCCAGGGACGACACCATACCCTTACTTCCAAGAGTGTAGCACACTGAAGGTTCAGGGAAAAAAAGTCAACCCCAGTGCCCTGCTGGATAAAGGAAGGAGTGGTCTGTCTGAGAAGAACAGGTATAGTCCAGCAATGGGGACCCTTTTCCACTACACTACACCCGTCAACATCTCATTAGCACAACAGAGACCCAGCCGTAGAAAAAAAACTCCATTCAAATAAGGAAAGATCCAGGCGGGACGCAGCAGCAAAGCAACCCCGGCCCCGATCTAAGTAATAGATCAAATGAAAGCTGTCCCTCAGAACATGAATAATGAGCGTGGTGTGGAGAGGAGGGATGGGGACCGTGATGTGAGGGGAGTGGTGAGGGCATGGGGGGTGGGGATGGTAGTAGGGGAGGGAGAGGGGGGAGTCTGGTGCCCTGGCATGGACCCTTCCACCGGGCTTGGCTGCCAGATACAGCAGTATGGGGACTGACTCATTTGATGGTGGTGGTGGTGGTGGTGGTGGTGGTGGTGGTGGCGGTGGTGGGGCTGAGTTGGCCCGTGCAGACAGGCAGGGATGGGTTCTGTCTGTCTGGGTAAGGGGAGGGGGAGATTCCTTGGGCCCCATCATGGCCCTTCAGTGGCTGCACAATCCTTCAGCCCTCCTCAGAATCCTCCAGCTGGCACGTAGGCCCTGCCTCCCCCTTCCTCCTCCGCTCTGCCCTCTAGACACAGTGGGAGGGTGGCAGCAGCCCCCACTGGCCCAGCACCATCATCATCTCGGTGGAGGATTAGTGGGGGGGGAAACTTCTGTGAGGAACAGTGAGGAACGGGTTTAATTTGATCAAGGGACAGTGTTTTGACATTGATGTATACAGGGGATAGAAGGATTAAAATAAGTGCGTCTTGATATTGTACTGTAAATGACAGAATTATCTTGATTTTCTAGATTCTGGTCATACTTTACATTCATAGACTCTTTATGACATTGTACTAACACTGTAGATAGTCAATATTTAGGGTAATATTCAGTGAACTGTCCTTTTCAAATCAAATCAAATTGTATTTGTCACATGCACTGAATACAACAGGTGTAGACCTTACAGTGAAATGCTTACTTACAAGCCCTTAACCAACAATAAAGTTAAGAAAAATAAGTGTTAGGAAAGTATTTACTAAAATAAACAGAAACAAAATAATTAAAAAATAAAATAGAAAAGAAGAAAATTGAAAAATGACAAATAACTAAAGAGCAACAATAAAATAACAGTAGCGAGGCTACAGTATATACAGAGTCAATGTGGTTAGTTAAGGCACAGGCTAGTCAAGGTAATTGAGGTAATATGTACATATAGGTAGAGAGAGGTAAAGTGACTATGCATAGATAACAAACAGAGAGTAGCAGCAGTGTAAAAATGTGTGTGCGTGGGGGGGGGGGGGGGGTAGCCATTTGATTAGCTGTTCAGGAGTCTTACGGCTTGGGCGTAGAAGCTGTGAAGAAGCCTTTTGGACCTAGACTTGGCATGTCCGTTACTGCTTGCCTTGCGGTTGCAGAGAGAACAGTCTATGACTAGGGTGGTTGGTGTCTTTGGCAATTTTTGGGGCCTTCCTCTGACACCGCCTGGTATAGAGTTCCTGGATGGCAGGAGGCTTGACCCCAGTGATGTACTGGGCCGTACACACTACTCTCTGTAGTGCCTTGAGGTTGGAGGCTGAGCAGTTGCCATACAATGCAGTGATGCAACCAGTCAGGATGTTCTCGATGTTGCAGCTGTAGAACGTTTTGAGGATCTGAGGACCCATGCCAAATCTTTACAGTCTACGAAGGGGGAATATTCAGTGAACTGTCCCCTTTTCGGGGAATATTCAGTGGACTTTACAATACAGACTCTTTATGACACTGCCGATAGTTTTTAGGGACATCTTGTGTGAAGAGTAGGCCATTAAGTAGGCCACTAAACATGTATTGTAAATGTTTATCAGCACAGCATTATGACAGCATTTTCTAAACTGCAGAGGGGGTTCTTGCTATTAGTTTCCTATACCATTATCTTCTGTAGAATGCATTTATTAAACCCCTCTTCATCAACATTTGAATACCTTTCAATTTAAAAAAGCTAATTTGATATTTCTGAATGCATAATTCATCACTTTACTTAAAGCTCTGTGTACATATCATTTCTCAGGTAGAGGGTTGGTGCATATGATAAATACCAATCTCATTTCCAGACGTAGTCTAGTCTAGTTTTGATATTTCGGGGGGGATGGATGATGCGGGGTGATGGAATGAAACCTCCCCGGTTGGCTTCCCTGGCGGCTGTCAGAGAGGCTACACCAGGCATTGTTAAATATTTAAACACTCTGTGAGATCTCATTAAAAGCGGCACAACGGCCCACATTAAGCCCGACACACACAGCGTTCCCTCACACACACACACAGCGTTCCCTCACACACACACATACACATGCATCCTGGTGCCTAGTTAAATAAAGGTTCAATAAAAATATATAAAATAAATATAGACATGCACACATGGCTCACACACACACACACACACACAAATTCTTGCACACAGATAGACAGGAAGACATAGACACACACCCGCACACACACGCGCACACACAAACACACACTGAAACCCAGTTATAACTCAGTGGAGTGTGACTAAACACTTATTGCCTATTGCCGTCTCTTGGTCGTGATAAATCCTCATTTCCTGTCAAATAAGGCAGTCTTCAACTGTTCGTCATCATATCTGCGAGATGATTGAGCTTCAGCGGAGCTCTGACAGTGGCAGACAATAAGAAAAACACAAGCCCAGAACATGACAGGCCGACTAGACTAATATTTCCATAACACCGACACAAAAACAAGACGGTAGAACAAACTTTGGCTCTCTGGAGTCTTCTCTGTCTTCTCTCACTCTCTCTACAAAATCTGGGCAATTAATTCCGTGTATAGTTAGGGACTCCCTATTTTTATTCCGGGCTGCCCTCTCAAATAAATTGATTTCCTGTGGTGAGCTTAGAATGTTCCTTGTGTGCTGTGGACTTGTTTTCTCTCCTTTCCACACATGCATACCATCCTGCCTGTCCCTGGGGGATAAATCAAAGACAATGCTGCTGACTTCTTTCCTCCGTAGCTGTGTGTGTGTGTGTCTCGATTTATACTTGGAGATGGTTTATTTTTGTTTCAGTGCCATTAATGCTTAGGCAACTTCATCAGTGTCACCCGTCACCAGGAAGCAGAGGAGCTCGCTACTTGTTTGGATAGTGTTCATCCTTTTCATTCTCTTTGAAAAAAAGAGAGGTTTCTTTTTCACTTCTCTCTCTCTCTCTCTCTCTCTCTCTCTCTCTCCCTCTCGCTCTCTCTCTCTCTCTCTCTCTCTCTCTGTGTGTGTGTGTCTGAGACAAGCCACGCTGTTTTGAGTTCCGTGCTCCCTGTCACAGAGCTGACGGCGAGGTCAAAACAAACTAAGCTCTCAGATAGCGAAAATATTTAAACATCCATTGCTACACAAATAAAAGTTGAGCAACTTCATCACATATTCGTGTAACAGTGTCAGGGGAGAGACTCGTCTTTGATGAACACTACCAAAGAGAGACGCTGATACTACCACAGGGGTTGGGGGGCCAGACTCTGATTTCAGGAAGAGAGGAGAAGAAATTAGAATGCACAGTGTGTCAAAGCTCCAGAGAATAGTGCAGAATATGAATAATTGACTAGAGCTAATGTTTGCTCGACTTCACGAAGACCACACAGCAAAACTTCACCACATAATCAAACTCATCTTAATTATTACACTATTACTTCCATACGGTGAGGCAGCATGTTTACTGGCTCCCGAGGTGCTGAGCTGCATGTCAATGTTTCATGAGTACAATTTCTCATTCCAAATGACCTGGGATTGTGCGTATAGATCACATTTCCATCTCGCTCTCTCACCGCCTTTTTTGTGGAATGTGGAAACTGCGAGAGAGAGAGAGCAAGAGGGAGAGAGAGAGAGAGAGGGAGCGCGAGAGTCTCAAATAGAGTCTCAAATAGAAAACTGAAGAAAATGAACAACAATGACAAATGGTTTGATGAAGAATGCAAAAATAGAAAACTGAAGAAAATGAACAACAATGACAAATGGTTTGATGAGGAATGCAAACATCTAAGAAAGAAATTGAGAAACCTGTCCAACCAAAAACATAGAGACAGAGTCTACGCCTTCACTATGGTGTATCACTAAAACAATACAGAAATACACTACGGAAAAAGAAGGAACAGCACGTCAGAAATTAGCTCAATGTAATTGAAGAATCCATAGACTCCAACCACTTCTGGGAAAATTGGAAAACACTAAACAATAAACAACACGAAGAATTATCTATCCAAAATGGAGATGTATGGGTAAACCACTTCTCCAATCTTTTGGCGCTATAACAAAGAATAAAGAGCAAAAACATATGCATGATAAAATACAAATCTTAGAATCAACTATTAAAGACTACCAGAACCCACTGGATTCTCCAATTACCTTGAATGAGTTACAGGACAAAATAAAAACCCTCCAACCCAAAAAAGTCTATGGTGTTGATGGTATCCTTAATGGAATGATCAAATAAACAGACAACAAATTCCAATTGGCTATACTAAAACTCTTTAACATCATCCTTAGCTCTGGCATCTTCCCCAATATTTGGAACCAAGGACTGATCACCCCAATCCACAAAAGTGGAGACAAATTTGACCCCAATAACTACCGTGGAATATGTGTCAACAGTAACCTTGGGAAAATCCTCTGCATTATCATTAACAGCAGACTCGTACATTTCCTCAATGAAAACAATGTACTGAGCAAATGTCAAATTGGCTTTTTACCAAATTACCGTACAACAGACCATGTATTCACCCTACACACCCTAATTGACAACCAAACAAACCAAAACAAAGGCAAAGTCTTCTCATGCTTTGTTGATTTCAAAAAAGCCTTCGACTCATTTTGGCATGAGGGTCTGCTATACAAATTGATGGAAAGTGGTGTTGGGGGAAAAACATACGACATTCTAAAATTAATGTACAAAAACAACAAGTGTGCGGTTAAAATTGCCAAAAAACACACACATTTCTTCACACAGGGTTGTGGGGTGAGACAGGGATGCAGCTTAAGCCCCACCCTCTTCAACATATACTGTATATCAATGAATTGGCACGGGCACTAGAAAAGTCTGCAGCACCTGGCCTCACCCTACTAGAATCCGAAGTCAAATGTCTACTGTTTGCTGATGATCTGGTGCTTCTGTCACCAACCAAGGAGGGCCGACAGCAGCACCTAGATCTTCTGCACAGATTCTGTCTGACCTGGGCCCTGACAGTAAATCTCAGTAAGACCAAAATAATGGTATTCCAAAAAAGGTCCAGTCGCCAGGACCACAAATACAAATTCCATCTAGACACTGTTGCCCTAGAGCACACAAAAAAACGATACATACCTTGGCCTAAACATCAGCGCCACAGGTAACTTCCACAAAGCTGTGAACGATCTGAGAGACAAGGCAAGAAGGGCATTCTATGCCATCAAAAGGAACATAAATTTCAACATACCAATTAGGATCTGGCTAAAAATACTTGAATCAGTCATAGAGCCCATTGCCCTTTATGGTTGTGAGGTCTGGGGTCCGCTCACCAACCAAGACTTCACAAAATAGGACAAACACCAAATTGAGACTCTGCATGCAGAATTCTGCAAAAAATATCCTCCGTGTACAATGTAGAACACCAAATAATGCATGCAGAGCAGAATTAGGCCGATACCCACTAATTATCAAAATCCAGAAAAGAGCCTTTAAATTCTACAACCACCTAAAAGGAAGCGATTCCCAAACCTTCCATAACAAAGCCATCACCTACAGAGAGATGAACCTGGAGAAGAGTCCCCTAAGCAAGCTGGTCCTAGGGCTCTGTTCACAAACACAAACACACCCCACAGAGCCGGAGGACAACAGCACAATTAGACCCAACCAAATCATGAGAAAACAAAAAGATAATTACTTGACACATTGGAAAGAATTAACAAAAAAACAGAGCACACTAGAATGCTATTTGGCCTTAAACAGAGAGTCCCTGACCACTGTGACTGACCCAAACTTAAGGAAAGCTTTGACCATGTACAGACTCAGTGAGCATAGCCTTGCTATTGAGAAAGGCCACCGTAGGCAGACATGGCTCTCAAGAGAAGACAGGCTATGTGCTCACTGCCCACAAAATTAAGTGGAAACTGAGCTGCACTTCCTAGCCTCCTGCCCAATGTATGACTATATTAGAGAGACATATTTCCCTCAGATTACATAGATCCACAAATAATTCGAAAACAAATCCAATTTTGATAAACTCCCATATCTACTGGGTGAAATACCACAGTGTGCCATCACAGCAGCAAGATTTGTGACCTGTTGCCACAAGAAAAGGGAAACCAGTGAAGAACAAACACCATTGTAAATACAACCCATATGCTTATGCTTATTTATTTCCCTTCTGTACTTTAACCATTTGTACATTGTTACAACACTGTATATATATATATATACAAAATTGAAATAAAACGTGAAATAAGTGAATTCAATTCTATTCAAGGGGCTTTATTGGCATGGGAAACGTGTTAACATTGCCAAAGCAAGTGAGGTAGATAATATACAAAAGTGAAATAAACAATAAAAATTAACAGTAAACATTACAATAAAGACATTACAAATGTCATATTATATATATGTATATATATATATACAGAGAGAGAGAGAGAGAAGAAGAGAGAGGGAGGGAGAGAGAGAGAACAAGAGAGAAGCCCCAGGGTTGTGGAGTGATGAAAAACTTTACTGCTAGATCCTAGTTCCTTAACCTAACTAAGCCATATGAATCCACTACACCCATTTGACTGGCTCGCTCTGTGGCAGTGGTGGAAAAAGTATTCAAAAGGGGATTACCTTAATAGAAAATTACAAGTAAAAGTGAAAGTCACCCAGTAGAATATTACTTGAAAAGTCTAAAAGTAATCTGGTTTGAAAGGTACTTAAGTACCGCCTGGTATAGAGTGAAAAAAGTACTTAATTGTCATACTAGAGTAAAAGAAAAAAGTACAAGTAAATGCTATACATCACATTCCTTAAATAACAGATTCACTAGGCAGAAATCCCTCTGCCATTTCCTAATTTCAGATTATGTGACAAAACAAGCAAATACAATGTAGAGAATAATTGTACCATCTAAACCGCTATGAAATGTATTTTCTATAAACTAAAATATTGTGTTTTTAGCTGTTTGAAGCTGGTGTACCAAACCAAAAGTAAAAGATGCGAAGATGACATTTAAGAACGGTAAGCTTATAAATAGCACACATAGAATAGATCTACTGGATCTTAGACTTGCTTTCAATGAGAATGACAGATCGAAAACACATTTCTATGTGAATTTAGTCGTGTCACCCCAAAAGTTATAAATTGCTGCTTTAAGCAAACCAGATGCCACGATTTGTATTTCTTCTTTTTTTTAACTTACGGACAGACAGGGACACACTCCCACACTCAGACACAATTTACAAACGCAGTATTTTTGTTTTGTGAGTCTGCCAAATCAGAGGCAGTAGGAATGACTACGCGTTGTATTGATAGGTACACAATATAACAAATGACATTTTTCACAACTCCACTACATTCCGAAAGAAAAGAATGTACTTTTACTCCATACATTTCCCCTGACACCCACAAGTACTCGTTACATTTTAAATGCTCAGACATTACAGGAAATGCTCCAATACACGCACCTATCAATGTAACACGTGTATTGGAACATTTCTTGTTATGCCTGAGCATTTGAAATGTAACGAGTACTTTTGGGTGTAAGGGGAAATGTATGGAGTAAAAAATACATTATTTTCTTTCGGAATGTAGTGGAGTAAAAGTAAAAGTTGAAAAAAATATAAATAGTAAATAGTAAAGTACAAATAGTAAAGTACATATACCCCAAAAGAACTACTATTTTCATCTAAGTACTTCACACCACTGCTCTGTGGCTCTCCGGCGCAAGAAAGCAGCTGTTTTCTTACTTCACAGTCCTCTCACCTTTGTTATAAAAATATTGAGTTGATAGTGGTTAATCTCAATAATCAACAGCTCTATCTACCCGCTAGCCTTTACATCTGGGAGCTTCATCAAAACAATCCGTTTCCCCCTACTCTTCCTGACACACAAGTCATCAGGTTTTCAGAAGCAACAGTCAAGAAGTGAACAGCTCACGGAGGTGTTCTAGGTGTTCTCGAAAAATATACCTCCCTGACTCTAACTCCCTCTGTGCATTGCAATGAGTTCTGTCAATACATTCATTTCTCAGATAAGCCTGTGGCCAAAAACAACCTAGAATAACAAACAAAAGCTATCAACCTGGTATTACACTGTAAATCTCATAAACACAGTAGCTTTTCATGCAACAGCCAACACATGGACTTCAATAACACCTGCTACAGTGTGTTCACCCGTAAAAAAAAAAAAAAAACTCCCCAACTTGCCTTCCGAACATCCTCTAACATCAGTGATAGAGCGTTTATCCACATCGCCTCGCCAGTGCCCTGTCAGAGTTACAGAGATACTGCACGCGCCCGTGGCAGGTGTAATCAATATGGATTCCGGTGGGAGATTGTGTACCAGAGGCAAGTCGTTTCCTCTATCACTGGCTGGCTCTCCAGGGTATAATGCCAGTCAGGCAGGCAGGGTTTGTCTGATGTCTCCTGGCAGAGCTATCCCATGCCAAGCCCACTGATTAATCTTACTGTGAAATAATGCATAATGCAGCATCATGTTTATATTATAGGAGCTGTACTACTATATCAGGCTGGGATGGTTCATTGTTGTGTTAGAGAAAGAGAAAGGGGAATCAGATTGGTGTGTGGGTGTGTACAATTACCTGAGAAGGAAAAGCAGAGCCCAAGGGTTTTAGAAGTTGGTGAAGTTATTAGCCACTTATGTGTTACTACATTGGAAAAAAATGATGATTCTTAAATGGTTCGTCCTCAGCTCTGAAGGTTCATTGGAGAACTCTTCCCCGATAAAGAACCTTTGAGTTAAGTGTGGGTTTCGTGACGTGGCATCTACGGTTCTTCAGAATTCTAAAAGTGTATTGAAATGTATGAAACCCTGCAAATGTGTCCCTTTCATAGCACTCAGCAAATTGGCCAGTGTTAACTAGTGTTGATTTTTCACTATAAAACTTCTAGTGTTGATTCAAGACTTAAATTAATTCTTAGGTGCTACCATGCAAATACCCATAGACTTCCAGTCATTGCACCATTGCATCCTAGTTAGCATTGGCTCACAAAACGACCTCTAACTTCCTTCACACTTGACACAGAGACAGACAAATTCACAGGTTCATATGACTCTGGGAAAGTAGATTGCCAAAATCCTGAGGTATCGCTTTAATAACCAGAATTTGAATTTTTTGTTTCAATATCTATGTTTTTGCGTGCACATTGTTTGTTACATTCTCTGTTGCACAGAAACATGGCTCACTCCGGATATGTCGTCAGAGTTGGCACAGCCACCTGGTTTCTTCATGCTTCGCACTGACAGAAACAAACATCTCTCTGGTAAGAAGAAGGGCGGGTGGCACGTTCTGACCATAGTTCTTTTGTGTTTTATTTGTTTTAGTGTTGCTCAGGACGTGAGCTGAGTGGGCATTCTATGTTGTGTGTCTAGTTTTCCCATTTCTATGTTTGGCCAGATATGGTTCTCAATCAGAGGCAGGTGTTAGTCATTGTCTCTGATTGGGAACCATATTTAGGTAGACCTGTTTTGTGTTGGGTTTTGTGGGTGGTTGTTTCCTGTCTTCATGTCTATGCACCAGATAGGACTGTTTCAGTTTTTCACATTTGTTGTTTTGTATTTTGTAGTGTTCACGTTTATCGTCTTTATTAAACATGTTGAACACTAACCACGCTGCGCTTTGGTCCGATCCTTCGTCCACAGAAGAAAGCCGTTACAACGGGGGTGTATGCCTTATGATTAACGACTCATGGTGTAATCATAACAACATACAGGAACTCAAGTCCTTTTGTTCACCTGACCTAGATTTCCTTACAATCAAATGCCGACAGCATTATTTTCCTAGAGAACTCTCTTCGATTATAGTCACAGCTATCCACCACAAGCAGATACCGCGACAGCCCTGAAAGGACTTCAGTGGACTCTATGGAAACTGGAAACAATATAAACTGAGGCTGCATTTATTGTAGCTGGGGATTTTAGCAAAGCTAATCTGAGAATAATTCTTCCTAAATTCTGTCAGCATATCGAATGCGCAACACGATTTGGTAGCACTCTGGACCACTGCTACTCTAACTTCCGCGATGCATACAAAGCCGTCCACCATCCTTCATTTCACAAATCTGATCATGAGTCCATTTATTTCTCCCCTGCTATAAGCAAAAGCTAAAAGAGGAAACGCCTGTGCTCAGGTCCATCCAACGCTGGTCTGACCAAATGGATTCCACGCTATACCAGTCACGTGGGCTGGTATATGTTCTGCATAGCCTTGGAAAATATGTGTATGCGTATGCTGACTCGGTGAGCGAGTTTATTAGCAAGTGCATCAGAGATGTGGTACCCACTCTGACTATTAAAATGTTTCCTAACCAGAAACCGTGGATTGATGACAGCATTCGCGCTAAACTGAAAGCGCGAACCACCGCTTTTAAACATGGCAAGGGTACTGGAAACATGATTGAATACAACGAGTGTAGCTATTCCCTTCGCAAGGCAATCAAACAAGCAAATCGTCAGTATAGTCAAAGTAGAGTCACAATTCAATGGCTCAAATAGGAGACGTACGTGGCAAGGTCTACAGTCAATCACGGATTACAAAAAGATAAACAGCCCTGCCGTGGACACCAACGTCTTACCCCCAGACAAATTAAACAACATCTTTGCTCGCTTTGAGGACAATACAGTGCCACTGACACGGCCTGCTAAGAAAGCCTGTGGGCGCTCCTTCTCCGTGGCCAACATGAGTAAAACATTTAAACGAGTTAACCCTCACAAGGCCGCCGGACCAGACAGCATACCTAGCCGTGTCCTCAAAGCATGCGCAGACCAGCTGGCTCATGTGTTTCAGGACATATTCAACCAATCCCTATCCCAGTCTACTGTCCCCACATGCTTCAAGATGGCCACAATTGTTACGGTTCCCAAGAAAGCTAAGGTAACTGATCTAAATGATAATCGCCCTGTTGCACTCACCTCTGTCATCATGAAGTGCTTTGAGAGACTAGTTAAGGATCACATCACCTCCACCTAACCTGATACCCTAGACCCAATAGGTCCACTGATGATGCAATCGCCATCACACTGTACACTGCCCTATCTCATCTGTACAAGAGGAATACCTATGTAAGAATGTTGTTCATTGACTACAGCTCAGTATTTAACATCATAGTACCCTCCAAACTCGTCATTAAGCTCGATACCCTGGGTCTCGACCCCGCCCTGTGCAACTGGGTTATGGACTTTCTGACGGGCCGCCCCCCAGGTGGAGAAGGTAGGAAACAATATCTCCACCCCGTTGATCCTCAACACTGAGGCCCCACAAGGATCAGAAAAACAAGTGTGGTGTCAGAAAAACAACCTCTCACACAACATTAACAAAACAAAGAAGATGATTGTGGACTTCAGGAAACAGCAGGTGGAGCACCCCCCCCCCCTCATCCACATCGATGGGACAGTAGTGGAGAAGGTGGAAAGTTTTCGATTCATTGGCGTACACATCAAGGACAAATTGAAATGGTCCACCCACATAGACAGCGTGGTGAGGAAGGTGCAACAGTGCCTATTGAACCTCAGGAGGCTGAATAAATTTGGCTTGTCATTTAAATCATTCCCAAACTTTTACAGATGCACAATTGAGAGCATCCTAATGGGCTGTATCACCACCTGGAATGGCAACTGCACTGCCCTTAACTGCAACTCTCTCCAGAGGGTAGTGCGGTCTGAAAAACGCATCACTGGGGGCAAACTACCTGCCCTCCAGGAAATCTTCAGCACCTGATGTCACAAAAAGGCCAAAAAAGATCATCAAGGACATCAACCACCTGAGCCACTGTCTGTTCACCCCGCTATCACCCAGAAGGCGAGGTCAGTACTGTTGCATCAAAGCGGAGAGACTGAAAAGACTGAAAAACAGCTTCTAACTCAAGGCCATCAGACTATTAAACAGCCACCATTAACATAAATCAAATCAAATCAAATCAAATTCGTACATCAGCTGATATCTCAAAGTGCTGTACAGAACCCCAGCCTAAAACCCCAAACAGCAAGCAATGCAGGTGTAGAAGCACGGTGGCTAGGAAAAACTCCCTAGAAAGGCCAAAACCTAGGAAGAAACCTAGAGAGGAACCAGGCTATGTGGGGTGGCCAGTCCTCTTCTGGCTGTGCCGGGCGAAGATTATAACAGAACATGGCCAAGATGTTCAAATGTTCATAAATGACCAGTATGGTCGAATAATAATAAGGCAGAACAGTAGAAACTGGAGCAGCAGCACGGCCAGGTGGACTGGGAACAGCAAGGAGTCATCATGTCAGGTAGTCCTGGGGCATGGTCCTAGGGCTCAGGTCCTCCGAGAGAGAGAAAGAGAGAATTAGAGAACACACCCTTAGATTCACACAGGACAACAAATAGGACAGGAGAAGTACTCCAGATATAACAAACTAACCCTAGCCCCCCGACACATAAACTACTGCAGCATAAATACTGGAGGCTGAGACAGGAGGGGTCAGGAGACACTGTGGCCCCATCCGAGGACACCCCCGGACAGGGCCAAACAGGAAGGATATAACCCCACAGAAAGTTTCTGATTTTTGCAATGTTACGTAGATGGAGAAAAGCTGTCCTTGAAATGGTCTTGATATGCTCTTCAAAAGAGAGATCATGGTCCAGAGTAACGCCGAGGTCCTTCACAGTTTTATTTGAGATGACTGTACAACCATTAAGATTAATTGTAGGATTCAACAGAAGATCTCTTTGTTTCTTGGGACCTAGAACAAGCATCTCTGTTTTGTCCGAGTTTAAAAGTAGAACGTTTGCAGCCATCCACTTCCTTATGTCTGAAACACATGCTTCTAGCGAGGGCAATTTTGGGGCTTCACCATGTTTCATTGAAATGTACAGCTGTGTGTCATCCGCATAGCAGTGAAAGTTAACATTATGTTTTCGAATAACATCCCCAAGAGGTAAAATATATAGTGAAAACAATAGTGGTCCTAAAACGGAACCTTGAGGAACACCGAAATGTACAGTTGATTTGTCAGAGGACAAACCATTCACAGAGACAAACTGATATCTTTCCGACAGATAAGATCTAAACCAGGCCAGAACTTGTCCGTGTAGACCAATTTGGGTTTCCAATCTCTCCAAAAGAATGTGGTGATCGATGGTATCAAAAGCAGCACTAAGGTCTAGGAGCACGAGGACAGATGCAGAGCCTCAGTCCGATGCCATTAAAATGTAATTTACCACCTTCACAAGTGCCGTCTCAGTGCTATGATGGGGTCTAAAACTAGACTGAAGCATTTCATATACATTGTTTGTCTTAAGGAAGGCAGTGAGTTGCTGCACAACAGCCTTTTCTAAAAATGTTGAGAGGAATGGAAGATTTGATATAGGCCGATAGTTGTTTATATTTTCTGGGTCAAGGTTTGGCTTTTTCAAGAGAGGCTTTATTACTGCCACTTTTAGTGAGTTTGGTACACATCCGGTGGATAGAGAGCCGTTTATTATGTTCAACATAGGAGGGCCAAGCACAGGAAGCAGCTCTTTCAGTAGTTTAGTTGGAATAGGGTCCAGTATACAGCTTGAAGGTTTAGAGGCCATGATTATTTTCATCATTGTGTCAAGAGATATAGTACTAAAACACTTGAGCGTCTCTCTTGATCCTAGGTCCTGGCAGAGTTGTGCAGACTCAGGACAACTGAGCTTTGAAGGAATACGCAGATTTAAAGAGGAGTCCGTAATTTGCTTTCTCATAATCATAATCTTTTCCTTAAAGAAGTTTCATGAATTTATCACTGCTAAAGTGAAAGTCATCCTCTCTTGGGGAATGCTGCTTTTTAGTTAGCTTTGCGACAGTATCAAAAAGGAATTTCGGATTATTCTTATATTCCTCAATTAAGTTAGAAAAATAGGATGATCGAGCAGCAGTAAGGGCTCTTCGGTACTGTCTTTCCAAGCTAGTCGGAAGACTTTCCAGTTTGTTGTGGCGCCATTTCCGTTCCAATTTTCTGGAAGCTTGCTTCAGAGCTCGGGTATTTTCTGTGTACCAGGGAGCTAGTTTCTTATGAGAAATGTTTTTAGTTTTTAGGGGTGCAACTGCATCTAGGGTATTGCGCAAGGTTAAATTGAGTTCCTCAGTTAGGTGGTTAACTGATTGTTGTCCTCTGGCGTCCTTGGGTAGACAGAGGGAATCTGGAAGGACATCAAGGAATCTTTGTGTTGTCTGTGAATTTATAGCATGTTGATGTTCTTTGGTTGGGGTCTGAGCAGATTATTTGTTGCAATTGCAAATTAATAAAATGGTGGTCCAATAGTCCAGGATTATGAGGAAAAACATTAAGATCCACAATATTTATTCCATGGGACAAAACTAGGTCCAGAGTATGACTGTGACAGTGAGTGGTTCCAGAGACATGTTGGACAAAACCCACTGAGTCGATGATGGCTCCGAAAGCCTTTTGGAGTGGGTCTGTGGACTTTTCCATGTGAATATTAAAGTCACCAAAGATTAGAATATTATCTGCTCTGACTACAAGGCCTGATAGGAATTCAGGGAACTCAGTGAGGAACGCTGTATATGGCCCAGGAGGCCTGTAAACAGTAGCTATAAAAAGTGATTGAGTAGGCTGCATAGATTTCATGACTAGAAGCTCAAAAGACGAAAACGTCATTTTTTGGGGGAAATTTAAATTTGCTATCGTAAATGTTAGCAACACCTCCGCCTTTGCGGGATGCACGGGGGGTATGGTCACTCGTGTAGCCAGGAGGTGAGGCCTCATCTAACACAGTAAATTCATCAGGCTTAAGCCATGGTTCAGTCAGGCCAATCACATCAAGATTATGATCAGTGATTAGTTCATTGACTATAATTGCCTTTGAAGTAAGGGATCTAACATTAAGTAGCCCTATTTTGAGATGTGAGGTATCATGATCTCTTTCAATTATGACAGGAATTGAGGTGGTCTTTATCCTAGTGAGATTGCTAAGGCGAACACCGCCATGTTTAGTTTTGCCCAACCTAGGTCGAGGCACAGACACGGTCTCAATGGTGATAGCTGAGCTGACTCCACTGACTGTGCTGGCTAATTTGTCGATGCCGACACATAGAGGCTGCTGCCAACATACAGACTCAAATCTCTGGCCACTTTATTAATAAATTAACTTAATAATGGTATCACTAGTCACTTTAAGTGACGCCACTTCAATAACGTGTACATATCCTACAGTACTCATCTCTATACACTGTATTCTACACTATCTTCTGCTTCTTGCCTATGCCGCACGGCCATCGCTCATCCATATATTTATATGTACATATTCTTATTCACACCTTTACATTTGTGTGTATAAGGTAGTTGTTCTGAATTTGTTTGATTACTTGTTAGATATTACTGCATTGTTGGAACCAGAAGCACAAGCATTTCGCTACACTCGCATTAACATTTGCTAACCATGTGTATGTGACCAATAAAATTGGATTTGATTTGGTTGATTCATCGAATGCTACTCAAATATAAATAATATACATTTTTCTAAACTATTCCAATTTGTTACTTGGACTTATTGCAACTGGTCCTGAAATGGTTGTTCCAGTTTAGATGTTTAAGTTTGTTTCAGTTACTGAATTGGTTGTTCCTGTCACACCCTGGTCGAAATATATTATGTTTATTCTTCATTTATTCGGTCAGGCCAGGGTGTGACATGGGTTATTGTGGTGTGTTTTTGTCTTGGGGTTTTGTGGGATGTCTAGCGTTAGTCTATGGCTGCCTGAGGCGGTTCTCAATCAGAGTCAGGTGATTATCGTTGTCTCTGATTGGGAACCATATTTAGGCAGCCATATTCTTTGTGTGTTTCGTGGGTGATTGTCCTTAGTGTCCTTGTTCCTGTATCTGTGTTAGTTTACACTCGTATAGGCTGTTTCGGTTTTCGTTTCGTTCTTTGTTTTGTAGTGTTTGTATTTAGATTCGTGTTACGTTTTGTTCATTAAACATGGATCGCAATCTACACGCTGCATTTTGGTCCGACTCTCTTTCACCGCATGAAGACCGTTCCAGTTCCAGTTTAGATGTTTAAGGTAGTCTCATATTTCAGTCTTCCCAACCATGGCAATCACTCTAAATGCAGGTTGCCGTGAATAAGAATTCAAAATGTTGGATATACTCGCTCTGTCTGAATTCTTAGAAGAATTTCACATCACTTTGCAAGGCAGCATAATGTGACTCGCAGGCCTGAAGCCACTGTATTAGGGTAAAACTAGACCCTCAAAAGAAGGCCTTATGAAATATGTACACTGAATGTACAAAACATTAAGACCAACTGCTCTTTACATGACATAGACTGACCAGGTGTCTCCAGGTGAAAGCTATGATCCCTTATTGATGTCAATCAGTGTAGATGAAGGGGAGGAGACAGGTTAAATAAGGATTTTTAAGCTTTGAGAAAACTGAGACATGGATTGTTTGTGTGCCATTCAGAGGGTGAATGTGCAAGACAAAATATTTAAGTGCCTTTGAACGGGGTGGTAGTAAGTCTGTGGCCGTCACCAAGTGAGACCCTAATTGAATATTTTATACAATACACCGAGTGTACGAAACATTAAGAACCCCACCCCATTTGTCAGGGTATGGACTTGTCAGGGTAAGGTGTCGAAAGCGTTCCACAGGGATGCTGGACCATGTTTTTGACACAAGGCACCGGTTTGAAAAACCCAGCTGCTTTTCAGTTTTTGACACAAGGCACCGGTTTGTGTCAAAAACTGAAAAGCAGCTGGGTTTTTCCCTGTGTGTATCAAGAATGGTCCACCGTCCATCAAGGACATCCAGTCAACTTGACAAAACTGTGGGATGCATTGGAGTCAACGTGGGCCAGCATCCCCGTGGAACACTTTCGACAACGGTTCTATTTCTAAATCCTTTTTCTAAATCCTATTTATTGTTCTTCAGAGACCCTAAAATGATTCCTCAATGGCGTCGCTCTCAAGAACCTTATTTGGTTCCAACTTGCACCGTTATTTTTAAAAGTGTACGTGGACTACATGAATCTTGTGTGAGTAACCCAGTGGTAATGATGTTAAATGGGCTTTGCACACACTCTACTCACCCCCGTGGGTGTACACTTCCTCATGTCATTTAAAATAACCTGCGAGCATAGCAATAGAAGAACAAATAAACAGCCAATGGAAGATAATCACCCTATTTTAATGACTTGTTGTTTTGAAATGTTTTAAGGGTATTTGTGGAGGGGTAGGTAATTCAAATACTGAGATAACGTTTGCCTCCGAACTGAGAATCACATGCATTTGCATGGTGCACAGGAATAGCAGTATAATGGCGATTTGATAAGCTTGAAAAAGTTGGAATTTGTTTTTATGATTTGATTCAAACCTCAATGACAAAGGGACATTGCAGTTTGTCTCGCAATTGCTTTTTGACTTTGATTTACCTTTATGTTCGGAAGCATGACATGAGAATATATTGTCTGAACGACGTGGACACAATCTTGAACATTCCATATACATTACATCCTGTTGAGATAACTATAATCAACTGATAAACATTCATTCACAGTATTTCTCAACTGATGCATTCACAGACACTCTCCCCCCAAAAAGAGACACCCCAACTGGCAAATCTCAAAAACACCTGACAAACTGTGAGAAGAGTAGGAGACAAAAGCTGCAAATGTAATTACAAGGTTATCCTACACAGCACTTATGAGTCAGTGGGAGCCCCACACAAACCATGACATCAATAACATTCTTGAGACTGAGTGAGGAGGTAAAGAAGTACAAAGACAATATAAGAACTGAGCTCCCCAAACACAAGCGCCACTTGAGTGGAATAGTTGGCTGACTTGTGTAATGTGAAAAGTCAACTCGGCTCTACCTACGGCAAGCTGTTCTGTTGGCCTATCTCTATTACACTGACTGACTTTTCCCGGGACAACACTGCTCTCAGAGAATCTGACACTGCATTTCTGGCCAAGACACACTGTGGCTCTCGCTCTCTTCACTCTCTCTTCTCTCTTTTCCCATTTTTTCCAAAACTCTCTCTTCTCTCTTTTTCACCTTTTCTCTTTTTTTTCTGTTCTCTGTCTTTAATTGTCTCCTATTCCCCTCCCTCTCCTCTTTTCTCTCTTCTCTCTCTCCGCTGTGCGAGCTCGTGAAGGTGTCAGCAGGAACACCCAGCCAAAAGAAAGTGGATTTACTGCCTGCCTTGGCTTGGCCAAAGCGCTGAGAGAGAAACGAGAGACGAGAAGACGAGTGTGGCCACACGGACAGGGAGGACAGGTTGGCTGAGACCACCCCTCTGTCTTTTTTTTCTTTATTTTCCCTCTCTCTCTCTCTCTCTCTCTCTCTCAATTCAATTCAATTCAATTCAAGGGGCTTTATTGGCATGGGAAACATGTGTTAACATTGCCAAAGCAAGTAAGGTATATAATATATAAAGTGAAATAAACAATAAAAATTAACAGTAGACATCACACATACAGAAGTTTCAAAACAATAAAGACATTTCAAATGTCATATTATATATATATACAGTGTTTTTACAATCTCTCTCTCCCTATGTCTTGTCCCTACGCCATGTCATGTGCTGACCACTTCAGCGACTCTTCCTCTCACTGAGTTCTTCTAACTAGAGTGACAGCTCAGGAAATCACCTAGGAAATGAGAAAGAGTGGATGGACATCCAAAGTGGATGGATGGAATGGGAGACTATAGCCTGTCCCCTGTCACCCACGAAAGATTCATGGTAGCACTTCCTACAAATACCATCTTCATAATGGGATATAAGCACATTATAACACCCTACGAGCTGTGTCATAGGCGAACTATGACATAGGCGAATTGTGGATACATTTTAAATTGTCTTACAGGTCACTTGGATGCATCAGGTGATACTCAAGTTGTTATGATAATGTAGGGTAATGTAGACCACAAGTTGGTAAGATGCTGTAGGGTTGAAGCAGAGCAGCAATGTGTTATATTTTACAGCGAAGGCTGCAGCAGAAGCAAACAACAAAAAAAATGTCGGTGACTCTTTCATCCGCTGGAGTTCAGGCTGGTGGGGGAGGACTTTGAGGCGGGCGCGTGTCTAAAAACCTTAGATTGGTCACTTACACTTGAGTGATGGATGAACTAACAAATGCTTTCCCTTGGACAGTCCAGTGTTGTGTGATTGGTTGAGTCTTCTTGGGTACCCGACATCAAACAGATGCGCTTCAGAGCCGTCTGTTTAGCTTGCTACCCGGCTTGAACAGGAAGCGCCACATGACTTGAGAAACGCAGCCTTAACTTGATACATAAGCATATACCTTGAGTTGAGTGGAATCTACTTGCTAAAGTTAGATCGCTAATTACTTGTTAGCCAGCAACATTTGTTCGTCTGTAAGATGTTTTTCCTTCACCTTTCCACAAAGTGTCTGGTATCCCTTTGCTTGATATGAGGGAGTTTCCCCCAATGTATCAAAGAATAGGTGGATTGTGGACATAATGTGGTTGTGATCTAACAAGTTCATTCATCATACACTAGGTACTGTACATCATTTAATATAGCTGAATATAATGACTCCATTGTTGGGAATAACATATGGGCACACACATATCAATGGCGTATTTGACGATAGCATTGAAAGAAAGGAAGGACCAGTGGGCTAGTTAAGAGAACGCGCAAGAATTGAGATGAAGGCATGATCCAATATTTAGGATATTTATTAAGTTCAAGGGCACACACACACAGCATTATGGGGAGTTTGAATTACATGGAGAAACTGAAGGGGAGAACCTAAGGTAAAATGACATTGATATAATTAACCGGCTAAATCCATGGTTAACGTGTCATCACGGTATACACGCATTCAAAGGACAAAGCAAAAAAACAGATTTGTTTCTATCGTAATCTATCAAGGTACAAGACGAGACCCAGATGCAGACACAGGAGGGGGGCGGTTGGAGGCTTACAATGTTTATTCATCCAAAAAGCGGTAAGCAAGAGAATGGTTGTGTGCAGGCAAAAAGGTCAAAACCAGTTCAGAGTCCAATAGGTACCGAAGGGCAGGCAGATTCAAGGTCAGGGCAGGCAGGATGATCAGGCAGGCGGGAAAGTAGTCCAGACTCAGGCAGGGGTCAAAACCGGGAAGACTATCAAAAAGAGAATAGCAAAAGGAGTAGAGGGAAAAACACGCTGGTTGACTTGACTAAACGTACAAGACTAACTGGCACAGAGAGACAGGAAACACAGGGATAAATACACTGTGGAAAATAAGCTACACCTGGAGGGGGTGGAGACAATAACAGGAACAGGTGAAACAAATCAGGGCATGACAGTAATTGTCTGAGTGGGAAATATAATTGTTTATGAAATTACAGTGCCAATTTATTTCAATTTGGCATTGGACATTTTTTTGAGTACAGGCAGTAATAAAGTCGTATAGGGAGTCTCATCAGATCAGATGTTATGGGCAAGCCAGAGCCATCTGTGGAAAGAGCACAAGGAGAACAAAGATATACAGTACCAGTTAAAAGTTTGGACACAACTTCTCATTTAAGGGTTTTTCTTTATCCTCCACAATCACCCAACCTCAAACCGATTGAGATGAGTTGGACCGCAGAGTGAAGGAAAAGCAGCAAACAAGTGCTCAGCATATGTGGGAACTCCTTCAAGACCGTTGGAAAAGCATTCCAGGTGAAGCTGGTTGAGAGAATGCTAAGAGTGTGCGAAGATGTCCTCAAGGCAAAGGGTGGCTAACTTGAAGAATCTAACATCTAAAATATATTTTGATTTGTTTAACACTTTTTGGGTTATTTCATAGTTTTGATGTACTCACTATTATTCCACAATGTAGAAAATAGTACAAATAATGAAAAACCCTTGAATGAGGAGGTGAGTCCAAACTTTTGACTGGTGATGTATGTGCAAACAGATTAAATGTATCAATCAACAACATAAGATTCAAACTAAAACAATGACATGAGCTCTGTCCCAGTTAATCTCAGCTGAACTTCTCACTTCCCTTCTACTCACATCCTTCTCAAAGCCCATTGGAGGTCTAAGGGGAGGAACCTTGGGCTATCCACTCTGATAGGGTTTTAGAAGGAGGCACAGATAAAGGATGCAAGGAATCGAGGAAAGGTAAAAGGGCACGGAGCTGTTGCATGTTTGCCTCAATGTGAAATGGGTCTGAGCAGAGGTATACAAATCCACACCGTTCGTATTATTGAGCCATAAGAAACCTTCCTTAGATCTTTCGTTAAGAAACACATACATGAGCATACAATATGTTGAAAAATGTTAAGCAGTCATACATGACTTCTGGGAGTGCTGTTGAATCAGAACTGACAAGCTAAAGATGAAGTTACAGCAGTGGTCTGTGAAGACGGTCTGGCTGTTCTCCAAACAGCTGTAAATGCTGGAACGTTTCCCAGGCACTGTTGGTGTCCACGTCACTTCCCTCAAACCCAGCAAAGATCTCCAGGTTCTTACAGTGGAGCATCAGCACAATCTATAGACAGGACAGAAAGATACAGAGGATGGAACTAGATTGAGTAGAGTAGAATGCTGAATCCCGACTTAAAATCCTTGTAGCACCAATTTTTATGCAGGTGACGTCAATGCACGATTTGCGCAAACGACCCAGTTGTGTCTCGGTGTAAAACAGTGTGTGTGGGTGGGAACTAACTGACTTGATGAGTGTGTATGGGGACTGGACATCACGGAGTGCAGAGTGGAGGGGCAATCTCAGATGAACAGTGTAGTCCATCCTGCCTCAAAACACTGGTCTGGGGAACACCACATATCTAAGGAGACGAGCGAGAGCGGGATGTCACAAAACACACAGCAAAAAAAGTGTGTGAAAACAAAACGCAGGCATGTAATAGAGGGAGTATCCGGACTCAGAGGAGACTCATATGCACAAAACGTATATCCTACACTGTACACACACACACTTGCATACACAGGACCCATTATCTCACTCACTCACATGCAGCAAACATACACACAGAGAGAGACTGGGTGTGTGTTTACAGTGATCCAGGGTGAAGGAATATTATCTGCTTGTCATCGTCAGGCATGGTGTTGGCACAGCGGCTGTTTGTCGAGATCACACCGGGACGCATCACTGTCATCAACAACTCCTCCCACTGGTACGGTAACTACGCCAACAGAACAGGTACATCCTGTACACATTGGAGTTTGATACCCCTGGTCAGGACTCCGCTGAGGAAGGTGGCGTGATACATATTGTAAATGTAAAAGTGTTAACCAGATAGACGAATCATCTTTATGTCTGTGCCATAATAGTGTCTGTGACAGCATGGGCAGCGCCGTTGAGGCTACAACTCACAGGAATTCCCACCCAGTTGACTATCAGCGAGAAGTCATTTTGAAAAATCAAAAGGTGATATTGATACACACTTTCATAGGGTTAGGGTTAGTGTTCCCACATGGCAATTTCTTCATATTCCAGTTTACGGGAAAAAGACGGAAGACAGAGGCGAACACCTGTGCTCCAAACACCTGTGTGTAAGCGGAAGGGTAAGGAAGTGTAGTGGAAGTCAAGTGTAGTTTCGTCTGATGTATGGACCTGTGCAAAACTGCCACAGTAAGTCTTTTTATTTTTTTATTTTAAAGATTCATTCTATCTGATGAAAGACAAGGGTTTCGAAAGCCGTAGTGCAAGTGATGATTATTGACTTTCGTAAATGTTACAATAGAGCATTGGAATTGTAGTGGGCGAAGCTGACTGCTGAAAACAGGAGGGAGTATGCAAAAAGCCAACTAGAGTTTTCGAGAGCGAGGATAGGCTAGGCTATTGCACAAACACCAAATGATATTTTTATTATTCAGGACACAGCGTAGCACCTTCAACAAAAAGTCAGGCTAAACAAAAATACACTGAAGCCTGTAGGGTAGAGAAGACCATCACTAGTTGTTATGATACTGTAGGCTAGAGTCGAACATTACTAGTTGTTATGATACTGTAGGGTAGAGTAGACCGTCAGTAGTTGTTATGATACTGTAGGGTAGATTAGAACATCACTAGTTTTTATGATACTGTAGGGTAGAGTAGACCATCACTAGTTGTTATGATACTGAAGGGTAGAGAAGACCATCACTAGTTGTTATGATACTGAAGGGTAGAGAAGACCATCACTAGTTGTTATGATACTGTAGGGTAGACTAGACCATCACTAGTTGTAATGATACTGTAGGGTAGAGAATCACTAGATGATACCATCACTAGTTGTTATGATACAGTTGTTATGATACTGAAGGGTTAGAGAAGACCATCACTAGTTGTTATGATACTGTAGTTGTTATTGTTATGATACTCTAGTAGAGGACCATCACAAGTTGTTATGATGAAGAAAATCACCAGTTGTTATGATACTGTAGGGTAGACTAGACCATCACTAGTTGTTATGATACTGTAGGGTAGACTAGACCATCACTAGTTGTTATGATACTGTAGGGTAGAGAAGACCATCACTAGTTGTTATGATACTGTAGGGTAGAGTAGACCATCAATAGTTTTTATGATACTGTTGTGTAGAGAAGACCATTAGTTATTATACATTACATTTACATTACATTTACCTTTAAGTCAGGGTCTTATCCAGAGCGAAGACCATCACAGCCAGTTGTTATGATACTGTAGGGTAGAGAAGACCATCACTAGTTGTTATGATACTGTTATGGGTAGAGACCATCACTAGTTGTTATGATACTGTAGGGTAGAGAAGACCATCACCAGTTGTTATGATACTGTAGGGTAGAGAAGACCATCACTAGTTGTTATGATACTGTAGGGTAGACTAGACCATCACTAGTTGTTATGATACTGTAGGGTAGACTAGACCATCACTAGTTGTTATGATACTGTAGGGTAGACTAGACCATCACTAGTTGTTATGATACTGTAGGGTAGAGAAGACCATCACCAGTTGTTATGATACTGTAGGGTAGAGACCATCACTAGTTGTTATGATACTGTAGGGTAGAGAAGACCATCACTAGTTGTTATGATACTGTAGGGTAGAGAAGACCATCACCAGTTGTTATGTTGTTATGATATACTGTAGGGTAGAGAAGACCATCACTAGTTGTTATGATACTGTAGGGTAGAGAAGACCATCACTAGTTGTTATGATACTGTAGACCATCACTAGTTGTTATGAGACCATCACTAGTTGTTATGATACTGTAGGGTAGAGAAGACCATCACTAGTTGTTATGATACTGTAGGGTAGAGAAGACCATCACCAGTTGTTATGATACTATAGGGTAGAGAAGACCATCAATAGTTGTTATGATACCATCACCAGTTGTTATGATACTGTAGGGTAGAGAAGACCATCACTAGTTGTTATGATACTGTAGGGTAGACTAGACCATCACTAGTTGTTATGATACTGTAGGGTAGAGAAGACCATCACCAGTTGTTATGATACTGTAGGGTAGAGTAAACCATCAATTGTTGTTATGATACTGTAGGGTAGACTAGACCATCACTAGTTGTTATGATACTGTAGGGTAGAGAAGACCATCACTAGTTGTTATGATACTGTAGGGTAGACTAGACCATCACTAGTTGTTATGATACTGTAGGGTAGATCCTAGTTGTTATGATACTGTAGGTTGACAATCACTAGTTATTATGATACTGTGTTATGATACTGTAGGGTAGACTAGACCATTGCTTGTTGTTACCATACACTATCAGTTGTTATGATACTGTAGGGTAGAGTAGACCATCACTAGTTGTTATGATACTCTAGGGTAGACTAGACCATCACTAGTTGTTATGATACTGTAGGGTAAACTAGACCATCACTAGTTGTTATGATACTGTAGGGTAGAGTAGACCATCACTAGTTGTTATGATACTGTATCCATCACTAGTTGTTATGATACTGTAGGGTAGAGAAGACCATCACCAGTTGTTATGATACTGTAGGGTAGAGAAGACCATCACTAGTTGTTATGATACTGTAGGGTAGACTAGACCATCACTAGTTGTTATGATACTGTAGGGTAGAGAAGACCATCACCAGTTGTTATGATACTGATGGGTAGAGAAGACCATCACTAGTTGTTATGATACTGTAGGGTAGAGAAGACCATCACTAGTTGTTATGATACTGGGTAGAAGACAATCACTAGTTGTTATGATACTGTAGGGTAGACCATCACTAGTTGTTATGATACTGTAGGGTAGACTAGACCATCACTAGTTGTAATGATACTGTAGGGTAGAGAAGACCATCACCAGTTGTTATGATACTGAAGGGTTGAGAAGACCATCACCAGTTGTTATGATACTGTAGGGTAGAGAAGACCATCACCAGTTGTTATGATACTGTAGGGTAGAGAAGACCATCACCAGTTGTTATGATACTGTAGGGTAGAGAAGACCATCACTAGTTGTTATGATACTGTAGGGTAGACTAGACCATCACTAGTTGTTATGATACTGTAGGGTAGAGAAGACCATCACCAGTTGTTATGATACCATCATCAATTGTTGTTATGATACTGTAGGGTAGACTAGTTGTTATGATACTGTAGGGTAGAGTGATCACTAGTTGTTATGATACTCTAGTAGTTGTTATGATACTGTAGGGTAGATTAGACCATTACTAGTTGTTATGATACTGTAGGTTAGAGAGACAATCACTAGTTATTATGATACTGTAGGGTAGAGTAGACCAGCACTAGGTGTTATGATACTGTAGGGTAGACTAGACCATTGCTTGTTGTTATGATACTGTAGGGTAGGACTATCACTAATTGTTATGATACTGAGGGTAGACTAGACCATCACTAGTTGTTATGATACTGTAGGGTAGAGACCATCACTAGTTGTTATGATACTGTAGGGTAGACTAGACCATCACTAGTTGTTATGATACTGTAGGGTACTGACCATCACTAGTTGTTATGATACTGTAGGGTAGAGACCATCACTAGTTGTTATGATACTGTAGGGTAGAGAAGTCACTAGTTGTTATGATACTGACCATCACCAGTTGTTATGATACTGTAGGGTAGAGAAGACCATCACTAGTTGTTATGATACTGTAGGGTAGACTAGACCATCACTAGTTGTTATGATACTGTAGGGTAGAGAAGACCATCACCAGTTGTTATGATACTGATGGGTAGAGAAGACCATCACTAGTTGTTATGATACTGTAGTTCACTAGTTGTTATGATACTGTAGGGTAGAGAAGACAATCACTAGTTGTTATGATACTGTAGGGTAGACTAGACCATCACTAGTTGTTATGATACTGTAGGGTAGACTAGACCATCACTAGTTGTTATGATACTGTAGGGTAGAGAAGACCATCACCAGTTGTTATGATACCATCACCAGTTGTTATGGGGTAGAGAAGACCATCACTAGTTGTTATGATACTGTAGGGTAGAGAAGACCATCACCAGTTGTTATGATACTGTAGGGTAGAGAAGACCATCACTAGTTGTTATGATACTGTAGGGTAGACTAGACCATCACTAGTTGTTATGATACTCTAGACCATCACCAGTTGTTATGATACTGTGTTAAACCATCAATTGTTGTTATATACTGTAGGGTAGACTAGACCATCACTAGTTGTTATGATACTGTAGGGTAGAGTAGAACATCACTAGTTGTTATGATACTCAGGGTAGACTAGACCATCACTAGTTGTTATGATACTGTAGGGTAGATTAGACCATTACTAGTTGTTATGATACTGTAGGTTAGAGTAGACAATCACTAGTTATTATGATACTGTAGGGTAGGGTAGATGATACTGTAGGGTAGACTAGATCACTTGTTGTTAGATACTGTTATGACTACTGTTATGATACTGTAGGGTAGACTAGACCATCACTAGTTGTTATGATACTGTAGGGTAGTAGACCATCACTAGTTGTTATGATACTCTAGGGTAGACTAGACCATCACTAGTTGTTATGATACTGTAGGGTAAACTAGACCATCACTAGTTGTTATGATACTGTAGGGTAGAGTAGACCATCACTAGTTGTTATGATACTGTAGGGTAGAGAAGACCATCACTAGTTGTTATGATACTGTAGGGTAGAGAAGACCATCACCAGTTGTTATGATACTGTAGGGTGAGAAGACCATCACTAGTTGTTATGATACTGTAGGGTAGACTAGACCATCAGACCATCATAAGTTGTTATGATACACTCAGTTGTTATGTTATGATACTGTAGGGTAGAGTAGAACATAGACCATCACTAGTTGTTATGATACTGTAGGGTAGACTAGACCATCACTAGTTGTTATGATACTGTAGGGTAGACTAGACAATTACTAGTTTGTATGATACTGTAGGTTAGAGTAGACAATCACTAGTTATTATGATACTGTAGGGTAGAGTAGACCAGCACTAGGTGTTATGATACTGTAGGGTAGACTAGACCATTGCTTGTTGTTATGATACTGTAGGGTAGACTAGACCATCACTAGTTGTTATGATACTGTAGGGTAGACAAGACCATCACTAGTTGTTATGATACTGTAGGGTAAAGTAAACCATCAATTGTTGTTATGATACTGTAGGGTAGAGTAGACCAGCACTAGTTGTTATTAAACTGATGGGTAGAGTAGACCAGCACTAGTTGTTATGATACTGTAGGCTAGAGTCGACCATTACTAGTTGTTATGATACTGTAGGGTAGAGAAGACCATCACAAGTTGTAATGATACTGTAGGGTAGAGAAGACCATCACCAGTTGTTATGATACTGTAGGGTTGAGAAGACCATCACCAGTTGTTATGATACTGTAGGGTAGAGAAGACCATCACTGTTATGATAATGTTATAGATACTGTTGGGTAGGGTAGACTAGACCATCACTAGTTGTTATGATACTGTAGGGTAGGCTAGACCGTTATACAATCAGTAGTTATTATGATACTGTAGGGTAGAGTAGACCAGCACTAGGTGTTATGATACTGTAGGGTAGACTAGACCATTGCTAGTTGTTATGATACTGTAGGGTAGACTAGACCATCACTAGTTGTTATAATACTGTAGGGTAGAGTAGACCATCACTAGTTGTTATGATACTGTAGGGTAGAGAAGAAAATCACTAGTTGTTATGATACTGTAGGGTAGACTAGACCATCACTATTTGTTATGATACTGTAGGGTAGAGTAGACCATTGCTAGTTGTAATGATACTGTAGGGTAGAGTAGACCATCACTAGTTGTTATGATGCTCTAGGGTAGAGTAGACCATCAAATCAAATCAAATCAAATTTATTTATATAGCCCTTCGTACATCAGCGTATATCTCAAAGTGCTGTACAGAAACCCAGCCTAAAACCCCAAACAGCAAGCAATGCAAGCAACCCTGTAATAGGGTTAGAGGCAGAGAATCCCAGTGGAAAGAGTAGTTGTTATGATACTGTAGGGTAGACTAGACCATCACTAGTTGTTATGATACTGTAGGGTAGAAGCACAGTGGTTAGGAAAAACTCCCTAGAAAGGCCAAAACCTAGGAAGAAACCTCGAGAGGAACCAGGCTATGTGGGGTGGCCAGTCCTCTTCCGGCTGTGCCTGTGTGGAGATTATAACAGAACATGGCCAAGATGTTCAAATGTTCATAAATGACCAGCATGGTCGAATAATAATAAGGTAGAACAGTTGAAACTGGAGCAGCAGCATGGCCAGGTTGACTGGGGACAGCAAGGAGTCATCATGTCAGGTAGTCCTGTGGCATGGTCCTAGGGCTCAGGTCCTCCGAGAGAGAGAAGGAGAGAATTAGAGAACGCACACTTAGATTCACACAGGACACCGAATTGGACAGAAGTACTCCAGATATAACAAACTGACCCCAGCCCCCCGACACATAAACTACTGCAGCATAAATACTGGAGGCTGAGACAGGAGGGGTCAGGAGACACTGTGGCCCCACCCGAGGACACTCCCGGACAGGGCCAAACAGGAAGGATATAACCCCACCCACTTTGCCAAAGCACAGCCCCCACACCACTAGAGGGATATCTTCAACCACCAACTTACCATCCTGAGACAAAGCTGAGTATAGCCCGCAAAGATCTCCGCCATGGCACAACCTAAGGGGGGGTGCCAACCCAGACAGGATGATCACATCAGTGAATCAACCCACTCAGGTGACGCACCCCTTCCAGGGACGGCATGAGAGAGCCCCAGTAAGCCAGTGACTCAGCCCCTGTAATAGGGTTAGAGGCAGAGAATCCCAGTGGAAAGAGTAGTTGTTATGATACTGTAGGGTAGACTAGACCATCACTAGTTGTTATGATACTGTAGGGTAGAGTAGACCATCACTAGTTGTTATGATACTGTGGGGTAGAGAAGACCATCACTAGTTGTTATGATACTGTAGGGTTGAGAAGACCATCACCAGTTGTTATGATACTGTAGGGTAGAGAAGACCATCCCTAGTTGTTATGATACTGTAGGGTAGGCTAGGGTTAGAGTAGACAATCAGTAGTTATTATGATACTGTAGGGTAGAGTAGACCAGCACTAGTTGTTATGATGATACTACTAGTTGTTATAATACTGTAGGGTAGAGTAGACCATCACTAGTTGTTATGATACTGTAGGGTAGAAGAAAATCACTAGTTGTTATGATACTGTAGGGTAGAGTAGACCATCACTAGTTGTTATGATACTGTAGGGTAGAGTAGACCATCACTAGTTGTTATGATACTGTAGGGTAGAGAAGACCATCACTAGTTGTTATGATACTGTAGACCATCACTAGTTGTTATGATACTGTAGGGTACTAGACCATTACTAGTTTGTACCATCACTAGGGTTAGTTATGATACTGTAGGGTAGACTAGACCATCACTAGTTGTTATGATACTGTTATAGACCATCACTAGTTGTTATGGTAGTAGAGTAGACCATCACTAGTTGTTATGATACTGTAGGGTAGAGAAGACCATCACTAGTTGTTATGATACTGTAGGGTTGACTAGACCATTACTAGTTTGTATGATACTGTAGGTTAGAGTAGACAATCACTGTAGTTGTTATGATACTGTAGGGTAGACTAGACCATTGCTAGTTGTTATGATACTGTAGGGTAGACTAGACCATCACTAGTTGTTATAATACTGTAGGGTAGAGTAGACCATCACTAGTTGTTATGATACTGTAGGGTAGAGAAGAAAATCACTAGTTGTTATGATACTGTAGGGTACTAGACCATCACTATTTGTTATGATACTGTAGGGTAGAGTAGACCATTGCTAGTTGTAATGATACTGTAGGGTAGAGTAGACCATCACTAGTTGTTATGATGCACCATCAAATCAAATCAAATCAAATTTATTTATATAGTTGTTATGATAAAACCCCAAACAGCAAGCAATGCAAGTAGGGTTAGAGGCAGAGAATCCCAGTGGAAAGAGTAGTTGTTATGATACTGTAGGGTAGACTAGACCATCACTAGTTGTTATGATACTGTAGGGTAGAAGCACAGTGGTTAGAAAAACTCCCTAGAAAGGCCAAAACCTAGGAAGAAACACCAGGCTATGTTCCTCTTCCGTTGCCTGTGTGGATACAGAACATGGCCAAGATGTTCAAATGTTCAGATGGTCGAATAATAATAAGGTAGAACAGTTGAAACTGGAGCACAGCATGGCCAGTTGTTCATGATAGTCCTGGTCCTAGGGCTCAGGTCCTCCGAGAGAGAGAAGGAGAGAATAGAGACACAGATTCACTAGTTGTAAATACTGAGGCTGAGACAGGAGGGGTCAGGATACCCGAGGACACTGGACAGGGCCAAACAGGAAGTATATAACCCCACCCACTTTGCCAAAGCACAGCCCCCACACCACTAGAGGGATATCTTCAACCACCAACTTACCATCCTGAGACAAAGCATCACTAGTTGTTATGAATAACCCACTCAGTGACGGGGACGGCATGAGAGAGCCCCAGTAAGCCAGTGACTCAGCCCCTGTAATAGGGTTAGAGGCAGAGAATCCCAGTGGAAAGAGTAGTTGTTATGATACTGTAGGGTAGACTAGACCATCACTAGTTGTTATGATACTGTAGGGTAGAGTAGACTCATCACTAGTTGTTATGATACTGTAGGGTAGAAGACCATCACTAGTTGTTATGATACTGTAGGGTAGTTGTTATGATACTGTAGTAGACTAGACCATCACTAGTTGTTATGATACAGTAGGGTAGACTAGACATCACTAGTTGTTATGATACTGTAGGGTAGACTAGACCATCACTAGTTGTTATGATACTGTTAGACTAGACCATCACTAGTTGTTATGATACTGTAGGGTAGAGTAGACCAGCACTAGTTGTTATGATACTGTAGGGTAGATCACTAGTTGTTATGATACTGTAGGGTAGAGGTTGTTATGATACTGTGAGTAGACCATCACTAGTTGTTATGATACTGTAGGGTAGAGTAGACCATCACTAGTTGTTATGATACTGTCGTGTAGACTAGACCATCACTAGTTGTTATGATACTGTAGGGTAGACTAGACCATCACTAGTTGTTATGATACTGTAGGTTAGACTAGACCATCACTAGTTGTTATGATACTGTAGGGTAGACTAGACCATCACTAGTTGTTATGATACTGTAGGGTAGAGTAGACCATCACTAGTTGTTATGATACTGTGGGGTAGAGAAGACCATCACTCGTTGTTATGATACTGTAGGGTAGAGTAGACCATCTGTAGGGTAGAGAAGACCATCACCAGTTGTTATGATACTGTAGGGTAGAGAAGACCATCACTAGTTGTTATGATACTGTAGGGTAGAGTAGACCATCACTAGTTGTTATGATACTGTGGGTAGAGTAGACCATCACTAGTTGTTATGATACTGTAGGGTAGAGTAGACCATCACTAGTTGTTATGATACTGTAGGGTAGACTAGACCATCACTAGTTGTTGATACTGATAGACCATTACTAGTTTTTATGATACTGTAGGTTAGACTAGACCATCACTAGTTGTTATGATACTGTAGGGTAGACTAGACCATCACTAGTTGTTATGATACTGTAGGGTAGACTAGACCATCACTAGTTGTTATGATACTGTAGGGTAGATACTAGATACCATCACTAGTTGTTATGATACTGTTATGATACTAGTTGTTATGATACTGTCGTGTAGACTAGACCATCACTAGTTGTTATGATACTGTAGGGTAGAGTAGACCAGCACTAGTTGTTATGATACTGTCGTGTAGACTAGACTATCACTAGTTGTTATGATACTGATGGGTAGAATAGACCATCACTAGTTGTTATGATACTGTAGGGTAGACTAGACCATCACTTGTTGTTATGATACTGTAGGGTAGAGTAGACCATCACTAGTTGTTATGATACTGATGGGTAGAGTAGACCATCACTAGTTGTTATGATACTGTCGTGTAGACTAGACTATCACTAGTTGTTATGATACTGTAGAGCAGAGTAGACCATCATTAGTTGTTATGATACTGTAGGGTAGAGTAGACCATCACTAGTTGTTATGATACTGTCGTGTAGACTAGACTATCACTAGTTGTTATGATACTGTAGGGTAGAGTAGACTATCACTAGTTGTTATGATACTGTAGGGTAGAGTAGACCATCACTAGTTGTTATGATACTGTGGGGTAGAGTAGACCAGCACTAGTTGTTATGATACTGTAGGGTAGAGTAGACCATCACTAGTTGTTATGATACTGTGGGGTAGAGTAGACCATCACTAGTTGTTATGATACTGTGGGGTAGAGTAGACCATCACTAGTTGTTCTGATACTGTAGGGTAGAGTAGACCATCACTAGTTGTTATGATACTGTAGGGTAGAGTAGACTATCACTAGTTGTTATGATACTGTGGGGTAGAGTAGACCATCACTATTTGTTATGATACTGTAGGGTAGAGTAGACCATCACTAGTTGTTATGATACTGTGGGGTAGAGTAGACCAGCACTAGTTGTTATGATACTGTAGGGTAGAGTAGACCATCACTAGTTGTTATGATACTGTGGGGTAGAGTAGACCAGCACTAGTTGTTATGATACTGATGGGTAGATAGACCAGAAGTTCCCAAACCTTTTCACTCAGGTCCCCGTTCCAGCACAGGGGAACATTTCGCCATCGCAATGGGCACAAGCACTGTTCATGACATAACCTGTTTAAGGAGAGGTTTAAAGCTTATTTCCTGCAATTCTATTAATTTTGTCATGTCTAATGTGTCGTCATGGGATATTTGACTCAATCACTCAAAAACATCCTAGCTAGAAAATGTTAGCTGACATGGGCTAGATAATCTGGACATTTCTGAGAAGGTATAAATATAGTTCTAAGGTTTATAATAATTTACATTAAAAAATGTTTTTTGGGGGGGGCCCCGCGCCCCCCTGCTGACCATCACCAGTTATTGTAGATCATCACCGATTATTATACTGTAGTGTAGAATAGACCTGCATCATTTTGATGCACTATGAAGAGCATATGTTTCTCTGCCCTAAATGTGAATTCTAAACTCACTTGTTCTTATTATCTAGCCAGTATTAGTGAGCACATTAACTGAGATGGCACCTGTTTATACAGCATTAAAACCTTCTTGGAGGGTAATTGGAGCTTGATAATCATGAACTACCTGCATTGTATACGGAATAGGGTGCATTTGAGACACAACCCCACCATTGAGTGTATGAGAATAGGAACCTAGGTGCAATTACATAGGCGGAGTACCTTAACATTGCTGGAAAATAAATCTGTCCCCTGAAAAGGCAGAGATACCGTAGCATTGAAGACCTAAAAGAAATCATTCATCAGAAACCCAATCTAAATTGTATCTCCCTTTGCTGATTTCATCTGTGGTACGCGGAATGACAAACAACGGTGAGTCCTTGTGAGTTACTGCATGATTATGGGTCATAGCCACAACACTGATACGCCTGTCTGTCTGGGCCCCAGCACTTGAATACAGCGTTGAACAATGAAACTGTCAGGCAGGTCTGATATTACCCGCTGTATGATATGTGGTGGTGGCATATCTCATGTGGCAACCACAAGTCATATGGATGTATGTTATTTTACACCGCACTGTCTCCAGCTCGTCTGCATGGGCCAGCTTACAGTAATCAGATAAGATAATGTAGTGTGGAGCACTTTGGGGTTGACTGGGTGTACCATTCTGGGTGGTGGGAGAGAGGGTTGGAGTCGGGGTGTGTGTTTCTACACGCGTTTCTTGTTTCTCTGTATGTGTGTGTGTGTGTGTGGCGGTATGCATGTGTGTATGCCTAACCGTACACGTGTGTGTGTGTTGTTTAAGACCCACTCACTGTGCATGATCTAACTCACAGTGTAGAGCAGCAGAGCCTGGTGTCTGATCTGGAGACACGGCGGATGTTTATAAAGCTGCCAGACGCAGTGCATCATTCAGGGTTTATTATCGGAACTATTTAATTGGCTCGGAGGTGGGCCTCAAAGGAGGTTCACTGAGAGGCTAGCAGTCTCCAGTATTGTACCAGCTTCTATTTCACTGCAGTCTGATGAGGGGGGCAGTCTACAGTACCTCCCTGCTGCCTGTCACTCTATAAGACACACACACACACACGCACGCACACGCATAAATGCAAGCACGCACACAAGCATAATCACATGCCGGTACACACAATTGCATGAACGTGCATGCAAAAGCAAGCGCACGAACTGACACTCGAGCACACACACACACACACACAAACACACACACACACACACACACACACACACACACACACAGCTTTTCTATCCTTCCAGAGCATTGTCTTTTATTACTTAGTAACCACATGCTGGTGCTATGTTTTCCCATGCTGTCATGCTTCACTCCCTAATTACTTTATCTGGTTACACAACACGCCTCATATTGTTTGTAAGTTTCATTCATCTGCGATCTTGGCTTAGCTACTGTATATGTTACTATGGAGACCAATGCTGATTGTTACAGTAATTCATATAACTGCATTGGATAAAACAGGAAAGGAAACAATTCATACTTATGACCTACAGATTTATTCAATATAATTATCTATCATACAGTCTCTTCCAACATTTCACAAAGCAACTTCAGAGGACATAAGGTACTACAGAGGACATACGATTGGTGAAAACTCTAAATCATCTCTCATCTTTTGTAGGTTGTGATTCCTTGGGCCTAAGGAGGGGCGAACCCAACCCCACGCTATCCCCGAGGTAGAGGAATATTTTGGGGCACATGTCTCCCAGCTGCAGGCAAGAACCATGTCCAGTCCTCCCCTCCCTTCCCTTCCGCTCCACTCCAAACAACAGTCTTAGGGACACCAGCACCCGAAGGAGCCCGAGCCATCTATATGTTCACACATACATCCTCTTCACCTCCTCCACTCTACTACCGCCTTCCTCTCTCCCCCTTTCAACTTTCAACCAATGTTTTTAATTTCTGATGTCAAATATCCCTCCTTGCCTGGTCCTCTATGTAACTAGCCAGCTACCTGATCTCTCCGCCTTCTCTGTCCCAGTAAGAGGGATTAGAGGGATACACAGTGTGATTAAGCAAGCCATGTTTTCTACAAGAGAAGCGGGGCAGCAGATGTTCTCATAAAAAAATGCAGCAGCGTTTGCAGTGAGACTCGTTTTCAGCCAGAGCCACGAGAGCCGGGGCCTACTCTTTAAAGCTTTTCATTTTCGAGAGAGTGGAGAGTTGAGTCACCCCCACGAGCCAAGCAAAGTTGCAATGGTTACCACTTCTGAAAGAAAGACCAATAAAATGAATTACTGAGACAACATTTCCTCTAATCTTGACATATTCCGTTTTTTTCCCATGGCAAAAGCAATGACTAAGATCTCCCTAACCTCGGTGTTAAGAATTTTGCAGTATAATATATCCTGTCAAGGCTCGGGACAATACTGCCCCCTTTGAATGAATTGCGTGCCCATAGTAAACTTTAAAAAAATCTGTCCAAAATTGCTAATATATGCATATAATAATTATTATTGAATAGAAAACACTCAAAAGCTTCTAAAACCGTTTGAATAATGTCTGTATGTATAGCAGAACTCACAGGGCAGCCAATCTCCCAAACTAGTTTTCTCATCAGGAAAGTTGGGCCAACTTTGATGTCATCGCCCCCACCCTTCCCAACCAGCTATGGATCTGGGAACAGTTTCTATGTCTTCCGCGAGATGTCTTCTATCAGTAGAGCGTTTAATTGTGCCAATCCCGCGAGCTTTGACCCTTTGGCAGGCAAAATACTGGGTGTCGCGAGAAAATAGATGCGCGTACACGCGTACAATTTTACACAGTCAGTCCTCCGTTCCAGATTGTCTGAGAGGATTTGTTTTTGTCCGGTTGAATCGCCAATTGTTTTGTATGTTAATAACATCCTAAAGCTTGATTCTGCACTTAGTTTGACCAGTTTAGTCGACATATAATATGTAATTTGAAGTTTTGATGGGCAACCCCTCGGGACCAGAAGTCATTTTGGATGCATTTCAGCTGGAACTTGTCGCATTTGCTAATACAAAGACACACGACTTGAAACCAAACAATGTTTTGGGTAAGTATGACTCCTTCCACTACATTCTGATCAAAGACCATCAAAGGTAAGGGAATATTTATGTTGTAATTTTGTGTTTCTGTTGACTCCAACATAGCGGAGAAATATTGCTTATGTCTGAGCGCCGTCTCAGATTATTGAATAGTAAACGATTTCTGTAACGTTTAAAAGAAATGTGAAAAAGCGATTGCATTAAGAAGCAGTGTATCTTTCTAACTATATGTAGAACATGTATATTTAGTCAAAGTTTATGATGTGTATTGCTGTTATCTGGCGTTATCTGGCGGAGTTATCTATAATTTCTCCGGACATTTTTTAGCATTTTCTGAACATGGCGTCAATGTAAACGGAGATTTATGGATATAAATTGCATATTATTGAAAAAAACATAAATGTACTGTGTAACAAGTCCTATTACTGTCATCTGATGAAGATTTTCAAAAGGTTAGTGAATTATTTTTCTTTTAATGCTGCGTTTGTGATTGCATCTTTTGTTCGACAAAATGGCTACATATCGTCTGTGTCTTTGTGGTGGTTTGACATACATATGTGCTATGTATTCGCCGTAAAAAAATTTAGAAATCTGACTCGCTGGGTAGATGAACAAGATGTTTATCTTTCATTTGAGCTATTGGACTTGTTAATGTGTGGAGGTTAAATATTTCTAAGAATAGTTTTGCATTCTGTGCGCCACTTTTTGAGTTGAGGGGGTGGGGGGTGCCCTTGGGGAACGTGTAGCGTGAACAAGATAAACTTGTGAATTGCTAGTTTTTCAGTGTTTGGTAATTACTTTGAAAAAGTATCCACGGGACGACAGAGCTAGAATATCAAAGTTTGTTAGGGACCTCATGGAATATGAGTTTATTGCATGGATCCTCAACTAGATTCACCTGCGGGACGATTGTTTCTTGAGCAAAAGGTCAGGCGGCCGGAACATAATTACAAAAAAAATGTATACTGCAAATTGACAGCAAGAATCCCAAACAGATATAGCTTGCTCACGATCACATATATATCTCTATTATGTGTGGGAATACTTAGGAACAGATTTCCAAAATGAAAGTCACTTGGGGCTGATTTTCGGGTGTTTTTTCTGTCTTTTACGTCCACCAATAAAAATATAGGAAAAACTTGGGGCGCCAAATAAAATCACCAGTGGGCCATTTGGCGAACCTTATAGGAGCAGTAGTAAAGAGAACACGCCTGCCTTGGAGCATTCTGGCCTTTTCTCATAAAATACTATGAAATAACACACATGGAATCATGTAATACCCCAAAAATATATTTTACATTTGAGATTCTTCAAAGTAGCCACCCTTTGCCTTGATGTCAGCTTTGCAAACTCTTGAAATTCTCTCATCCAGGTTCATGAGGTAGTCACCTGGAATGCATTTCAATTAAGTCCATATTATGGCGAGAATAGCTCAAATAAGCAAAGAGAAACAAAAGTCCACCATTACTTTAAGACATGAAGGTCAGTCAATCCGGAACATTTCAAGATCTTTGAAAGTTTCTCAAAGTTCAGTCACTAAAACTATCAACGGCTATGATGAAACTGGCTCTCAGGAGGATCGCCACAGGAAAGGAAGACCCAGAGTTACCTCTGCTGCAGAGTTCATTAGATTTACCAGCCTCAGAAATTGCAGCCCAAATAAATGTTTCACAGAGTTCAAGCAACAGATACATCTCAACATCAACTATTCAGAGTAGACTGTGTGAATCAGGCCTTCATGGCCGAATTGCTGCAAAGAAACCACTAAAAAATGACACCAAGAAACATGGGCTTGGGCCACGAAATCCATTCGCAATGGACATTAGAGCAATGGACATTAGACCAGTGAAATCTGTTATCAGTCCAAATTTGCGATTTTTGGCTCCAACCACCATGTCTTTGTGAGACGTAGAGTGTTGTTCTCCGCATGTGTAGTTCCCACCATGAAGCACAGAGGAGGACGTGTGATGGTGTGCAAGCTCCACAAACCTAGCATTGAAGAGCCCATGCAGCTGGGATACACACGTCTGAGCCCACAGGTGCGTGACAGACGCATTCGCGAACGCTGCTGCCTCTGCTGTGGCGGTATCGGTCATCTCTGTGCTACATGCCCAGAGCTGACAGGAAATGCCAGGGCTCGCCAGGACAAGGTGAGACCCTGACGAGCTGTGCAGTTACCTCCCAGCTACCCAGTCACCACAACCCTACCCTGGGACAACTGTCAGCACCAGATTCAAGCCTTCATGGACTCTGAGGCCGCAGATAATTTAATTGGTCAAGAACAACAGAGAATTTCATTGGTGGAATATCAGACCAAGCCCCTTCTACTACAGGTTGGGGTGAACCACTCAGAGACTTTTAGTGTCTTTTGATCACTGCTCCCTCCAAAAAAACGTATCCTAGGGTAACCCTGGTTAGTGCTACATAACCCACTATTCTCCTGGTTCATGGACACCTATTAGACTGGAGTAAGAACTGCCAGACTAAATGTCTAAGACCCCCACCAAGAGCCTCACTGTGTTCTCCTGCATCCATTGAAGACCAAGACTTCTCTGCTCTCCTTCTCGAATACTTCGCCCTCTGGGAGACCTTCAGTAAGGTGCAAGCTGCCACCCTTCACCCCATCATCAATCCAACTGTGCCATAGAACTCCTACCCGGCTCCACAACTCCCTGGGGCCATCTGTACTCCTTCTAGTCCCCTGAAGAAGCGGTCATGGATAACTCCATCTGGGAGTTGCTGGAGGCAGGTTTAATTTCTCCTTCTACATCCCCAGCTAGTGCAGGCGTCTTCTTCATGGGTAAGAAGGATGGAGGCCTGCGTCCTTGCATCGATTACAGAGGGCTGAACTGGATCACAATCAAGAATCGTTATCCCCTATCCCTGATGTCCGCCGCCTTGGAGATGGCCCAAGGGGCCCAATTCTTCACCAAACTGGACCTCAGCAACGCTTACAATCTGTTGAGAATCAGGGAGGGAGATCAGGGAGTGGAAAACTGCCTTTAACACCCCTGTGGTCACTATGAGTATTTAGTCATGCCCTTCAGATTATTGAACTCACTGGCAGTCTTTCAAGCATTGGTCTTTGACACTCTTAGGGATATGTTGAATCATTCATCTTTGTTTACCTCGACGACATCCTGATCTTCACAAAACCCTTCCGGAATCAGAAAGCAGACGCCCAACACGATGTCTCTAACGAGGATAGGCACTCCGAGCCCATCATCTCCAGCTCTGGCATTGTGGCCCCTGTGATATGGAGTATTGCGACCATGGTCCGACAAGCTCAGATCCGAGAACCTGATCCCAGCTGGGGACCTACTAAGAGACTTTACGTTCCATGATCAGCCTGTTCCCAAGTACTACAATGGGGTAACTCCTCTAAGTTAACTAGGCATCCAGGGGTTAATCGGACACTGGAGTTCCTGAGGCGGAGATTCTGGTTGCAAAACATGATTGAGGATGTGAGATCATTTGTTGCGGCCTGTTCCACCTGTTCCCAAAGCAAGTCCTCATGATAGCGACCGGCTTGGTTGCTCCAACCTTTGCCCATCCCCAGCCGGCTCTGGTCCCACCTGTCTGTAGACTTTATCACAGGGTTACCTCCATCCCAGCCCATTTCTCCAAGGCAGCCCAATTCATTGCCTTACCCAAGATGCCCTCTGTGAGGGGGCCGCTGATTTCATGATTATCCATGTCTTTCGACTACACGGACTGCCCCAGGACATTGTCTCGGATCGTGGCCCCCAGTTTGTCGCACGCTATTGGAAAGCCTTGTGCTCCCTGTTGGGGGGCGTCAGTGAGTCTCTCCTCGGGATTCCACCCACAGTCGAATGGGAAAACTAAGCTGTTTCGTCTCCACCCAGGCCAGTAAATGGAGCAAGTACTCGTGCCCCCTTGTTTACTGAACGAGTGCCGAAGCAGGGTTGCCATCAGCTGAGGTTTTCATTCAACAATGTCTCCGCACTTGGATCAGAGCCTGATCCTCCTTGCTCTACTCCTCTGCCCAAAACCAACACCAGGCAAACCCGCACCGACGTCTTCTTCGGTTTCTCAGTGAGGTATTATGCTTATCCTTAGCCTCTTGATTCCTTGTCTGGTATCTTCTCTGCACTTTGGTCCAACCTTACCACGTCACAATCTGGTTTGCGCTTAGTGGGACTATCATTTGTTTTTCAACAGGACAATGACCTCCAGGCTGTGTAAGGGCTATTTGACCAAGAAGGATAGTGATGGAGTGCTATATCAGATGACCTGGCCTCCACAATCACCTGACCTCAACCCAATTGAGATGGTTTGGGAGGAGTTAGACACTAGAGTGAAGGAAAAGCAGCCAACAAGTGCTCAGCATATGTGGGAACTCCTTCAAGACTGTTGGAAAAGCATTCCTCATGAAGCTGGTTGAGAGAATGCCAAGAGTGTGCAAAGCTGTCATCAAGTCAATGGGTGGCTACTTTGAAGAATCTAAAATCAAAAATGTATTTTGATTAGTTTAGCACTTTTGTTGGTTACATCATGATTCCATATGTGCTATTTCATAGTTTTGATGTCTTCACTATTATTCTACATTGTAGAAAAGAGCAAAAATAAAGAAAAACCCTTGAATGAGAGGGTCCAAACTTCTGACTGGTACTGTATATTTAGAAATGTATGCAGATATGAATACTTTTCATTTTCTAGGATAGCCTCGTCACAACATGAAATGTCCTAGGCTAGGTTTTTCTGCTGAATTCTCAAGTCCCCCAATTGAGCACCTTTCCATCCTTTTATTCAAACTAAGCTGAAGTGCCTTTGAATTCCTATCTGACATGTACATAATAAGGCAGAATAGAAGTCATGTGTAGCCCTTAATTCTGAGGACAGATGCACCAATGAACCACTCTGGAGGACAACTGGCTAATAGAACTGGAGGTATCCATGACAGACTAGTCTAAACGCTTACTGGACTAAAACCTCGGCTAAACCAGGGGAGCTGCAGGGGTATAAGCACAGGCATTACATATTGTCAACAAAATATACAGTTTTGCTCATAATACCTTAGTGTCTTCCATGTCTTAGTGGAGTTAAAGGGGGATTTGGAGGGCTGAATGAACACTCTCTGTCTTTCCTCAAGCGGACGCTGGACTGGGTGTGTGGGAGGGTGTGTTTGGGGGGAGACTGATAGATTGCAGTCCTCACCTCTGGAACCCCCTCCCCAACACACTACTCTTCCAACGAGGAAGTGAAACCTGCCATAACCAGTATCACCCCATTCTGTCTCTCTGTCTACCACACGGTGCATGCCAATGTCTCGCCCTTACACATACTGTAGTTGGCAGATAATGAGAGGGACTGACTGTGCTGGGACACCATGCTAAAGTTCCAAACACTTCATTCTTGGCAACTCAAACTGTTCAGATAGGAGCTTCCTGTTGTTCTAATGAAAAATGCCATGATTATAGAGAAGCCTATGTCATTTCTATGCATTTGTTATTAGTTTTCTTTTCATATCTTTCTTTTTTTCTTTTTTTTGTTGTCTCTGTGGCAGATTTGAGCACTTGCCTGAAAAAGGACACAGTTATCTTCATAAAGCCATGCTCATTTCACACTAATAGCTAAAAAATTTGCTGGTTACTGTTGCGAAACGCCCGATAACTCATCAACTTTTGGAGTAAACAAAAAGCGTAATGACTACACAGATGTGTTAATGAGTTGGTGTGCGACTTTCCCGCACACGATGAAGATGCATCAGTGTCATTACCACATGAGTCTCGGGGAGCAGGCCACACCGAGATCTCCCCTAACGATCACTTCTCATCAGGAAGAGTGTGTACCATGAACACACACACTGAGATTTATGAAATATCCCACACACAAACACATTTCCCATGATGCGCTCTAATGATTTACTACAGCAATATGTGGCGGGAAATATTGCCAGGCATTTTACATAATTGACTCTATTGCTCTTAAAAATGGGTGTTGATGTCACCAGGTAGATTATTGGAGAGGAGGTAGTTAATTAGGCTTAACCTTCGCTCTGTTGCTCTCGATCTCTGAAACGTATATAGTCTATAAAACAAATGGCTGTTGTTAAGAACAGATTGCATTGGTAAACCAAACGTTGTTTGTAACACTCGGAGGCAAGCAGAATTCCGACATGAAAAGAGCAATAACCCGCATGTTACAGATATTTATGCATCCTTGCTGTTTCGGCTTTGTACATTCTGGATATTGCCAGGTAGTAAATTAAAGGAATGCCATTTGGCAAAGATTGTGCCTCCTTCTGCCATGTGCACATACACACACACAGAGAAATGCATGTGTGCATGGCCTCTCGCTCTCCCTCTCACTTTGCACACACGCACGCACAGCACAAAAAAATACAGAAACTCTCAAACCCACACCCACCACTCTCTTCTAGCCCTTACCACAATATTCTTCTTTTTAATGGGCAAAACCTGTGAATGCAGTTTGGGACTCTTCTTTTTCACAATCCAGAGTTCAGTCTCTTTAATAATGACATCACAAAGATTGGTTTCACTTTCACACAACCTGGAAAACTGCTCATCGCTCACGCATGCCTGGGAGAGAAACAATGAATGAATGACAGTCTTCTGACTAGGTTTTAGGCGGTTAGCGTAATGCTCTGACTAGGTTTCAGGGGGTCAACATAATGAGAGAAGTGTTGTCTTCCCCCCCCCCCCCCCTCGGGTGACTGTGCTTTACTGATGGAGTGATAGGCCTGAATAACTAATGGCAGGAGAGAGTGAGTTAGAGTGAAGTGCAGGCACACTGTGATCCATTTATATGCATGTCAATAATGGATCCTCGTCAGGCTTCAGGACGGGCGGGAAGAACTCTCTTTCTCCTCCATCCATCATTAAGATGTGACTTTCCTGTCCTGCTCAACACTGCATCATTACTCTTTATGCAATATTGTGGAGGCCCAAAAATACTATCTCTAATCATTTAAAATCAAGTCAAATAATTTATTTTCTTTTATCCGTTTTTTCCCCCCGTACCCTTCTTCATATTCTGGACCTATATCAACCGGAACAAAGTGGGAGGTGTGTTTTGAAAGTCAGCAAACTTTATCGACAGCATAACTCAGATCAGGAATGGCTTTGAGAATGACTTTTCTTCCACAGTAATGAGACTTGAAACTCCACAACAGAGTACGAGATCACTGATGTTGCTCTGGGCTCCCACTGTACAGTAAAGGTCAGGCACGTGATTCGCCGAGTTTGCCCTCCCCCCCCTTAGAGTAGTTCGGTGGTTGTGGAGTTGGGGTTGAGGTTAAGGTTGCAGGTCTCCAGTGGCTCTCAAGGCCGTGTCAAAACCTCAGACCTTGGCTACAGAACACTGTGGAAGGGGGTCTGGCCTCTGACCAATGAGTGAGTGCACTGAGGCCACCTTTACTTTAAAGAATGCCACATTTCAAACCGACACAGCATAACCACACCAGACCCTCTCCAAATGAAGAAAGTAAAGCTTGACCTCTCTGGATGGAATGGGCATAGTTTGCGGGTGATTTCACTTTGTATATTTTATACCCAATATGGAGCGTCTATATTGTTTTATAAACCTGGGCTATGGGCATATACATTATACTGTACATGCATGTGCATGCACGCACACACACTCACCTATACACTCCTCACACACATGCCCACACACCAACACATGCACAAAGTAGACGGTGAGAGGGCTGGCTGGGCAGCTGGCCGGTATTAAATTGGATCCCTGGGTTCCCCACTGTTCAATGGGAGTTACAGCCATATTAAAGGGATGTCTTGCAGTCCCACAGTAGTGGGAGAGAATGGACAGAGGCCAAGGTAAGCAGTAATGTGCCAGCCACACCCCTGGAGGGCCGCATCTGCTCATGCTCTTCACCATGGTTCCTTTATGTTAACATGACATATACGGACCCGGTACATACTGTACCGTACGCACACGCCCATGCCCAGGTTATATGCGCCAATACCCACATAGCAATAGCGCTCTAGTGTTTCTACCTCAGTAGGGTCATTAAAGTTAACTAAGTACATGTCCTATTACCTGCATCAGTGGGCAGAGAGAGGCCCTTCGTTGAGTTATTAGTCTGCAGATAAACGTTTGGGTTGCATTGTTTGTTTCGATTTGATTCCAGTTTGGAGTTGTCCTCCTTTCTCCTTGAATTTATGTCGGACGTTACTCTCTCTGCGCGTGTGTGTGTGTGTGTGTGTGTGTGTGTGTGCCTTACGAAAGAGAAAAAACGCATGTCAAATGTGCATTTTCACATGTGAAATAGCTGTGTTCACATGTTGAGCTTAAATTTCACATTTGAAACCATAGAGTTCACGTGTTAACACCACTTTTGTACATGCTTTCAACTCACGCCAATTGCAGTTTCACATGTGCTGTATGAATCGGATATGCCGTTTCACATGTGAAAAACACAGCACCCTGAATCCCACTGCTGGTTTGCCTTTGAAGCTAAGCATGGTCGGTCCCTGGATGGGAGACCAGATGTAGCAGGAAGTGATAAAAAATAAAATAATTGCTGAAGAAAAAAAAATTCTGAAGGAAAAACAAGTGAAAAATTATGTGATACTTCACACGTTTCGGATAACCACGTGTTATGTTTTTACATGTGATTTTTGCATGTTTTTTTTGTAAGAGTGTGTGTGTGTGCGTGTATGTGCATGTATGGGAATGTGTGTGTGTGTGTGTGTGTGTGTGTGTGTGTGTGTGTGTGTGTGTGTGTGTGTGTGTGTGTGTGTGTGTGTGTGTGTGTGTGTGTGGTGTGTATATATATGTGTGTGCGTGTATGTGAATGTATGGGAATGTGTGTGTGTGTGTGTGTGTGTGTGTGTGTGAATGGATGAATGGGGATGTGTGTGTGCGTGTATGTGAATGTATGGGAATGTGTGTGTGTGTGTGTGTGTGTGTGTGTGTGTGTGTGTGTGTGTGTGTGTGTGTGTGTGTGTGTGTGTGTGTGTGTGTGTGTGTGTGTGTGTGTGTGTGAATGAATGAATGGGGATGTGTGTGTGCGTGTATGTGAATGTATGGGAATGTGTGTGTGTGTGTGTGTGTACTGGAAATCCAGGGTGGTGAGGACTGCGTGGGCAGCTGCTGTTTTATGTGCCTCTCATTTTTATCATCAGCAGCTTGTACTTCCTCCAATCACATCAAGCTACCAGAGCAGTCATGCCTGCAGAGAGAGAGAAGGAGGGAGGATGTTTGCCAAACCATCTCGCCATATCTGCCACATCAAAGCACCACCGTTGAAGTCTGTCAAAAGAAATATGGCAGCCATGATTTCTGAGGTAGCTGATAAAAATAAAATAAAAAAATCTAATAAAAGAACAGACTGTCTCTTCATGGACTTCAAGAAAGAGGAAAAAACGGCTAAATGAACGATCATTTCTTCCATGAGCAGACTAACCCGGTTAGTGTGAGAAGGTGTGAGGCGACTGGAGGAGGGGCCTGGGAGACGAAGGCAGGGATAATAGGAAGAAGTCGAAGAATTTAGGTTTGCCATGTTAGTCTGATTATTTTCCTCACAAAGCTAATTAACTGCCATAGACTTAAGTACCCCCCCCTCTCTCCCCTCCCCCCACATACCCCAACATCCCTCCCATCCCCACTTCCTTTCTCTCCCTTCCTTCACACCAGCAGCAGCACCCGTTCCTGTCATGTGGAAATTGATGGAGGGCCCACTGATTGTCTGTTTGGTCCCAAGGTGCCTTTCCTCACCACACAGACATCCCTTCCGAATTCCTCCTGGCTTCCAGTTGATTACAATAAATCAATCAGGCCGGGTCAGACATCCTCTGGCTTGGGGGTAAGCGACGCAGGGGGAGCAGAGCGAGGGGGCGGGGCGTTCCTGGGACCCCCTTGACCCTCCTGGACCACTCTCATTTCCACGGTGAGACCTTTATTAAGGGCCAGATTGGTGCTAGGAGCAAAATAGTGTAAAATAGGGAACTGCGGGGCTCTGCTTTCCTCAATTCCCACTTCTCGTGGCCTTATTGGACTCTCTTCTTAGGACTAAACCAGACAGGCAGGCTGGGGTCAGAGCAATGGCAGCAAAATGCAATAATGCTATTATTTTCCCTGTCCAGGAGAGATAATGCTGGAAATGTGATCAGTGTAATCAGGGAAAAGCAGGAGCCAAATCAATAGGAGCCTAGATTATTTGCTCCACATGCTTTGAAGGTGAATCCTTGATAAATTGGACTAATTGAAGAGCACGCTCGAGAAACAAGCCCTTTAAAAAGCATGTCAATGTCAGCGTGATCCTTGAATATCATCCAACAACACCAACAGAGGAGGATAATAAGTTGCCATGAAAATGAATTGGAAAATGGTATGGAAGCAATATATTTGGGATTGAGGTGGATTGGATCCTAGAAAATCCCTTCGTTCAGATATATCAACATCTTATATCTATAAACTACACTGTACCACAACATCGTCATGCATGGCGCACAAATGATTGCGGACTATGCATCTACAGCAGGGTTCTCCAACCTTTTCTAGCATGAGAGACACTTTTAAATTGTGAAACATGTTACTCCTACATGGGCTGAAAATGTTAGCAGATACAAGCTTTTAAATGATGTATGACACTTGTATTTTCATGAATGTTTCATATTACGATTTTTGTATTTTGAATTTCGTTGTTTAGTAGCCGGGAACTTGAGGTGTCTGATACTGTTGAGATTATTTTTTTTTAACAGTTTAATAGTTGCAGTGGAACACAGTGAACAAATGCACTTTCAGAATTGTTTGGGAAGCTTCCCATAGGTGGGCTGCGAGCTACTGGCACTAGCTCCTTATCGACCTGTTGGAGACCCTTGATCTACAGTGTGTGTACATATATATTTTTGTGTACTGAAGAAGCTTATCCAGTGACAGTGATACATTTCATCGACACCGACAACAAATTAAAAACACACCCATGAGACTCCCACCGTTCAAGAATGAGTCATATTATCCAAGAAATGGGGCCTGTCCAACACAAAACAATCTATCAAAGTAAATGAGTCCGCTATTCACAAATATGGCACGATAGCCGCCCCGTACAACACCATGGTATTATCCAGCAGTCCAATCAGTTTGAGGGAGATCCTACTAAAGAGGCTCATCCAATCTCCAGTCTCAGGGGAAGGAGAGAGAAAGCCCCCAAGTGCAACTGAGTCTTAGTCTTCTTGCTCTGGGCTTATTAATACATTTGGTAGTAATGGCCAGAACAACAGTAGGTTTTAACCCTGTTAGCAGAGTGGCATGTCTGCAGCTCGACGTGTTAGAGGTCTGTGATGGGGAGTGGTGTCTGAGGAATTAAAAGATCTGGGCTGGGGGATTGCCTCCCTTCAGCCCATGCACCAGGAAGAAGATTTGAGCCCAAATGAAATGGATTGTATCAGAACAAAATCGATACCAATCCATGGCTTCCTTAATCCCGCTGTAGCTCCCAGATCACTCCCTGATGTAGGCAATCTCTCAGCCATCATTACGACAGGCAGATCAATTCACCCACCCGCACTGTTGGCCAGAGAGCTGTGGTCTGCTCCTCTTCTCCTTTTCCCCCGTGCTGAGAAGTGAGGGATGAGAAGAGGAGGGGAGGTGAGAGGTGAGTGAGGTGAGAGGCCTACATGGTTTGTGGGGCTCAGAGAGCCTGACAAGGTACAATGATGCTGTTGTTAGTGGTAATTAACAAGAAGCAGACAGCAGCCCGGGGGTAGTGAACATGGGCCTAAAAACGTCAAATCGAACAGCCAAATTAAAAGTGCTGTTTGTGCCCTGACAAAAAAAAACATGTCTCATGTACAGTTTCATGTCACATTTTGTTTTTGTAAGGGCGCATATAGTACAGCACTTTTAGTTTGGCCATTCAATTTGAATTTGTTTGGCCCATATTTGCTACCACCGGGGTGAGTTATACATTAAAACATATTTTCACATGTATTACATTTTGCGTTTTCAAATGTTAAAAACAATCGAATTTGCAATTTCACATGTAAAAAAAACTCCAAATGTGAAAATGTCATTTTCATATGTGGAACTGCAGCTTCACATCTTGGGCTGAAATAATGTCATTCTCCTCACATGTGAAAAGAGGGTGTTAACATGTTGCAGTAGCAATGTTTCCACAGGTGAAATTAGGGTGACTACATCTAAAAAGCACAAATGGAGGACAAGGAAGCGATTTTGCCGGACGCAGAACATGGACAGAATACATTTTTGGGGGGCAGGTTAATGGATCATGTTCAAATGGTGACACACACTCAGTGGCCAGTTTATTATGTACAACATGACGTTCATGAAAATGGTTCGATCCTACAGACAGCGAGTCATGTGGCCGTGGCTTGCTACATAAAGCAGGCAGACAGGCATTGAGGCATTCAGTTACTGTTCGATTGAATGTTAGAATGGGCAAAACTAGTGACCTAAGCGACTTTGAGTGTGTTACCGTGAAATACTTACTGTCTCACCCTGACCGTAGAGATACTTTTATTCTCTATGTTTGTTTGGTCAGGGTGTGACTCGTGTGGGAAAGTATGATTCTCAATCAGGGACAGCTGTCTATCGTTGTCTCTGATTGAGAATCATACTAAGGCAGCCTTTTTTCCTTTTCTCATTTGTGGGTTGTGTCTTCGGAGCTTCACATTCGTTTTTGTTGTTTATTGTTTTGTTGTCAAAATGTACACTCACAACGCTGCACCTTGGTCCGGTCATTGTCAAGACGATGTTCGTGACACTTACTTACAAGCCCCTAACCAGGAATAGAGTTTTAAGAAAAATAAGAGTTAAAAACCTCCTAAGGATGATGCGAATTTTCGCAGCTTTTTGTAAAAAATCGTGCAACATTTCAACGTCCTGCTACTCATGCCAGGAATATAGTATATGCATATGATTAGTATGTGTACATAGAAAAAACTCTGAAGTTTCTAGAACTGGTTCAATGGTGTCTGTGACTATAACAGAACGAGTTGGTCAAAATCGCCAGAAAACCTGGTCACTTTTTTGACGGAGAAAAAAATCAATCCGCCAGTGTATGTTTTGTCTATGGCTTGCCAAAAATGATGGGACTTAGCTTGCAATTCCTACAGATTCCGCACGATGTCGCCAGTGTACTGTTTTCCAGGTCCTTTATCCTTGGTGAGATCACTGACAACGACGCAATTTCTTCAACTGCGCACCCAGGAAACCTGTCGTTCTACAAATGGACTTCATTTTCAAAACGTATAGCTATTGAATACAGTTCGCTCCATGATCAATTTGATCGTTTATTAACGTTTACTAATACCTAAACTTGGATTATAGAAGTAGGTTGAAGTGTTTTGTCAAAGTTTATAGGCAACTTTATGAATTTTAAAAAATTACGTTGCGTTGGGAAAAGTGACTTTTTCCATGGATTTCATAGTGTTCATAAATTGACATTTTGGGTATATATGGACCGATTTAATTGAAAAAAAAGACCCAATTGTGATGTTTATGGGACATATAGGCGTGCCAACAAAGAATCTCGTCAAAGGTAATGAATGTTTTATATTTTATTTCTGTGTTTTGGGTAGCGCCGGCTACGCTAATTTCTTTGTTTACGTCCCGTTTCTGTGTGTCAGGGAGCTGTATGCTATCAGATAATAGCTTGTCATGCTTTCGCCGAAAAGAATTTTACAAATCTGACTTGGTGTCTAGATTCACGAGTGCAGCTTTAATTCAGTACATTGCATGTGTGTTTTAATGAAAGTTTGAGTTGTATGGAGTACTATTAGTTGGCGCTCTGGAATTTTGCTGATTTTGATGCCTGTACAGGTATCGCATCCGTAACAGGTTAAAAAGTATTCAACTAAATAAACCAAAGAAAAAAAAAGTAAAAGTAACAATAAATAACAATAACGAGGCTATATACAGGGGGTACCGGTACCGCGTCAATGTGCGGGGTACAGGTTAGTTGAGGTAATTGAGGTAATGTGTACATGTAGGTAGGGGTGAAGTGACTATGCATAGATAATATACAGCGAGTAGCAGCAGTGTAAAAAAATAAACAAACAAAAACAATTCGAAAAAAAGGGCGGGGGGAGGTGTTAATGCAAATAGTCCGTGTAGCAATTAGCTACTCAGCAGTCTTGGGGGAACTTGCCATGTGGTAGTAGAGAGAACAGTCGATGACTAGTGTGGCTGGAGTCCTTGGCAATTTGTAGGTCTTTCCTCTGACACCACCTTGTATAGAAGTCCTGGATGGCAGGAAGCTTGGCCCCAGTGATGTACTGGTCCATACACACTACCCTCTGTAATATCTTGCGGTCAGAGGCAGAGCAGCTGCTATAGCAGGCAGTGATGCAACCAGTTAGGATGCTCTCGATGGTGCAGCTGTAGAAGTTTTTGAGGATCTGAGGATCCATGCCAAATCTTTTCAGTCTCCTGAGGGGGAATAGACATTGCCGTGCCCTATTCATGACTGTATTGGTGTGTTTGGACCATGACAGTTTGTTGGTGATGTGGACATCAAGGAACTTGAAACTCTCAACCTGCTCCACTACAGCCCTGTCGCTGAGAATTTGGGCGTGCTCTGCCCTCCTTTTCCTGAAGTCCACATTCATCACCTTTGACTTGACCATGTTGAGGGAGAGGTTGTTTTCCTGGCACCACACTGCCAGGTCTCTAAACTTGTCCCTATAGGCTATTTCATCTTTGTCTGTGATCAGGCTGTTGTGTTGTCGGCAAACTTAATGATGGTGTTGGAGTTGTGCTTGGCCACACAGTTTTGGGAGTACAGGAGGGAACTAAGCACGCACCCCTGAGGGGCCCCTGTGTTGAGGATCATCGTGGAATATGTGTTGTTGCATACCCTTACCATGGGGGGTGGCCCGTCAGGAAGTCCAGGATCCAGTTACAGAGGGATGTGTTTAGTCCCAGGGTCCTTAGCTTAGTGATGAACTTTGAGGGTACTATGGTGTTGAACGCTGAGCTGTAGTCAATTAACAGCATTTTCACATAGGTGTTCCTTTTTGTCCAGGTGGGAAAGTGCAGTGTGGAGTGCAATAGAGACTGTGTCATTTTGGATTTGTTGGGGTGGTATGCAAATTGGGTGGGTCAGGGGTTTCTGGGATGATGGTGTTGATGTGAGCCATGACCAACTTTTCAAAGAACTTCATGGCTACAGACATGAGTGCTACAGGTCGGTAGTCATTTAGTCAGGTTATCTTGGTGTTCTTGGGAAAAGGGACTATGGTGGTCTGCTTGAAATATGTAGGTATTACAGACTCGGTCAGAGACAAGTTGAAAATGCCACTGAAGACACTTGCCAGTTGGTCAGCGCATGTTCTGACTACACGTCCTGGTAATCCGTCTGGCAGTGCGTCCTTGTGAATTTTCACCTGTTTAAAGGTCTTACTCACATCGAGCGTGATCGCACATCCATCCGGAACAGCTGGTGCTCTCATGCATACTTCTATGTTGCTTGCCTGAAAACATGCATACAGTAGCAGTAATTTATCTCATCTGGTAGGCTCGTGTTACATCTCGCTGCTGGGCTTCCCTTTGTAGTCTGTAAACCCTGCCACATCTAACGAGTGACAGAACCGGTGTAGTAGGATTCAATCTTTGTCCTGTATTGATGCTTTGCCTGTTTGATGGTTCATCGGAGGGCACTGCGGGATTTCTTATAAGCATCCAGATTAGAGTCCCGCACTTTAGCTCAGTGCGGATGTTGCCTGTAATCCACGGATTCTGGATGGGGTATGTACGTATCCCTGTGGGGATGACGTCATCAATTAATATATTGATGAAACCTGTGACTGATGTGGTACACTCCTCAAAACCATCGGATGAATCCTGGAATATATTCCAGTCTGAGCTTGCAAAGCAGTCCTGTAGTTTAGCATCTGCGTCATACTGACCACTTCCATTTTGAGTGAGTCACTGGTACTTCCTGCTTTAGTTTTTGCTTTAGGCAGGAATCTGGAGGATAGAGTTATGGTCAGATTTGCCAAATGGAGGGCGAGGGAGAGCTTTGTACACGAGGGAGAGCTTTGTCTCTGTGTGTGGCGTAAAGGTGGTCTAGAGTTTATTTCCCTCTTGTTTTACATGTGACATGCTGGTAGAAATGAAGTAAAACAGTTTCCCTTTAAGTTTCCCTTCATAAAATCCACGGCCACTAAGAGCGCTGCCTCTGGATGACCATTTTCTTGTTTGCTTTTGGCCTTATACAGCTCGTTGAGTTTGGTGTAATTGCCAGCATCACTTTGTGGTGGTAAATAGACAGCTATGGAAAATATAGATGAAAACAACCTTGGTTAATGTTGTAGTTTACAGATTATCATGAGATACTTTACCTCAAGCAAGCAAGACCTTGAGACTTCCTTAATATTAGATTTTGCGCAACAGTTCTTATTGACAAATAGACACAGACCACCACCCCTTGTCTTACCGATCTTAGCAGTTCTGTCTTGCCAATGAGCGGAAAACACAGCCAACTATATATTATCCATGTCGTCGTTTAGCCACGGCGCTGTGAAATGTAAGATTTTACAGTTTTTTATGTCCCGTTGATAGGATAGTGTAAGGGGTGCGTAACTGGGGGCAGTGAAGTCAGACGCAAGAGAGCAGAACTCGGTAATAGCCGGAGCAGTTTAATATCAAAACCAACGGCATAAAGTATAAACCAACATGGGTACAAAACCCGACGCGTACCAGTAACCATGTGCACAAGGACTTACAAACAAACAACACCGCACAAAGACATGGGGGGGGGGGGGGGGGCGGGCAGAGGGTTAAATACACAACACTAAATGAGGGAAATGAGAACCGCGTGTGTAGGAAAGCAAGACAAAACAAATGGAAAATAAAAAGTGGATCGACGACGGCTAGAATAGCGGCGACGCCGAACGCCGCCCGAACAAGGAGAGGCACCAACTTCGGTGGAAGTCGTCTTTAACATATCATTTAAATATCTTATATCTGAGAGAGATAAGAAAGATCAGGAAATGATTTATATTTTCTTTGACCCATATAAAAAAAATACAATTGGGCACTAAACTATACTTCCCAAAAGTGTTTTATCTGGTACCGTGGCTACTTTCAGAAGAGTCTTGTGAGGCCTGTGGGCATCCTACAGCAAAACATGTACTCACCTTTCCATTGATGTGGTCATGTTGGCTTGGAAGCCAAACCAACAGATTTCCGGGATGTCTCATTGTCTAACAAACACCGCTGTAGCTCGGCCACCTTCCACCACAGACATAGGCGGATGCGGTGGATAGAGACTCAGCCCATGCAACAACAAAAAAGATATCCCCTGCTTAACCAGAATTTTGATGGGGATGTTTTTATTATGCTAATTCCATTTTCGAAGGGGGTGCTGACATCGACTCTAGGGTTTTTTAATGTCCAGCAAAACTTCTGAAGTCAAGAAGAATATTGTTAGTATTGCACACAAAAATAATGATATTGAAAGCAAAACATAAACCCAAAAGTATTGATAGGAAGACAAAATATTGCAAGGACGTAATTTTGAAATGCGAGTACAAATTATTTGTAAATGCTTTTGCTGTCCTTTTTCCAGTTGCAAGTTTTGGCACATTCATTGCAACAACATAGCACCCTGCATCCCACTGCTGGACTTCCTCTGACGCTAAACAACATCAGTCCTGGCTGGTCCCTGGATGGAAGACCAGATGTCGTTGGAAGTTGTAAAAAATATATATGTGAAAATAATGTAAATGTGTGAGGAAAAAAAATCTTGAAGGAAAGAAAAACCCAAAATGTACATGTGAAACTTCATGTACTGTATCTGACTTGTTAAAAATGTCACCCTAAAAAAAAAAATCACATGTGATTTGTTCACATGTTCAACCACATGTCCCAAAAACCACATGAATTCTTTAATAGTTTTTCAGGGAGTACATCTCGAGAGATATCGGCTATTGTGCTATACGATAGCTTTTTATGTTTTCAGAGATAGAAGATGAAACTGTAAGCTCAGTGGGATAGGTACAATCAGAACAGGTGCACATCATCAGTGCAATGAAATTATGCAAATGCTTTGTGTTTCCTTTGTACTGATACTCTCGTTCTGTCAGTGTCACTACTCACTAAAACATTTCCCTCCGTTTCACGTCATTGCAACATGCAGTATGTTTTCACACCCTTATCATATGTTGTAACTACATGATTCGTAATTATTGAGAAAGCATAGATCATTGAGAGCAAGAACCTTTAGTGTGCACTGGGAAACCCACCCGTATGATTTAAACAAGTAGCTGCATTAAATAAATCCACTTGAATTGAGATCAACAGTGCTTTGCAAGTCTTGCTTTCATACAGGCGGACCACTGTGAATAAAACCGGCAATTAAAATCACTCAGTGCAGTGGCACCTTAACAGTAACTAGGTATTTTAATCACAACCTTTCCCAGGTCCTGTAGTGGCCCAAAGCACACATCAACTTATCTCTTAAACCTGCTTTCTAATTTCCCACATCTGTCAAAGTCTGCCCAGCTCCCAGTGCAGTCTCCCCCCACTCTTCGCTCTTCCTCCACATAGCCCACTGTTAGGATCTACGGAAAACAACTAATTCATTTCCATCATCAATATTCTCCTCATGAGTGGCTGCAGGGAGGGAGAGGAGCGCCTGGTAAAGGAAATCAGAGTGGTGGAGGCATAAAGCATGGGAGAGGAAAGAGAGAGAGAGAGAGAGAAGGAGAGAGAGAGAAGGAGAGAGAGAGCTCCATGGGTACAGAAAATCTGATTGATGAAAGCATGGGAGAAAAGGAAGAGAGGGACAGAGAGAGAGAGAGAGAGAGCTGTTGCTCTGTTTTCTCCCAGTCCTCTTCCTTGAAAAAAACTGCTGGCGTAAAGGAACTTCTTCTGCCAGCAATTAGAGGGCAGCAGAGGTGCTATGTAATTACCTACACTACGCACTTCCCCCCGCCACTGCCGAAACAAGAAATAACTTGGCTCTGGTCATAAAGAAGGAACGCGCTGAAGAATATTTATAAACACATTATTCAAAGTGATTGCTCACTCCCACTCATTCATGCAGGCCTGTGAAGGAGATTTGCATTGACATGCTGTAAATATTATGGATCTTACTAAATTACAAAACTCTTGCCCTCGGAATTCTTCAAATTACGTTTCAAATGTGCATGGCCATGTTGCAGCTTTTAATGTTTTGAATGGTTCGCAATGAATGTGCATCAGCTTTTGTGAATCAAACCCAGTGCTGCTTTACAATGCTTTTCTCATTCCCAAAATGCCAACAGTCATGCACATTTGCAATCCTGTTGACGCTGATGGTTCGACGCTGTGACAACGTTGCCAAAAGCTTTACTCTGATTCTCTCCCTGTTCCAGTAATGTATCAGATGCTACTTCTACTTCTATTGTTGTTGCCTTTAAAGTGTGTGTGTGTGCGCGTGTGTGTGTGTTTCAATGCTTCAAGTGTGTGTGGAGGCTTTTAAGTGTGTGTGGAGGTTGGCCTTAGGAGCGGTATTACTGTAAGGCTGAAAGAGGAGGCCAGCCTGCAGCAGAAGATCTGTCCCTTTACAATAGCAGGACTTCCAGCATCTGGCATTCTCAGTAAACTGATTATCTATTCTCTCCTGTGCACGCTGCCTCTTTTGTTAGAGAATGAATAGAGGCACGCTTTTAGTCCTTGACACACTGTCATGCTTTAGGGCTGGAGTGCTCCGGTATGCTTAATTAGTATTGGTTCCCACTGTAAGGAAAACAGAAAAATCAATCCTACCCCCAATGAGCCTATTCTAACACACACATATAAACACATGGAGGAAGTATTGTGTGTAATCATGCAATGTAGTTAAATCTCTATTGAGCTTTGCATTGATGGCGCAGATGTTGCAAGACACTGTTCTCTCTCTCAATCTATCTCTCCCTCTCTCCCAAAGCTCTGCCTCCCTGGCCACAGAGTGATGTGCTTTAATCCCACGCTGGCTAGATTACATTAGGAATATCCCCTCATTAATTACAGTGGCTATTGGCAGTACCTGAGTTAAAGCAGATTATAAGGAGTGAAAACAGGCCCCAGAAAGGCTCAGCCAGCACTTTGTCTTCTTCTTTGTTCAACACACCAGCCTGGACTAAGAGCCGCACGTAAGTAGGGAGGTTGGTCAGGGAGGATGCTACCACCTAGCAATCGAAATGTTGCATGTTCAAGTCGTGTCGGGGACAACTGTAGCATACATAATAAGGGTTACGCGGAGAAAATTGAACCCAATGAAATTAAAATGGAGGGCCCATCCTTCAGCAAAATATGTTTAACCTAAACCCTCATTGAATGCTTGAAAAAACAAACAAGTGGCCCTTCCCCTACACCCAAAACAATAATTAAAACAGTAGACAGCAAAGAACATGTCCACCTTCACTTCTTGGACAGACCAGAGCCTTACATATGCAGTTTTACAAACTGTTCTTCGTCCTGTAAGTATTACATGGCAACACAGGAATTTTTATAGTGCACAGGGCTGCGGGCCAGAGGGTTGTGCGTTCACAGACCACCATGGACAGAAGTAGTGGTGGAAAGGACTCCTTTATCGTAAAATCATTGCATGAATCTATCATTGTATTTGCAGGTCCAAGAAGGAAAAAAATGCATTTTGTAAACATTTCATGTAATTCTACGTCATTTGACATATATGCAGAATCTTTTTCAATATTACACATATCACCGGAATTACAGACTAGGAACGGACAGAGAGGTATTCTCCAATGCCAAATCGGTGTGTCTTGTATCTCACAAAACTGTCCCTGTTTGCAAATAATTACATCTGAGACATCATTAGGAATCTGAACATGGTACATTCAAAGGTTAGGTCTACCGATGCAGAAACATTACAATTTTAACTGTTGGCTACTCTTTTTTCTTGGCTTCACCCAAATGAAAGAACATCACAAGTGTATCCCTAAAAGCTGTCTGGGTTTAAACATCTTCTATTGCACAGGAAGTGAATATCTTAATCAATTGATAGTGACAGAATTCGATTACTTCCAAGCAACGTAGAAATGTTCTCTTTGGCTATATTTGGTTGTAGCTCAGCGTCTGAATGTCAAATAAATGAAACAACGATATCCCCATATGCCTCAGAGTCATGTCTTTCCCGAGTATTTTGCAGCTTTTTCTAACACAAAGCATCACGGACCAAAGCTCTGTTATAGATCACTTTATATAATCGGATCCGTTTTACTTTTTTCAAAATCTTAAGCTAACAAGGGGTAAGCGTGTGTTTTTTTTGCCATTTTCTTTCATAAAAAGTAGAGGCTTGGATTTAATTGATCTTAACATCCCTTAATTGACACGGGAGTAGGCTATTTCAGGAGTGCGTGGTTGGTGAAGGAATTGACTGTCAAACAGGTACTGCAGGCCTACACTTTATTTCTTAAATAGGAAGAAATAGGCTCCAACACAAATCCCTCGTTGTTAGTAAAGTCTAATTAAAAGGAAGATAGAGTAAATGAATGATGTTTACTCCAATTTGCCTACTTTCAGCACCATGAGCTGTCCATTTCTGATTGATTGTGCCGTGGCTGCTGATTCAAGTTTCAGCACCACAATGTAAGTTACTTGAATCTGACTTCTTGTGAAGTCAATAACTCTGATAAATAGGCCTACATCATGGGAAGAAACATATTGTTTTTACGAAAATCAATAATAATCTTTCTCCTCTTCGCGCTCGCCTTCTCAAACCGAACAGAACATAGCTGTAGGCTGTCGGATAGGGAATATTTTTTTTGACTAGACCTAATCAAGATAAAAAAATATGAAAAAGTCTTTGACTCTCATCCTGAACTGCCACCGTAGGCCTACACAGCACAGCCATTGGAAAGGCTGCACACAAAACAGTTTTTGATCAGCAAGAGCAGAGCAGGCCGGGGCTCAGGGTTGGAATATCCATTGCAGTGTGTGATGCAGCGATGTTTTCTTTATACCATCCCAGCAGCTATCTTAGATATAGAACTTTTCTCTGTACTTCTCCGGGCATCCACTTCGTAGCATATAACCTATAGGCTATGGATCATTGTTTAAGACCACACTAAATAGTCTATAGGTGCACTTGATATTGCGCGACCAGCGGGGGAATTAGAGATGAGGAGCGGCATCGGGTACACATCAATATAAAGCCTTAATAAGCAACTAATTCCACACTGAGAAATATTACATTTCATCAATTAAAAATGACATGACCCTCCCCTGGACTAGATTTAAAAAATACTAAACCCTCACCTTGAATGAAATTGAAAAACCATGAACCTCCCCTATTTCCCTCCATGTACCCATTATGCACATTTAGATCCATCCCTAATGTAAGGCAATATATCATACTAAATGGAGTGTCACAGATTGACGTACAGAAGAATACGAATTGTCCTGAGACCTTGTTGAGCACACCGAGTCTGACAGCAGTGTGTCTGTGAACAAGCAGGGCCTGTCGGTACAGAACTGGCCACAGGGGGCACTGCAGTATAGACGCAGCTTTAAAACTTCACTTTGCTCTTACTGTGATTAAGAAAGTCTTTATCCTTTAAGAGCTGGTTTATCAGTAACAGGATTAGCTAGTGAGGGTTAATGGATGTGGCTCCCAAACTGGAGTTTAATGCATCTGACATGCAGTATACATAGAGAGTGTAGCAACATCACTCCTACGACCACAACACAGCTAAACCATTAGTAACAATGTTGCCGCTGGCAACCTCCTCAGCAGCCGTAATAGCTCCTGAAAGGTAAAACTAATCCTTTATAATCTTAATTTTCTTCTAAAGCGGCGATTTGATCTTTCAACCGCATTAAGAACACATTTGCCAGCTCTCCCTTGGACATTATTAGACCCAGACACAGGGGATTGATTGCTTCTTTATAAGGCCCAGGTAGAATGACTAAAGCTGGAATCCATGGGAGAAAAATCAAAGCCGAAGCCCATTAGAATGTATCAGAGACACTCTTTCAAACCAAATGAATCATGTTCAAGATCCACATTAAACACACTCCTCTGCAAGCTGTCAAACCTGATTCACGCAAAGGCAGGGGAAAAGGGGGAAAAAAAGGTGTGTAAATATCAAATGAGTCCGAGTGGAAACGCGCGTTGCCATTTGTATGCGTTGCGTGTAAAACCCATTGTGGAGTTCAAAGGTCCTTTACAAATGAGTAAATCACTGCCTTCGGACAAATGAATCAAAGTGTCCAGCTTTTGCTGTGTATGACTAAGTCTTGACAGCTTTGCCTCGCTGTCCTCCACATCAGAGGGATGTAGTGCTACGTTCCACCTGACTTTTTATCACACGATCAGATGCTAGCTCTGATGCTGTTCCATAACACCGCAGCAAAGAAGGCCGATCATTTTCTGACGTCTCAGCACGGCTCATGTGCTTACCTTCACTCTACTTTTTCAAGCAACAGAAATATCATTGGGCTTCATATACTAGCAATTGTTTGGTCAGATTATGATAAATCAAGTTCTTCCAAGAGCCCGGTAAAAAAAAACATCCAAACTTCTCCATTATTGTAGGCCTGTCGTCATAAGTTACCCAACAAATCAATGTTATTCATGATCAAAATATAACTATTCTCAGAGGAATCAAATTAAAGAATAACAGTGAAATGAATCAATTGAGAGGATACAATTTGCTTTACAGTCTGGGTTCAGATTGAGTTACTAAATCTACAGTGTGTCTATACAGTGTACCTACAGTGTGTCTATACAAGATCAGAAAGGCCTACAGAAGCAGTTTGTAAGCCTATGAAATAGCTAAAACATTAGTGAAAAGGAGGGATCCTTAATATCATTTCTACCTCTTCTACCCCTCCTGTGCTCAAAGTAATCCCAAATTTGTAGGTCAAGGTGTAGGCGGCTGTGTCAAATTAAATCAAATTTATTTTGTCACATGCGCCGAAGACAACAGGTGTAGGTCGACTTCACAGTGAAATGCTTACTTACAAGCCCTTAAACAACAATGCAGTTTTACGAAAAATAAGTGTTAAGAAAGTATTTTAAAAAATAGTTAATTAAATATAAAAAAAAATAGAAAAGAAGAAAATAGAAAAATAACAAATAACTAAAGAGCAACAATAAATACAGGGGGTACCAGTACAGAGTCAAAGTGTGGGGGGCACAGGTTATGCAGCAGTGTAAAAGAGGGGGGGGGGACAATGCAAATAGTCTGGGTATCCATTTGATTAGCTGTTCAGGAGTCTTATGGCTTGGGGGTAGAAACTGTTAAGCCTTTTGGACCTAGACTTGGCTCTCCGGTACCGCTTCCCGTACAGTAGCAGAGAGAACTGTCTATGACTAGGGTGGCTGGAGTATATGAAACATTTTAGGGCCTTCCTCTGACACCGCCTGGTATAGAGGTCCTGGATGGCAGGAAGCTTGGCCCCGGTGATGTACCGGGCCGTACACACTACCCTCTGTAGTGCTCTGACCTCTAGTGCTCTGACCTCATAGGCTGTCTCATCGTTGTTGGAGATCAGCCCTACCACTGTTGTGTCGTCAGCAAACTTAATGATGGTGTTGGAGTTGTGCCTGGCCATGCAGTCATGGGTGAACAGGGAGTACAGGAGGGGATTGAGCACGTACCCCTGAGGGGCTCCCGGGTTGTGGGTCAGGGTGGCGGATGTGTTGTTACCTACCCTTACCACCTGGGGGCGACCCATCAGGAAGTCCAGGATCCAGTAGCAGAGAGAGGTATTTAGTCCCAGTGTCCTTAGCTTGGTGATAAGCTTTTAGGGCCCTATGGTGTTGAATGCTGAGCTGTTGTCAAATTGGTTTGCAAATTGGCATGGGTCTAGAGTTTCTGGGATAATGGTGTTGATGTGAGCAATGACCAGCCTTCCAAATCACTTCATGGCTACAAACGTGAGTGCTACGTGTCGGTAGTCAACATCATGACCTTCACACATGTGACATACCCGTCACCTGAAGCCCCCAGATATGCCACCACTCCAGGTACTGTGGATACACCCGGGCAAGAGATTGGACCTCTGCTAATAATATTTCCTCAAACACTCAATCACCCCCATCCTTTCTCTCTTTCTATCGCTGCAACCTCTCTCTCTCAATCTCACTCTCTTTCCTTCCCATATCTTCCCCTTTTCTCATTCCTCTGGCTTTCCTTACTAATCAGATTTCACTCTCCTCTGCCCACCTTCTCCATGATGCAGGCTCTCGCTATACAATCACATAAACTTCTCCTCCGAGACAGTCCCGGCTGATAAAACAGCTGACGTTCAAAGTTCCTCTAGACTCTTTCCTATGCGTATGCTTGTGAGTTCCTACAGGAACGGTTATTTGGATCCTTTATTACATGTGCTGTCCCAAAGTCTGAAGGGCAGGTTTAATATGTGGGTTCTCGGTGTGGGGAAGAGAAGGCATGAGGCACTCTGGAAAATGTTTGGTTTATGAGAGCCTATTTTTAACTCACCCCCCTTATGTACCTCTGAACAGTCTTAATTTGTCAGGGCATGGACGTTCCACAGGAATGCTGGCCAATGTTGACTCCAATGCTTTCCACAGTTGTGTTAAGTTGGCTGGATGCCATTTGGGTGGGTGGACCATTCTTGATACACACAGTAAACTGTTGAGCAAAAAAACAACAACAACAATGGTGCAGTTCTTGACACAAACTGGTGCGCCTGGCACCTACTACAATACCCCGTTCGTAGGCACCCTCTGAATGGTACACATACACAAGCCATGTATCAATTGTCTCAATGCTTTAAAAACCTTATTTAACCTGTCTCCTCCCCTTCATCTACACTGATTTAAGGTGATTTAACAAGTTACATCAACAGGGGTTCATATCTTTTACCTGGATTCACCTGATCAGTCTATGTCATGGAAAGAGCAGTTGTTCTTAATGTTTTGTATATTCAGGGTATACAGGATCAGTGCCAATACCAAATTTACAATGTGCATATAGATACTAGAGTTTTTCAGGGAGATTTGTCCATGTAGGTGGGGTGAGGAGAAAGTGAATGGTAGTAGGATAAATAGTAATTGAGTTACAGTTCATATAAGGAAGTCAATCAATTGAAATAGATCCGTTATGCCCTAGTCTATGGATTTCACATGTCTGGGCAGGGGAGCAGCCATGGGTGGGCTTGGGAGGGCACCGGCAAACCCACTTGTGAGCCAAAAATGGAAATATCATGTTTACAAAAGTATTCAGACCCTTTACGCAGTACTTTGAAGCACCTTTGGCAGTGATTACAGCCTTGTCTTCTTGGCACACCTGTATTTGGGGAATTTCTCAACTTATTCTCTGCAGATCCTCTCAACCGGGTTCTTCCTTTCGGCAGCTGTCTTTCAGGCACTCCGTCCTGAGAGACATGCTGAACATTTTTGTTTTCCATGGACTGTCCTGATTTTTCCGTCTCGATTCATGTTCAGCACGTGCGACGCGTCTCTGTCAGGTTGGATAGGGAGCATTGCTGCACAGCTATTTTCAGGTCCAGAGATGTTCGATTGGATTCAAGTCCAGGCCCTGGCTGGGCCACTCAAGGACATTCAGAGCATTGTCTTGGCTGTCTGCTTAGGGTCGTTGTCCTGTTGGAAGGTGAACCTTCGCTACAGTCTCATGTCCTGAGCACTCTGGAGCAGGTTTTAACCTCTTGACTCTATGGGGGCGCTATTTCATTATTGGAAAGAAAAACGTGCCCGTTTTAAGCGCCATATTTCATCACAAAAAGATGCTCGACTATGCATATAATTGACATCTTTGGAAAGAAAACACTCTGACGTTTCCAAAACTGCAAAGATATTATCTGTGAGTGCCCCAGAACTGATGCTACAGGCGAAACCAAGATGAAACTTCAAACAGGAAATGAGCAGGATTTTTGAGGCTCTGTTTTTCATTGTCTCCTTATATGGCTGTGAATGCGCAAGGAATGAGCCTGCCCGATCTATCGTTTCCCCAAGGTGTCTGCAGCATTGTGACGTATTTGTAGGCATATCATTGGAAGATTCACCATAAGAGACCACATTTACCAGGTGTCCGCCCGGTGTCCTGCGCCGAAATTGGTGCGCAACCCTCAGCTGCAAGTGTTTTTCCATGTGATTCAGAGAAGAAAGCAGGCTTCCACGAACAATATATCAATAAAGAGATATGTGAAAAACACCTTGAGGATTGATTCTAAACAACGTTTGCCATGTTTCAGTCAATATTATGGAGTTAATTTGGAAAAAAGTTCGGCGTTTTGGTGACTGAATTTTCGGTTTGTTTTGGTAGCCAAAAGTGATGTACAAAACGGAACGATTTCTCCTACACAAAGAATCTTTCAGGAAAAACTGAACGTTTGCTATGTAACTGAGAGTCTCCTCATTGAAAACATCCGAAGTTCTTCAAAGGTAAATGATTTTATTTGAATGCTTTTCTGGTTTTTGTGAAAATGTTGCCCGCTAAATGCTACGCTAAATGCTACGCTAAATGCTACGCTAAATGCTACGCTAGCTATCAATACTCTTACACAAATGCTTGTTTAGCTATGGTTGAAAAGCATATTTTGAAAATCTGCGATGACAGTGTTGTTAACAAAAGTCTAAGCTTGAGAGCAAATATATTTATTTCATTTCATTTGCGATTTTCATGAATAGTTAACGTTGCGTTATGCTAATGAGCTTGAGGCTATAAATAGGATCCCGGATCCGGGATTGCTCGATGCAAGAAGTTAATCAAGGATCTCTATGTACTTTGCTCTGTTCATCTTTGCCTTAATCTTGACTAGTTTCCTTGTCCCTGTTGCATGATATTCCTCCAAACCTGACACTTGACATTCAGGCCAAATAGTTCCATCTTGGTTTCATCAGACCAGAGAATCTTGAGTCCTTTATGTGCTTTTTGGCAAACTCCAAACGGGCTGTGATGCGCCTTTTGCTGAGGAGTGGTTTTGGTCTGGCCACTCTACCGGAAAGCCCTGATTGGTGGAGTGCTACTGAGGTGGTTGTCCTTATGGAAGGCTCTCCCTTCTCTCCCTTCTCCACATAGGAACTCTGGAGCTCTGTCAGAGTGACCATCAGGTTCTTGGTCACCTCCCGGACCAATGCCCTTTTTCCCTGATTGCTAAGTTTGCTGGGAGGAAAGCTCCAGAAATAGGTGGTTCCAAAACTTCTTCCATTTAAGAATGATGGAGGCCATTGTGTTCTTGGGGACCTTCAATACTGCAGAAATGATTTGGTACCCTTCCCCAGATCTGTGCATTGACACAATCCTTTCTCTGAGCTATATGGACCATTCCTTCAACCTCGTTTTTGCTCTCTCTGACATGCACTGTCAACTGTGGGACGTTATATAAACTAAAAAGCAGCATTCCCCAAGAGAGGATGGTTTTCACTTCAGCAGTAATAAATTCATGAACTTCTTTGAGGAAAAGATCATGATTATTAGAAAGCAAATTACGGAATCCTCTTTAAATCTGCGTATTCCTTCAAAGCTCAGTTGTCCTGAGTCTGCACAACTCTGCCAGGACCTAGGATCAAGAGAGACACTCAAGTGTTTTAGTACTATATCTCTGTTGAAATCTGTTGAGTCTGACAATTAATCTTAATGGTTGTACAGTCATCTCAAATAAAACTGTGAAGGACCTCGGCGTTACTCTGGACCCTGATCTCTCTTTTGACGAACATATCAAGACTGTTTCAAGGACAGCTTTTTTCCATCTACGTAACATTGCAAAAATCAGAAACTTTGTGTCCGAAAATTATGCAGAAAAATTCATCCATGCTTTTGTAACTTCTAGGTTAGACTACTGCAATGCTCTACTTTCCGGCTACCCGGATAAAGCACTAAATAAACTTCAGTTAGTGCTAAATACGGCTGCTAGAATCCTGACGAGAACCAAAAAATGTGATCATATTATTCCAGTGCTAGCCTCTCTACACTGGCTTCCTGTCAAGGCAAGGGCTGATTTCAAAGATTTACTGCTAACCTACAAAGCATTACATGGGCTTGCTCCTACCTATCTCTCTGATTTCGTCCTGCCGTACATACCTACACGTACGCTATGATCACACGACGCAGGCCTCCTAATTGTCCCTAGAATTTCCAGCAAACAGCTGGAGGCAGGGCTTTCTCCTATAGAGCTCCATTTTTATGGAATGGTCTGCCTACCCATTTGAGAGAGACGCAAACTCGGTCTCAACCTTTAAGACTTTACTGAAGACTCATCTCTTCAGTGGGTCATATGATTGAGTGTAGTCTGGCCCAGGAGTGTGACGGTGAACGGAAAGGCTCTGGAGCAACGAACCGCCCTTGCTGTCTCTGCCTGGCCGGTTCCCCTCTTTCCACTGGGATTCTCTGCCTCTAACCCTATTACAGGGGCTGAGTCACTGGCATACTGGTGCTCTTTCATGCCGTCCCTAGGAGGGGTGCGTCACTTGAGTGGGTTGAGTCACTGATGTGATCTTCCTGTCTGGGTTGGTGCCACCCCCTTGGGTTGTGCCGTGGCAGAGATCTTTGTGGACTATACTCTGCCTCGCCTCAGGATGTTAAGTTGGTGGTTGAAGATATCCCTCTAGTGGTGTGGAGGCTGTGCTTTAGCAAACTGGGTGGGGTTATATCCTTCCTGTTTGGCCATGTCTGGGGGTATCATCGGATGGGGACACAGTGTCTCCTGACCCCTCCTGTCTCGGCCTCCAGTATTTATGCTGCAGTAGTTTGTGTGTCGGTGGGCTAGGGTCAGTTTGTTATATCTGGAGTACTTCTCCTGTCTTATCCGGTGTCCTGTGTGAATTTAAGTATGCTCTCTCTAATTCTCTCTTTTTCTCTTTCTTTCTCTCTCTCAGAGGACCTGAGCCCTAGGACCATGCCTCAGGACTACCTGGCATGATGACTCCATGCTGTCCCCAGTCCACCTGGCCATGCTGCTGCTCCAGTTTCAACTGTTCTGCCTGTGATTATTATTATTTGACCATGCTGGTCATTTGTGAACATTTGAACATCTTGGCCATGTTCTGTTACAATCTCCACCCGGCACAGCCAGAAGAGGACTGGCCACCCCTCATAGCCTGGTTCCTCTCTAGGTTTCTTCCTAGGTTTTGGCCTTTCTAGGGAGTTTTTTCTAGCCACCGTGCTTCTACACCTGCATTGCTTGCTGTTTGGGGTTTTAGGCTGGGTTTCTGTACAGCACTTTGAGATATCAGCTGATGTACAAAGGGCTATATAAATACATTTGATTTGATTTGAAATACATTTGATTTGATATACACAGGTGTGTGCCTTTCCAAATCAGGTCCAATCAATTGCATTTACCATAGATGAATTCCAGTCAAGTTTTAGAAGCATCTTAAGGATGATCAATGGAAACAGGATACACCTGAGCTCAATTTCGAATCTCAAAGCAAAGGGTCTGAATAAATACTTATGTAAATAAGCTATTTCTGTTTTTATCTTTTAATACATTTGCAACAATTTCTAAAAACCTGTTTTCTCTTTGTCATTATGGGGTATTGTGTGTAGATTGATGAGGAATAAAAGTTATTTAATCAATTTTAGAATATGGCTGTAACATAACAAAATGTGAATAAAGTCAAGTCCTTTGAATGCTTTCTGAATGCACTGGATAAATTCCTATGATAATATATACATGTGAACAGGAGTAAATGTGAACAGTAGCAGGATAAAATAGATAGATGCAAGTGGCAATATTTCGGGCCTTTCTCAAACACATTCTGGATGGCTGGGAGGTCACCCCAAGTGATGCACTGGACCATCCGCAACACCCTCTGTTGGGCCTTCCTGGTTTAAGGCGGTGCAGTTGCCATACCAGACGGTGATACAACCAGTCAGGATCTGAGGGGCCATGCAAAATCATTTCAGCCTCCTGAGAGAGAAGAGGCACTGCCGTGCATTCTTCATGACTGTGCTGGTGTGAGAGAACCATGATCAGTCCTCAGTGATGTGGACACCGAGGAACATGAAGCTCTTGACCCTCTCCATTCTCGTCAATGAGGATGGGGGTGTGCAACTGCACTGTTTCCAGGAGTGAAAGATCAGTTCCTTGGTATTGCTGACATTGAGGGAGAGGTTGTGGTCCTGTTACCACACTGCCAGGTCTCTGAACTCCTTCCTTTATACTGTCTCATCGCCTTTGGTGATCAGGCCAACCACCGTTGTTGTGTCATCAGCAAACTTGATGATGGAGTTGTATGTGACCATACATTTGTGAGTGAACAAGGAGTACAGGAGGGGGCTAAGCACACAACCACAGGGGGCCGCCGTGCTGACGGTCCTTGTTGCGGAGGTGTTTTTGCCTACAGTTACCACCTTTGGTCAGCCCGTCAGGAAGTCCAGGATCCAGTTGCAGAGGGGGGTGTTCAGTCCCAGGTCCTGAGCTTGGTGACGAGCTCTGAGCTGTAGTCAATTAACAACATCCTCACATTCAGTACCAGTCAAAAGTTTGGACACACCTACTCATTCAAGTTTTTTTCTCTCTTTATTTTCACTATATTCTACATTGTAGAATAATAGCGAAGTCATCAAAACTATGAAATAACACAAATGGAATCATGTCGTAACCAAAAAAACTGTTAAACAAATCAAAATATATTTTATATGAGATTCTTCAAAGTAGCCACCCTTTGCCTTGATAACAGCGTTGGACACTAAACAATAAAGAACACAATAAAGAAAACCCTAGAATGAGTATGTGCGTCCAAACCTTCGACTGGTACTGTAGGCATGATTTTGTTTCTTGTTTGGAGAGGGCAGAGTGGGGTGCAATTGAGATTGTGTCGTCCATGTTGTTTTTGATGATGGAATCCATATGTATGCCATGTATGCCATGCCTTTCAAAGCACTTCATTATTACAGATGTGAGTGCTACAGTGTGCTCGTCATTATGGCAGTAGGCCTTTGAGTTTTTAGTGACAGGAATGATGGTACACAATTTGAAATGTGGGGATTACAGACTGGGACTAGGAGAGGTTAAGTATGTCTGTGAAGACTCTTGCCAGGTAGTCTGTGAAGACTCTTGCCAGGTAGTCTGTGAATGCCCTGAGGACATCTCGCGCTACGGATATCATCTGGCCCTGCAAACTTACAAATGTTGACCCGTTTGAATACCTTACTCACGTCAGCCTCAGAGAGAGAGATCACCCAGTCCTCCGAATCTGCGGGGGCACTCACACAGGGCTCCAGTATTGTTTTTGTCGAGGCGTGCATAAAAGGCATTGAGTTCGTCTTGTAGTCTTGTAGGGTCTTGTAGTCTGTAATGTACTGTATTCCTTGTCACATGCTTCGAGCATCAGAACTGGTATAATAGGATTCCACCTTGTTCTGATATTTTCCTTTTGCCTGTTTGATGGCTTTGAGGAGGTCGTAGTAGGACTCGTAGCCTTGGGGCCAACTGTGATACCTCTGTGAGCGGTAGCTCTGTGTTTTAGCTTAGCACTTCAGAGTTCATCCGGGGCTTTTGATTGGAGAAGCAGTGAACCTTCCGTGAGGAAAATACATCGTCGATACATTTCCTGATGAAGCTGGTGACAGAGGTGGTTAGCTCATCAATGCTATCGGCGGAGTCCCGGAAAATATTCCAGTCAGTGATAGCAAAGCAGTCCTGCAGCGTAGCCTCTGTTTCAGTCAACCATTTTTCTACAGAGTACTTCACAGGTACTTCCTGTTTGAGCTTTTCTCTGTTAACAGGAAGCAGGAGTATAGTATAGTATTGTTTATATCCTTGTAAAGTTTGGCAATGTGTCAGCTTATTGTTGATGTTGTTGTCATGAGGTGGAAGGTTTTCGGAGCAGTCATGATAACAGATGAAAACTATCTCGGGAGGGAGAAGAATCCCATGTCCTGTCATGTGGGGTATCTTGTCCGAAAGCCATGTTATAGAAAAACAGGATATTGCACTCACAATTGATAGCAAATACGAAATCGGAGTTCATGCAGGGCAGATGAGTTGAAGTCAAACTTGAAGCCAGAATTGAGGTTAGTAGCTGCCAATCTGATGCTCGAAAGTTTTTGTAGATCATAGGAAATTATAGGGATACATTTCATGCAAAAACAATGTTGAGATAAACTGCAAAATAATCACAAAATAGCAAAGTTGGGTCTGAGCATGCAATACAGTATGTCGCCATCTTAATCCATGGGTAAAGGAAATACTGACATGATCTGTTCCTGTCTACTCACTATGAAATGAATGTCTGTTTGTGACGATGCTATGTGTGTGGTGCTATGCTATATGTGTGCTGCTATGTTTGTGGTGCTATACTATGTGTGTGGTGCCATGCTATGTATGTGGTGCTATGCTATGTGTGTGCTGCTATGCTATGTGTGTGCTGAACGCTATGAGTGTTCTGCTATGCTATGTGTGTGGTGCCATGCTATGTGTGTGGTTCTATGCTAAGTGTGTGGTAGAGGAAGGCATAAGAGTAGCCATTGCAACATCACAAGCTCCAAGAGTACCTTTTTAGGTCAATAACACAAAACACAAATTCTCCATCCTCCACTTCTCTACATATTTCACCGCACAGACTCATTCTCCTCAACCCAGACACACAGCAGAGAGAGAGATAATGTGTGGCCAGCCAGCCAGTGGGTCCACTCTCCTCCATCCTCCACTCTGATTAGGCAGTCTACACGTAGCTCGATCACTCATTACACATTCCTCCCCACACCTCCATCCCCAACCTGTTTCCCCCTTTACCAGCAAAGCGCTCCTATGATGTGCTATCATTTACATCGGCACGCCATTCTTTCCCTGAATGGGGATCATAATCGTCCCAGCTTTGCTTTTAATAGCCAAAGTGACAATGTGCTAATGCCTGGTGGGTGTGCTCCTCAATTTGACACCTCTGTGGTCCCGGGTTGAGCGTGGGCAGATGTGCTCGCTGGAGCGCAACCGGTAGAGGCTGGTGTACAGGCTCACTCATTAATGAGACGACGACAAACCTTGCGCACGCCAATTAACGGGACTGAATGGGGTCTTTACATTGGGAGCTTTATAGAGAGAGAGTCAAAGAGTCTGTTCCAGAGAAGGGTTCGTAGAGGATACACAGTGAATGCGTTCAGAGAAAAACATCTTACACGCAGGCTTGCAAAGGCAGTTTGGTTTGTAATGAATAAACAAGGTGACAGTGGTGTCACTCTTAGGGAGGTGGAATTTTGTTATTAATTAGGGAGAACGTGGAATTATTTCAAATTTGTTTGTGAATATATGCACGAGTGAAGCTACTCTATTTAAGCAAATCACGGTCAAGGGACGCAACTCTACAGAGTAAGTCAACAACAGAGAAGTGTTATGTATGAAATTGACATGAAGGAAAGAGTCGTAAGACATCCAATAGCACCAATTTTATTTTTATTTTTATTTTATTTATTTATTTCACCTTTATTTAACCAGGTAGGCTAGTTGAGAACAAGTTCTCATTTGCAACTGCGACCTGGCCAAGATAAAGCATAGCAGTGTGAACAGACAACACAGAGTTGCACATGGAGTAAACAATTAACAAGTCAATAACACAGTAGAAAAAAAAGAAAAAGAGTCTATATACATTGTGTGCAAAAGGCATGAGGAGGTAGGCGAATAATTAGAATTTTGCAGATTAACACGGGAGTGATAAATGATCAGATGGTCATGTACAGGTAGAGATATTGGTGTGCAAAGAAGCAGAAAAGTAAATAAATATAAACAGTATGGGGATGAGGTAGGTAAAATTGGGTGGGCTAATTGCCGATAGACTATGTACAGCTGCAGCGATCGGTTAGCTGCTCAGATAGCAGATGTTTGAAGTTGGTGAGGGAGATAAAAGTCTCAAACTTCAGCGATTTTTGCAAATCGTTCCAGTCACAGGCAGCAGAGAACTGGAACGAAAGGCGGCCAAATGAGGTGTTGGCTCTAGGGATGATCAGTGAGATACACCTGCTGGAGCACGTGCTACGGGTGGGTGTTGCCATCGTGACCAGTGAACTGATATAAGGCGGAGCTTTACCAAGCATGGACTTGAAGATGACCTGGAGCCAGTGGGTCTGGCGACGAATATGTAGCGAGGACCAGCCGACTAGAGCATACAGGTCGCAGTGGTGGGTGGTATAAGGTGCTTTAGTAACAAAACGGATGGCACTGTGATAAACTGCATCCAGTTTGCTGAGTAGAGTGTTGGAAGCTATTTTGTAGATGACATCGCCAAAGTCGAGCATCGGTAGGATAGTCAGTTTTACTAGGGTAAGTTTGGCGGCGTGAGTGAAGGAGGCTTTGTTGCGGAATAGAAAGCCGACTCTAGATTTGATTTTAGATTGGAGATGTTTGACATGAGTCTGGAAGGAGAGTTTACAGTCTAGCCAGACACCTAGGTACTTATAGATGTCCACATATTCTAGGTCGGAACCATCCAGGGTGGTGATGCTAGTCGGGCGTGCGGGTGCAGGCAGCGAACGGTTGAAAAGCATGCATTTGGGTTTACTAGCGTTTATAAGCAGTTGGAGGCCACGGAAGGAGTGCTGTATGGCATTGAAGCTCGTTTGGTGGTTAGATAGCACAGTGTCCAAGGACGGGCCGGAAGTATACAGAATGGTGTTGTCTGCGTAGAGGTAGATCAGGGAATCACCCGCAGCAAGAGCAACATCATTGGTATATACAGAGAAAAGAGTCGGCCCGAGAATTGAACCCTGTGGCACCCCCATAGAGACTGCCAGAGGACCGGACAGCATGCCCTCCGATTTGACACACTGAACTCTGTCTGCAAAGTAGACAGTGTAATATGAAAGGGACTTGTCATTGGCTAGCAGTGTACCTATCGACAACACCTGCTTGAGAATTTTACAGATTGACGTTCAAGATACAGTGGGGTCCGAAATGATTGACTCCCTTGATATGAGCAAAAAAAATCACTGCATATAATGAATAATTCAAATACTGACCTTCGTTTTATGCTCCACAAAATGTGGAAATTCTATTATTTTATACCAAGAGATTTTGTTTAACAATTAATATATTTTCTTCTCAAAAAGGTAGGGATCAAGACACTGACACCCCTGTTTTCAATACCTAACCTTGCAAGGATAACGGCACTGAGATTTATTCTAAAATATTTGGTGAGTTGGAGACCACATTGGGAGAGATCTAATACCATTCCTCTATACAGAAGAGATACACGTTTTTCTCTCATGATTAGAAACAGGGGGTCAGTTTAGACCAGTATTTGGCTGAGCTGAACACACTGAGCAAAACGTGTGAATTTGAAAATCTGAAAGACTCACTAGTGAAAGACATGATAGTCTGTGGCAAAATTGATAATGGACTCAAGGAGAGATTTGTCACGGCCGTTGGAAGTACTGGACCAAGGTGCAGCATGGTGAACGTACATATTATTTTTATTAGAAAAGACGCCAAACCAAACAAACAAACAAACAAACAAACAAACAAACAAACAAACAAACAAACAAAACCAAAACCAAAACCAAAACCAAAACCCGAACCGTAACGCTAACAGCTATGTGACATAAACAAAGTCAACTTTCCACAGAGACAGGTGGGAAAGGGCTACCTAAGTATGGTTCTCAATCAGAGACAACGATAGACAGCTGTCCCTGATTGAGAACCCTACCCGGCCAAACATAGAAATACAAATAATAGAACATAGAATACCCACCCCAAATCACACCCTGACCTAACCAAATAGAGACATAAAAAGGATCTCCAAGGTCAGGGCGTGACAAGATTGCTGCGACAAGATTGCTGCGTGAGCAAGATATAACTTTGGATAAAGCAGTGAATATGTGTCGAGCAGCTGAAACCACCAGAGCACAAGCTAAAGAGCTGCGCAGGGATGAGACGTCAGTGCATGCAGTAAAAAAAGAGGAGCACCACACACAACGCGGGGCGGCAGGGTAGCCTAGTGGTTAGAGCGTTGGACTAGTAACCGAAAGGTTGCAAGTTCAAATCCCCGAGCTGATAAGGTACAAATCTGTCGTTCTGCCCCTGAACAGGAAGTTAACCCACTGTTCCTAGGGCGTAACTGACTTGCCTAGTAAAATAAAGGTTAAAAAAAACAGCTTACAAAACAAAACGTACCAGTCAAAGGTAGCTGCATAGTAACTTTACAGCACAAAGGAAAACAGTTCAGAGCACAGCTGCTGATTGTGGAAAAGAGTGTACAGCCTATTCTAGGAATCAATGCATGTGAAAAGCTCAATTTCTTGAAAAGAGTGAATGTATTGTGGAAAAGAGTGTACAGCCTATTCTAGGAATCAATGCATGTGAAAAGCTCAATTTCTTGAAAAGAGTGAATGTAGTGACATCACAGAATCGCTACTGGCTGAGTATGAGGATGTGTTTGAGGGTCTTGGATGTTTACCAGGAGAACACAAAATACGTACTGATGACAAAATGAATTCAGTTGTGCATGCTCAAAGAGGAACTCGGACGCATAGGAAAAGATGGACGTTGTCACAGAAATGGATGAAACTACAGACTGGGTAAGCTCACTGGTTATTGTGGTGAAAAAGAACGGCGATCTCAGGATATGTCTAGACCCGAGAGATCTTAACAAAGCAATCAAGAGAGAGCATTTCAAGTTGCCAACCAGAGAAGAGATAATATCGCAGTTTGCTTGTGGTTCAGTAAGCTTGATGCCTCATCAGGATTCTGGCAAATGAAGCTAGATGATGCAAGCTCAAGGCTATGCACATTCAACACACCTGAAGGCAGGTACAGATTTCTTCATCTACCATATGGGATTCTCTCTGCGCCAGAGGTCTACCACAAGACAATCCTCATGATCTTCGAGCACATTCCAGGAGTGGAAACTATGATGGATGACATAATTGTCTGGGGGTCCACAAAAGAAGAACACGATGCGAGAGTGAGACAAGTACTGGACCTGACACGGAAAATCAACCTAAAACTAAACAAGGACAAATGTGAGTTTGGTGTGAAAACACTTACCTTCATGGTAGACTTTCAGAGGACAGAGTCAAACCAGGCCAGAGGAAAATATCAGCCATCAACAACATGGATGCCCGAAGAACAAGGACGATGTGAGACGCTTCATGGGCATGATCACCTACCTTGCAAAGTTCATACCTCGACTCTCAGCACAGTCCGCTCCACTCAGATGTCTTTGGGAACAGAAAACTGAATGGGAATGGTCCCATGAACAGGAAAACTGCTTCAAAAACCTAATGAAGACAATCACAGAAGAGCCAGTGCTCAGGTTCTATGATCCAGAGAAAAGCACAATGATTTCTGCAGACGCATCACAGTTTGGCCTGGGAGCAGTTCTTCTGCAACAGCATGACGACACATGGCAACCCGTCGCTTATGCATCCAGAGCCTTGACAGGGTATGCACAAATAGAGAAAGAATAGAGAAAGAGAAAGATCTACTGGCGAGCACATACCCTTGCGAAAGGTTTCACCAATACGTCTACGGATGAGACTTCAAAGTAGAAACCGACCACAAACCTTTGGTGTCAATCATGTCTAAGCCACTGAATGGTTGTACAATGAGAATTTAGAGAATGTTGATCGGACTGCAGAAGTATGATGTGAAGATGATCTATACCCGGGAAAGTTCATGTTCGCCGCCGACACTCTTTCTCCAGCTTCGACACACCGAAGCACACTGAGATTCAGGCCTACGTCAACATGATCGCAGCATCACTTCCTGTGTCTTCTGAGAGAATGGAGCAGTTCAAAAGAGAGACCGCAGCTGCCCAAACAATGACAGAGTTGAAAGAAACAACACTGATAGAATGGCCTGCACAGAAAAAACAACTGTCCAAGGAGAATACAGGATTACTGGATGTGCAGAGCAGAGCTAACCGTTGTGGATGACATTGTGTTCAAATGCAAGATTGTCATTCCCATGACACTACGCAAATGCTAAAGAAAATACACGAGGGCCACTTGGGCGAGGAGAAATGCAAACGACGAGCACGATAAGTAATGTACTGGCCAAGAATGAACCAGGAAATCAGCCAGACCACTGCTTCATGTGAACTGTGTTTGACCTACAGGCAAAAGCAGCAAGTAGAGCCGTTAATGCCTCATCCAGTACCCATCAGACCCTACTACAGTAGTAAAACAAATTGTCAAAGGTCTGATGAAAAAGGCACACGATGGAAAGGAGGGTTTCCCAAAGAATCTGATGATCTACCGCAGCGCACTTCTGCAGAACGGACTTTCACCTGCACAAATGTTGAGGGGACGTCACATCAGAACCAACCTAACCATCCATGAGGACTTGCTAACACCCAGAGGTGCTCACAAAGTCAAACTCGCGAAGGATAAACAGAAAGACAAACAAAAACAGCGACATGACAAAAGTGCAAGACACTTACCTGAACTGAAACCTGGAGATCATGTACGACTCCGAGACATCACTATAGGAACCTGGATGCAGCAAGTGTGTGTGCAGAAAGAAGTTGCACCGCGATCCTATGAGATCCAAACGGAGCATGGGTCACAACTGAGATGAAACAGAGTGGATCTAAGGCTTCAGCCATTCACTCAACGGACTGAGGATCATCAGGAGGATACTGCTGAAGCGTCAAATGCCTTTAGCAATGGACAATTCAGTCAGAACCCCCTGACTGACAATGAACGCTGTTTAACTGTTTCAGGAAGCACTTCAGCAGAACGACCAAAAAGGACTGTCAGAGCCCCTGAAAGGCTTATTGAGAATTGCTAAAGAAAAGAAAAAAAGGGGAACCTGGACTGAATGTTTTGTTTATGTGAAAAGAAATAGAGCCACATCAGAGTACTGTTGGACAGACTATATTGAGTTGAAAAACAGAATAAATGAATTTAAAAAATTGGGGGAAAGAAATGTGTGTTATTGAAAATTGCCAAAATTCACCCAACTTATTGTGGGAAGCTTGTGGAAGGCTACCCGAAACATTTGACCCAAGTTAAACTATTTAAAGGCAATACTACCAAATACTAATTAATGTGTATGTAAACTTATGACCCACTGGGAATGTGATGAAAGAAATAAAAGCTGAAATAAATAATTCTCTCTACTATTATTCTGACATTTCACATTCTTAAATTAAAGTGGTGATCCTAACTGACCTATGACAGGGAATCTTTACTAGGATTAAATGTCAGGAATTGTGAAAACTGAGTTTAAATGTATTTTTCTACGGTGTATGTAAACTTCCGACTTCAACTGTATATGTAGCTGTCACGCCCTGATCATAGAGAGCCCTCGGGTTTCTCCATGTTGTTTTAGGTCAGGTCGTGACTAGTTTTTTTAGGTATTATATTTCTATGTTGGTGTGTGTGTGTGTATGGTTCCCAATTGGAGGCAGCTGATATTCGTTACCTCTAATTGGGGATCATACTTAGTGTGTCCTTTTTCCCACCTGCTATGTGGGATATTGTTGTGTATGAGTGCCTATGTGTGCTACATATTTCACGGTCATTACGGATTTGTTGTTTTGGAAGTCTCACTATCATTAAAATGTGGAACTCTACTCACGCTGCGCCTTGGTCCAATTATTCATACGACGGTCGTAACAGCAGCAGACATTTTAGTCAGGGTTGTAGGGCTCCCTTACTTTATTCAAGTTGATAATACACGGAGCTGGTAAAACTATTTCTAGAAAATGAATTATAATAAATTCTAAATAGACTTACATTTAATTACCACTAAAATCCCATGAAAAACATTAGAATGACAAACTCAAATATATAGCCTATGTATAGCAGCCTATAAGTAGGTAAATGGTAGTTTCTTCCCTGTCTTCCCTCTGGCGGTGGCGAGAATGATGAACAACTGTAGGCTGTGTGAGCACTGCTAAGGCCCGTCAGAGTCTTGACCACTTTGGCCAATCAAAACATTGAAAAAAGGTCACCAGCAGATTATATCCAGCCTTATAAACAGTATGAGAAGCCGTCTGTTCACAACGTCCGCAGCCAACCTGGACACTAAATTGAATATGATGTGTTATGTTTTGTATGGTAGGTATTCATTTGTGGATGTCCGTCACCCATTTTCGGATAAGCAGACCGGGGCCAGCTCAGTCCAAGTACACACACCTGATATTTCAGAAAAACATCCTGGAGAGACACAGCTGGACAATGCTTCTCCCTCCTGTGCGCCTCCACCAACAATGGCTTTAGGGACTTTGTTCACAGGATGGGAGAACATGCGACAAGCGAGCCGAGACCACTGCATAACTTGTTTATATCTCCAGTGCTTGAGTTGGGCACGAGCTCATCGGAGCTGAGTATCGGCACCTCAGATTCACTATTGATTGAGCTTCTGTTCCTCTTATAGAATATATGAGTTCAAAAGTATCGTGGAGCTCCTGCACCTAAATATAAACAATACTTGCACATAAAATGAATCTATTTCAATCCAAGTCAAGCATTGTTCCCTGTAGCTCGGTGGAGTGTGAGAGGTGGTTTATTCACATGAACCTTATCACACAATGGGATCTCGGATCCAAATGTTAAAGAAACTTCACAGACCACCTCTTGTTACGGTGACACTGTTCTGCTGAGGAAACCCAAACCACCTTTAAAGGCCAAGGATTCTGACCCTTTCTGGAAGTTGCTGTGGCTTGGTATGTCAGTTGGAATTGGAAAAGTGAAATGGGCCAAGTTATAGGTAATAATGCATTTAGGTTCTAGTTTATTGAGATGAATGAATGCACCATACCAAAAGCTTGATTTTATTACTGTTTTAAAACTCATTTCCTGCAATTCTACAAAGCCAGATAGTAGAGGGGTACAACAACGCCGGTTCCGGTTGGAGCGAGCGGCCGCATCTACACTTCGGTCCGCAGGTAGTATAACTTTTTATAACTTTTCATTACATTTCGTTATAGTACAACGGTTTGATTTGTCTAATCTTAGCAATTTCTTCTTAGCCAGCTACATAGCCGTCCTTGTATCAACGACAATTGCATAATTATCGTATTTCGTCGTCCTAACGTATCTGCCCAGCAGCTAGCTAAGCAGCTAAGCAGCTAGCTAACATCCACTGTCCACTAGCACTGTAGTAACTATTACACTCAACTGAACGACTCGATTAGCGTAGTGTCAGCTAGCTACATAGTTGTCTTCGTATCCAAGATAATTGTGCAGTTTAGAGTGTGTAGACTTAGAGTGATTATCTTAATTTACCGAGGTTAGCTAGCCAGCTATTTGTCGTCCTTAACGTAGGAAATGCTGCTAGCTAGCTAGCCAACAGCTAGCCAACCTCTACCGAATTGAACTCCAACTACCCGGTCAACATTCCGCGTCGTTCCACAGGTAGTATCACATTTTCATTTCACTTCATTACAGTACAACGGTTTGATTTGTTTGATCGTAGCTAGCCAGCTACATAGCCGTCTTTGTATCTAAGACAATTGTGTAGTCTAGAGCGATTTTCTAGGTTAGCTTTCTAGGTTAGCTGGCCAGCTATTGTCGTTCTTCTACTGTTTGAATAGCAGCACCGTAGTAACTATTACAGTACAACGGTTTGTTTTGTTTGATCGTAGCTAGCTAGATACATAGCCGTCTTTGTATCTAAGACAATTGTGTAGCCTAGAGCGATTTTCTAGGTTAGCCAGCCAGCTATTGTCGTTCTTTTAAGTAACGGAACGCAATCAACCTTGCTAGCTAGCCAGCTAGCCCCCGAATAGCACCACTGTAGAAACTATTACACTCGACGGAACGACTTGATTAGTGTAGTGTCAACATCGCAGCCACTACCAGCTAGCCTACTCCAGCAGTACTGTTTCATTTCAATCATTTTAGTCAATAAGATTCTTGCTACGTAAGCTTAACTTTCTGAACATTCGAGACGTGTAGTCCACTTGTCATTCCAATCTCCTTTGCATTAGCGTAGCCTCTTCTGTACCCTGTTAACTATGTGTCTATCTATCCCTGTTCTCTCCTCTCTGCACAGACCATACAAACGCTCCACACCGCGTGGCCGCGGCCACCCTAATCTGGTGGTCCCAGCGCGCACGACCCACGTGGAGTTCCTGGTCTCCGGTAGCCTCTGGACTGCCGATCTGCGGCCAACAAGGCAGAGTTCATCTCAGCCTATGCCTCCCTCCAGTCCCTCGACTTCCTGGCACTGACGGAAACATGGATCACCACAGATAACACTGCTACTCCTACTGCTCTCTCTTCGTCCACCCACGTGTTCTCGCACACCCCGAGAGCTTCTGGTCAGCGGGGTGGTGGCACCGGGATCCTCATCTCTCCCAAGTGGTCATTCTCTCTCTCCCCTTACCCATCTATCTATCGCCTCCTTTGAATTCCATGCTGTCACAGTTACCAGCCCTTTCAAGCTTAACATTCTTATCATTTATCGCCCTCCAGGTTCCCTCGGAGAGTTCATCAATGAGCTTGATGCCTTGATAAGCTCCTTTCCTGAGGACGGCTCACCTCTCACAGTCCTGGGCGACTTTAACCTCCCCACGTCTACCTTTGACTCATTCCTCTCTGCCTCCTTCTTTCCACTCCTCTCCTCTTTTGACCTCACCCTCTCACCTTCCCCCCTACTCACAAGGCAGGCAATACGCTCGACCTCATCTTTACTAGATGCTGTTCTTCCACTAACCTCACTGCAACTCCCCTCCAAGTCTCCGACCACTACCTTGTATCCTTTTCCCTCTCGCTCTCATCCAACACTTCCCACACTGCCCCTACTCGGATGGTATCGCGCCGTCCCAACCTTCGCTCTCTCTCCCCCGCTACTCTTTCCTCTTCCATCCTTTCATCTCTTCCCTCTGCTCATACCTTCTCCAACCTTTCTCCTGACTCTGCCTCCTCAACCCTCCTCTCTTCCCTTTCTGCATCCTTTGACTCTCTATGTCCCCTATCCTCCAGGCCGGCTCGGTCCTCCCCTCCCGCTCCGTGGCTCGATGACTCATTGCGAGCTCACAGAACAGAGCTCCGGGCAGCCGAGCGGAAATGGAGGAAAACCCGCCTCCCTGCGGACCTGGCATCCTTTCACTCCCTCCTCTCTACATTTTCCTCCTCTGTCTCTGCTGCTAAAGCCACCTTCTACCACTCTAAATTCCAAGCATCTGCCTCTAACCCTAGGAAGCTCTTTGCCACCTTCTCCTCCCTTCTGAATCCTCCTCCCCCTCCCCCCCCCTCCTCCCTCTCTGCAGATGACTTCGTCAACCATTTTGAAAAGAAGGTCGACGACATCCGATCCTCGTTTGCTAAGTCAAACGACACCGCTGGTTCTGCTCACACTGCCCTACCCTGTGCTCTGACCTCTTTCTCCCCTCTCTCTCCAGATGAAATCTCGCTTCTTGTGACGGCCGGCTGCCCAACAACCTGCCCGCTCGACCCTATCCCCTCCTCTCTCCTCCAGACCATTTCCGGGGACCTTCTCCCTTACCTCACCTCGCTCATCAACTCATCCCTGACCGCTGGCTACGTCCCTTCCATCTTCAAGAGAGCGAGAGTTGCACCCCTTCTGAAGAAACCTACACTCGATCCCTCCGATGTCAACAACTACAGACCAGTATCCCTTCTTTCTTTTCTCTCCAAAACTCTTGAACGTGCCGTCCTTGGCCAGCTCTCCCTCTATCTCTCTCAGAATGACCTTCTTGATCCAAATCAGTCAGGTTTCAAGACTAGTCATTCAACTGAGACTGCTCTTCTCTGCATCACGGAGGCGCTCCGCACTGCTAAAGCTAACTCTCTCTCCTCTGCTCTCATCCTTCTAGACCTATCGGCTGCCTTCGACACTGTGAACCATCAGATCCTCCTCTCCACCCTCTCCGAGTTGGGCATCTCCGGCGCGGCCCACGCTTGGATTGCGTCCTACCTGACAGGTCGCTCCTACCAGGTGGCGTGGCGAGAATCTGTCTCCTCGCCACGCGCTCTCACCACTGGTGTCCCCCAGGGCTCTGTTCTAGGCCCTCTCCTATTCTCGCTATACACCAAGTCACTTGGCTCTGTCATAACCTCACATGGTCTCTCCTATCATTGCTATGCAGACGACACACAATTAATCTTCTCCTTTCCCCTTCTGATGACCAGGTGGCGAATCGCATCTCTGCATGTCTGGCAGACATATCAGTGTGGATGACGGATCACCACCTCAAGCTGAACCTCGGCAAGACGGAGCTGCTCTTCCTCCCGGGGAAGGACTGCCCGTTCCATGATCTCGCCATCACGGTTGACAACTCCACTGTGTCCTCCTCCCAGAGCGCTAAGAACCTTGGCGTGATCCTGGACAACACCCTGTCGTTCTCAACCAACATCATGGCGGTGGCCCGTTCCTGTAGGTTCATGCTCTACAACATCCGCAGAGTACGACCCTGCCTCACCCAGGAAGCGGCGCAGGTCCTAATCCAGGCACTTGTCATCTCCCGTCTGGATTACTGCAACTCGCTGTTGGCTGGGCTCCCTGCCTGTGCCATTAAACCCCTACAACTCATCCAGAACGCCGCAGCCCGTCTGGTGTTCAACCTTCCCAAGTTCTCTCACGTCACCCCGCTCCTCCGCTCTCTCCACTGGCTTCCAGTTGAAGCTCGCATCCGCTACAAGACCATGGTGCTTGCCTACGGAGCTGTGAGGGGAACGGCACCGCAGTACCTCCAGGCTCTGATCAGGCCCTACACCCAAGCAAGGGCACTGCGTTCATCCTCCTCTGGCCTGCTCGCCTCCCTGCCATTGAGGAAGTACAGTTCCCGCTCAGCCCAGTCAAAACTGTTCGCTGCTCTGGCCCCCAATGGTGGAACAAACTCCCTCACGACGCCAGGACAGCGGAGTCAATCACCACCTTCCGGAGACACCTGAAACCCCACCTCTTCAAGGAATACCTAGGATAGGATAAGTAATCCTTCTCACCCCCCCCCTTAATGACTTAGATGCACTATTGTAAAGTGGCTGTTCCACTGGATGTCAGAAGGTGAATTCACCAATTTGTAAGTCGCTCTGGATAAGAGCGTCTGCTAAATGACTTAAATGTAATGTAAATGTAATGATTTATGTTCGCAACTTGGTCAATTGATTTGATAGCATGTATAAGCTATGCAAATTATTTTATACGAACTGATAGTTAATCTCTCTGTTCTTTTTTTATTCTGTAATAGGGTATGCTGTAATCATGTGTTCAAGCTAATCAAATCAAAGTGTCACACCCTGATCTGTTTCACCTGTCTTTGTGCTTGTCTCCCCACCCCCTCCAGGTGTCGTGTAGCCATACAGACTTCAACTGTATGTCTAAACAAAAGACTCATCTTTTCCAGATGACCCATTAAGTTAGCCGGGTGTGTGGGGGGGTGATTTCAGCCATCTATTGTATTTCATGAATGTGTACATGTTTAGACTGTAGTAGCCCATCCACCTAGCTAGATGTGGCTGGGGGGGGGGGGTTACAGCATTTCTTTCACGTGACCAATCAATTTAGATAAGAGTGTCTGGGTAAGCGTCATTGCCAGGCATAAACCAATTGTCCACAGCAGGGGCCTCGGTCTGGCTCTGATGCCAAGGAGCCAGAACCGGCTGATACCCTAATACACATTGAAAGGGAGTAAGGTTATTGGAGGAGTGACGTAGCGAGTTCTGAGCCATCTCTGCCCAGGGCACGAACTTCGCCCACTCCCCCGGCCGATCCTGGCAATAAGACCGCAGAAACCTACCCACATCCTGGTTAACTCTCTCCACCTGCCCATTACTCTCAGGGTGAAAACCTGAGGTAAGACTAACCGAGATCCCCAGACGCTCCATGAATGCCTTCCAGACCCTTGATGTGAACTGGGGACCCCGATCAGACACTATATCCTCAGGCACCCCATAGTGCCGGAAAACGTGTGTAAACAGGGCCTCTGCAGTTTGTAAGGCCGGAGGGAGACCGGGCAAAGGGAGGAGATGACAGGACTTTGAAAACCGATCCACAACGACCAGGATCGTGGTGTAACCCTGTGAAGGTGGAAGATCAGTCAAAAAATCCACCGACAGGTGCGACCACGGCCGTTGAGGAACGGGTAGAGGTTGTAGCTTACCTCTGGGCAGGTGTCTAGGAGCCTTGCACTGGGCGCACACCGAGCAGGAAGAAACATAAATCCTCACGTCCTTAGCTAAAGTGGGCCACCAGTACCTCCCTTCAAGACAGCGCATCGTCCGACCTATCCCAGGATGACCAGAGGAGGGTGATGTGTGAGCCCAATATATCACTAGGTCGTGGACAGCAGACGGAACGTACAGACGACCAGCTGGACACTCAGGGGGAGAAGGCTCTGCACGTGACGCCCGCTCAATGTCCGCATCCAGCTCACACACTACAGGCGCCACCAGACACGAAGCTGGGAGTATGGGAGTGGGATCCATGGACCGCTCCTCTGTGTCATACAGCAGAGACAATGCGTCTGCCTTAATGTTCTGGGAGCCTGGTCTGTAAGAAAGTGTAAACACAAAACGAGTGAAAAACATGGCCCACCTTGCCTGGCGAGGATTCAATCTCTTCGCCTGCCGGATGTACTCCAGATTGCGGTGGTCAGTCCAGATGAGAAAAGGGTGTTTAGCCCCCTCAAGCCAATGCCTCCACACCTTCAAAGCGTCTACGACAGCTAACATCGGTTCCCCACATCATAGTTTCACTCCGCCGGGCTGAGCTTCTTCGAAAAGAAAGCACAGGGGCGAATCTTCAGTGGTGTACCCGAATGCTGAGAGAGCACTGCTCCTATCCCAGCTTCGGATGCGTCCACCTCCACTATGAATGGCAAAGAGGGATCCGGATGAGCCAGCACAGGCACCGAGGTAAACAGAGTCTTCAGGTGCTCAAAAGCTCTGTTCGCCTCAGCCGACCACTGCAAGCGCACCGGGCCCCCCTTTAGCAGTGAGGTAATGGGAGCTGCCACCTGACCAAAACCCCGGATAAACCTCCGGTAGTAATTGGAAAACCCCCAAAAAACGCTGCAACTCCTTTACCGTGGTTGGAGTCGGCCAATTACGCACGGCTGTAATGCGGTCGCTCTCCATCTGCACTCCTGAAGTGGAAATCCGATGCCCTAGGAAGGAGATGGATTGTTGGAAAAACAAGCATTTCTCAGCCTTGACATATAGATCATGCTCCAACAGGCGACCAAGCACCCTGCGCACCAGGGACACATGCTCGGCACGTGTAGCAGAGTATATCAGAATATCATCGATATACACCACTACACCCTGCCCGTGCAGGTCCCTGAAGATCTCATCTACAAATGATTGGAAAACTGATGGAGCATTCATCAACCCATATGGCATGACCAGGTACTCATAATGACCTGAGGTGGTGCTAGATCCAATGGATCCTGAGATCCAATTTTGCGAAAAAACGTGCCCCGTGCATTGACTCGTATTGATCAGAGCTAGCGGGTAACTATATTTCACTGTGATTTTATTAAGACCTCGATAATCAATGCACGGGCGTAAACCGCCATCCTTTTTTTTCACAAAAAAGAAACTCGAAGAGACGGGTGAAATGGATGGCTCAATGAACCCCTGATGCAGGGATTCAGAGACATATGTCTCCATAGCCTCCGTCTCCGCTTGCGACAGGGGATACACGTGACTCTTGGGATATGCAGCGTCTACCAGGAGATCTATCGCACAATCCCCCGTCTTTTTACAGAAGGCGAGAGCCAAATCGGCATATTCGGGGGAATGCGCACGGTGGAGACCTGATCTGGACTTTCCACCGTAGTAGCACCAACGGAAACCCCTAAACACCTACCTGAGCATTCTCGCGACCACCCCGTGAGAGCCTTCTGTGGCCAAGAAACAGTGGAGTTATGACAAACTAACCAGGGTAGGCCTAGCACCACAGAATACGCAGGAGAATCAATAAGGAAAAGACTAATCTTCTCTTTGTGACCCTCCTGCGTTATCATACACAAAGGTGCGGTTACCTCCCTGATAAACCCTGACCCTAATGGTCGACTATCTAAGGCATGAATAGGGAAAGGCATATCCACAGGAACAATAGGGATCCCTAAACTATGAGCTAGACTTTTATTAATACAATTCCCAGCCGCACCTGAATCTACTAGCGCCTTATACTGGGAATGCAGTGAAAAATCAGGAAAAGAGACAGAGACAAACATTAGTGCAGCAGAGGGCTCTGGATGAGAATGGTGCCTACTAACCTGGGGTGACGCCAGAATGCCCTGCCTGCCCTCTCTATTCCCAGAGGAACCAACCCGGCACCGACCAGCAGTGTGCCCTCTGCGACCTTGAATGATGCTCGAGCGGGAACCCCCTCCGGTCTCCCTGCGCACCATCCCTCCCAATTCCATAGGTTCGGGAGAGAGGGTGCGGGAGGATGGAACAACCAGACCCCGATCTAGACGTCCACGAGTAGCCAGCATGTTGTCCAGCTTGATGGACATGTCCACCAGCTGGTTGAAGGTGAGGGTGGTGTCTCTACAGGCCAGCTCCCGACGGACGTCCTCGCGTACAAAGGTAATGGTCGATCAGGGCCCTGTCGCTCCATCCAGCGCCGGCAGCCAAGGTCCTAAACTCCAAAGCAAAATCCTGTGCACTCCTCGTCTCCTGCCTCAGATGATAGAGGAGCTCACCCGCTGCTTTGCCTTCAGGTGGGTGATCGAATACTATCCGGAATTGGTGGGTGAACTCCTCAAAATGGTCCAACGCCGCATCCTCCCTTCTACACACAGCGCTGGCCCATTCCAGGGCTTTCCTGGTGAGGCATGAGACGAGGGCGTAACTCTTCTCACGGTCAGATGGTACTGGGGAGGCCGTGGCTAGATATAAATTCAGCTTAAGGAGGAAACCCTGGCAGCCGGCAGTATCTCCGTTGTATCCCGTAGGTAGGGATAAATGGATCTTCGATTCCGGAGAGGAAAAAACGTTCATGGGAGATTCCGGTTGTGGTGGTGGTGGCGCTGGAGAAACGCCCTGTCTCTCCCAGTGATCCATGACGGAGCTGATAACATCAAGCTCCCTCGCTTGTTCCTGAACGCATTCCTCCAGGTCCATGGGCATAGTGTCCTCTCCTGCTGACTTCATATATATTGGTCAGAGATTCTGTCAGGCATAGGTGTATAGGTGGCAGGGAAGTCAGGCGCAGGAGAGTCAAAAGGAGTGTATAATGGAGTCTTTTAATAAAGTCCACGTAGTATGCTCCATCACACTAAAATGTACACATACAAACAAACATGGGTACGAGGACCCAACGCGCACCTATACAACAAGCAACTACACTGACAATAGAACAATCTTTGACAAAGACATGAGGGGAAACAGAAGGTTAAATACACAACAGGTAATGAATGGGATTGAAAACAGGTGTGTGGGAAGATAAGACAAAACCAATGGAAAATGAAAAAAAGATCAATGATGGCTAGAAGACCGGTGACGTCGAACGCCGAGCACCGCCCGAACAAGGAGAGGCAACGACTTCGGCAGAAGTCGTGACAGTCATCAAATAATGATTAAAAAAAAATTATTTATCTGGACAATTTCTGTTTTTGAGAATGCTTCTATGCAAATATGCAAGTAACGATTTCACTATATCGTTTATACCTTCCGTATACCATGCAAGTGCAAAAAAAATAGATTTGATATAGTGTGAGTTTACCAGAGACAGTAATGTGAAGAACAACATGACCTGCACCCAAGTCAGATTAGGATATAGGCCAAGGACTAGGTATATTTTTACCTGGAGTTTTTCCTTATTGTAGTCTACTACTTTTACCACTTTTTAGTGTTGAAAATCTTTGGTTTGTTACTACACTACTCATGCTGTTTAGCACACGGCCTCACATGTGAATCCTTAAAGAGATGGGTGGGGCTAAGACTTAAGAGGGTGTGAACAATGCTGAATGGGTGTAGACAAAGACGAGGTCTCCAGTAGGTGTACCAAAACATTCAAGGGCTATTTTCGTAAAAAGTGGGCTTACAACTTGATCAACTTTCAAAGCAAAATTACTTACGCATTGTTCCTCAACAGCAGTGAATGCTATACAATTTTGAGTCTCTACATTTATCCAATGTAAAAAAATCACCATTTCAAATGTTGCTTAATAGGACTGAATCCAGGTGGTGGGTCAATCACTTCAAAAGAATAGCACTGCACCACTGATTTTAGCTGACAACCTTCACCTCCTCTCATGTCTGTGTGATTTTCCACTCGTTAGCCTTACGGCTGTAAAGGATGCAGGGGTCACTGGGCGATGTGTGATAGCACCACTTTCCCCCAGCCAGCCCACACATCTCACCTCCCCAGGTTAATGTATATCAAGTGGCTGGAGGGCTATTTTGAATTACTGGTAGGGGATTGGCTAGCTAGGTCACTGTCCTATGCTTCAATGTCTCACCTCAGTAGGCCTCTAAGGAGTCAGCAGTGACGTGTGTGTGTGAGAGTAGGTATGCATGTACAGTGCCAGTCAAAAGTTTGGACACACCTACTCATTCAAGTATTTTTTTTATGTCTTCACTACAGAATAATAGTGAAGACATAAAACTATGAAATAAAACATTTGGAATCATGTAGTTACAAACAAAATTAATTTGATATTTGATATTCTTCAAAGTAGCCACCCTTTGCCTTCATGACAGCTTTGCACACTCTTGGCATTCCCTCAACCAGCTTCATGAGGTCGTCACCTGGAATGCATGTTTATTTCAAAAGTGAAATAAACAATGAAAAATGTAGAGTAAACATAACACTCATAAAAGCTCCAAAAGAATAAAGACATTTCCAATGTGTTGTAAAGATGTAACAACAGGTCACAAATCTTGCTACTGTGATTGCACACTGTGGTATTTCACCCAGTAGATACGGGAGTCGGTCTCTCTCTCTCTCTCATATATGGAGGGCCCATTTTGCAGTCGGACATTGATCGAGTTCCCTCCCTGGACCTCCATGCAGCACGACCCCTCCAGCAAAATGTAGTACCGATGTGTGTTGGCTAGGGGAGATCTGTTACTGGCCCCTCCTGGCGTGGATTTCTGCAGCAGCACCACATGTCCTACTACAGTAACCTCTCCATCTCATTCAGCGCCTAACCAAAGGGCACAGTGATGGGCAGTAGGTTAGCATTTCTCGTCATGAATCTTGTTCTGGAGGCAGCTCTGCAGAGTGGTCACTAGCTGGCACAGCCACAAAGTCATGATTTTAAACCTAACCCCAAACTTAACCACAGTGATAACCCTAGTACCTAACCTTAAATTAATAAACCTTAAATTATATTTTTGATTTTCATATATTTTCACAATATAGACAATTTTGACTTTGCAGCTGACCTACCTAAGGGGAAATCACTCAGTTCTGCCTCCAGGACAAGACACATTATAATAAATGTCAACCTGCTGAGGGGCACAGCTATAGTACAAAGCTCTGTAGATTGTAGATGCAGCCTGTAACCCTTTTCCTCTTTCTTTTTTTCTCTTCTTCCCTTCTTCCATTATCGACAGCACCCATGGAGAGACTGATGAGAAATCCCTCTCCTGGGCGGACTTCATTGAAGCGGCGTAGCCCCGCAATCAAATAGCCCCTTGATTTTATGCAGATGGAGGGAAAACAGCTTGCTTCCAAGTTGTTTTAATAACCCACCACGCTCTACTGTCTACCCAGTTGCATGCAGGTCCTAGCCATAAAGAGAGACATTTCCATACCTTGCCACTCTGAAGCAGACAGAAGAAAAGGAAGAACAGCCAGGTGAAACGTTATTCTTGCTTTGCATCGGGATTAGTAGCTGTTGGGGAAGCTTTCAGAAGGACAGAAAATATTTCCCCAATTCTCTCAGAGGGTCATCAGACGAGTCTGGCATTTATTTCTCTCTCAGCGCTGCTCTATATCTGCAATTCAAAGTGCTGTGAGCTTTGCCTCTTGCCAAGTTACGAGCTCAATTTGCCAGCCTAATTAATGGTTCATAGCACTCCCTTGAATGTATTGCTGTGGACCTTCGCAGGTGCCAAAACAAACAGGATAGACCTAAACGTATAACTTGGCCGAGGAACCTGACACCTCAGAAAACAAACTTGTTACAGTCTGTTTATATTATCTCACCCTCCAAGTTCCACTGTCTTGGCTGACAGTTACTTGACTGTTTGACATTATGGTCACCCTAGCGATGGTTGTTATAAAGGGATGGGTCAGGATACAGAGATCTTCAACCTCTTACTTTTGACTGCAGTTTTGATGTCTGTTTGTCAGTGGGTACGCTTGCGGTCAATGTTGTTTAGATACACGGTAAATATAAGTTTACATGGTTGATTACAGGACAGGACAGGAAATCAACGTAAATTACTTCCAAAAAAATGAAATAACTTTTTAGGGATAGGGGGCAGTATTCGGAAATTTGGATGAATGACGTGTCCAAAGTAAACTGCCTGTTACTCAGGCCCAGAACCATGGATATTCATATAATGGTAGTATTGGATAGAAAATACTCTGAAGTTTCTAAAACTGTTAAAATAATGTCTGTGAGTATAACAGAACTGATATGGCAGGCGAAAAGCCGAGGAGAATCCATCCAGACACTTTTTTTGTTTAGGTCACAGCCCATTCATATCCTTGTTTATGGGAGATTCAAAGGAATACCTCCCAGATTGCAGTTCCTACGGCTTCCACTAGATGTCAATAGTCTTTAGAAAGGGTTTCGGGCTTGTTTTTTGAAAAATGACTTTAGTTTTTCAAGGTGGACCTTATTTTGGACTGTCGTCTTGTGGCACGCACTAAATGTTATAGTTCATTTACATATTAGGGTACCTGAGGATTGTTTAGAAATGTTGTTTGACTTGTTTGGACGAAGTTTATTGGTAACTTTTGAGATTCCTTTGTATGCACGTTGAATGAGTGGAACTGGTGGATTACTGAATCAAACGCACCAACTAAACTGACTTTTTGGGGATATAAAGAAGGACTTTATCAAACACAACGACCATTTGTTGTGTAGCTGGGACCCTTCTGATTGCAAACAGAGGAAGATCTTCAAAGGTAAGTGATTTATTTTATCGCTATTTTTGACTTTTGTGACACCTCTGCTTGTTTGGAAAATGTTTTTAATGCTTTTGTGTGTGGAGCGCTGTCCTCAGATAATCGCATGGTATGCTTTCACCGTAAAGCCTTTTTGAAATCTGACAGTGCGGTGGATTAACAAGAAGTTAAGCTTTTAAACGATGTTCATTCATGTTTAATATTACAATTTTGTATTTTGAATTTCACGCTCTACAATTTCACCGGATGTTGTCGAGGTGGGACACCTATACCAAAGAAGTTTTTAAACACTCCACTCTGTATTTTATAAGAAGTATAAATCTTACTATCGAGTGTAAACAGCTTGGACGTAAACTCGAACCACCTCGCTCAAACTGCTTCTCTCTGACTCACCAGATAAAGTGAAAAGAGACAACCTGATATGGTTGCACATCGCGAGGGAAATAAAAGAAAGGGAGCAATATTTGATTACTGATGACAGGCTAAAACAGCGTTTCTGAACTCTGGTCCTTGATTACCCGCAGCAGCACACATTTTGGTTGTAAGCAGTTCCTCTTCGGGGATCTTGGGTGTTTTCACTGACACCAATCCTGGAGACGAAACAGTCTGCCCGGCAACCAGGCAGACTGGAGGTTCCATTCCAGGAAGCACCGATTGCTACCCTAGGCGAGCTGTCCCCTAGGCTTGAGCAGTGGTGGCGGAAGTGCTGAAAGTTGTCAGACGGGGACCTTTCTCAAGCAACTAGACTATCAAATTCTTGCATCCTTCTGCAATGACAAACCTCTTCTTCTAGTTAACAGATGTTCTTAGTGGGTTTATTTAGTCTCAAACTCAATTTAGATGCTAAATAAAGGACAGAAGAGAATCACTTACAGTTGGATTGGGCTGATACAGTAGGCACTGCTAAAACATAAACACAGCTCAATGGTATACATAGCTAATTAATCTTGATTGGGAAAAACATGTCAGAAAAATGGAGACTACACATAAACAATGCCTCCATTCTCTATTAGGGCTGAACAAGACAATCCTTTCTTCTTAAATGGAACTAGGCCAATCAGATTTACAGTAGAGCTGTAAGATGGATAGCAGCTACACATACATTCTGAGTGAGTCTATAGGTGTTTCAACCCCAGGACCCCCCTCCCCTCCCCCCTAAATTGTATCTTTTGTATTAGCCCTAGGTCATTGGGGCCTCTAGATAGTTCCTTAGACCTCCGAGATTAATTGATTGATTTTATGTCTCTATCTCACTGACATTAGTGCCGTGCAGAAGCCCATATCTTTTTTTAGGTAACGATTGGTGGACTGAATTGAATTGGAATGTTGCTATGGCCAGTGGCTGTCTACAGAAGGATGGACACTGGAGCATGATGAGTGTGTCTGTGATTGTCTTCAAGCAATTTCACAGACATCCTGTGAACAGGATTGCCTCTGAGTTGCACAAGATGAACAGCACTCCCCTGTAGGGGTGGAACTGACTGGCTACTACTAACCAAGAAAGAAAGAAAATAAAAAAATTCAAGAAAACCTTTTTATGTTTTCCGGACTGGTGTTGGAGAGATCCTTGGCCCTTCCTGGGGGGATGGCTTTTGTTGTAGGTAGTATCCGTGTATCAATCAAAGTGAACTCTAAATGAGACACAGAGGGATGCATAAGAAGCTGTGTTTCTAATTGATCAATGGCTTGTTCAAGGAATTAACTGGCTTCATTAGCAACAATGTTCCAGATCTTTGACTCCGGCTCTTGTCGGAGAAGATAGCCACAGGGCACAATCCCAACCCCACAAAAATATTGGAATTTTTTATAAGTCAAGGCATTAGTAGGGAATTTATACGGACCGTCATCTCTTCAAAGCTCAGCCAGGCTGGAATGGATCTTGTTTCTTGCCTTGCTGAGCTGATACTGTGTTCAAAGTGGGGTGAATCCCTTCCTTTTTTTCTCTGAACAATGCCGACTTTCGAGGACTTAACACGGGACTGATCCCGTAATACCACCAATATGATACAATTGTGCAGCATGAAAATAAAAAGACTTACAACAGGACACGTCATATTCTCCTAAGAGGGTGACCATTAGTGCTCCCAGAAACCGGACCGGGTTTAACTTGTCAGACGGCTTCAAAGGATGCCGCATGGGCCTCATGTAAGCTCCCTGGCTGATGGAGAATTATTGATTGTGTGTTCAAATATCTTGAGCCGCTGGTGTATAACATTGGGGTTTAAATTCAGCCCGAACCGCGCAGGACATGCATAATTGATGTGGTTCCCATCAAAAGGTACTAGCAAAGTAAGCTACAGAGGTCTCAGAACCTTTTGATGAACGTTTTTTTTTTACTCGTCAACAAACTCGTGTTCAACGTGCGTTCACGGGGATAGGTCACTGAACATGTAAAGCTGATATGAGATAATGAAATCATACCTCATATAGCAGATCCAAAGAAGCCAGAGGATGCGTGTGGATGTATTTGGGGAACAAACAAAATACTGTATCCTTAAGACAGCCAGCCAACACCACAAGTACAGTATTTACAGTACATGTGCAATGATGCTAAATGTTTTTAAAACTGTATAATAAACCGTTCAAAAAGACTCCATGCAGTTATTTAGCTTGATAGCATGATTCATATCACACTTGCATAATAAGAGAGCTGTTACCTGTAACAGAGGTCAAAGGTCAGATTAAGAAAGCTGCAGTTCTTACTGTATGTCACCTCTCTTCTCTCCAGAGCCATTGGAATGAAAATCATGCATTTGTTGTTTAATGAATTGGCTATTCCAATATTGATCTGTCTGGCTGCGTATTGACCAGCACTGCTGCTAAAGCCACACGATCCAAAATGGTTGATAAAATGAAAGTGCAATGATGGAGTAGCATGTCTACTTGCAATTATTAAATACAGACATAACATCACATAGCAACCAAGATTTAAAGGGGCAATCTGCAATTGCTACATCTTTTTTTTTAAACTTGTAAATTAATTATATGTACCCATTGATTTTTGAAGAACATTACTTTTTAATGTCTCATAAGCTTAGGTCAACTGTCGTACACCATCAAAACCCAGACCCTTAGACCTTTTTTCACATTTTGTTACGTTACAGCCTTATACTAAAATGATTTAAATTGTTTTCACCCCCCATCTATCCAAACACAATATCCTCAGTTTCTCTAATTTATTCAGCATACTGTATTAAATATAAAGTAGCATACTATGATTAATTTACCATCCATGTGCAAAATGGTATAGGAGCATCTCCATGGTAACAGAATTAGGCTTTAACTCAGGTTTTTCATTTTAAAATGTATGCCAAAAAAAACATTGATTTCAAAATTCCCCCATGAATGTACAGCATTCCACTGGCACCAGAGTTGCCAGCTTAATAGGTTAATTTTGCTCTATGGCAGAGATACTGTAATATATTTTACAGTACATGTTTCCTTACTGTAATACATATTACAGCATAGCCTCCCTGCTGTAAATCTACAACAGGAATGCAGTAATGTTTTGCAGTAAGAAAAATAGTACTGTGAAATATATTAAAGCATCTCTGCTGTAAAGCTAAATTACAGTATTAAGCTGGCAACCCATGTGCCAGTATGATGCTGTAATTGACAATGAATTTCTCCCTGAAATGTAATTGTAAGAAAAACAATACATTTGTACATAAATTACATTTATTCAAATTGGTAACAACATTAACAACAAATTAACAACATGCTTGTTAATAGATGTAATAACAGTTAACAAATACAGTGCATTTGGAAAGTATTCAGACCCCTTGACTTTTTCCACATTTTGTTACGTTACAGCCTTCTACTAAAATTGATTACATATTCCCCCCCCCCCCCCCCCATCAATCTACACACAATATCCAATAATGACAGTGCAAAAACTGGTTTAAATCTTTTTGGGGCAATTTTATTGTACATTGAAAACTGAAATATCACATTCACATAAGTATTCAGACCCTTTACTCAGTACTTTGTTGATGCCCCATTGGCAGAGATTACAGACTTGTGTATTCTTGGGTATGACGCGACAAGCGTGGCCCACCTGTATTTGTGGAGTTTCTCCCAATCTTCTCTGCAGATCCTCTCAAGCTCTGTCAGGTTGAATGGGGGGAATCGATCCACAGCTATTTTCAGCCTCTCCAGAGATGTTCGATCGGGTTCAAGTCCGAGCTCTGGCTGTGCCACTCAAGGACATTCAGAGACTTGTCCCGAAGCCACTCCTGTGTTGTCTTGGCTGTGTGCTTAGGGTCATCGTCTGAGGTCCTGAGCGCTCTGGAGAAGGTTTTCATCAAGGATCTCTCTGTACTTTGCTCTGTTCATCTTTCCCTAGATCCTGACTAGTCTCCCAGTCCCTGCTGCTGAAAAACATATCCACAGCATGATGCGGCCACCACCATTCTAACCAGGTTTCCTCCAGACGTGATGCAGGGCATTCAGGCCAAAGACTTTAATCTTGGTTTCTCATGGTCAGAGTCCTTTCACTGCCTTTTGACAAACTCCAAGCAGGCTTTCATGTGCTCTTTTACTGAGGAGTGGCTTCCTTCTGGAAGGTTCTTCCATCTCCATAGAGAAACTCTGGAGCTCTGTCAGAATGACCATTGGGTTCTTCGTCACCTCCCTGACCAAGGCACTTCTCCCCCGATTGCTCAGTTTGGCCGGGCGGCCAGCTCTAGGAACAGTCTTGGTGGTTCCAAACTTCTTCCATTTAAGAATGATAGAGGCCACTGTTCTTGGGGACCTTCAATGCTGCAGACCTTTTTTGGTACCCTTCCCCAGATCTGTGCCTTGACACAATCCTATCTCCTGACAATTCCTTTGACCTAATGGCTTGGTTTTTGCTCTGTCATGCGCTGTCAACTTTGGGAACTTATATAGGCAGTTAACCTTTTGTGACTAGGGGGCAGTATTTTCATTTTTGGAAAAATAACGTTCCCGTAGTAAACAGGATTTTTGTCAGGACAAGATGCTCGAATATGCATATAATTGACAGCCTAGGATATGAAACACTCTAAAGTTTCCAAAACTGTAAAAATATTGTCTGTGAATATAACAGAACTGATATTGCAGGCGAAAGCCTGAGTAAAATCCAATCCGGAAGTGCCTCATGTTTTGAAAGCGCTGCGTTCCAATGCGTCTGTCACGACTTCCGCCGAAGTTGGCTCTCCTGCCCGTTCGGGCGGTGCTCGGCGGTCGTCGTCACCGTCCTATTAGCCACTACCGATCCCTTTTTCGTGTATCTGTTGGTTTTGTCTAATTGGTTTCACCTGTGTGTTGTTTAGTTAATTAGTGTCTGTATTTAATGTAGGTTGTCCCGCCCTTGTTTTGTGCGGGATTGTTTATTTTGTCATTCGTTTTGTCTGTCGGTGTTTATTGTTTCTTATTCTCCGGTTAGTCTTTATCCTGTGTTGGATAAATTCACCCTGTGTGTATTTGGGTTGACCGTTGTTTATTTTGTTCACCGGAGAATAAAACTTTATATCACTATCTGCTCTCTGCGCCTGATTCCACCCACCTTGATTAGACGTGACAGCGTCTCTATTGAGCAGTGAATGGGCTATCAACCAGATTACTTTTTCTCCGTATTCCCCAAGGTGTCTACAGCATTGTGACGTAGTTTTACGCATTTATGTTGAAGAATACCCGTAAGCGGCTACATTGCGCAACTGGTCACCTGATGGCGCCCAGAGTGATTCTCGCGTAAAATACAGAGGTAGCCATTATTCCAATCGGTCCTATTGAAAAAGCAATTGTCCCGGTGGATATATTATCGAATAGATATTTGAAAAACACCTTGAGGATTGATTATAAACAACGTTTGCCATGTTTCTGTTGATATTATAGAGCTATTTGGAATATTTATCGGCGTTTTCGTGACTGCAATTTCCGGGAGATTAATCAGCCAAACGTGAAGAACAAACGGAGCTATTTCGCCTACAAAAATGAACTTTGGCTATCTAACTGGGAGTCTCGTGAGGGAAAACATCCGAAGCTCATCAAAGGTAAACAATTTAATTTGATTGCTTTTCTTATTTCCGTGACCTAATTACCTGCTGCTAGCTGGACAAAATGCTATGCTAGGCTATCGATAAACGTACACAAATGCTGGTCTAGCTTTGGCTGTAAAGCATATTTTGAAGATCTGAGATGACAGGGTGATTAAAACCTCTTGAAACTCTGGGGGCGGTATTTCATTTTTGGATAAAAAACATTCCCATTTTAAACAGGATATTTTGTCACGACAACATGCTAGACTATGCATATAATGTACAGCTTTGGATAGAAAACACTCTAACGTTTCCAAAACTGCAAAGATATTGTCTGTGAGTATAACAGAACTGATGTTACAGGTGAAACCCAGATAAAAATCCAATCAGGAAGTGCCACATATTTTGAAAGCGCTGCATGCCAATGACTCCTTATATGGCTGTGAATGAGCTTACGCTTTCTACGTATTCCCCAAGGTGTCTACAGCATTGTGAGGTAGTTTTACGCATTCCTGTTGAAGAATAGCCGTAGGGGGCTACATTGCGCAAGTGGTCACATGACGCTCCCGGAGAAAATCTTACGTAAAGTACAGAGGTAGCCATTATTCCAATCGCTTCTACTGAGAAACCAATTGTCCCGGTGGATATATTATCGAATAGATATTTGAAAAACACCTCGAGGATTGATTCTAAACAACGTTTGCCATGTTTCTGTCAATATTATGGAGCTAATTTTGAATATTTTTTGGCGTTGTCGTGACCGCAATTTCCGGTCGATTCCTCAGCCAAACGTGAAGAACAAACGGAGCTATTTCACCTACAAAAATGAACTTTGGCTATCTACCTGGGAGTCTCGTCAGTGAAAACATCCGAAGTTCATCAAAGGTAAACAATTTAATTTGATTGCTTTTCTGATTTTCGTGACAAGGTTGCCTGCTCCTAGCAAGGCATAATGCTATGCTAGGTAATAAACTTACACAAATGCTTGTCTAGCTTTGGCTTTGAAAATCTGAGATGACAGGGTGATTAACAAAAGGCTAAGCTGTGTTCCAAAATATTTAACTTGTGATTTTCATGAATAGGAAGATTTTCTAAGAAGATTTATGTCCGTTGCGTTATGCTAATTATTGTCAGATGATGACAACGGTCCCGTTCACGGGATGGGGTGTCACTAGAGGTTAAAACTTCTATGCGATCAGTGTCCCTATACTGGGACGGTTGAGCTAACGTGCACTAATGTGATTAGCATGACGCTGTAAGTAACTTTCCAGGACATAGGCATGTCTTCCATGGGCAGAAAGCTTCAATTCTTGTTACTCTAACTGCACTGTCCAATTTACAGTTGCTATTACAGTGAAAGAATACCATGCTATTGTTAGATGAGTGCACAGTTATGTACTTGTAACAACAATAAACCAATTAGGCACATTTGGGCAGACTTTGATACATCATTTTGATTAAAACGTTGCACATACACTGCTGTCATCTAGTGGCCAAAATCTGAATTGGGCCTAAACTGCATTTAATACATTGTGGCTGTTCTCTTGCATTTCAAAGATGATGGAACAAAAACGAAAAATAATATCTTTGTATTATCTTTTACCAGATCTAACGTGTTGTATTCTCCTACATTAATTTCACATTTCCACAAACTTGAAAGTGTTTCCTTTCAAATAGCACCAAGAATATCCATATCTTGCTTCAGGTCCTGAGCTACAGGCAGTTAGATTTGGGTATGTCATTTTAGTTGAAATGTAAAAATATATATTTTTTTAAAGGGTCTGATCCTTAAGAGGTTTAGCAGCATGGTCCTCGATACAACACTGGTCACTCAGACTGGCTTTAGCGGCTCCCTAGTAGTTTAACGGCCCAGGACTTCGTTAATGTTTAACCTCTTGCGACGAGCAAACCCGTATCCGGGAGCGTAATCATAGCCTCAAATGCATTAGCATAACGCAACTTTTCCTATTCATGAAAATCACAAATGAAATGTTCTTCCACTTCACCTCCGCTTCAAGAAGATATTTAATAAAACAGTCTGAGCTTCATGTGTCTCACCAGACAGCATGAGGTTGGTGCCTGAAACGGATTATTTGAATCTACAGTAAAAAAAAATACAGTATGTTAGAGTAATTTTTACAGGAGGCTTCCAATTACACTTAATAACCACATTTTGCAGCATTTTACTCAAAATGCAGTGCAATCAACAGCATTAATTTTGTAAAACTGTCACGCCCTGACCTTAGAGATCCTTTTTATGTCTCTATTTTGGTTTGGGCAGGGCGTGAGTTGGGGTGTGCATTCTATATCTTGTGTTTCTATGATGTTCTATGTTTTGGCCGGGTATGGTTCTCAATCAGGGACAGCTGTCTATCGTTGTCTCTGATTGGGAACCATACTTAGGTACCCTTTTCCCACCTTGTTTGTGGGAAGTTAACTTTGTTTGATGGCACATAGCCTTAAGCTTCACGGTTTGTTTTGGTATTGTTTATTGTTTTAATAGTAGATGTCGCCAACAAAAGTATGTACGCTAACAAAAGTATGTACGCTCACGACGCTGCACCTTGGTCCAGTTCTTCCTTCAACAGCAGTGACAAAAACACATTCACTATATTTTACTGTGCATTATACGGTATGGTACTGTGGAAATTCCATAGAAGTTTTAGTGTGTTTACATATGCAAACTTTGCTAACATAAATACAATAATTATAACTTTGAAGAATCTAAAATATATTTAGATTTGTTTAACACTATTTTGGAAACAACATTATTGAAATTGTGTTATTTCATAGTTTGTCTTCACTACTCTTCTACAATGTAGAAAATAGTAAATATAAAGAAAAACCCTTGAATGAGTAGGTTTGTCCAAACTTGACTGCTTTTCAACGTCCATGAACGTCTGGTGTCAGGGGGTGAGGATGCTGATTACAGTATGAGCTAGGAAAGGTGAGAAAGAGAGAGGTGGAGAGAGAGAGAGAAAGAGAGAGGGAGGGGTTGTCCAGACTCAGACTGTTTTAACACTCTTGGTTTGACAACAGAAATACCAGGTAACCCAAATACAAAGAAAACAGTTATGAGCTTAACCTAACAGTATGCCAGTGGAAGGGAAGGCAGTTGCAAGTGACCCAACTGTGGTTTGTGACTGTTATGATTTCCCATTGTAGCCAATTCAGTTGCAGTAATTCCATTACTGGTTTTTGGTAATTTGGTATCGGAATAATGAGTTTTATTCACTTAATCATTCATAAACACCATTTATATCAGTAAAATTGTAGGTCTACCATTACTTGTTACTTCTGTGAACTTTCACTATCCTCTCTTCACGAGGGAGAGAAAATAGAAAATATCTTAAAGATATGTGGGTTTTACAAAGCACAAGTCAATGTTTCTTAAATTTACAGAAGGTAACATTTTCTTCAAAACTACATTTAAGTGTTGATATTAGTTGGCAGGTGTCACCAATCCCGCAGAAGATGGTGCCTCTTCCTGTTCGGGCGGGGCTCGGCGGTCGTCGTCGCCAGCCTACTAGCTGCCACCGATCCCCTTTTCTGTTTCAGTTAGTTTTGTCTGATTAATTTCACCTGTTTCTTGTTTGGGTTTTGTTTTGGGCTGTTTAAACACGGTAAGCCACCGGCTTTTGTGCAGGCTTGTTTTTCTATTCATGGTGTGTGGATTATTGTGGATACCATTTTTCCAGACAGTTTCGTCCTGTTTGTTGGACTGGGTATTTATGCGCCCTTGTGCGTGGCATGACCGTTACTCTGTCTTGGAATAAAGATCCACGTTTTGAACTACCCTGCTCCCTGCGCCTGACCCCTCCACCCACTACTCCTAGAAGCCGTGACAGCAGGGTTTTTCTGTCTACATGATTGTTTTTTGTTGCATTTCTGATGGTTGATAACATCTATTTTTTGATAGATGTTATCTAAGAGCCCATTTCCATCTGTTCATCCAGAAATGAAATCATTTACTTATGCCTTATTTTATTATTATTTTAAATGGTTGAAAAATGTATCTATCCCTTTATTTCCCAAAACTATAAACTCGTAGCTTTCATTTGACACCCAATTTGATATGCTCCTATAAACTTCACATGTTGGTGCCCATGGGTCCTTTTAGATGAAAATGCCCATGGAGTGAATGTTGCCCAATTGAGGAAGGCACTTGACAAACCTTACATATGACATTCTTGAACGCATACTGCTATAGTAGCCTACCAGAAACTTAGGTGTACTTAGGAAACATACCATACACTTAATTGGGCCCTTCCAAGTGGCCATTTGAACTCACCTGAAACCATCTACCTCATCATACTCAGCTCATAACAGGTGGCGGATGGACCGGAGAGTCTATTCGTTTTCCTGATACGGTCTGTTCATTCTACCCTCCAGTGTGTCTCTCGCTGCAGGGGGCTGGGCTTTGACAGCGCCTGTCCTCATTAGCGGTCAGCTAACACCTGAGAGATGAGATGCATCCTGACACCAAGGACTGATTCTCAACTCCATTGTCCGCAGCAGGGGTTCACAATGATCCCATTACAGCAGGGAGGGAAGAGCTGGAGGTGATGAAGGGAATGGAGGGATGGGGGGGTAAGGCATCATAGGGGAGCAAATGACGGTACCCCCTGCCCGGGGTACGGCAACCAGCTGTGAGCCAAATGATGGAGGTCATCCACACAGACCTCATTCAGGGAGACTGGGAATGATCAATACCACCTGATGAGGTATCGGACTTCCTTTGATGAACATCAAAATGGAATATGTTTTTACTCTGTTTAATCGATGGGAAGAGTGTGAAACTAATTGGGCAAAAATGCAGGGCATTTATTGATTAATCAAGCAGAAAAATGAGGGAAGGGTATCGGAGTGCAGTCGACATTCCGAAGGCAAGGACATGCCTTTTTCTGATTGGGTGAAATTAAATGAATCGACAACACGGGATCACAGGCCAGCTCATTAAAGCTTCAGGGACGTGTAATGTTAAAGGCACAGTAGCAAAAGCACCTGTGAGTCTTTGCTCACAAAAATAGATAGGCTACAGAAGTAGTTTGTAGGTGCTGAAAAGCCATGTTTTACAGCAGCCACCCTGTGAGTGCTATGACATTTCCATAATGGCCGCCCCTCTCACAACCTGCTCATTATTTCCAAGGGATCTTCTTCATCATGAAACGAGTCCTATGGAGCTTTCCTGAACCATTAGATCTCAAGTGTCACTCAGAGTACAAAATAATAGGGACCACCTTCCCACGTCTCTACTTTCTATACACTTGTCCTGTTTTGCACAGTTCGACATCCCTTTCAGAATGGAATGCCTAGGGTGCCGTATTCCAGTGGGGTCCTGTGAAGGACATGAATTGTGAGTCTATAATCTCTAGTCTCTGTGGCTCTGGCCCCACAAGGACAATTGGATCATGCCACTTGATTCAGTCTTTTAGTTCCACCATGGCGCACTAGCCTACTCCAGACGCCAGCAAACCCCATCTCCCCTGTCGAAATAGATGGAAATGGCATTGGGGGGAACGACGAGATTGCTGCCCGGTGTCCACAAATGCGTTCCACATCAGGAAGCATTCACATTTTCCTGCCCTTGGAGCACAATTACAACGTTACGTAAAAACAAAAATAACACGATTAATGGGAATAGTGAACAGCGGCCCCTCCTGCCAAATCCCTTTCACCACCTCCTCCCAATTGAAGGCTCCGTTATGCACACAGCAGAGCATTCCACGACAGGACGAGAACGATTACAGAGGCCTTAAGATATCAACATAGCACTGCCGAGCACTCATCTTGATTTGTAGGCGAGAGAAAAAAGTTGTAATTTTTCATCTTGGATCTTTTTTTGCCTTCATGGCATGCAATGGAAATAAGATGCAAATCTGCAGTGGAATGAATAGCATATAAATGGCCTGACTCTTGCATAGGGAGACATGGTCATTCGGGATGTGGCTCTGTGAGGCCCACTCAGGTCACTGGATAGGCAGGGAGAGGAAGACAAGAGCACTCAGTGTCTACTTGCAGGCTCATACTCCTCGCAATTTGCAAGGAGAACATAACGGTCTGGCAGCTATTGGGAGACTAGTTGATAAGTGTGTGGATCATGTCTTGACCTCTAGGCAGCCCTCGCAGGTCTCTCCAGGCTGTTGATTGCCGGCAGGAATCAGCAGGGAGGCCGGCGGTGTTCTGGCTTCTTCAACAACTCCTCTCCTCGGTAACAGTGGCTGTCGATGGGAGGGCCACATTATGCTGAGTGGAGGTCCACAGGGTCTCGTTGTTTTGACCCATTATGGTACCATTTACATACTAATGAGATTTAAGCTACACTTCTAGTAAACACTGGAGCTGAGGAGTTTTATTGATTCTGCCTCTTCACTGAGAATACATGTAATCTATATAACATGGCAGTTTGTATATGTGTAGATGTTGTATGAGCTCAATTATTAGCGGCAGAACATATTTATGGATCCAATAGGATTGAGCTACCTATTAGTTGGGTTAAGTAACTGTTATGGCAGCATATTCGACCTCTTAAATCCATTGTAACCAACACAACTTGGATATCTGCCAACAATTAGAGCGGCAAGAGCTGAATACTAGGTATTCTTTGAGAATGTTTTGTTGCTACACATGTTTATGGTACAGCATGTGTATAACATTTCTGTCTCCAGTATCCTGCTTTCTGCCCTGAAGTGAATGGCAAAAGACCCATATCTCAGCTCCCCGACAATCAATTATTTTGAATAGACGAAGTTTCAAGAACGTAAACACTTGCAGAAAAGAAGCTTACCAAAGTTAGCTAGTGATAAATCTCAAGGTGTATTTCATGTCCAAGGAAATGAGTTCCTGCCAGGTTCTTTTCTTGTCATGGGAATATGTTTTTTTATATAATTTATACATCCTCTGAGAAATACTTTGGAATATTTTGGAAGACACCCAGGTTTTAAAGACCATATAAATATTGTGACACTTTATTTGACAATGTTTTGCTCAACCAAATCAAAGTTGATTTGTCACGTGCGCTGAATACAACAGGTATTGTAACATACAGTATATCTATGGAACACATGTAAGCCCTATACTATTGCCCTTCATTTCACCTTACAGTGAAATGCTTACTTACAGGCTCTAACCAATAGTGCAAAAAAGGTATTAGGTAAACAATAGATAGGTAAAAAAATAAAACAACAGTAAAAAAGACAGGCTATATCCAGTAGCGAGGCTATAAAAGTAGCGAGGCGTCATACAGACACCGTTTAGTCAGGCTGATTGAGGTTGTGTGTACATGTAGATATGGTTCAAGTGACTGTGCGTATATGGTGAACAGAGAGTAGCTCTGCATTGTAAATCTATGGCTAATGTTCTCAGAGTCTGCACTTTGCCAAGCGGCTCTCGGAGGAGCTACTTAAAGGACTCATTTAACTTTTGGTTCAGGTCAATGGTTTTGTGTGATTTCATGAAAGGACATTTCTACTCCATAGATTTCACAAATACACAATTAAAGCATATAATTGGTGCTTTGTGCAAATACATTTATAATATTACATAATTGTTAGACATGGAACCGGACATGCACCACAGACGGTATATTCAAAATAAAACCATACTCAAAGTAAGAGAACATGCCTGTATTGATACTGGTGCAGAAATAACTTGATAGTTAAAAATATATTTTTTTCTTAAATCATTTATCAATAGACTTCATACAAAAGTCCTTTGAAAAGGTGAGGATTTTACCTGCCTGAACTGTCCAGAATCCCCATGCAGCGTTCTGGTGCCAAACTCTGCCTTGAGTCTAACAAGTAATCAGCCTTAAAACAGCAGCGGCAAATCTCTGGAAAGGGGGAAAAGGAAGGTTTAGCAGAACATCAGGAATCTAGACAGAGGGACTTGAGACAAACCTGGTTTTACAACCTGTTTGGGATCGGGCTTTTGCACCGTGACTAACACCCCCGCTGTATCACATATGCTCCTGCATTTTGTCTGGCATACTGCAGGAGGTACTAGCTAGCTAGGAAGACCACAGAACAAATGACATCTGTTATAAACAAACACCAAATATCCCCCTTACGTGCATGAAAAAAAAAGGTTCAAATCTGAAAATGAATGTATGCCATAACACTCGACTCCAGACGGCCAATTATATTTTATTCCAGCACTTAAAGTTTGTGGAGGAGCACAGGATATTGCCCATAATGTATACACGAGCAGCCTGGAGCAGCAGGACCACTGCTCAAACTGGCCCCTCGGGGGTCCTGTGTGGGAAAAGAAAAGGTACCACATAGCTGAGACTGCCACCTGCATGTGTCTGCTCAAATGTGTGCCAATTACTCACTGACAGACAGACAGAGGGGCTGACAGCCCTCATCGTTTGGCAGATGCCATGCACAAGCACCCCACGCGTGCCTGACGTCAACGCACGGGCTGAGATGGGGCCTCCGTCTGACAGCTTGGTTGGAGCTGGGCCAGGGAGAAGAAGAGTTATGGCGATGGAGGGAGAGACAGAGGCAGATATGGAGAAAGAGAGAAAGAAGGAAGAGAAGCAACATGATATTCATCTGTCCAAGGAGTGCGACAGGAGTGCGACAAATACCAAATAAAAAAAAGGGAGAAAGTTTGCATAACTTGATTGATGTGTTGTGTCGTGACTATTTACGCAGTTGACCATATCAGGAAGGTATTGCAAAGTTGTGTCCTTAGGCAATGTGATAAAGTTATAAAATTGTTGGATTCTACCTAAATCATTGGCAAGCCTCTCAGATGTCTGTGTAATGAAAGTTGGACCCTGAGGTGTAAAGAAGATGAAGACCCCTCTCTCTTAGAAGTGTCCGATTCAGAGTTAAACCACGTTGTATTGGTCATAAATTAGCACCTGACATTGTTTTCAGTTATTGTAATGGAGATAAAGTAACAGTCAGTGAACAGTGGACATCTGACTTCATGTATCAAAATAATAATTGTTAGCAAATATCTGGGATCATAGCATAGAAAGTAGGAAAAGGCTAGATCTTTGTTTTAACAATCAATGCAGTCCAGCTATGACATCTTGCTGAATATTCAGTAATTATGTGATATTCGATCCAAAGTCATACACATGTAGAGTTTTTTAAACACTACACAACATATACTACCAAAAGTATGTAGACACCTGCTCATTGAACATCTCATTCCAAAATCATGGGCATTCATATAGAATTGGTCCCCTTTTTGCTCGCTGCGCCACTCAAAGGCACTGCATCTCAGTGCTAGCCGCTGAGTCAGATTTTTAAAAAGTCTTTATTGCGAAAGCACACCATGCGATTATCTGAGGACAGCGCCCCGCATTCAAACACCCAGAAATTAATCTTTCAACCAGGTAGGTGCGACACGAAAGTCAGAAATAGCGATATAATAAATGCCTTACCTTTGATGATCTTCTTCTGTTGGCACTCCAAAAGGTCCCAGATACATCACAAATGGTCATTTTGTTCGATATTGTCCTTCTTTATATCCATAAAAACTCAGTTTAGCTGGCGCGCTTCAGTCAATAATCCACCCAGTTTCCCTCCATCAAAATGCATACAAAATGAATCCCAAACGTTACTAATAAACTTTTCCAAAGAAGTCAAACAACGTTTATAATCAAACCTTAGGTACCCTAATAGGTAAATAAACTTTGAAGACGGAGAATCGTTATTGTCTTTACCGGAGAAAAATACCAAAGAACACGCTCTCTTCCACATGCTTGGAAACACTACAGCCAAAATGGGAGCCACCTAGAAAAACTACAATTTCTGGCTCATTTTCCAAAAACCAGAATTAAACTCTTTCTAAAGTATGTTGACATCTAGTGGGATCCCTAGGAAGTGCAATCTGGGAGGATTACACCTTATAATAAAAGTAACAGCCATTGAAAGCAGTGGTAGTCAGATTTTTTTTTTTTGGGGGGGGGGTGATTTGTCCTCGGGGTTTCGGTTGCCATATCAGTTCTGCCATAGCAGTTCTTTTATACTCACAGACATAATTTTCTATCCAAATCTACCAATATGCATATCCTATGGGCCTGAGTAACAGGCAGTTTACTTTGGGAACGCTTTTCATCCGGACGTGAAGATACTGCCCCCTACCAAAGAGAGGTTAATGAAGCTGCCAGTTGAGGACTTGTGAGGCATCTTTTTCCTCTACTGTACTTGTCCTCTTGCTCAGTTGTGCACCGGGGCCTCCCACTCCTCTTTCTATTCTGGTTACAGACAGTTATCGCTGTTCTGTGAAGGGAGTAGTACACAGCCTTGTATCAGATCTTCAATTTCTTTGCAGCCTTCATTTCTCAGAACAAGAATGGACTGACGAGTTTCAGAAGAAAGTACTTTGAGCCTGTAATCAAACCCACAAATACTGATGCTCCAGATACTCTACTAGTCTAAAGATGGCCAGTTGTATTGCTTCATTAATCAGCACAACAGTTTTCAGCTGTGCTAACATAATGATCAATTAGCCTTTCAAAATTATAAAATTGGATGAGCTAACACAACGTGCCATTGGAACACAGGAGTGATGGTTGCTGATAATGGGCCTCTGTGCGCCTATGTAGATATTCCATTAAAAACTTTTGTACGGTAGTGTACAGTTGAAGTCGGAAGTTTACATACACTTAGGTTGAAGTCACTAAAGCTCGTTTTTCAACCACTCCACACATTTCTTGTTAACAAACTATAGTTTTGGCAAGTCGGTTAGGACATCTACTTTGTGCAAATACAAGTAATCTTTCCAACAGTTGTTTACAGCCAGGTCATTTCACTTATAATTCACTGTATCACAATTCCAGTGGGTCAGAAGTTTACATACACTACGTTTACTGTGCCTTTAACCTGTTGAAACTCTAGGGGCGCAATTTCATTTTTGGATGAAAAACGTTCCCGTTTTAAACAAGATATTTTGTCACAAAAAGATGCTCGACTATGCATATAATTGATAGATTTCGAAAGAAAACACTCTGACGTGTCCAGAACTGCAAAGATATTTTCTGTGCGTGCCCTAGAACGTGAGCTTCAGGCAAAACCAAGATGAGACGGCATCCAGGAAATGAGCAGGATTTTTGAGGCTCTGTTTTCCATTGTCTCCTTATATTACTGTGAACGCTAGAGGAGTAAGTCTGCCCTTTCTGTCGTTTCCCCAAGGTGTCTGCAGCATTGTGACGTATTTGTAGGCATATCATTGGAAGATTGACCATAAGAGACCACATTTACCAGGTGTCCGCCCGGTGTCCTGCGCCGAAATTGGTGCGCAAAAGTCAGCTGCAAGTATTTTTCCATGGAATTTAGAGAAGAATACAAGCTTCCACGAACGATATATCAATGAAGAGATATGTGAAAAAACACCTTGAGGATTGATTCCAAACAACGTTTGCCATGTTTCGGTCGATATTATGGAGTTAATTCGGAAAAAGTTTGACGTTGTAGGTGACTGAATTTTCGGTTCGTTTCGGTAGCCAAATGTGATGTACAAAACGGAGCGATTTCTCCTACACACAGACGCTTTTGAGTCTCCTCATTGAAAACATCCGAAGCTCTTCAAAGGTAAATGATTTTATTTATTTGGTTATCTGTTTTTTGTGAAAATGTTGCGTGCTAAATGCTACTCAAAATGCTAAGCTAGCTTAGCATACTCTTACACAAATTAGTGAATTGCTATGGTTCAAAAGCATATTTTGAAAATCTGAGATGACAGTGTTGTTAAGAAAAGGCTAAGCTTGAGAGCAGGCGCATTATTTTCATTTTATTTGCGATTTTCAGAAATCGTTAACGTTGCGTTATGCTAATGAGCCTGGGGCTTTAGTCACGATCCCGGATCCGGGATGGGGAGATTCAAGAGGTTAAACAGCTTGGAAAATTCCAGAAAAGGCTGTCATGACTTCAGAAGCTGCTGATAGGCTAATTGACATAATTTGAGTCAATTGGAGGTGTACCTGTGGATGTATTTCAAGGTCTACCTTCAAACTCAGTGCCTCTTTGCTTGACATCATGGGAAAATCAAAAGAAATCAGCCAAGACCTCAGAAAAAATGTAGACCTCCACAAGTCTGGTTCATCCACAAGAGCAATTTCCAAATGCCTGAAGGTACCACGTTCATATGTACAAACAATAGTACGCAAGTATAAACACCATGGGACCACGCAGCCGTCACACAGCTCAGGAAGAAGATGCGTTCTGTCTCCTAGAGATTAATGTACTTTGGTGTGAAAAGTGCTAATCAATCAGAGAACAACAGCAAAAGACCTTATGAAGATGCTGGAGGAAACAGTTACAAAGTATCTATATCGACATAACCTGAAAGGCCGCTCAGCAAGGAAGAAGCCACTGCTCAAGAAACGGCATAAAAAGACAGACCACGGTTTGCAACTGCACAATGGGACAAAGATTGTACATTTGGACAAATGTCCTCTGGTCTGATGTAACAAAAATAAACTGTTTGGCCATAGTGACCATCGTTATGTTTGAAGGAATAGGGGGAGGCTTGCAAGCCAAAGAACACCATTCCAACCCTGAAACATGAGGGTTGCAGCATCATGTTATGGGGGTGTTTTGCTGCAGGAGGGACTGGTGCACTTCACAAAATAGATGTGGATGTATTGAAGCAACATCTCAAGACATTAGTTAAAGTTAAAGCTTGGTCGCAAATGGGTCTTCCAAATGGACAATGACCCCAAGCATACTTCCAAAGTTATGGCAAAATGGCTTAAGGACAACAAAGTCAAGGTATTGGAGTGGCCATCACAAAGCCCTGATCTCAATCCTATAGAAAATGTGTGGGCAGAACTGAAAAGCGTGTGCGAGCAAGGAGGCCTATGAACCTGACTCAGTTACACCAGCTCTGTCGGGAGGAATGTGCTTATTGTGGGAAGCTTGTGGAAGGCTACCTGAAATGTTTGATCCAAGTAAAAAAAAAATGTAAAGCCAATGTTACCAAATGCTAATTGGTAGTAATTTATTTAACTTTGTCTCCTCAGTAAGAAAAGCACCACTTCTTTTTAAAATTAGGAATCCAACGTGCCATTTGTTTATTTCTGTGTTTACGTGACTAATGCTACTACTTTTTGGAAAATGTGATGTATAACAGAAGTATGTATTACTTGTGACCCACTGGGAGTGCTGGGAGTGTGATGAAATAAATAAATGCTGAAATAAAACATTTCCTCTACTATTATTCTGACATTTCACATTCTTAAAAAAAGTGGTGATCCTAACTAACCCAAGACAGGGATTTGTTACTAGGATTAAATGTCAGGTATTGTGAAAAACTGAGTTTAAATGTATTTGGCTAAGGTGCATGTAAACTTCCGACTTTTTTATGCATGCAGTAATTTCAGATTAAAAAACTGATAGAAATACCCCTTATGGAACAGCGGAGACTGTGAAAAGACACACACACAGGCACAGACACACGCATACACAAACGTGATAGCACACGCACTAACTATACTGTCACGCCCTGACCTTAGTTATCTTTGTTTTATTTTTTATTATTTTGGTTCGGTCAGGGTGTGACGAGGGTGCTTTGTTAGTTTTTGTATGTCTAGGTGTTTATATGTCTATGGTTGCCTGAATTGGTTCTCAATTCAGTGGAAGCTGTTTATCGTTGTCTCTGATTGGGGACCATATTGAGGTAGCCATATTCCTTGGGTAGTTTGTGGGTTCTTATTCTATGTTTAGTTGCCAGCCTGCTCATATTTGCTTCACGTTTTGTTCTATGTTCTTTCTTTAATAAAGAAGTATGTACGCTTACCACGCTGTGCCTTGGTCTCCTTCATATGACTACAGTGACATATACACACACGTACACATGGATTTTGTGTTGCAGAGTAGTGGCCTGAGGGCACACACTTAATGTGTTTTGAAATCTGTTGTGAAATGTATAGTAATGTTATTCAAATTGTATAACTGCCTTAATTTTAGAGGACCCCAGGAGAGTAGCTTCTGCCTTGGCAGGAACTAATGGGGATCCATAATAAACCGCAGGAAGAGTAGTTGCTGCCTTGGCAGGAACTAATGGGGATCCATAATAAATGCAAATACAAAGGTACATAATTCGAACCGAACACAAGGGGGTTTGCTCAAGCCTTAATTACTAGGTCACCAACCTTTTCTGAGTCAAGATCACATTCTGAGTCAAAATGCATGCCGAGATCTACAGGTCTGATTTTTTTATTAACATGACTTAAAAAGGGTAAGCCAACGCAACATTAACCAATTATTAAAAACAGTACTGTAGAAATGAGGTTTGTTCAGTGAGCTACATTATCACCTCATACTGGCTTTGCTTCAATTTTCCCTTCCAATGCATTGACGTTTTTAAAAATTATATTTCAAAATTTGAGGTAGGCTGTATGATCACACCGGTAATATATCCATCGTTGTATTACTTGTGAGGCATAGCTGAGTGAGCAAACATTTAAATGATTAGCTTTTTACTTTACTGGGCTGATGGTGCATGTGCCTCTGATGGTCAGTCTCAGCTGAGAGAGAGAGCAGCGGAATGAGGGTCCGTCTCTCAACATCCCTCTGCTCTCCCTTTCCTCCACTGACACTGACCAAAAGGGACACCGTCTTCCAGCTGATAGCAAAACTCGAGTCGCATCGCATTATTTCTGCCTCATGCACAAATTCATATTGTTACTCTTATGAACAGAAAACGTGAAATATTCCATGACATTAAAAAAGACCCAAGCCGCTAATAATAACAACACAAGCATATAGATACTCTTTCCTGCTCATTCATTACTGCTGCACTGCTTGTTGTGGCTAATAAAATTGTTGAAAACAAAGTGTTGACCGAGCTGAGTAAGAACTTAAACGTGAACTCAGTCATAAAAACTGCAGTTCTTTGCTGTATTTGTTGACAGTCTCTCTCTAGTCGTGGATTTAAACGTTTTGAAATCTCTTTTACGCCTGCTACGTTACTGCAGACTCGGTCATCTGAGCAATCTGATTGGCTAGCAGTAGGCATAGTATACTTGATTTCTTCTCCAGGTCCACTGGGAAGGCAGGATTTGTACCTTCAGACACATGAAATGGCAACAGTTTGCCTAACCGGCGCGCAGGGCAGCTGAATTGGCTGCACCTGCCGCCAACAGCCCAAAACCATTAACACAAAATAGGAACACAAGGAATTTATCGTTGTGTTTTTTACAGAAATGTCTGGCGATCGACTAGAAATGCCTTGGAGAACAACAAGTCGATCGCAATCGACTGGTTGGTGACCACTGCACTACAGTGTAAGACCCCCACTACACCACAACAGCATAGACACAGTTATGTCCTGCATTGAAGCCAGTTACAGGGAGTCCCCCGAGCGCATCAAAAACAACATGTGCAGTGGTCATATTGGAAGAAATGAGAGAACCGTTTCTCCTGTTACACCATGTGACAGTTAACCTCCATCATTTATGGAGTAGAGCCCATATTAGCCTCGGCCTCACATATTGCCTGTGTGTCAACTTGATTACCCAGACTGCACTGGGTTTTGCGTTACATTGTCAAACGATCCAGAGCGCAGCCACAAGACAAGAGGCTCCTCCCCCAGTTGTCGCTCCCAGGTGAGGAGAAGGGAAATTTGGGAGGAACTTGGGCCTGGTGCGGAGTATGGTAGGATGGAGGAAACATCCACTCCTGCTACGACATGCCAAGCACTCAAAAGGGCAGTAATGTCAGCGCCCATTACTGTGCCTTGCATCTGACATAGGGGCCATATGAAGGCTTGTGTTGCGATGTTTGGGGCAGGAGAAGAGGGGCTGGTGCGTGGTTATGAGAGGCCAATAATGAGATGTGAAAGCTGTCTTGTTTGCTTACAGACAGCATTGCGAGACATGCTAACCTGTAATATGGCTCTGGATTTCAGGTTCAAGGGTTCTGAACTCTCCTTGGCCTGGAGGGGATTCAGATACATACCACTTAACACTGAGGGATAAATAAATAAAGGTTAAATCATTCTTTCTTTTTTTAACAGTGGAGGGTTCAAGGAGAAGAAAAACATTTCTGAGCGTGTGTACATCTGAAGACGCATTTCCCATGTTTTAACTGTACCTGTTTTTATGTTGATAGATGCTGTGCAAGGTGTATTGTTTCATACTGCTGTTTACTGTTGTCTGCTGTTACAATAGGTGAAGTTGCTCAACGAGCACCTGTTTCATTTCATCCAGCTTTCAGGATATCCCATCTAGGGGCTTCTGATAGTTCCAGTGCTCACATTCTGGACCTGAAAATAGCAGAAAGTACATCTTTGAATGAAAGCCTCCAGGGTGACTATCAGGACTGAGGAACACAAACTAAGCACCTCACTCACATGCAGCACACTGGCCCTCGGGGTCTTTGGGAATGATGAGAACTGACAGTGGTTGGTGTGCAATGACTACCTCTGTGTTTGGATACAGCGCTACCGGGCAAGCCTCTTCAAAACCTTTCAGCTTCTTCTACTGACAAGGTCAGACAAAATGCCAGCTTTGGATCAACTTAACTGCTGTTTTGTTGTCTAAATTGAGACACCAAGGACAATGTATCAAACAAACTCTAGGTCTTGCATCCACAGACTGAGAGAATTGGATCTAAAGACAGTTAGCAAGCAAACAGCTAAAATGTCCCTTTTAAATATTGGCTGTGAAGTACATGTTTACTAGTCTTGCATAATTCATGCGTGCATTACACTCTAGAAAAATGTTTAATGGTTTCATAAGTGCTGACCAATAAAAATGTGGCTCATTGAGTTGTCAAATGAAGGTATGAGTTCTAAGATTTAGAGTGGTTATACTCAGGCACATTAGGCGTTTTTCTCACTCTGTGTTTGAAAGGCATTCATATAATACAGTAATGGGTCACCATATGCATAAATTATGAGATAGGTCAGTCATTTAAACATAGAACAGATCACGGAAAACATTTGCGAGACCTTGGAATGTACATTTGCAAGAAATGAAAAACACAATATTGATTGCCTGGAAAATCAGCACTTTTTTATGCAAATTGCATGAACTTCAACCACCAACTCATTTGTGCATAGGGCTCTCCTTTGGCATACCCGAAGCCCTTGTATCCTTGTACGTGACTAGCACCATAATGACCATGAAAATCATATCAATTAATGACACATCAGTCTCATTATTCATATATGTAAATCAGGTATATAATACCCATAATTTTCCGATAAGTTAAAATATAACATTTCCTCTTATAATTATGGCGGTGATTCAACTGAATGCGCAAACAAATTTAATTAATGGATTAAAAGCAACAACAGCAAAAAATGTATCCACTACTTGGAGCGAAGGATTAGCCCCAACCATATTAGAATTATCTGCATATGCAAATTATAATGACATGCAATCATTGGTTCCCCTGAAAGCTACAAAGGTAAAAAAAGAAAGTTAGTGAGGTTAAAACAATAATGTAACCAACTGGGGAGAAATGAGCCTTGTTTAAATGAGAGTTAAAAATGACATGCACTTGCTTGCTTGTCTGTTCAATGAATTGTGTTTTATGTACATCGTGTAAACCAGTGTTACCCAAACGCGGCCCCCAGGACCCCAAGGTGTGCACGTTTTGGTTTTTGTCCTAACACTACACAGCTGATTCAAATCAAATCAAATTTTATTGGTCACATACACGTGGTTAGCAGATGTTATTGCGTAGTGTAGCGAAATGCTTGTGCATTAATCTAACAATTCCACAACTACTACCTAATACACACAAATATAAGTAAAGGAATGGAATAAGAATATACACACAAAACTTGGGGCCATTTAGAAATGTTCTTGTTTTTGAAAGAAAAGCAAAACAAATTTGTCCATTAAAATAAAATAAAATTGATCAGAAATACAGTGTAGACATAGTTAATGTTGTAAATGACAATTGTGGAGAAATGTCCTCTGATCTGATGAAACAAAAATAGAACCATTTGGCCATAGTGACCATCATTATGTTTGAAGGTAAAAGGGGGATGCTTGCAAGCCAAAGAACACCATCCCAACCGTGAAGCATCATGCTGTGTGTGTGTGGGGGGGGGGGCTTTTCTGCAGGAGAGACTGGTGCACTTCACAAAATAGATGGCTTCATGAGGAAAGGAAAATTATGTGGATGTATTGAAACAAGATCTCAAGACATCAGTAAGGAAGTTAAAGCATGGTCACAAATGGGTCTTCCAAATGGATAATGACCCCAAGCATACTGCCAAAGTTGTGGCAAAATGGCCTAAGGACAACAAAGTCAAGGTATTGGAGTGGCCATCACAAAGCCCTGACCTCAATCCTAGAGAGAATTTGTTGGCAGAACTGAAAAATCGTGTGCGAGCAAGGAGGCCTACATTCCTGACTCAGTTGCACCAGCTCTGTCAGGAGGAATGGGCCAAAATTCACCCAAGTTATTGTGGAAAGCTTGTGGAAGGCAATCCGAAGTGTTTGACCGAATTTGAACAATTTAAAGGCAATGTTACCAAATGCTAATTGAGTGTATGTAAACTTCTGGCCCACTGGGAATGTGATGAAAGAAATAAATATGAAATAAATCATTCTCTCTGCTATTATTCGGACATTTCACATTCTTAAAATAAAGTGGTTATCTCCTAACTGACCTAAGACAGGGTCTTTTTGCTTGGATTAAATGTCAGGAATTGTGAAAAACTGAGTTTAAATGTATTTTGCTAAGGTGTATGTAAACTTTCGACTTCAACTGTAGGCGTACAGAGGCCAATGGCACGTTGTGTTAGCGAATCCAAGTTCATCATTTTAAAGATTGGAAGTGTTATGGACAGACAAATCTAAGTTTAAGGTGTTCGGATCACAAAGAAGAACATTCATGAGATACAGAAAAAAATGAAGATGCTGAAGGAGTGCTTGACGCCATCTGCCATGCATGGCGGAGGCAATGTGATGGTCTGGGGGTGCTTTGACGGTGGTAAAGTGGGAGATTTGTACAGGGTATAAGGGATCTTGAAGAAGTAAGGATGTCGCTCCATTTTGCAACGTCATACCTTGTTAACGGCGCTTAATTGGAGACAATTGCATCCTACAAAAGGACAAATGACACAAAGCACAGCTCCAAACTTAGCAATAACTATTTAGGGAAGAAGCAGTCAGTAGGTATTCTGTCTATAATGGAGTGGCCCGCACAGTCACCGGATCTCAACCCTGTCGAGTTGTTGTGGGAGCAGCTTGTCCGTATGGTACGTAAGAAGTGCCCATCAAGCCAATCCAACTTGTGTGAGGCGCTTCAGGAAGCATGGGTGAAATCTCTTCAGATTACCTCAACAAATTGACAACCAGAATGCCAAAGGTCTGCAGGACTGTAATTGCTGCAAATGGAGGATTCTTTGACGAAAGCAAAGTTTGAAGGACCCAATCATTATTGAAATTAAAAATCATTATTTATAACCTTGTCAACATCTTGAGTATATTTCTTATTCATTTTTTCAAACTCATTTCATGTATGTTTTTGTGGAAAACAAGGACATTTCTAAGTGACCCCAAACTTTTGAACGGTTGTGGACATACAAATTATTATTATATTTAGGCCACACTAACATTCAGGGCCAAATTGGCGAACACCACCATGAAGCAACCTATTGGTATTCCACTTTGGTGCCCACATTGGCATAGCCTGGTAGCTAAAATCGACCCATAGTCACTGGAGCCTGTGTTTATGGCCTGTATCTCTGAACTGTGATATGCTGCTCAGAGGCACCAGATTGCAATGCTAACTCTCAGTGGAGCCATGGAGCTGATAGCCCTTATCTCATCTGACTCCAACAGAAGGTGTGGGACTTAAGGGCATACCTTCTTAGTCCCTGCAGCTCTCTAACAACACTACTCTCTCTGGGCAATAGGTCTCCGAGGGCTCAATTTAGACTTTGGATGGTCGCCCCTGCTGCAGATTACTGTCGGCGAGCTGGCAAATTCAGAGGGATTTGCTCAGGCATGTTCACTAGCCTGTGTTAAAGGTCTTGCGAAAACAACACAGACATGTGTGTAATGGTTATGCCACTGAATTCACTTGCTTGAGCAGTAGTGGTTGGTTGTTTGAGCTCTCTTTCCACTCTTCTTTCTGTCCGTTTTCATTGAAGCAGTATCCTCTGAAGCACCCGTTGAGGGTACTGGAGGGGAATTTCCACCTTTAAATTGGTGCTACTGTTAGTAATCTTCAATTCATGAGGAAAGCTAGAAAAAGCCTTACTCCATAGGCTCATTATGAAAACATCATGTTCCAAATTATCTACAGTATTAGGGCATGAGAGAAGTTATTTTAGAGTCCTCAGGGTATAGGTAGTAGTCTGATTCAATGAGCATGGGTAGAAAACTCTCCAGGAGAACTCGTCACAGTTTCTTAGGTTGCCAGCTCCCGTCCAATTACTCTGAGCCAGTGCTGTGCACAGACCTTTCGGGGGGCTTGTGCTCACACACAAAAAAGGGCACCCTCCCAAAACAATATCCTGCAATCGCAGTCACAGACTTGTTGCACATTTATTACTTTGATTATTTAGTTCCATAGAATCAATAGGCTCAGTATGCTGTTGTTGTGTCATTTTCTAAGAAGGGAAAGCAGCACTCTTTGATAGGTAAAGCCTTGATCCAGTGGAGAAGTATTGAAGAGCAGGGAGGTTGAAGGTCACCTCAGGGATACAGCTGCTGCTCTATTACTAAATAAGCCAGTCATGAGAGCATGTTGATCGTGTTGATGATTGATAATGTTAGCAAGCAAACTCATTAGGCTACAATATGCTACAGTTAACAAAACGTCTAGATAGCTAGATTACTATATATTTTTTGTTGTTGTTGTACAGATTGATACTAACTTCCTAATCTTATATCTTCTAACTTCATAGTATAACTTTCTAACAATGTCATTGAATAGTAATTTCATAATAACTCTGTAGCCACGTACCACATATCTGTTACAGACTTTACTTTGCTTAATTGACGTACTTAGGATATTTATTGTGTAAGCAAATAATATATGATCATACACTATTTCATAGTCATGATATATAGCTGGCTGATAAGTGGCGTGTGCGGCTATTTTAGTAGGCTAACGTTTATGGTGGCTAGCTAGCTATAGACAACCTGTGTTGCTGCTACCCTGAGACGTGCAACTCCTGGCTGAAGGGATGGTATTGAGTCTGAGGATCGGTGATGCATCCGCTTTTCTCAGTCTGTCACTCTGCTGCTTGTAAGGCCTATCAGCCAACCAGACTGGATATTGATGATATTGATTGTAAATCAGCAAGTTAGTAGGTCACTCATGTTGTTATGCTAATCCTGTAGCAGTGGTGTTGATATTTAAACTAGCTGGGTAGCTAGCTATACGCTCGACTCGACTGGTGACCGCCTCTCAAGCTCCGTACAGGGAAGCCTGGGAAACGGGTGCAACCAAACAACAGACAGACAAGTACACGCAGTTCAGAAAGTATTGACATTTTAATACCTGCACTCCAGTACAAGGGTCAACAACAATGTGATTCTGCAAAAATCATGAATCACATCACCTATCTTATGTTTGTAGATTTCTTTATTATTATACCAGTGTCAAACTCACACCCCACTTGTGATATCCGAAATAACTTTAGAAACGTGATTATTTTACTGTCCCTAGGGGTTGCAGTCCCGTAAATGAAGTTCACAGAGTTATTTAGGTCACAGTTGTGACGTGAAATAATGCAGAGGGAGGAAATGATCAGTGTGACGCCATTAATGAGATTTATGTGGAGGTTACTGCAGGGAGAGAACATTGACCCTAATGAGGATCTATGGAAGCCTGCTTGATCCATGATGAAAGGTGGAGAGACAGTTTGGAGAGTAATCAAAACGCATATGGCCCCTTTGAAACACTTGGACTACGATGTGAAGTTAACCCATCCTTAGCATGACAGAACCCAGAGCCACCAAATGTTGCATCACAGTTAGAGGTTGGAGACACATCATAGTGAGTAATTTCCCCACATAACACCGGAAGCATGTATCATGTATTTTTGATACACCTAACATTAAACCATTACTCATACAGCACACGCAACATTTTCCTTTAACGTCTAACTAGCTACAGCCTATTCCTAAATCATATTTAGTCAGATCAAACAAAACAACTGTCACACTCATAGCTTCCCAAGACTCGGTATTTCATAATTGACTTAGAATTTCACAGCCCCCATGACTAATTACGTACAGTAGTAGACGTTCAAAGCTAGTTTCAGTGTCACACACTGTATAATCGCTTCCTTTAATGTACAGTCCCTTCTTTAATGACCTCCTATATGTTCCCCTTTCTCTAACAGTAATGAAAGGCGTGTGAAAATGGGGACAGAGGGAGGACATTCGCTCTGGAGGGAAATTTCCTCTCTTAGGACTGTGTGCTCATTAGACTTTCCCATCCCAAAGCAAGGTCACAGCGTCTCCCAACGTTCCATCCTTTATTAGCCAGGTGTTTATCTTCTGGTGTTTTTCTTTGAGTGGCACTGCCGAAATAAACTGTATTGTGCCTTTGCCTTCTACGTTTCTCTCTTTCTCTTTTATTTAAGTTTTCCCTCAGCTATCCAGGTGCAGGTGATACTTTTTCTCCTCATTAGGTTCTCCCTGGATATCATGGGATATTTATTGTGTCTGTCTTCTCCTTCGTCTCCTTTGTAGCCTTCCTTCGCCCACCCCAACAAGAGCATTTATTTGCTGGCGCCTGTTGACCTCTGACCTCTCCCTTGAAGGCAGGATTATCACTGATAGGGTATTGGCCAATCTTCAAAAAGGCCTAGAGTTTTTTTAGATACCCCTACTTGAGATAGAACAACACACAAACATGTTTTTTCACATCCCTAATGTCTCATATTTATGAAATGGATGGTTGTGAAAATATGTTAAATTGAAAGGTACTTTACCTCCCCCCCAAACTCAAAAAGTGCAGAATAATGCCTGGCTGGAGTGGGTCGCATGTACGTTCTGATATTGCGAAACATTTGGAATACAAGTAGTCAGTTGTGTACCCTACATACTCAAATAAACAGCATTATGTTGTATTCATGATTCTTGGAAATATATACCTGTAAATACAAAAATACAACAGGTGGAAATATCAACTACGATATGGGCCTCATAAGCTCATGTAACCCAATATTGCAAGCTCTGATATTGCTAAAATGTTGAATACAAGTAGTCAGTTTTCTGCAGTGCATACACAAACAAACAACACTAGGATATCTTGTACCACAGCATTGTTGAATACACGTTTCTGATTGAGTAGAAGGGTTTTCTAGAATGTGCATTAAAATGAGATAAAGGGACAGTTGGATGTCTCTGGGACAGATATACAAGACACCTAATCATGACACGATATAAAGCACCGCACATGCAGACCTTACTTCCTACAAAGTTACAGAACGCTAAACCAGCAACCACACAAATCAATATGGGATACATTGCAAACGCAGGTCCAATGAGAAAAAAACGTAGCGAGCCATAATTTAATTGTTTTTGCAGAGACATCTGATTACCTAGCATGGTGAGTGATGGGATGAACATTCATTTCTCCGGTCCTTCATCGTTACAGCCAAGAAGCAAGTGGCGCTATGCTGTCAAATCCTCCCACGTGTTTCAAGTTTGACCAGCGGATGTCTGCAACTGATATTGTAAAATTGCTAGCAACAAACTATTTAGCTCGTCTAGCCTAGTATAATTTTGCACGCCAAATTTTTCAGTTTTTGATTTGTTAAAAAAGTTTGAAATATCCAATAAATGTCGTTCCACTTCATGAGTGTCCCACTTGTTGATTCTTCACAAAGAAATACAGTTTTATATTTTTTGTTTGAAGCCTGAAATGTGGCAAAAGGTCGCAAAGTTCAAGGGGGCCGAATACTTTCGCAAGGCACTCTAGGTGCATATACAAATCCAGCTCCGAGATTGCAATTCCCATGGCTTCCACTAGATGTCAACAGTCTTTGTTAAAGGTTTCAGACTTGTTTTCTCCAAAACGAGGAAGAATAATGAGTTTTAGTACTGGGATACAGAGTTGGAAATCAGTCTGTGCGTGCGCAATGTATGAAATTATAATTTAATTACATTTCAAGGTACCTAAGGATCAAAGAGAAATGTATTTTGACTTGTTTTAACAAAGTGTAGAGGTAGCTTTTTGGATTCCGTTCTCTGCATGTTGAACGAGTGGATTACTCAAATCGAAGGTTCCAACTAAACAGACTTTTTGGGACATAAAGAAGGATTTTATCTAACAAAACGACACTACCTGTTATAGCTGGGACCCTTTGGATTACAAATCAGAGGAAGATTTTCAAAAAGTAAGTGAATATTTCATCGTTATTTGTGATTCTATGAAGCCTGTGCCGGTGATGTTGATGTGGGTTGATGTGGGGCACGGTCCTCAAACAATCGCATGGCATGGCATGCTTTCGCTGTAAAGCCTATTGTAAATCGGACGATGTAGTTACATGAACAGGAATTTAAGCTTTTAACCGATATAAGACACTTGTATGTACCTAAATGTTTAATATCCAATATCCATTTAATATCCATTCAAATATTTATTTGAATTGCGCGCCCTCCAATTTCACCGGAAGTTGTCGACAGGTGTCCACAACATAATAAGTTGCATGGATTCCCCGTATGTGTAACATACATGTTTATCATGATTTTTGTTATGACTACCTCATCTCTCTACTCCACACATACAATTATCTGTAATTATCCTCGGTCGAGCAATGAATTTCAAACACAGATTAAACCACAAAGATCAAGGAGGGTTTCCAATGCCCAGCAAAGAAGGGCACATATTGGTAAATGGATAAAAAAAGAAACAGACATTGAATGTCCCTTTTGAGCATGCTGAAGTTATTAATTACACTTTGGATGGTGTAGCAATACACCCAGTCACTACAAAGATACAGGCATCCTTTCTTACTCAGTTGCCAGAGAGGAAGGAAACCTTCTCAGGGATTTCACCATGAGGCCAATGGTGACTTTAAAACTGTTAGAGTTTAATGGCTGTGATAGGAAAAACTGAGGATGGATCAACAACATTGTAGTTACTTCACAATACTAACCTAAATGACAGAGTGAAAAGAAAGAAGAATGCAAAGAATATTAATATTCCAAAACATGCATCCTGTTCGCAATAAGGCACCAAAGTAAAACTGCAAAAAATGTGGCAAAGAAATTAACTTTATGTCCTGAATGCAAAGCCCTATGTTTGGGGAAAATCTAACACAACACATCACTGAGTACCACTCTTCATATTTTCAAGCATGGTGGTGACTGCATCATGTTATGGGTATGCTTGTCCTCAGCAAGGACTAGGGTGTTTTTAGGAGAAAAATCAATTGAATAGAGCGAATCACAGGCACAAATTCACAAAATCATATTTCTGTAGGATAATAACCTAAAACACAAGGCCAAATTCAATGTTTGGTCCTCACCTTATTCCACCGACGACGGCCGTTACAGGCTGAAAACTGATGAAATCACGATATATAAACGTTTTATTTTTCATACATGTTTTCTTCCGCTTTGACATTAAAGTATTTTGTTTAGATCTTTGACAAAGCTTGTTAAATATCAAGTTTTATAGGAGTAAAACAGTGAGCTGACATTCCCTTTTTATATTTGCATTGTATGCAGGCCCACAGTATTTTAGCCATGCAGGTTCCATTTTGGATGTGTGTAAAACCTCCTCCACGATGAAGGTCACGTGTCCATGCCCATCATAAAATGACAGAGGAGAACCTTTGGTGAATACCGGTGAACCTCGTATTTAAAAGTTATCTTTTAACCTGTAAAAATAGCTTGTTTTCTGTCTCATATGTTCAAAACCCAAGCTCTCCCTTAGTCCTACTACAACGAAGGCTGGTTCAACAGCAATGACTTTGCTGTTTTGCAAAGCAACTTCTGGAGATTTGTGAATGCGATCTGTTCGGTGATAAGGTTCCCGATTGTGTTCATAAAATATAGGCCTATTTGGGAGTAGTGTAACGGTGAGTGGACATTGTCCCTTTGTATTGTTCTATTTATATTGGATCTTTGTCCAGCTACTGTGAAAAGTTTAGACATGCATAAACCATCCATAGTCTGCGTTGTTTTAATATTAGATGCCCACAGGGAGACATGACGTTGTCTGTAAGTGTGACATACTGTAGACTATTTAAAGCAAGTTTAAAAAATATATATAAAAAATAATAATTTAAATTATTCGTCCTCTTTTTAGGCTTTATCAATAACACATTTTATCTTGCTTATTGAGAATGTTTGGCATGTCCATGTTCAGCCATAATTAAATTTGTAGTAGCCATAGGCGCTATACTTGTCACAATACAGAGGCGGATGCAAGATGCAAGCAACGATGGTTTAATGAATATAGTTCACAGCAGCAACAGGACAGACAGACTGTACTCAGACGGAATCCGACCCAGGGACTCGGGCGCATCTTCTGATGATAACGTACTGAGAAAACCAGGGGAGTGTGTCCGGATGAGTAGGAAGGAGCACAGCAGATAATCCACACAAGAGAAGAGTACGGACACACGACACAACCTCAGGGAAGAAACAACGATCTGACAACAAGAAACACTGGTTACAGAACATATAAAGGGAAGATAAGTGGTTCCAGCTGGCGCAGACAATCAGGCCGAGATTGGGAACCACGCCCACACAAACACGGGAGAGAGAGAGAGGAGGCAGTGGATTCATGAACTGTGACAATACCCACCCCCCCCCCCCCCTAGGCGAATTTACCTGTCGATTGAAATCATCGATAAGGGAGTGATCCAGAATGTCCCTAGCAGGCACCCAACTTCTCTCCTCCGGGCCGTAACCCTCCCAGTCCACCAGGTACTGGAATCCGCGTCCCCTCCTTCTAGAGTCCAAAATACGATTGACAGAAAAGGTGGTTTCCCCATCAACAAGTCGTGGCGGCGGGGGAACCGGGACCGGCGGGTTAATGCGTGCCTGAAACACAGGTTTTATTTTAGACACATGAAAGGTAGGATGAATTCTCCTATACGCCGGAGGAAGCTTGAGCCAGACCGCCACCGGACTAATGATCCTGGTGACTTTGAACGGGCCGATAAATTTGGGGGCAAGCTTGTTCGAAACGGATCGGAGTGGAATGTTCTTAGTAGAAAGCCACACTCTTTGGCCAACGACGTATACCGGAGGCTTCGACCGGTGGAGATCGGCCTTAGCCTTGGTGCGCGCCCCCACCCGGAGAAGAGTCTCACGGGCTCTGCTCCATGCGTGATGGCACCTCTGGATGAAAGCGTGAGCGGAGGGAACAGTGACCTCGGACTCCGTACTGGGAAAGATAAGTGGCTGGTAACCTAAACTACACTCAAACGGAGAGAGACCCGTGGCTGCCACTGGCAACGAATTGTGAGCGTACTCAACCATAGAGAGCTGTTGACTCCAGGAAGAGGGATTCTTAGAAACCAAACATCGCAACACTCTCTCCAAATCTTGGTTGGCCCTCTCCGTTTGACCGTTGCTCTGGGGATGAAACCCTGAAGACAGGCTGACACTCGCTCCCAGTAACCTACAAAACTCTTGCCAAAACTTGGACACAAATTGGGGCCCCCGGTCAGAAACTACGTCCATCGGCAGGCCATGTAAGCGAAAGACGTGATCCACGACAGTTACCGCTGTCTCCTTGGCAGATGGTAATTTAGGCAAGGGAATAAAATGAGCCGCCTTCGAGAACCGGTCCACCACGGTCAAAACAACCGTCTTGCCCTGGGAGGGCGGGAGGCCGGTAACAAAATCTAGCGCGATGTGGGACCAGGGTCTCGAAGGGACCGACAGCGGTTGGAGTAACCCATCTGGGGGTCGATTAGAAGTCTTCCCAGTGGCACAAACCGAGCAAGCCAAGACAAAACTGTGAATGTCACGAGCCATCAGTGGCCACCAAAAGCGTTACTTAACCAGAAAGCTAGTGCGGCTGACTCCTGGATGACACGCTACGTTGGAGCAGTGCCCCCACCGAATAACATCGGACCGACACCCCTCCGGCACAAACAACCGATTAGGCGGGCAACCGGGCGGAGGCGTTACCCCTTCTAAGGCCGTTTTGACCCTCGATTCAACCTCCCATGTGAGTGTGGAGACCACTAGGGTCCCGGGTAGGATGCACTCGGGAGTGGATGGGCGTTCGGAATGGTCAAAAATGCGAGAAAGGGAATCGGGTTTGACATTCTTGGAACCCGGGCGATACGAGAGAGAGAAGTCAAACATCCGAAAAAGAGTGCCCACCGCGCCTGCCTGGAGTTGAGTCGCTTGGCGGTTCTGATATATTCCAAATTCTTGTGATCGGTCCAAACTATAAAAGGTACCCCCGAACCCTCTAACCAATGGCGCCACTCCTCCAGTGCTAACTTCACTGCCAACAACTCTCTGTTGCCAATGTCGTAGTTGCGTTCCGCAGGTGATAACCAATGGGAAAGGAACGCGCAAGGGTGCATCTTGTCGTCAGAAGAGGAACGTTGGGAAAGTACCGCACCTACCCCCACCTCTGAAGCGTCCACCTCCACCACGAACTGACGCGAGGGATCGGGAGCTATGAGGATGGGAGCCGAAACAAAGCGGCTCTTGAGTTTGGCGAATTCAGCCTCGGCTGTATCGGACAACCTGAACATCACTCTGGGGGAGGTTAAGGCGGTAAGAGGAGCGACTATCTGGCTAAAGTTGCGAACGAAACGCCGGTAGAAATTGGCGAATCCCAGAAACCTCTGTAGGGCCTTACGGGAATCTGAGCTTGGCCAATCCACCACAGCCTTAACCTTGTCAGGATCCATGCGAATACCTTCAGTCGAGACGATGTAACCTAGGAATGGAACGGATTGTGCATGAAAAATGCATTTCTCCGCCTTGACAAAAAGTCCATTCTCCAACAACCTCTGAAGCACTCGTCTGACGTGCTGAACGTGTTCCTGGAGAGAAGAAGAAAAATCAGTATGTCATCCAGGTAAACATATATGAACTGATCAATCATATCTCTCAGCACGTCATTGACGAGTGCCTGGAAAACCGCTGGGGAGTTGGATAGCCCAAAAGGCATGACCAAATATTCGAAGTGCCCTCTGGGGGTGTTAAACGCGGTCTTCCATTCGTCCCCTCCCTTATGCGAACCAAATGATATGCATTACGTAAATCCAACTTAGTGAACACGGATGCTCCCTGTAACCTTTCAAAGGCTGAGGACATCAACGGTAAGGGATAGGTATTCTTCACTGTGATGTTATTCAACCCACGGTAATCAATGCAAGGACGCAGAGATCCGTCCTTCTTCCCCACAAAGAAGAACCCCGCCCCCGCTGGAGAAGAGGAAGGACGAATGAATCCAGATGCCAGAGAACCAGAGATGTATCTCTCCATAGCCTCCCTCTCAGGAACAGAGAGTGAATATAACTTGCCTTTAGGCGGAGACTCACCTGGCAATAATTCTATTGCACAGTCATAGGGACGATGCGGAGGAAGAGAAGCAGCACGGGACTTACTGAACACCTCCTTCAGGTCGAGGTATTCAACGGGCACGTTAGACAAATCCACTGCCTCCTCTAGAAACACAGAATCAGACACAGACGAACAAGCAGACACTAAACAGGACTCAAGACACTTGTTACTCCACATGGATATAGAGTTATGACCCCAGTCAACTCTGGGGTTGTGTTGGGTGAGCCAAGGGTGGCCGAGAACTAATGGTGCAAGGGGTGAGTCCATGAGTAGGAATGATAGTGTCTCAGTGTGATTGCCAGAAGTGATGAGTGTGATAGGTTCAGTGGTGTGAGAAATGTTGGGGAGTTCTTGACCATTGAGAGCGTTGACGGATATCTTGTGCGTGAGTGAGGTGATAGGGATCTGGAGTTTGTGAGCGAGCTTGAAGTCCATGAAATTACCCTCTGCTCCTGAGTCCAGTAAGGCTTGGGTGTCGTGCGTGTGGGTGGCCCATCTTAGTCTTACCGGGAGGAGAGTAGATGATGAGGTCTTCTCTGTGGTGACACCACCCGATAGTAGCCTCATGTTTACTACCGGGCCTGATCTTTTACCGGGCAGGAGTGGATAAAGTGGCCCGCTCTACCACAGTAGAGACAGAGTCCTTGGGATCTCCGCCTCTCCCTCTCTTCCTGGGAGAGGCGAGCTCTCCCCAGCTGCATGGGTTCGTGAGCGGAGGCTGAACTGGCCGTGTTCCCGCCGCTGGCATGCCAGCCCTCCGTGTCGTTATATGGTCTGTTAGGGCATGCTCTGCGGCCAATACGACTCAGACGAGCGTCGACCCTCAAGGCTAGTTCCACTAGTCCATTTAAACTCCTGGGAAGGTCCAGAACATAAATCTCCTTCTGGATCCGGTCCTCCAGCCCATGCAGGAACATGTCCCACTGCGCCTCCTCGTTCCACTGACACTCTGCGGCCAGAATGCGGAATTGGATGGAGTATTCCGATACTGAACGGTCTCCTTGGCGAAGGTCAGCGAGTAGTCTGGCCGTCTCCCTACCCGCCACGGCCCGATCGAAGACCCTTCTCATCTCCTCGGAGAGTGTCTGGAAAGAGGTGCAGCATGGGTCCTGGTTCGCCCACAACGCCGTTCCCCAAAGAGCCGCTTTGCCTGATAGCAGTGTGAGTACGAATGCTACCTTAGACTGTTCACGGTTGAAGGTCCGTGGCTGCAACGAGAAATGCATGGAACATCTCGTAAGAAAAGCTCTGCAATAGTCAGGATCACCTGAATAACCCTCTGGTGTCGGTAGCCGTGGCTCTAGCTGGGAATCCGTGGCTCTAGCTGGGAATCCGGCTCTGGCGGGGCGGGTTGAACTGCCGGTGTAGGTGGCGCAGCGGAACCCCTCAGATGTTGCAATTGTTGGGTCAGCTGGGATACCTGCGTCGCAAGGGCTTGTACTGCCCGACCTGTGCTGGAGATGTTCTCCTCTTGTTGATTCATTCTCGTGATACTGCGGGAAATTCGGTCAGACTCGTTGAACTCGCTGCATCCATGGTCTGGTCAGATCGTTCTGTAACAATACAGAGGCGGATGCAAGATGCAAGCAACGATGGTTTAATGAATATAGTTCACAGCAGCAACAGGACAGACAGACTGTACTCAGACGGAATCCGACCCAGGGACTCGGGCGCATCTTCTGATGATAACTTGCTGAGAAAACCAGGGGAGTGTGTCCGGATGAGTAGGAAGGAGCACAGCAGATAATCCACACAAGAGAAGAGCACGGACACACGACACAACCTCAGGGAAGAAACAACGATCTGACAACAAGAAACACTGGTTACAGAACATATAAAGGGAAGTTAAGTGGTTCCAGCTGGCGCAGACAATCAGGCCGAGATTGGGAACCACGCCCACACAAACACGGGAGAGAGAGAGAGAGAAAGAGAAAGAGAGAGGGAGGCAGTGGATTCATGAACCGTGACAATACTACTGTGAATGCTAAGCAATACATAATTCCAAAGCAATACATAAAACACTGTATATACACAAACTGAAGCAACCACATATTCACTAAGGAGGATGTTCTGATTGGCCAGTGAGGGGCCAAGCCTCGACACACCCACAACTTGTTTATTCATCAAAACCCAGCCCTTTCGATAATTGTGAAAATAGCAAAAATATTTCTGACACACCCCTGAACCCACAGCGCTACCACCTGCGCTTAGATTTACTATTACGGTAGGTTTGTTAAACAGCCCTGAGTGTGTCACAACAAGTAAATTAAGGTTGGGTTTGGATTAGAATTATGTCAACAATTCAAGCCTTCTTTTGCCAAGCCCCATTTGCAAATTGCCCCTCCGCCCACTTCGCTTCCGTTAATTGAATGGGGCTCTGTTGTTTCATCGCACCCAAAGCGCTCCATGGATCACAGCTGTTTAAGACTGAAAAGCCCTATGTGGATTGAACATGCATTCGGCTGTGGTTATAATAATAATTTGCCTACTTTAGCAATGTCATCGTATTTCCATGCCACTTTAAGTTAGTGTAACCCATGTCTAGGGCACAAATAAATAGCTAACTCATGTCTGGCAAGAACATTTACATTTAGATTTTAGTCATTTAGCAGACATTTTTATTCAGAGCGACGTACAATTACCGCATTCATCTTAAGATAGCTAGGTTGGACAACCACATATCGCAGTGATAGTAAGTAAAAGTGTCCTCAATAAAGTAGCTATCTGTGAAATCTTAGCTAGTAAACGGGAAAAAAGTCATGTGCGAGTGTTAGCTCACGATAGGTTGTTTATTTGTTGGAGGGATTATTAAAGATATAGTTTCAGATGTTTTCAAATCAAATCTTATGTCACATACACATGGTTAGCAGATGTTAATGCGAGTGTAGCGAAATGCTTGTGCTTCTAGTTCCGACAATGCAGTAATAACCAACAAGTAATCTAACTAACAATTCCAAAACAAATTTCTTATACACAGTGTAAGGGGATAAAGAATATGTACATAAAGATATAAGAATGAGTGATGGTACAGAGCAGCATAGGCAAGATACAGTAGATGGTATCGAGTACAGTATATACATATGAGATGAGTATGTAAACAAAGTGGCATAGTTAAAGTGTCTAGTGATACATGTATTACATAAGGATGCAGTAGATGATAGAGTACAGTATATACGTATACATATGAGATGAATAATGTAGGGTATGTAAACATTATATTAGGTAGCATTGTTTCAAGTGGCTAGTGATATATTTTACATAATTTCCCATCAATTCCCATTATTAAAGTGGCTGGAGTTGAGTCAGTGTGTTGGCAGCAGCCACTCAATGTTAGTGGTTGCTGTTTAACAGTCTGATGGCCTTGAGATAGAAGCTGTTTTTCAGTCTCCCAGCTTTGATGCACCTGTACTGACCTCGCCTTCTGGATGATAGCGGGGTGAACAGGCAGTGGCTCGGGTGGGTGTTGTCCTTGATGATCTTTATGGCCTTCCTGTAACATCGGGTGGTGTAGGTGTCCTGGAGGGCAGATAGTTTGCCCCCGGTGATGCGTTGTGCAGACCTCACTACCCTCTGGAGAGCCTTACGGTTGTGGGCGGAGCAGTTGCCGTACCAGGCGGTGATACAGCCCGCCAGGATGCTCTCGATTGTGCATCTGTAGAAGTTTGTGAGTGCTTTTGGTGACAAGCCCAATTTCTTCAGCCTCCTGAGGTTGAAGAGGCGCTGCTGCGCCTTCTTCACGATGCTGTCTGTGTTAGTGGACCAATTCAGTTTGTCTGTGATGTGTATGCTGAGGAACTTAAAACTTACTACCCTCTCCACTACTGTTCCCTCTGCTGTTTCCTGAAGTCCACAATCATCTCCTTAGTTTTGTTGACGTTGAATGTGAGGTTATTTTCCTGACACCACACTCCGAGGGCCCTCACCTCGTCGTTGTTGCCTACCACTGTTGTGTCGTCCGCAAACTTGATGATTGAGTTGGAGGCGTGCGTGGCCACGCAGTCGTGGGTGAACAGTGAGTACAGGAGAGGGCTCAGAACGCACCCTTGTGGGGCCCCAGTGTTGAGGATCAGCGGGGTGGAGATGTTGTTGCCTACCCTCACCACCTGGGGGCGGCCCGTCAGGAAGTCCAGTACCCAGTTGCACAGGGCGGGGTCTCGACCCAGGGTCTCGAGCTTGATGACGAGCTTGGAGGGTACTATGGTGTTAAAACCTCCTGATACTCCCCATCCCGGATCCGGGATCGTGAATAAAGCCTCAGGCTCATTAGCATAACGCAACATTAAATGCCGAGCTGTAGTCGATGAACAGCATTCTCACGTAGGTATTCCTCTTGTCCAGATGGGTTAGGGCAGTGTGCAGTGTGGTTGAGATTGCATCGTCTGTGGACCTATTTGGGCGGTAAGCAAATTGGAGTGGGTCTAGGGTGTCAGGTAGGGTGGAAGTGATATGGTCCTTGACTAGTCTCTCAAAGCACTTCATGATGACGGAAGTGAGTGCTACGGGGCGGTAGTCATTTAGCTCAGTTACCTTAGCTTTCTTGGGAACAGGAACAATGGTGGCCCTCTTGAAGCATGTGGGAACAGCAGACTGGTATAGGGATTGATTGAATATATCCGTAAAAACACCAGCCAGCTGGTCTGCGCATGCTCTGAGGGTGCGGCTGGGTTGCTGTCTGGGCCTGCAGCCTTGCGAGGTTTAAGTCGTTTAAATATTTGACTCACCTCGGCTGCAGTGAAGGAGAGACCGCATGTTTTCGTTGCAGGCCGTGTCAGTGGCACTGTATTGTCCTCAAAGCAGGCAAATAAGTTATTTAGTCTGCCTGGGAGCAAGACATCCTGGTCCGTGACTGGGCTGGTTTTCTTCTTGTCGTCCGTGATTGACTGTAGACCCTGCCACATACCTCTTGTGTCTGAGCCGTTGAATTGAGATTCTACTTTGTCTCTATACTGACGCTGAGCTTGTTTGATAGCCTTGCGGAGGGAATAGCTGCAATGTTTGTATTCGGTCATGTTACCAGTCACCTTGCCCTGATTAAAAGCAGTGGTTCGCGCTTTCAGTTTCACGCGAATGCTGCCATAAATCCACGGTTTCTGGTTAGGGAATGTTTTAATCGTTGCTATGGGAACGACATATTCAACGCACATTCTAATGAACTCGCACACCGAATCAGCGTATTCGTCAATGTTATTGTCTGACGCAATACGAAACATGTCCCAGTCCACGTGATGGAAGCAGTCTTGGAGTGTGGAATCAGCTTGGTCGGACCAGCGTTGGACAGACCTCAGCGTGGGAGCTTCTTGTTTTAGTTTCTGTCTGTAGGCAGGGATCAGCAAAATGGAGTCGTGGTCAGCTTTTCCGAAAGGAGGGCGGGGCAGGGCCTTATATGCGTTACGGAAGTTAGAATAACAATGATCCAAGGTTTTGCCAGCCCTGGTAGCGCAATCGATATGCTGATACAATTTAGGGAGTCTTGTTTTCAGATTAGCCTCGTTAAAATCCCCAGCTACAATGAATGCAGCCTCAGGATGTATGGATTCCAGTTTGCAAAGAGTCAAATAAAGTTTGTTCAGAGCCATCGATATGTCTGCTTGGGGGGGCATATATACGGCTGTGATTATAATCGAAGAGAATTCTCTTGGTAGATAATGCGGTCTACATTTGATTGTGAGGAATTCTAAATCAGGTGAACAGAAGGATTTGAGTTCCTGTATGTTTCTGTGATCACACCACATCTCGTTAGCCATAAGGCATACGCCCCCGCCCCTCTTCTTACCAGAAAGATGTTTGTTTCTGTCGGCACGATGCGTGGTGAAACCCGCTGGCTGCACCGCCTCCGATAGCGTCTCTCCAGTGAGCCATGTTTCCGTGAAGCAAAGAACGTTACAGTCTCTGATGTCCCTCTGGAATGCTACTCTTGCTCGGATTTCATCAACCTTGTTGTCAAGAGACTGGACATTGGCGAGAAGAATGCTAGGGAGTGGTGCACGATGTGCCGTCTCCGGGGTCTGACCAGAAGACCGCCTCGTTTCCCTCTTTTACGAAGTTGTTTTTTTGGGTCGCCGGCTGGGATCCATTCCATTGTCCTGGTTGAAAGGCAGAACACAGGATCCGCTTCGCGAAAGTCCTATTCTTGGTCGTACTGATGGTGAGTTGACGCTGATCTTATATTCAGTAGTTCTTCTTGACTGTATGTAATGAAACCTAAGATGACCTGGGGTACTAATGTAAGAAATAACACGTAAAAAAAACAAAAAACTGCATAGTTTCCTAGGAACGCGAAGCGAGGCGGCCATCTCTGTCAGCGCCGGAAGAGAGTTTTTAGGTAATGGGAAGGGATTCTGCTGTTCTAGCTTCAGGGGGAAGCTGGTTCCACCATTGGGGTGCCAGGACAGAGAAGAGAATGGACTGTGCTGAGCGGAAGCTGCCCTCCCGTAGGGGTGGGAGTGCCAAGAGACCACAGGTGGCAGAATGGACTGCTTGAGTTGGGGTGTAGGGTTTGAGCATAGCCTGAAGGCAGTGAGGGGCAGTTCCACTTGCTGCTCCGTAGGCAAGTACCATGGTCTTATAGTGGATGTGAGCGTCTTCTGGAAGCTAGTGGAGTTTGAGGAGAAGTGGAGTGACATGGGAGACCTTGGGCAGGTTGAAAACCTGGCGAGCTGCAACATTTTGGATACGTTGCAGGGGTTTGATAGCACAAGTGGGGAGGCCAGTCAACAGCTAAATTGCAGTAGTCCAGACAGGAGATTAAAAGTGCCTGGATTAGGAACTGCACTGCTTCCTGTGTGAGGTAGGGTCGTACGATACAGATGTTGTACTTTCTTACGGATCCAGAGGCGGCTCTCCTAGTGGACGGGGACTTTACATCTATGGGGGCGATATTTCATTATTGGATAGAAAAACGTGCCCGTTTTAAGCGCAATATTTTGTCACAAAAAGATGCTCGACTATGCATATAATTAACAGCTTTGGAAAGAAAACACTCGGACGTTTCCAAAACTGCAAAGATATTGTCTGTGAGTGCCCCAGAACTGATGCTACAGGCGAAACCAAGATGAAACTTCAAACAGGAAATGAGCTGGATTTTTTAGGCTCTGTTTTTCATTGTCTCCTTATATGGCTGTGAATGCGCAAGGAATGAGCCTGCCCGATCTATCGTTTCCCCAAGGTGTCTGCAGCATTGTGACGTATTTGTAGGCATATCATTGGAAGATTGACCATAAGAGACTACATTTGCCACGTGTCCGCCCGGTGTCCTCCGTCGAAATTGGTGCATCATCTTCAGCTGCAAGTCTTTTTCCAAGGGATTCGGAGGAGAAAGTAGACATCCACGAACGATATATCATTGAACAGATACAGTGCCTTGCGAAAGTGTTCGGTCCCCTTGAACTTTGCGACCTTTTGACACATTTCAGGCTTCAAACATAAAGATATAAAACTGTATTTTTTGTGAAGAATCAACAACAAGTGGGACACAATCATGAAGTGGAACGACATTTATTGGATATTTCAAACTTTTTTAACAAATCAAAAACTGAAAAATTGGGTGTGCAAAATTATTCAGCCCATTTACTTTCAGTGCAGCAAAATCTCTCCAGAAGTTCAGTGAGGATCTCTGAATGATCCAATGTTGACCTAAATGACTAATGATGATAAGTACAATCCACCTGTGTGTCATCAAATGGACCTGCACTGTGATAGACTCAGAGGTCTGTTAAAAGCGCAGAGAGCATCATGAAGAACAAGGAACACGCCAGGCAGGTCCGAGATACTGTTGTGAAGAAGTTTAAAGCTGGATTTGGATGCAAAAATATTTCCCAAGCTTTAAACATCCCAAGGAGCACTGTGAAAGCGATAATATTGAAATGGAAGGAGTATCAGACCACTGCAAATCTACAAAGACCTGGCCGTCCCTCTAAACTTCCAGCTCATACAAGGAGAAGACTGATCAGAGATGCAGCCAAGAGGCCCATGATCACTCTGGATGAACTGCAGAGATCTACAGCTGAGGTGGGAGACTGTGTCCATAGGACAACAATCAGTCGTATATTGCACAAATCTGGCCTTTATGGAAGAGTGGCAAGAAGAAAGCCATTTCTTAAAGATATCCATAAAAAGTGTTGTTTAAAGTTTGCCACAAGCCACCTGGGAGACACACCAAACATGTGGAAGAAGGTGCTCTGGTCAGATGAAACCAAAATTGAACTTTTTGGCAACAATGCAAAACGTTATGTTTGGCGTAAAAGCAACACAGCTCATCACCCTGACCACACCACCCCCACTGTCAAACATGGTGGTGGCAGCATCATGGTTTGGGCCTGCTTTTCTTCAGCAGGGACAGGGAAGATGGTTAAAATTGATGGGAAGATGGAAGCAGCCAAATACAGGACCATTCTGGAAGAAAACCTGATGGAGTCTGCAAAAGACCTGAGACTGGGACGGAGATTTGTCTTCCAACAAGACAGTGATCCAAAACATAAAGCAAAATCTACAATGGAATGGTTCAAAAATAAACATATCCAGGTGTTAGAATGGCCAAGTCAAAGTCCAGACCTGAATCCAATCGAGAATCTGTGGAAAGAACTGAAAACTGCTGTTCACAAATGCTCTCCATCCAACCTCACTGAGCTCGAGCTGTTTTGCAAGGAGGAATGGGAAAAAATGTCAGTCTCTCGATGTGCAAAACTGATAGAGACATACCCCAAGCGACTTACAGCTGTAATCGCAGCAAAAGGTGGCGCTACAAAGTATTAACTTAAGGGGGCTGAATAATTTTGCACGCCCAATTTTTCAGTTTTTGATTTGTTTCAAAAAGTTTGAAATATCCAATAAATGTCGTTCCACTTCATGATTGTGTCCCACTTGTTGTTGATTCTTCACAAAAAAATACAGTTTTATATCTTTATGTTTGAAGCCTGAAATGTGGCAAAAGGTCGCAAAGTTCAAGGGGGCCGAATACTTTCGCAAGGCACTGTATGTGAAAAACACCTTGAGGATTGATTCTAAACAGCGTTTGCCGTGTTTCAGTCGATATTATGGAGTTAATTTGGAAAAAAGTTTGCCGTTTTGATGACTGAATTTTCGTTTATTTTGGTACCCAAACGTGATGTACAAAACGGAGCGATTTCTCCTACACAAAGAATCTTTCAGGAAAAACTGAACATTTGCTATGTAACTGAGAGTCTCCTCATTGAAACAATCTGATGTTCTTCAAAGGTAAATTATTTTATTTGAATCCTTTTCTGGTTTTTGTGCAAATGTTACCCGCTAAATGCTACGCTAAATGCTACGCTAGCTATCAATACTCTTACACAAATGCTTGTTTTGCTATGGTTGAAAAGCATATTTTGAAAATCTGAGATGACAGTGTTGTTAACAAAAGTCTAAGCTTGAGAGCAAATATATTTATTTCATTTCATTTGCGATTTTCATGAATAGTTAACGTTGCGTTATGCTAATGTGCTTGAGGCTATAAATAGGATCCCGGATCCGGGATTGCTCGACGCAAGAAGTTAATGCAGGGAAAGTTAATTAAAGCTGTTTTACCTAGTGTCAACCAGCATGTTAAATGTGCAACCAGAGGGAAAAAACTCTAAACCACCTTTACTCCACACACAGAGAATAGTACAGAGCTCTCCCTCGCCCTCCATTTGGCAAATCTGACCATAATTCCATCCTCCTGACTCCTGCTTACAAGCAAAAACAAAAGCAGGAAGCACCAGTGACTCGTTAAATAAAGAAGTGGTCAGATGACTCAAATGCTAAACTACAGGACTGTTTTGCACAGATTGGAATATGGTCCGGGATTCATCCGATGGCATTGAGGAGTACACTACATCAGTCACTGGCTTTATCAATAAGTGCATTGATGATGTCGTCCCCACAGTGACTGTACGTACATACCCCAACCAGAAGCCATGGATTACAGGCAACATCCGCACTGAGCTAAAGGGTAGAGCTGCCGCTTAGAGCGAGACTTTAACCCGGAAGCTTACAAGAAATTCCGCTATGCCCGTCGACGAACCATCAAACAGGCAAAGCATCAATACAGGACTAAGATTAATTCGTACTCCACCAGCTCCGACACTCGTTGGATGACACAAGTGTCTTCACTAACATTTTCAACCTGTCCCTGAGTCTGTAATACCAACATGTTTCATGCAGACCACCATAGTACCTGTGCCCAAGAACACTAAGGTAACCTGCCTAAATTACTACCAACCCGTAGCACTCACATCTGTAGCCATGAAGTGCTTTGAATGCTGTTCATGGATCACGTCAACACCATTATCCCAGAAACCCTAGACCTACTACAATTTGTATACTGCCCCAACAGATCCACAGATGATGCAATCTCTATTGGACTCCACACTGCCCTTTCCCTCCTGGACAAAAGGAACACCTATTTGAGAATGCTGTTCATTGACTACAGCTCAGCGTTCAACACCACAGTGCCCTCAAAGCTCATCACTAAGCTAAGGACCCTGGGACTAAACATCTCCCTCTGCAACTGGATCCTGATGGGCCACCAGGTGGTGAGGGTAGGTAACAACACATCTGCCACACTGATCCTCAACACGGGGGCCCCTCAGGGGTGCTTGCTCAGTTCCCTCCTGTACTCCCTGTTGACTCATGACTGCATGGCCAGGCACGACTCCAACAACAGCATTAAGCTTGACAACGATACAATAGTGGTAGGCCTGATCACCGACAATGTCGAGACAGCCAATAGGGAGGAGGCAGAGAGAGACCTGGCTGTGTGGTGTCAGGATAACATCCTCTCCATCAACGTGATCAAGACAAAGGGGAAGATTGTGGACTACAGGAAAAGGAGAACCAAGCATACCACCATTGTCATCGACGGGGCTGTAGTGGAGCAGATTGAGAGCTTCAAGTTCCTTGGTGTCTACATCAACAACAAACTGTCATGGTCCAAACACATCAAGACCGTCGTGAAGAGGGCAAGACAAAGCCCATTTCCCCTCAGGAGATTTGGTTCTCAGATGCTCAAACACTTCTACAGCTGCACCATCGTGACTGGTTTCATCACTGCCTGGTATGGCAACTGCTCGGCCTCCGACCACAAGCCACTATTGAAGGTAGTGCCTTTGGCCCAGTACATCACTTGGTGCAAGATTCATGCCATCCAGGACCTCTATACCAGGCGGTGTAAGATGAAGGCATTAACAATTGCCAAAGACTCCAGCCACCCTATTCATAGACTGCTCTCTCTGCTATCACACGGCAAGCGGTACCAGAGCACCAAGTCTAGCTACAAAACATGTAAGTATTACCTCAATTACATTGATTAACCTGTGCCCCCGTACATTGACGGGTACCCTCTGTATATAGCCTTGCTACTTATTTTACTGCTGCTCTTAAATTCTTTGTTATTTATTTGTTATTTTTTACTTAACCTTTTTTGGATGAATAGCATGCCCAGAGTGAACTGCCTCCAACTCTGTCCCAGATGTTAATATATACATATAATTATTAGCATTGGATAGAAAAGTTTCTAAAACTGTTTGAATGATGTCTGTGAGTATAACAGAACTCATATGGCAGGCAAAAACCTGAGAAAAATCCAACCAGGAAGTGGGACATCTGAGGTTTGTAGTTTTTAAAAGTTTGGCCTACCGAATACACATTGAGATATGGATAAAGTTGCACTTCCTACGGCTTCCACTAGATGTCAACCATCTTTAGAAACTTGAATGAGGATTCTACTATAAAGGATGGGCTCAAGAGACCTCTTTGATTCAGTGGTCTGGCAGAGAGCCTTGGTCTCATGACACGCGCTCCCGACAGAGTTACCTTATTCTCAGGTTGGAACATTATTGATGTTTTATGTTAAAAACATCCTAAAGATTGATTCCATACATTGTTTGACATGTTTCTAAACGATTGTAACGGAAATTTTCGAGTTTTTGTCTGGATGAAGTGCCTGCATCTCATGAAGATGGATTACTGGGCTGAACATGCTAACAACAAGTGGCTATTTGGACATAAATGATGGAACAAATCAGTCATTTATTGTCGAACTGGGATTCCTGGGAGTGCTTTCTGATGAAGATCATCAAAGGTAAGTGAATATTTATGGTGTTGTTTCTAACTTTGTTGATTCCGGATATTCCTCTGTCTGTTTTGGGTTCTGAGCGCCGTTATCAGATTATACTTTTTCCGTAAAGATTTTTTGAAATCTGATACAGAGGTTGCATTAAGTTTATCTTTAATTCCATGAACAACACTTGTATCTTTTATCAATGTTTATTATTAGTATTTCTGCAAACAAAACATTCCTGCACGTAAGGCGCCAATGTAAACTGAGATTTACTGCTACGCTAGCTATCAATACTCTTACACAAATGCTTGTTTTGCTATGGTTGAAAAGCCTATTTTGAAAATCTGAGATGACAGTGTTGTTAACCAAAGGCTAAGTTTGTGAGTGAATATATTTATTTCATTTCATTTGCAATTTTCATGAATAGTTAACGTTGCGTTATGCTAATGAGCTTGAGGCTATGATTACGCTCCCGGACACGGGATTGCTCGACGCAAGAAGTTAAACAAGATATTTTGTCACAAAACGATGCTCGACTATGCATATAATTGACAGCTTTGGATAGAAAACACTCTGACACTTCCAAAACTGCAAAGATATTGTCTGTGAGTGCAACAGAACTGATGTTACAGGCAAAACCCAGATACAAATCCAATCAGGAAGTGCAGCATTTTTTGAAACAGCCTCATGCCAATGACTCCTTATATGGCTTTGAATGAGCTTAAGTTTTCTACGTATTCCCCGAGGTGTCTACAGCATTGTGACGTCTTTTTACGCATTTCTGTTGAAGAATAGCCGTAAGGGACCACATTTAGCAAGTGGTCACATGATGTCTCCGGCAGAAATTCGTAAAATACTGATGTAGACATTTTTCCAATCGCTTCTTATGAGAAACCAATTGCCTCGACGGATACATTATCGAATATATATGTTAAAAACACCTTGAGGATTGATTCTAAACAACGTTTGCCATGTTTCTGTCAATATTATGGAGCTAATTTGGAAAAAAGTTTGGTGTTGTAGTGATAGCATTTTCCTGCATGATAGACAAACGGGAGCTATTTCGCCTACAAAAATAATCTTTTTGGAAAAAAGGAACATTCGCTATCTAACTGGGAGTCTCCTTAGTGAAAACATCTGAAGTTCTTCATAGGTTAATTATTTAATTTGATTGCTTTTCTTATTTTCGTGAAAATGTTGCCTGCTGCCAGCAGAGCCTAGCATAGCATTATGCCATGATAAACTTACACAAATAATTGTCTAGCGTTGGCTGTAACGCATATTTTTTAAAATCTGAGATGACAGTGTGATTAACAAAAGGCTAAGTTGTGTCTCACTATATTTCATTTGTGATTTTCATGAATAGGAAAATGTTCTAGGGGTATTTATGTCCGCTGCGTTATGCTAATTCGTTTGAGGCTATGATTACGCTCCCGGATCCGGGATTGCTAGTCACAAGATTAACTGACTTGCGTAGTTAAATAAAAAATACCCCAAAAAACCCACCATTGATAATGTAACCAGTGCTGTGTGTGTGTGTTATATATCTATTACTTGCAGGTTCACCTCCCAAATAAAATAAAATCATATTTTACACACAAACAATGCAGTTTTAAGAAAAACAAGCGTTATATTAACTAAATAAACTAAAGTTTACTTTACCTTTATTTAACTCGGTAAGTCAGTGAAGAACACATTCTTATTTTCAATGATGGCCTAGGAACAGTGGGTTAACTGCCTGTTCAGGCAGAACGACAGATCTGTACCTTGTCAGCTCAGGAGTTTGAACTTGCAACCTTGCAGTTACTTGTCCAACGCTCTAACCACTAGGTTACCCGGCCTCCCCAGGTAATTCCCAACGATAACGAGGCTATATACAGGAGGTACCAAGTCAATGTGCAGGGGTAAAGTTTAGTAGAGGTAATTGAGGTAAAATGTACATGTATATAGGGGAAAAGTGACTATGCATAAATAATAAAAAGTGAGTAGCAGCAGCGTAAAAAAGGGTGGGTCTATGCAAATAGTCCAGGTAGCTATTTGATTAGCGGTTCAGCAGTCGTATGGCTTGGGGGTAGAATCTGTTAAGGACCGCTTGGACCTTAATTAACTTGGCGCTCCAGTACCCCTTGTTGTGCGGTAGCAGTCTATGACTAGGGTGGCTGGAGTCTTTGCGAATTTTTAGGGCCTTCCTGGTATAGAGGTCCTGGATGTACAGCTGTACACATTACCGTCTGTAGCGCCTTACTGTCATATGCAGAGCAGTTGCCATACCGGCGGTGAATTCTCCGGTTGGAACATTATTGAACATTTATGATAAAAACATCCTAAAAATGGATTCTATACGTTTCTATGACCAGTAATATAACTTTTTCGTAATTTTCGTCCGACCTTTCCTCTGGACGCTTGTTAAGGGAATTTTTATCAATGATGACTTAATTATGTATACATTTCAATCAGGACTGACTAATCAGAATACTATTATGTTACTGTATATGTATGAATTTTCTTTTTAATCCTAGTACTGAATATGATGTGTGTAAATATAATCAAGAATTAGAACAATGACCGTCTGTACCATGGTAGAAATGAATGAACTTCTAGCCAGTCTGACCTTGGCTCAGTCATATATTATCTTAATAGGGAGAGACATGTGAGAACCATACAGCCATTGTACTAGAGCGGAGATGACACGGGCTAGTACTGAAACTAATGACGTCATTTTCAGTTTATAACCTGTGGTAAAATGTGTAATGAGCAGTGCTCACAAGAATAAGCGCAGCTGGTTGATTTCAAAGGCTGGTCTCTGTCCATTTTATACCAACAAGAGTCTTACAACCTCTTATGAATTGACAGAGTGATTAATTTTAATTGGTTATTAAAACAGAGGAATTTAATTCCTGTAACAACGTTGCACGCACGTTTAAATTTGTTTACCAAACGCCCTAACAAAAGGAGGTATATGGACATAAATGATTAACTTTATCGAATAAATCAAACATTTATTGTGGAACTGGGATTCCTGGGAGTGCATTCTGATGAATATCATCAAATTTATATATTTATATTGCTATTTCTGACTAATGTTGACTGCGCAACATGGCGGATATTTATTTTGGCTGGTTTGCTTTTTCCGTAAAGTTTTTTGAAATCTGACACAGCAGTTGCATTAAGGAGAATTTTATCTAAAGTTCCATGCATAACAGTTGTATTTTCATCAACATTTATAATGAGTATTTCTGTAAATTGATGTGGCTCTTTGCAAAATCACTGCATGTTTTGGAACTACTGAACATAACACGCCAATGTAAATGAGATGTTTAGATATAAATATGCACTTTATCGAACAAAACATACATGTATTGTGTAACAAAGTTATTTGAGTGTCATCTGATGAAGATCATCAATGGTTAGTGATTAATTTGATCTCTATTTGTGCTTTTTGTGACTCCTCTTTGGCTTGAAAACGTTAACTATTCATGAAAATCACAAATGAAATGAAATAAATATATTCACTCACAAGCTTAGCCTTTTGTTAACAACACTCATCTCAGATTTTCAAAATATGCTTTTCAACCATAGCTACACAAGCATTTGTGTAAGAGTATTGATAGCTAGCATAGCATTGTCCTAGCATTCAACAGGCAACATTTTCACAAAAACAAGAAAAGCATTCAAATAAAATCATTTACCTTTGAAGAACTTTGGATGTTTTCAATGAGGAGACTCTCAGATAGCAAATGTTCAGTTTTTCCCAAAATATTATTTGTGTAGGAGAAATCGCTCCGTTTTGTTCATCACGTTTAGTTAAGAAAAAAACAACAAATTCAGTCATTACAACGCCAAACGTTTTTCCAAATTAACTCCATAATATCGACAGAAACATGGCAAACGTTGTTTAGAATCAATCCTCAAGGTGTTTTTCACATATCTATTCAATGATAAATCATTCGTGGCAGTTGACTTTCTCCTCTGAAGCAAATGGTAAAATGCACGCAGCTGGAGATTACGCAATAATTTCGACAGAGGACACCAAGCGGGCACCTGGTAAATGTAGTCTCTTATGGTCAATCTTCCAATGATATGCCTACAAATACGTCACAATGCTGCAGACACCTTGGGGAAACGACAGAAAGTGTAGGCTCATTCCTGGCGCATTCACAGCCATATAAGGAGACATTGGAACACAGCGCCTTCAAAATCTGGGACATTTCCTGTTTGAAATTTCATCTTGGTTTCGCCTGTAGCATCAGTTCTGTGGCACTCACAGACAATATCTTTGCAGTTTTGGAAACAGAGTGTTTTCTCTCCAAAGCTGTCAATTATATGCATAGTCGAGCATCTTTTCGTGACAAAATATCTTGTTTAAAACGGGAACGTTTTTTTTATCCAAAAATTAAAAGAGCGCCCCCTTTATCGAAGAAGTTCACTTGTCCGAGATGAATACCTTATGATAACCTGTAGATCATACTATCTACCAAGAGAGTTCTCGTCTATTTACCAATCTGATTATGACACTAAGACTGCACTCAACCAGCTGTATAAGGCCATAAGCCTGGGGCGGCAGCGTAGCCTAGTGGCTAGAGCATTGGACTAGCAACCAAAAGGTTGCAAGATTGAATCCCCACACTGACAAGGTACAAATCTGTCGTTCTGCCCCTGAACAAGGCAGGTAACCCACTGTTCCTAGGCCTTCATTGAAAATAAGAATTTGTTCTTAACTTACTTGCCTTGTTAAAAAAATAAAAATAAGCAAAGAGATTTTCTTACTCAAAATGTTTTTTCTGCATTGTTGGTTAAAGGGCTTGTATAAGCATTTCACGGTAAGGTCCTTGTTGTATTCGGCGCATGTTTCAAATAACATTTGATTACGGGTTGCTTTCCTGTAACTTGGTTATGCTACTATGTGCTTGTGTGTCGGAAAAGGCTTTTTATTATATTTTGTGTAATTGCCCATTGTTTATATGCTGTAAGTATGTGAATGAAATGAACATGAACACATTATTGAACAGCTCTTTGGCTTCAGCTATTCAAACATAAGCATGGCAGTGCCACTTACAGTTCTAGATATACCAAGAGCCTTAAAAAACCTTTTAAAGAGAGAATATTGGCGTCAGCATGCCTACAATTTCCGCACGCAGTTGGAATGTAATTAACGTAATAAAAAATCTGTTTAAGCTAGAGGTAACAGATTGCATGGCCTGCGTCTCAATCCACCACATCCGCCAATATTGCCCTTCCGCATCCGAGGTGAAAGGTGGCAGAGCTAGAGCGGTGTTTTATCATACCATTAGACATCACGAAAATCAGTCTTCTCACAAAAATGTCTGTAGTGTCTGAACGGTCAATCGACACAAAATACCCCATAATGACAAAGCAAAAAAGGTTTTTAGAAATGTTTAAAAAAAACTGAAATATCAGATTTACAGAAGTATTTAGACACTTTACTCAGTACTTTGTTGACGCAGCGATTACAGCCTTGAATCTTCTTAGGTAAGACGCTACTGTCATGGCTTTCTTCCTGGGAAGGAGAGGCGGACCAAAATGCAGCGTGGTTATAGTTCATGGATCTTTAATTAGAAAACTCAAACATGAACAAACTACAAAACAATAAACTTGAAAACCGTAACAGTCCTAGCTGGTGCATAAAACACAAAGACAGGAAACAATCACCCACAAAATACCCAAAGAATATGGCTGCCTAAATATAGTTCCCAATCAGAGACAACAATAAACACCTGCCTCTGATTGAGAACCAATCTAGGCAACCATATACTTACCTAGACACCTAAACTGAACACAACCCCATAAATCTACACAAGACAAACACATAAATCACCCATATCACACCCTGGCCTAACCAAAATAATAAAGAAAACAAAGATAACTAAGGCCAGGGCATGACAGCTACAAGCTTGACACACATGTATTTGGTGAGTTCCTCCGATTCTTCTTTGCAGATCCTCCTCTCCTTCGTCAGGTTGGATGGGGAGCATTGCTGCACAGCTATTTTCTGGTCTCTCCAGATATGCTTGATCACATTCAAGTCCAGGCTCTAGCTTGGCCACTCAAGGACATTCAGAGACTTGTCCCGAAGCCTTTCCTGCATTGTCGTGGCTGTATGCTTAGGGTTGTTGTCCTGTTGGAAGGGGAACCTTCACCTAAGTCTGAGGTCCTGAGCACACTGGAATAGGTTTTCATCAATGAATTTTCTGTACTTTGCTCTGTTCATATTTCCCTTAATCCTGACTAGTCTCTCAGTCGCTAGAAAGCATCCACACAGCATGATGCTGCCACCACCATGATTCACTGTAGGGATCGTGGCAGGTTTCTTCCAGATGTGACGTTTGGCATTCAGGCTGAAGAGTAGAATCTTGGTTCATCAGACCAGAGAATCTTGTTTCTCATGGTCTGAGAATCTTTTAGGTGCCTTTTGGAAAACTCCAAGCGGGCTGTCTTGTGCCTTCTACTGAGGAGTGGCTTCCGTCTGGCCACTCTACCATGAAGACCTGATTGGTGGAGTGCTGCAGTGATGGTTGTCAAAGTGACCGTCGGGTTTTTGATCACCTCTCTGACCAAGGCCCTTCTCCCCGATTGCCTAGTTTGGCCGGGCGGCCAGCTCTAGGGAGAGTCTTCCAACTTCTTCCATTTAAGAATGATGGAGGCCACTGTGTTCTTGGGGATCTTCAATGCTAACTAGACACATAGGGTGTTAACAGAACTCAGAGGGTATTCTTTAATGGATGCCTCTCAAACATAATCCAAGTAGAATCAGGAATTCCCCAGGGTAGCTGTTTAGGCACCTTGCCACTAACTTTGAGTAAAGGCAGAGTGTCTATGTATGCGGATGACTCAACACTATACACGTCAGCTACTACAGCAACTGAAATGACTGCAACACTTAACAATGAGTGGGTGGCAAAAAATAATTTAGCCCTAAATTATACTAAAAGCGTTGTATTTGGGACAAATCATTAACTAAACCCTAAACCTCAACTAAATCCTGGAATATATCATCTGGAAATTTAGGAAGTTGAGAAACTAAACTACTTGGAGTAACCCTGGATTGTAAACTGTCATGGTCAAAACATATTGATACAACAGTAGCTAAGACTGTGAGAATTATGTATGAAATAAAGTGCTGCTCTGCCTTCTTAACAACACTATCAACAAGGCCATACATGCCATAGTTTTGTCGCACCTTGACTACTGTTCAGTCGTGTGGTCAGGTGCCACAAAAAAGGACTTGGGAAAATTGCAATTGGCTCAGAACAGGGTAGCACGGCTGGCCCTTGGATGTACACAGAGAGCTAATATCAATACTATGCATGTCAATCTCTCCTGGCTCAAAGTGGATGAGAGATTGACTTCATTACTACTTGTATTTATGAGCGGTATTGACATATTGAATTGGCACACAGCTTGGACACCCATGCATACCCCACAAGACATGCCACAAGAGGTCTCTTCACAGTCCCCAAGTCCAGAACAGACTATGGGAGGTGCATAGTACTACATAGAGCCATGACAACCTGGAACTCTATTCCACATCAAGTAACTGATGCAAGCAGTAAAATGTTATTAACAGATAAAATAAACACCTTATGGAACAGCGGCGACTGTGAAGCAACACAAACATAGTCACACACACACACACACACACACACACACACACACACACACACACACACACACACACACACACACACACACACACACACACACACACGGATTTAGTACTGTAGATATCTGGTAGTGGTGGAGTAGGGGCCTGAGGGCACACAGTGTGTTGTGAAATCTGTGAATGTATTGTAATGTTTTGAAAATTGTATAAACTGCCTTAATATTGCTGGACCCCAGGAAATGTAGCTGCTGCTGCAGACTTTTGTGGTGCTCTTCCCCAGATCTGTGTCGAGACACAATCCTGTCTCTGAGCTCTACGGACAATTCCGGCGACCTCATGGTTTGGTTTTTGCTCTGAAATGCACTGTCAGACAGGTGTGTGCAGGTGTGACAGGTGTGTGCCTTTCCAAATCATGTCCAATCAATTAAATTTACCATAGGTGGACTCCAATGAAGTTGTAGAAACATATCAAAGATGATCAATGGAAACAGGATGAATCTGAGCTAAATTTCAAGTCTCATAGCAAAGGGTCTGAATACTTATGTAAATACTTGTGTTTTTTATTTGCAATACATTTTCAAACAACTCTAAAAGCCTGTTTTTGCTTTGTCATTATCGGGTGTTGTGTGTACATTGATGAGAGAAAAAATGTATTTTTATCCATTTGAGAAAAAGCCTGTAACGTAATAAATTGCACAGTAAATGCTGTATAACTGTTAGCTGTCCAGTCATACTCAAGACAAAAACATTTTGCTGAAGATATTTTCCAGATATTTGCAATAGATACAGTACCAGTAGTCGTAGTGCTTAGAAGTAGTGAATGAAGTAATATGATGCTCTTGGATTATGTTTGCTTGTACAATACTAACAAATACACTGTAAAAAAAAATCTAAATATAAAATGTACAATTGTATGCAACCAGGTGCGGTAGGATTGTGAGTTTGCTCAACATTTGGGTATATAGCTAAACCAACATACAGGTAACTACCAAAATAAAGGAAACACCATCATAAAGTGTCTTAATAGGGTGCTGGGCCACCACAAGCTGCCAGAACAGCTTCAATGCACTTGGCATATATTCTATAAATGTCTGGAACTCTATTGGAGGGATGAGACACCAATCTTCCATGAGAAATTCCATCATTTGATGTTTTGTTGGTAGTGGTGGAAAACACTCTCATGCACCACTCCAGAATCTCTCATAAGTGTTCAAATGGGTTGAGATCTGGTGACTGACACACCCAGTGTAAAATGTATATTTTGATGACAATACATTACATATATCACTGTAACGCAGTGGTCTGAAAGTGGTCTGAAACTCCTGGTTTACAGGCCATATCAAGCCTGAAAGTCACATCATGCTGGCTTGCAAAGTGTTGTGTAATTCCTATTGTCCAGCCAAGTGAGGATATCAAACAATTTGAACTTTTAATCAACTGCAACCTGCATTGAGAATGACAGACAGTCTCAATAATCAATCGTCCATACCCTAACTAAATCAAATAAACCGGAACAGCCATCTCAGTAACAGGTGCAACTACTAACAGATTGGAGTAGTTTAGAAACATGTATGCTAGTTATGTTCGTGTAGCATAAGATTAATTAATCAATCAATTAATGTACATGCAAAAACACAGGTATGGAAACACACAATTCAGAAAATCTACCTGAAATAGAGCATGCTGGGAAATATGATATAACGATTGGAGTTATTTTGAGTGGTTTTGAGCAAACATACATTTGCAATTTTACTCAATACTTTTTTTTCAAATTCAGCTCACTTGAAGCAGAGTGTGTTGATTCAACGTACAATTGTATGGCAACCAGCTGCAATAGGATTGTGAGTTCCCTGAACATTTGGGCAACATACTCAGCAAGTGTTCATACATTCAGGTCATGCTGAGCAGTTTGTTGAGTGAACAAATGTTCAAAAATTAGTTACATTTCTTATCTATCTGAAGTCCACCCAATTCACAGACTAACGCTAATTATGCAATTGGGTAAATCTTTTTTTTTTAGAATGTACAGAGGTTGCAAGAAAAGATAACAAATAAGGTGTTAAAGGTATGTGTTAATCAACGGCTTTGCTGAAAGTATTTAAGCAGTTTTACAGCCCTCATTTGCGTGTAAGTGTCCAAAATGACTGAGGGCGTTGGGTTTATCAGTCTGTCAAGCACATCCGTTAGGCCATCCGTCTTCTCATCCAAGGTGCGGAACAGCATAACTACGGCGGTTTCCATACAGATGTAGGATCATAATTTGATCACCTTGTTGCAGGATAACTTTTGTGCAATGCAGGTTTAAAAAGGCTTCTGAAGTTTATAATTTCCATTTTGAAATTTCAGACTTGATATTCCCTCACAAAAATGTATCAACTCTTACAAAAATGTCCATTAATTATAATCCACATAATAGTTCACATTTCCTGTTGCTGCAGGATTATCTTCCTGCTGTAGCGAACTGGCTCAAATTAAAATCCAACATCTGTATGTTTCTGACCTTTCCAGAATGTTCTAAGGAAGTTAAAGTGCTTCATTTCCATTCAATTCATTCTAGGTTGGAGAATAAGTGGCAGCCTTAACTTAAACAAGCTGAGATAGTGTATAGCGCAGGCCTCCAGCACCACAATAGCACATCCCCAAACTGGTGTAATTTTTCTCATTCAGCTGTTCACTGTTCATATACATCTACCTCTGCCAATGGTTTGTTATCTGCCTCTGATTGCTGGGGATGCATAAAAAGCCACCTGGCAGAGTAGGACCATATACTGAGCTCATATACTCTATCATGACAAATATTCATATGACATGAACAGCTTAGCTAAGTGTTATGTTTCATCGTGATGCTCTCACAGAAAAATACAGTAATTGAATGGCACTGCTAAATCATGTCATATTCTATCGTACATCGCATCAGTAAAAAAAATAGGGGAATTGGAATGGGTACCCTTACAGCTGTCTCATATGGCTAATGTGAGACCTGTGAAAAATGTGTGATAATGTTTTTCTATCAGAATATCAGAGTGGAATCCATCCCGGACATGGCTCTCCATGGAAACAGTTGGTGCGATTACTGGGCTTGCTGCAGAGAGCCTTTGGAGAGTCCGTCGTCATGGTACTGGACTTGAAATTCCCAAATCTGGGAAATCTGGGAATCAGGAGTGTCAATCTGAAAAAGGTTCTTGTGTTCCCTCTTAGTCAAGATTGAATATTAAATTAGATGTGTCACACAAATCATAAGACTGGGACAGGCCTTTTCTGTTTAGCTTTTTAAATATCATATTGAACAATCATGGTGATTCAGAAGACATTACTGGAATAGGATATTGTAGGAAAGAAACACATTAAGCTTGCTTTGTACCTGTCAGTATCCACAAAATGATGATAAACCACAAACCCCTTTTTTTAGCCCAGCACACGGGTGTCCAGGCAGGTGCCTGATAAGCTCCTTCATCTTATCGGAATAATCCAAATTCGGAGAAACCCAACCCTCTAGGCCTCATCAGTCATTGGGGGCCTTGTGACTTGAAGCCTTGTTCTGCTTTTGTCATTGACGGAAAATGGTTTCCACAGAAAGACGAGCAAAATCACACACACCAATCCTTTATTGATATGGCGAGTGGTGGTGTTGGTGGGGTAGCGGAGGCAATGCTCTTTGAGCAGATGTCTAATGGTGTTTCGAGAGTCTCTACTTTATCAAGCCAGGCCAGCACTGACAGTTAGATGCTGGAGGGCAATTAAAATTAAAGCGTGCCTGATTAGAATATCATATTCATCTGGATGGTAATTACTATGTCTGGCTTGGTATAAATAATTAATTATGCAAAACCCATGCAGCTGCCACTGGCTAGAGTTAACTGACTTTCTGTCAACATCTCACAGTTCTAGAAAGGATAAAGAGATTTGGGAAATAAGCTCTTTAGCCGCTATCTCGAGGCCTGCTGGGGTGCGCATGCAGCTCCATTGAGACAGTGGCAGCCTGCCCTCTGTGTGCAGGTGGCAGCAAGGGGACAATGAGGGCTCTCCTTTTGAAGATCTGTTAATTATTAAACAGAGGAGTTTAAAAAAGAGCTCTCTCTTTTAAGGGACAACCCTCTCACAGCATTAATACACATGAGCTTTTTGGACATGTTTGGAGTTTCAAGTGCTTTTTTTTACCCTCAGTTACGTGAATGGAGACTGACTGAATGATATTAGCTCAAGTTTCCTTTCCTCCTTGCTAAAATGTCTTAACATGCCAAAAACGGTTTACTTTGTTGTATTCTGTAAGATCCTACAATCACATTTGTTATGATTCATTGTTGTATATTTTGTCTGCTTTTGTTGTATTCCGTAAGATCCTAACCATTGTGAGGTCAAACATTTATGACTTTGAGGTTAGAGGGTTTGCATCCCAATAATAGCCTCAATGTATCATTTTTTTTTCAATTCAAGGATCTCAAAGCATTGCAGTATGATGAGGTAACTTTATCTTATCTCCCCCGCCAGGGCGTATTACATTAAGAGAGTGAAGACCAGTCTGATTGACGATGTCAGGCTGCTACAGAACTCAGAACAAGCTAGGTGTCAGCTAAGTAGTGGCTCCAAGTGAAGATGGAAGATGAGAATGGAAGGAACTACCTTTGTAAGGAGCAGCCACTAAAAACATGCCAAGGACTCCCTCCCTCTCCCCTTGCTCCCAACTGTTCAAAGAAAGGGGGAGTTAGTTGAGTATAGGCTTTTCCCGTCCCATATAACAACCAGCCGTCATCTGCTTAAACATAACAAGGTGGAATTGTCGAAAGGATATCATGCAAGAAAGGCTAATTAGAACTACTAGCGGCTGAGGAATGGTTTCCATGGGCTGCTGTTAGCCGTTGTTATCGCAGGTGGAAAGTGAAGCAGAGAACACTGTCACAGGTTATAGAACACATTATCCTGGGTCTCCTTCCCCCATTAGTATCATGCCTCGTGTAAATATAAGGGACCTTCCACAAATTCGATGCCTTTTGAGAAGTGTAACTTGGTAAAAAAAAAAAAACTTTTAATTTCACCTAAATGTAACAATCTGTCATGAAAAGCACATGTTCAACTTAATAAAAAGTCATTTTCCCATCTCAAGAGGTTCAATAAAACAATGACTATGATCACTAATGACATTAAATAAATATGAATTTGTCAAAGCAACAAAACAACTTGGGCTTTACGATGATGGTGAAATTTTGGAAAAATGTTTGGGTTAAGTGGGTTAAATATCACAGAGGTCACAGAGGTCAAAATGGGTGCTGCATTTTGGCACAAGTCTTTATTCATATGAATAATCCGATTTATTTAATTGTCCATGTGGTCTATATTGCAGGGCACTTACTTTAATATAACAGGCTTTTAACATTGGTGTACAAATTCTACTTAAAATATCAAAAGGCACTCTTTTCGTGGAACGACCTATAAACAAATCAAACGTCCAATAAAGCGAAGCTCCAAATTATCCTCCGCCACGTATACTTCATTACCACGACCTTCTCAAAGACATCAATAGCACTGCGAATTAGCTCCATGCTGTTAAGGACTTTAGTACGATAATCAAATGCTGAAGGTTACGTGAGGAGAAGCGAAGGTTACTCCATTTAATGTTGGGAAAATGGGGCGGTGGAAATTGGTAACAGGAACACAACAGACTTCAAGATCGCCGGAGGAACGCAAGAGACCTCGAGATCACTTAGTGTGTTTACCAACCTTTGCATTACTCTTCAGATTACTCCTTTTGCTGTTTCACTCACGTCACTTTTTTTTACCAGAGCTAATTGTAACATTACGTAAGAGCGGCGCGGTACTAACGGGCGCAAGAGTTAAAAATACAGAAACTGCTCCGGCATAAATCATGCTGTAAACATATAGTATTTATGAACTATACACTCACATAAATGGTCCCGAAAGCAGATTTTATTGGGTGGGTGAGTCTCTGTGGCGTTAGCTCTTAAACCACACTTGGGCTCGGGGACCCCCTCATTTCCCTGTCTGGAGAACGTCTCCCTGAATAGTCCAGCCACAGTCCCACAACAACCGTGTACTAGATGCACTCATTCAGACTGTCAAACACCATGTATTATGCAAGGAAAATACACATGTAAGCTGATATACATTGGTTTAAGGACCGATTTTCCATAACCATTTGTTGTCGTGGTACTACTGCCGTGTGTGTGCTCCATTTTGTTCTGTGCAGTTTTATTGGGTTTTGCATTGATTCTAGGGCTGCATTGACCACTTGAATAAGGTGCCTAATTATGTACAACAGTGTTTCCGCTTGATGTATGCGTGTTTTTCCCTTTCTTTGCCTCAAGGATTCTGTGGAGAGCGACGACTTGGTACATGGGTTCTTTGACAATCTTTCACCATGGGAGGTTTGGTGATTATGAGAATCTCTCGGCTAAAACGGTGGGATACAAGCTCCAAATGAGAATTACTTAGGCACATGGCACTTGGCAAAGAGTCATTCTACAGAAATATACTTTTAGAGTTCTCAAACAAATGAGTGACAATAGCAACTTTTATGCAAAATATGTCAACCTTGCCTCTTTCCCCAATTGGTACAACATGGATTTTTTATTTTTTTTAAATGCTACATGAAATTGAAATTCGTGAGCCGAAAATGCAAAGCATTTCCTTGTCACAAAAACACGTTACAATATATTATACTATATTATTGTATTGTTACGCAGTAGCGAGCTTGCAGATGCATAGCTTGATCAATCAGCATTGGACCAGGAAATTAGCCATTTTAATGTAAAATGTAAAACATCACCGGCATGTCAGCTGAGGGATCCTCCATCTTGGCCTCTAGACCACTTTTGGAGAGGCACCAGGTGCTGTTTGCACACTGAGCCAGAGCATAGGGAAGGTGTGTGAAATTTGCCTCCGGATCGGGACTTCTGTTTACTCGATAATCTCGCTAATGGCTTCCATGGCCTCCTCTGGCCAGTAGCAGTGCGTGGGTAAAATCACTAGGGAAGCCAAAAAAAAGCTATTTTACAACCTATGTGTTGTGATAATTGCATGGTTTGGTCTATAACCCGTTAATTCATACGTCTTGCAACCGTGGTATATAGGCCTAAAGGACTAAGATAATAAGAAGACGCAGTGGCAGAATAAATTCAACCACAGCTTTGTTTCATCAAAAAACCAAATAGCAACCTATGTCTCACATCCACGTAGTTAGCAGATGTTATTGCGAGTGTAGCGAAATGCTTGTGCTTCTAGTTCCGACAGTGCAGCAATATCTAACATGTAGTATCTAACAATTGCACAACAAATACATCATGGAATAAGGAATAGAATGGAATAAGAATGGATGAGCAATGACAGAAGGGCATAGGCTAAGATGCAGTAGACAGTATAGAATACATATGAGATGAGTAATGCAAGATATGTAAACATTATTAAAGTGACGAGTGTTCCATTTATTAATGTGGCCAATAATTTCAGGTCTGTACATAGACAGCAGCCTCTCTGTGCTAGTGATGGCTGTTTAACAGTCCGATGGACTTGAGATAGAAGCTGTTTTTCAGTCTCTCAGTCCCAGATCCTAACTGACCTAAGAAAGGGAATTTGTACTAGGATTAAATGTCACGAAATGTGAAAAACTGAGTTTAAATGTATTTGGCTAAAGTGTATGCTCACTTCCGACTTCAACCGTATATATAGAAATACGAGGCTAGAGAGACCTATACAGACACACAATAAAGATGATCATGTGTGTTTCACTGCTTAACTCTGAATAGAAGCTAAAAAGCAGATATGTGAAGAGTGTTATAATGAAGTTGCTGATACTTTCCCCAATATCACCTCTATCTTCAGGCGTAGATACCTGCTGTGGGCAGATATCGACTTGAGCAAAAAAATAAAAATCCCGCAGCTAGTCCTCCGAGAACTTCCCCAATTCCTTTGACTGGATGTTGAAAGGCATTATTTCAGCCAGGAAGGGATGTTTGAAGACCGAAATGAAAAGGGGGAGTAAAATAAATCAAGACTGTTTCATGTAAGATATCAGATTTGGATTGAGCCTTTTTTAAATGAGGCCCTTTATGCATTGAATGAAGACAATCATATTAGGCCTGCGCTTACTGAATGAAGTGAATGGAAACAGGCGGGGAGCCGATTTCCCCATGAAAACACAGCATCCTCGAGAATAGTGCCTGGAGAAGAGTGCAGAGTGCAGCGCAGCTGATTTCATTTTAACACTGCTCTTAACATGGAAAATTAGGAGCTTTTCCCGTACGTAATTGCTGTGTATCCAAAGTAGAACATTTCCTTTTGGTACGTAGCGTCTAAATTAATGTTGCGCAGGAGACTCCCTGCTATAGACTCTCTCTTTCTGCATGAGAGAGAGAGTCTCACAGGGCCATGTTGGAGTTAAGAAAAACACAAGGCAATGGACCAGTGCCAGTAACATCAATGCAATGCTGCTTGAAAAACATAATGAATGGTTACATAATCATTTGTTTCCTGAGAAATATAGCAATTCCCTTCTGCCTTCATGGCCGTAATCTTTACTGTGGATGTCGTGATGGTAGCCAAGACTGTAAAGCTCAGCAATATATTTTTTTCAATTGTAAAACATTACATAAACACACATACCCCTTTGAAAGAATACTCCTTGAGGTTCAATCTGCTCAGTCAATAGTGTGGCAACTTCTTTTTCTGAGGTAGTACAGGTCTAGTTGGAGAGGGGGTTTCATTCACATACATTACAATTACACCAGTTTCAACATGTTGAGATATAGACCCATGGTTTCACAAATAGACCCAGTTGAATTTGATGCTTTTTGGACTCAAGCGTAGTTCGCAACACCCATATCGTTGCACTGTCAGATCAGTTTGAGGCAAAGGAACATTCTGTCTCCAAACATAGAATGGGAAAATGTCTAGCCATGGTCTGCATTGTATATGTCACAGGAACTCTCTGAGGTCTTACAAGAAAATGAAATAGGGACAGTCTGCTAATTGAAGCGGTCACTCCTTCCTGTTTTACATCAAAATAATTGGCATATCTATTTGGGACATACATATTTGGCGGAAACATGTGCAACTATGCAGTACATGTAACTGATTTAACAAACCAAAAAACAGGCAGGCTTATGTTAGTTGCTATCAAATACCCCTTTATCTCCAGCCGTATAGCTGCTTACCAACTTACCAAACCGATTTGAGCTAAATTACAAACAATAGCCTAAAACCATGATTCACAATATATCTGATCACAGCAAATATCTCTTGTCTCCAAACACCAGCAAATGTCTCCAAACACCAGTCTGGCCGAAGCAGTTTGGTTTCTGACTTGGCACGTAAGACATTTGGCCAAGAACGAAATTCTCCAGAATCATTCTTTAAGATTTCCCATCAGTAGTCACCTGATGTTCACATTCATAATTGCTAATAATTGACCCTTTGGAATGGGCAAAATGCCACCCAGGAGCTCTCCCATCTGCTGCCTACAAGGCAGACTGGATCAAATTTGAGTGTCCTTGCAAGTGCAAGAGAACAGGCTTCAAACCAACGATCAAACAACAGTCAGTGGACCAAGGGAGGATTGTCGAAAAGACAATGCAAGGACAACATCTTACAAACAGGTGGGTGTGTTTAACTAGGGAAATGAAAAAACTATCTTTGTGCACATCAGCCAGGTGTCGGTTTGTTTGTTTTGCTCACGTTCGTCAGTGAGAGTGAGGCAACAACTCATTTTGAATATCTTTCCTGGCGATTACGAAAACCCTACTGAATATGAAACTACAACACTAGCGGGAAGTGAATTACAAAACCACTTTAGATTAGTTGTGATGCAGAAAAAAAAGCAGAGTCAACAAAGCTATCCTTAAAATAATCATGCTCGTGAAAGAATTGGAGTCCTACAACTGCTATGATATCAAACCTTTTGAACAATATGCCGCGTCTACTGTAGATTCCACTGAACCACTCAAGACGACAGCGTCACCCGCGCAAAATGATTTTTCTGAAAGAACTGGTGTTGTAATTGTTTCTACTGAGATGTGGCTCTTTCTTCAAGCCCTGCGGCAGCAGCTAAAGACGCTCGTTGTAATCGGTAGGGTAGAGTACTTTTTTTCTCTCTTCGCCCAGGCAGCTATCTGGAGTGTCCACGCCGCTGGATTATCCCGCTAACCACCAATCCTTTTGCAACAGTTGAGAGGATGAGAGCGCCTGTTGGAACAGCTCCAGCAGCCGGGGCTTCGTCCCTTCTTCCTCAGCCCGGGCCAGGGCCAGATTCCTCCGTCTCATCTCCTCCGTATGGATTAAGAGTGCTACTGCTCAGACCCGACAACGCCCCAGGACTCGGCGCAGGGAGGGACTGGCAGCTCTCCGCCCCGTTGGAAGAACTTGAAGCCTGGACGCAACGCAGGCCCAGGTGGCCCCTCCTGTCCACCACCACCAACCACCTCCACGGAGATCCCGCTGAACACATCTATGTCTGCTCTGACATCGCTCTTCACGCCAGTCAGCTCCGGTGGGTGTTAAACCAACTTACACAAAGATACACACACACTCCACATAAAATGGTATACATGCATGAAAGCACATAAAACATTTCAAAAAACACACTCAAAGACACATACACGCTCACGCACACTCAGAAAACAAAGCCGTCATCAACTCCTGCAGCCAAGCACCATGAGGCCCACAGATGATATCAATCTTACAAAGCGGGCAACGGGAGCGGTGTCCTTCATTCCTAACACCAGCTAATGCCTAAAAACAACAGTTGGGCGCAGCCAGCGATTAGGAGATGGCTCTCTTTAAGCCAGCATGCGAGTACAATCAGTCTGCGAGGCATTCGTTTTAAACACTGTATACATGCTGACAAAACAAGAAAGGGAGAAAATAGGGCTAATTCACGATAAACAAAGCACACAGATAATTGGACACGTGAGATCCACGTTCGCTGACAGTCACAAATCCCGCACAGACCAGTGTTTCAGTGTTTTCACGTCATTCCAGCCAGTTTTCCAGGCCCTTTCAGCATGTGGAGTAGTTGAGTGTACTTGTGGAGGGTACACAGTGGATAGAGTGGTTTAGACAAGAGGATAAGTCGGGAATAGGCCCAAGTCACCGGAATGCGTACATGTCTCCTAGAATTAAACAAAACTTAGGAGGCCCCCTTTACTGTGTATTATTGTTGGATCCAGTACATGAGGTTTAACGTTGGTTCTAGGAAAGATGCAAATGTGTTCTTTTCTGAGTGGGAATGTATTATAACGCATGTATTGAAGTACTAGTGAATGTACGTGTACTAATTTGATAAGACTACTAACAAGCTTCATACATTTTGGTCGTCAGCTGAATAAACCTTGTGCAAGTTTCATTTGAATCGCATATATAGGCAGTGTTTTGCCTTGGCTTTTCACGCCTTCTTTATTTACACCAGGGAGAGACAGAATACCTGCTAATGGTTATCCAATACCATGCTTGAGTATACCTGTATGTTATTTAACAAGGTTACTTTCTCAGGTGACCTTTCGTCATGGTTATAAATCAATAACATTCTCCATGCTTTTTGAACACTGAATACAAAATGTACAAGCTTATATTACAACCTTGCAAACTCTGCTACAACCCAGTCTTCACTGATTAAAATAGTGAACCGGTGTCCTGTGGCTACTGCTGTGCTTGGAAAAAGGACTGGGAAATTACTGCAGTAAGTGAAAAGGGGAAATGGAAATGGAGGAAGTAAGATTGTATGTGATTGCACGTAAATGGTGCACATTTGCAGTGCAGGCCTTTGATGCAGAATGGTCCTCCTGGCCTTTCATTTTATGATTACCATCCTTCTGTTCTATCATAATGGCCACAGCCACAGCACCATAATGAAGACATTACCAACAGGAAGGATAGTGTACTACTTTCACGTCGTGATTCCCACTCGTTTAGCCCAAAATAATACCTTACCTTATCTGAAAGCAACCTTATAACACCATGTCACAAAGAAATATGAAACACAAACAAATGTTGTCTTACTGTTTCTCACGTGCTGATGTGTTTCCCCAAAACATTTTAAGGTTTTACATTTGACCAAGAAGCTAACCGAAATGCCTCCATCGACACAAAAAGTGCTTAGGTTCCCAACCTACCTTCATCTCACTTTTGCGTCGTCGACACAAACAGGTTTGCTTTCGGTTCCTAGACTCCTTGCCTCTATGGGGGGTGTATGTAGCCATTAGCCATTAGTGAGAATATAATATATGGGGGAATGAGAGGGGATGAACCACCTTCCCATTCCCCCCACCCAACCCCAGTGTGAGCTGGGATACGTTCCCTGCCTTGCTAATAAGCCACCGGTTCGATGCCACCGCTCTCCTGCATGGGGGTAGATAAGCACTAGCAGTAGTGTGGGCTCCCATTGAAACCCAGTGTGGCGCTAAGCTCCCAGCAGCCCCCAGCGAGCCCCTGAACAGCCGGGGCTCCGCAGTGCCAGGCAACAAAGGCACAGCTCCCAATGAAGTAACATTCTGATTACAGATGCAAGCGCACAGGCAGCAATGGGGAATATGAGGTGGTAAAGGAAAAAAAATAACAAGAAAGAACTCCACAGAGACTGCATAAAAAAAACACAATGCTCCTTGTTGTTGTCAAAAAACGAAAGGGGATGAAACTATCGAACTGGGGAATTTTGACATGACTTTGGCCCTGTGGGTAGCCATGGGGAAATTACGGCAGCATGACAAGACAAGGCTGTCCTATTTTATTGTTCCTTTTGGCAACAATAACAATTACCTAGTTTAAGAGGGGAAACGTTTTGGAATTTTGTGGGACGGGGGGGGGGTGCAATTAGCATAGCGAATCTAGTTTGTGGGCCACCGGGGAGTTGGGTGTTCTTCCGTAGCAGGTCTGGATTAACCCCCATGCAAATATACAAAATAAATCAGTGCTTAACAGACTCCTACATCTGTGGAAGAATGTAACACAGGCCAATCCACGCCTCGGTCCCCAGTAATTGTGAAGCTGTTGCCTATTCCACTGTGGGCCTTGTTACCAATCACTGAGGATTAATAGAACACACTGACTGACTGGCGTAAAAGAGAGGGTAAAGATCGAAGAAGACGTTTTACTGTTTATTTTATTCAAACAGGCTTGATTCATTGGACCAGAATTAAATAAAACCGCAGATTGGTTTTCCAAAAGGCAGAAATAACAGGCTGACTCCCCTAACAAGTAGTTTCTATCAGTTTACAGAGTGTGTATAGGCAGTAATTGTGCAAACAATGGTTCTGCATAAACCTTTGGTGAGACAGATTTCCTTGAATCTGACCAATTTCTTTGAATGCTTTTACCATTCTCATTCACCCTATGTCTCGTTCCTGGCTAGCCTGTACATGTGCCCAATATGGTACCATCTTCATGCAGTACCTTATTGCATGGGTCTATGTTTTTACTGTGCATATAACACAGGGTATGGTTATACTACTTTGGATGGTAGTGTACGTTCAAGCCAGTCTCCTCTTGTCCTTCTTGAAGTTCACTTAATCTGCACCATAACCTTCATGTCCTTATTGTAGGTCATTTAATCTGCACCATAAACTTCATAGGTTATGGTGCAGATTAAGTGAACTACAATAAGGACAAGAGGAGATTTGCTTGAACGTACACTACCGTTGAAAGGTTTGGGATCACTTAGAAATGTCCTTGTTTTTGGAAGAAAAACACATTTTTTGTCCATTAAAATAACATCAAATTGATCGGAAATACAACAGACGCCTCAAAAGTCCTCAACTGGCAGCTTCATTAAATAGTACCCGCAAAACACCAGTCCCAACGTCAACAGCGAAGAAGAGACTCCGGGATGCTGGCCTCTTTTATTTTTATTGGCCAGTCTGAGATATGACTTTTTCTTAGAAGGACAGCATCCCGGAGTCGCCGCCTCACTGTTTTATATTTACAACTGCGACCTGGTCAAGATAAAGCAAAGCAGTGCGACACAAACAACAACACAGAGTTACACATGGAGTAAACAAGCGTACAGTTAGTAAAACAATAACATTTTTTTTAAAGTCTATATACAGTGTGTGCAAATGGCGTGAGGAAGTAAGGCATAGTAGCAATAGTAGCCATAGTAGCAAAGTAATTACAATTTAGCAAATTAACACTGGAGTGATAGATGAGCAGATGGTGATGTGCAAGTAGAAATACTGGTGTGCAAAAGAGCAGAAAAGTAAATAAAAACAATATGGGGACGAGGTAGGTAAATTGGGTGGGCTATTTACAGATGGGCTATGTACAGCTGCAGCGATTAATAAGCTGCTCAGATAGCTGATGTTTAAAGCTAGTGAGGGAAATATAAGTCTCCAGCTTCAGTGATTTTTGCAGTTCGTTCCAGTCATTGGCAGCAGAAAATTGGAAGGAAAGGCGGCCAAAAGAGGTGTTGGCTTTGGGGATGACCAGTGAGATATAACTGCTGGAGCGCGTGCTACGAGTGGGTGCTGTTATCATGACCAGTGAGCTGAGATAAGGCAGAGCTTAACCTAGCATAGACTTATAGATGACCTGGAGCCAGTGGGTCTGGCGAAGAATATGAAGCGAGGGCCAGCCAACAAGAGCATACAGGTCGCAGTGGTGGGTAGTATAAGGGGCATTGGTGACAAAACTGATGGCACTGTGATAGACTGCATCCAGTTTGATGAGTAGAGTATTGGAAGCTATTCTGTAAATGACATCGCCGAAGTCAAAGGATCCGTAGGATAGTCAGTTTTATGAGGGTATGTTTGGCGGCATGAGTGAAGGAGGCTTTGTTGCGAAATAGGAAACCGATTCTAGATTTATTTTTGGATTGGAGATGTTTAATATGAGTCTGGAAAGAGAGTTTACAGTCTAGCCAGACACCGAGGTATTTGTAGCTGTCCACATATTCTAAGTCAGAACCATCCAGACTAGTGATGCTAGTCGGGCGGGTGTGGGCAGCGAACAGTTGAGAAGCATGCATTTGGTTTTACTAGAGCCTAAGAGCAGTTGGAGGCCACGGAAGGAGTGTTGTATGGCATTGAAGCTCGTCTGGAGGTTAGTTAGCACAGTGTCCAAAGAAGGGCCAGATGTATAAAGAATGGTGTCGTCTGCGTAGAGGTGGATCAGGGAATCACCCGCAGCAAGAGCGACATCGTTGATATATACAGAGAAAAGAGTCTGCCCGAGAATTGAACCCTGTGGCACCCCCATAGAGACTGCCAGAGGTCTGGACGACAGGTCCTCCGATTTAACACACTGAACTCTGTCTGAGAAGTAGTTGGTGAACCAGGCGAGGCAGTTATTTGAGAAACCAAGGCTGTTGAGTCTGCCGATAAGAATATTGTGATTGACAGAGTTGAAAGCCTTGGCCAGGTCGATGAAGACGGCTGCACAGTACTGTCTTTTATCGATGGCGGTTATGATATCGTTTAGGACCTTGAGCGTGGCTGAGGTGCACCCCTGACCAGCTACAAAACTGGATTGCACAAAAAAAGTATGGTGAGAAAGCATAGTGGGATTCGAAATGGTCAGCGATCTGTTTATTATCTTGGCTTTCGAAGATTTTAGAAAGGCAGGGCAGGATGGATATAGGTCTACAACAGTTTAGGTCTAGAGTGTCACCCCCTTTGAAGAGGGGGATGACTGCGGCAGCTGTTCAATCTTTAGGGATCTCGGACGATACGAAAGAGAGGTTGAACAGACTGGTAATAGGGGTTGCAACAATGTCGGCGGATAATTTTAGAAAGAGAGGGTCCAGATTGTCTAGCCCAACTGATTTGTACAGGTCCAGGTTTTGCAGCTCTTTCAGAACATCTGCTATCTGGATTTGGGTGAAGGAGAAGCTGGGGAGGCTTGGGAAGTAGCTGTGGGGGATGTAGGCCGGTGTTGGGGTAGCCAGGAATAAAGCATGGCCAGCCGTAGAGAAATTCTTCTTGAAATTCTCGATTATTGTGGATTTATCGGTGGTGACAGTGTTACCTAGCCTCAGTGCAGTGGGCAGCTGGGATGAGGTGCTCTTATTCTCCTTTGACTTTACAGTGTCCCAGAACTTTTTGGAGTTAGAGCTACAAGATGCAAATTTCTGTTTGAAAAAGCTATTTTTTGCTTTCCTGACTGACTGATTGTATTGGTTCCCGACTTCCCAGAAAAGTTGTATATCGCGGGGACTATTCGATGCTAGTGCAGTCCGCCACAGGATGTTTTTGTGCTGGTCGAGGGCAGTCAGGTCTGGAGTGAACCAAGGGCTATATCTGTTCTTAGTTCTACATTTTTTGCATGCTTATTTGAGATGGTAAGGAATGACCAGGCATCCTCGACTGATGAGATAAGGTCAATTTCCTTCCAGGATATCCAGGTCGATTAGAAAGTCCTCCTCGCAGAAGTGTTTTAGGGAGCGTTTGACAGTGGTGATGGGTGGTCGTTTGACTGCGGACCTATAGCGGGTGCAGGCAATGAGGCAGTGATTGCTGAGATCCTGATTGAAGACAGCAGAGGTGCATTTGTAGGGCAAGTTGGTCAGAATAATATGTATTAGGGTGCCCATGTTAATGGATTTAGGGTTGTACCTGGTGGGTTCTTTGACAATTTGTGTGAGATTGAGGGCATCTAGTTTAGATTGTAGGACTGCCAGGGCATTAAGCATACCCCAGTTTAGGTAACCTAACAGAACGAACTCTGAAGATAGATGGGGGGCAATCAATTCACATATGGTGTCCAGGGCACAGCTGGGAGCTGAGGGAGTCTATAACAGGTGAAACGGTGAGAGACTTATTTCTGGAGAGATTAATTTTTAGAAGCTCGAACTGTTTGGGCATAGACATGGACAGTATGACAGAACTCCTCCCCCTTTGGCATTTCTATCTTGATGGAAAAGGTTGTAGTTGGTTATGGAAATCTCCGAATTTTTGGTGGCCTTCCTAAGCCAGGATTCAGACATGGCAATGACATCAGGGTTGGCGGGTTGTGCTAAAGCAGTGTGTAAAACAATCTTAGGGAGGAGGCTTCTGATGTTAACATGCATGAAACCAAGGCTTTTCCGGTTACTGAAGTCAACAAATGAGAGTGCCTGGGGACATGCAGGGCCTGTGTTAACCTCCACATCGCCCTAGGAACAGAGGAGGAGTAGGATGAGGGTACGGCTAAAGGCTATCAAAACTGGTCGTCTGCTGCGTTGGGGACAGAGAATAAAAGGAGCAGATTTCTGGGAGTGGTAGAATAGATTCAGGGGTATGGTGGAGTATGGGTACAGATGGGGGTAACACCAGCCACCGAGTGATGATAAGAGAGGTTGCATCTCTGGACAGGATAGTTATGCTTGGTGAGGTCACTGCATGTGTGGAGGTGGGACAAAGGAGGTATCTGAGGCATGTTGAGTGGGACTAGGGGCTCCGCAGTAAACTAAAACAATGATAACTATCCTAAACAACAGTGTACAAGGCATATTGACATTTGAGAGAGACATAAAGCGAGGCATAAAGCAATCACAGGTGTTGATTGGGAGGGTTAGCTAAAACAACAACAGGTAAGACAATAACAACAGGTAAAATGGCGATTAATGAGCAGAGAGGGTCGGTTAACTACACACAGTGCTGGAGTTCGAGGCTGGTGCCGACAGATAAACAGAAAATAAACAAAAGGGAGTACCGTGATTAATGAACAGTCCAGCGGGTATCAGCTATGTAGCCAAGTGATCATAGGGTCCAGTGAACAGCAATGGATGGAACAAGGAAGCCGCGGGGTAGTCGTTACTACACTAGCACGTGGGATACACAACGTTTAAAGTTAGCAGGCCGGGGTAAGGAGAAGCGTCTGCTCCGATGTCCGGCATAGGGCGGTTGAGGGCACCACGGATGGAGTTACGTCGGCGGACCAGTCATGGTGGTACGGCGGGGCGCCGTGTCGGCATAGGGTCCGGGCCAGATGGCATTGTAGTTGTAGTCATTTTGTTTGCTAGCCGGGAGATGCGCCTGGATCACGGCTAACTGGTGCTAGTTTCGTGGCAGGGGCGTTAGCCACTATAGCCACTCGGTAGCAGCTAGCTAGCTGTGATGATCAGGAATATGGTCCAGTGTTTACGGCAGGAATCTGACGTTGTAGTGGAGAAAACAGTCCGATACTAGCAGGCTGGCAAGTATTATCCAGGCTAAGAAAACGTCTGGTGTCTGTGCAGAAGGTAAAGGCCGCTGTGACTAAATGACTAAATAGCTAGTAGCTAATTAGCTGGTTAGCCTCTGACGGAGGTTCTGGATATGAGGTATAAAAAATAGCAGATCCATTTCACATCGGGTGAGGCGGGTTACCGGAAGGTAAATTAATTTTAAAATAGAGAAGAGATTGAAAATAACTTTTAAATATATACAAAAAAATATGAAAAATACAAAAGTAAACGAGAGGACAACAAACCACGTCTGCACTGCTACACCATCTTGGAGTCAAAAAAATAAAAAATAAATGTTGACGTTGAGACTGGTGTTTTGCGGGTACTATTGAATGAAGCTGCCAGTTGAAGACTTGTAAGGCGTCTCTAATCATCAATCAAATTTATTTATATAGCCCTTCGTACATCAGCTGATATCTCAAAGTGCTGTACAGAAACCCAGCCTAAAACCCCAAACAGCAAGCAATGCAGGTGTAGAAGCACGGTGGTTAGGAAAAACTCCCTAGAAAGGCCAAAACCTAGGAAGAAACCTAGAGAGGAACCAGGCTATGTGGGGTGGCCAGTCCTCTTCTGGCTGTGCCGGGTAGAGATTATAACAGAACATGGACAAGATGTTCAAATGTTCATAAATGACCAGCATGGTCGAATAATAATAAGGCAGAACAGTTGAAACTGGAGCAGCACGGCCAGGTGGACTGGGGACAGCAAGGAGTCATCATGTCAGGTAGTCCTGGGGCATAGTCCTAGGGCTCAGGTCCTCCGAGAGAGAGAAAGAAAGAGAATTAGAGAGAGCATATGTGGGGTGGCCAGTCCTCTTCCGGCTGTGCCGGGTGGAGATTATAACAGAACATGGCCAAGATGTTCAAACCGCCAACCCAGACAGGATGACCACATCAGTGAATCAACCCACTTAAGTGACACACCACTTCCAGGGACGGCATGAGAGAGCCCCAGTAAGCCAGTGACTCAGCCCCTGTAATAGGGTTAGAGGCAGAGAATCCCAGTGGAAAGAGGGGAACCGGCCAGGCAGAGACAGCAAGGGCGGTTCGTTGCTCCAGAGCCTTTCCGTTCACCTTCCCACTCCTGGGCCAGACTACACTCAATCATATGACCCACTGAAGAGATGAATCTTCAGTAAAGACTTAAAGGTTGATACCGAGTTTGCTTCTCTGACATGGGTAGGCAGACCGTTCCATAAAAATGGAACTATAGGAGAAAGCCCTGCCTCCAGCTGTTTGCTTAAAAATTCTAGGGACAATTAGGAGGCCTGCGTCTTGTGACCGTAGCATACGTGTAGGTATGTACGGCAGGACCAAATCAGAGAGATAGGTAGGAGCAAGCCCATGTAATGAGTTGTATGTATGTACAGCTGTGTGTCATCCGCATAGCAGTGAAAGTTAACATTATGTTTTCGAATAACATCCCCAAGAGGTAAAATATATAGTGAAAACAATAGTGGTCTTAAAACGGAAATCTTGAGGAACACCGAAATTTACAGTTGATTTGTCAGAGGACAAACCATTCAAAGAGACAAACTGATATCTTTCTGACAGATAAGATCTAAAGCAGGCCAGAACTTGTCCGTGTAGACCAATTTGGGTTTCCAATCTCTCCAAAAGAATGTGGTGATCGATGGTATCAAAAGCAGCACTAAGGTCTAGGAGCACGAGGACAGATGCAGAGCCTCGGTCCGATGCCATTATAATGTCATTTACCACCTTCACAAGTGCTGTCTCAGTGCTATGATGGGGTCTAAAACCAGACTGAAGCATTTCGTATACATTGTTTGTCTTCAGGAAGGCAGTGAGTTGCTGCGCAACAGCCTTTTCTAAAATTTTTGAGAGGAATGGAAGATTCGATATAGGCCGATAGTTTTTTATATTTTCTGGGTCAAGGTTTGGCTTTTTCAAGAGAGGCTTTATTACTGCCACTTTTAGTGAGTTTGGTACACATCCGGTGGATAGAGAGCCGTTTATTATGTTCAACATAGGAGGGCCAAGCACAGGAAGCAGCTCTTTCAGTAGTTTAGTTGGAATAGGGTCCAGTATGCAGCTTGAAGGTTTAGAGGCCATGATTATTTTTATCATTGTGTCAAGAGATATAGTACTAAAACACTTGAGCGTCTCTCTTGATCCTAGGTCCTGGCAGAGTTGTGCAGACTCAGGACAACTGAGCTTTGAAGGAATACGCAGATTTAAGGAGGAGTCTGTAATTTGCTTTCTAATAATCAAAATTTTTTACTCAAAGAAGTTCATGAATTTATCACTGCTACAGTGAAAGTCATCCTCTCTTGGGGAATGCTGATTTTTAGTTAGTTTTGCGACAGTATCAAAAAGGAATTTCGGATTGTTCTTTTTTTCCTCAATTAAGTTAGAAAAATAGGATGATCGAGCAGCAGTAAGGGCTCTTCGGTACTGCACGGTACTGTCTTTCCAAGCTAGTCGGAAGACTTCCAGTTTGGTGTGGCGCCATTTCCGTTCCAATTTTCTGGAAGCTTGGTTCAGAGCTCGGGTATTTTCTGTGTACCAGGGAGCTAGTTTCTTATGAGAAATGTTTTTAGTTTTTAGGGGTGCAACTGCATCTAGGGTATTGCGCAAGGTTAAATTGAGTTCCTCAGTTAGGTGGTTAACTGATTTTTGTCCTCTGGTGTCATTGGATAGACAGAGGGAATCTGGAAGGACATCAAGGAATCTTTGTGTTGTCTGTGAATTTATAGCACAACTTTTGATGTTCCTTGGTTGGGGTCTGAGCAGATTATTTGTTGCAATTGCAAACGTAATAAAATGGTGGTCCGATAGTCCAGGATTATGAGGAAAAACATTAAGATCCACAACATTTATTCCATGGGACAAAACTAGGTCCAGCGTATGACTGTGACAGTGAGTGGGTCCAGAGACATGTTGGACAAAACCCACTGAGTCGATGATGGCTCCGAAAGCCTTTTGGAGTGGGTCTGTGGACTTTTCCATGTGAATATTAAAGTCACCAAAGATTAGAATATTATCTGCTATGACTACAAGGTCCGATATGAATTCAGGGAACTCAGTGAGGAACGCTGTATATGGCCCAGGAGGCCTGTAAACAGTAGCTATAAAAAGTGATTGAGTAGGCTGCATAGATTTCATTTGCTATCGTAAATGTTAGCAACACCTCCGCCTTTGCGGGATGCACGGGGGATATTGTCACTCGTGTAGCCCAGAGGTGAGGCCTCATTTAACACAGTAAATTCATCAGGCTTAAGCCATGGTTCAGTCAGGCCAATCACATCAAGATTATGATCAGTGATTAGTTCATTGACTATAATTGCCTTTGAAGTAAGGGATCTAACATTAAGTAGCCCTATTTTGAGATGTGAGGTATCATGATCTCTTTCGACAATGACAGGAATGGAGGTGGTCTTTATCCTAGTGAGATTGCTAAGGCGAACACCGCCATGTTTAGTTTTGCCCAACCTAGGTCGAGGCACAGACACGGTCTCAATGGTGATAGCTGAGCTGACTACACTGACTGTGCTAGTGGCAGACTCCACTATGCTGTCAGGCTGGCTAACAGCCTGCTGCCTGGCCTGCACCCTATTTCATTGTGGAGCTAGAGGAGTTAGAGCCCTGTCTATGTTGGTAGATAAGATGAGAGCACCCCTCCAGCTTGGATGGAGTCCGTCACTCCTCAGCAGGTCAGGCTTGGTCCTGTTTGTGGGTGAGTCCCAGAAAGAGGGCCAATTATCTACAAATTCTAACTTTTAGGAGGGGCAGAAAACAGTTTTCAACCAGCGATTGAGTTGTGAGACTCTGCTGTAGAGCTCATCACTCCCCCTAACTGGGAGGGGGCCAGAGACAATTACTCGATGCCGACATATTTCTAGCTGATTTACACGCAGAAGCTATGTTGCGCTTGGTGATCTCTGACTGTTTCATCCTAACATCGTTGGTGCCAACGTGGATAACAATATCTCTATACTCTCTACACTCGCCAGTTTTAGCTTTAGCCAGCACCATCTTCAGATTAGCCTTAACGTCAGTAGCCCTGCCCCCCGGTAAACAGTGTATGATCGCTGGATGATTCGTTTTAAGTCTAATACTGCGGGTAATGGAGTCGCCAATGACTAGAGTTTTCAATTTGTCAGAGCTAATGGTGGGAAGCTTCGGCGTCTCAGACCCCGTAACGGGAGGAGTAAAGACCAGAGAAGACTCGGCCTCTGACTCCGGCTCGCTGCTTAATGGGGAAAACCGGTTGAAAGTTTCTGTTGGCTGAATGAGCGACACCCGTTGAGCGTTCCTACAGCATTTCCTTCCAGAAACCGTGAGAAAGTTGTCTGGCTGCGGGGACTGTGCCAGGGGATTTATACTACTAACTGTACTTACAGGCACAGACACTGTTTCATCCTTTCCTACACTGAAATTACCCTTGCCTAGCGATTGCGTCTGAAGCTGGGCTTGTAGCACAGCTATCCTCGCCGTAAGGCGAGTACAGCGACTGCAATTAGAAGGCATCATGTTATTGTTACTACTTAGCTTCGGCTGTTGGAGGTCCTGACGAATCGTGTCCAGATAAAGCGTCCGGAGTGAAAAATTTGGGGGGGGGGAATATATATATAAACAGTAATTAAAAAGTAAAAACCGTAAAGTTGTCAGGTAGCAAAATAGGTTGGCAACAAAACGCACAGCACAGCAACTTGAAAACAAGTCTGCAAGTTGTGACCGGAAGTACGCCATGTACCTGTCCTCTTGCTCAGTTGTGCACCGGGGCCACCCACTCCTCTTTCTATTCTGGTTAGAGACAGAAGGGAGTAGTACAATGCGTCGTACGAGATCTTCAGTTTCTTGCAAGTTCTCGCATGGAATAGCCTTCATTTCTCAGAACTAGAATAGACTGACACGTTTCAGAAGAAAGAGTCTTTGTTTCTAGCCATTTTGGGCCTGTAATCAAACCCACAGATGCTGCTGCTCCAGATACTCAACTAGTCTAATGAAGGCCAGTTTTATTGCTTCTTCAAACAGAACAACAGTTTTCAGCTGTGCTAACATAATTGCAAAAGGGTTTTCTAATGATCAATTAGTCTTTTAAAATGATCAACTTGGATTAGCTAACGCAACGTGCCATTGAAACACAGGAGTGATGGTTGCTGATAATGTAGATATTCCATTATAAATCAGCTGTTTTCAGCTGCAATTGTCACTTGCAACATTAATATTAATGTCTACATTGTATTTCTGATCAATTTCATGTTATTTTAACTTCTTGCGTCGAGCAATCCCGGATCTGGGATCCTATTTATAGCCTCAAGCTCATTAGCATAATGCAACGTTAACTATTCATGAAAATCGCAAATGAAATGAATATATTTGCTCTCAAGTTTAGACTTTTGTTAACAACACTGTCATCTCAGATTTTCAAAATATGCTTTTCAACCATAGCTAAACAAGCATTTGTGTAAGAGTATTGATAGCTAGCATAGCTATAAGCCTAGAATTCAGCCAGCAACATTTTCACAAAAACAAGAAAATCATTCAAATAAAATCATTTACCTTTGAAGAACTTCAGATGTTTTCAATGAGGAGACTCTCAGTTAGATAGCAAATGTTCAGTTTTTCAAAAAATATTATTTGTGTAGGACAAATCTCTCCGTTTTGTTCACGTTTGGCTATGAAAAAAACCTGTATCCAGTTATAGCCTCAAGCTCATTAGCATAACGTAACGTTAACTATTTATGAAAATCGCAAATGAAATGAATGTGCTAGCTCTCAAGCTTAGCCTTTTCTTAACAACACTGTCATCTCAGATTTTCAAAATATGCTTTTGAACCATAGCAAAACAAGCATTTGTGTAAGAGTATTGATAGCTAGCGTAGCATTTAGCGTAGCATTTAGCGTAGCATTTAGCGGGCAACATTTGCACAAAAACCAGAAAAGTATTCAAATAAAATCATTTACCTTTGAAGAACTTCGGATGTTTTCAATGAGGAGACTCTCAGTTACATAGCAAATGTTCAGTTTTTCCTGAAAGATTCTTTGTGTAGGAGAAATCGCTCCGTTTTGTACTTCACGTTTGGGTACCAAAAGAAAACGAAAATTCAGTCATCAAAACGGCGAACTGTTTTCCAAATTAACTCCATAATATCGACTGAAACATGGCAAACGCTGTTTAGAATCAATCCTCAAGGTGTCTTTCACATATCTCTTCATTGATATATCGTTCGTAGATGTCTACTTTCTCCTCTGAATCGCTTAGAAAAAGACGTGCAGTTGAAGATGACGCACCAATTTCGGCGGAGGACACCGGGCGGATACCTGGCAAATGTAGTCTCTTATGGTCAATCTTCCAATGATATGGCTACAAATACGTCACAATGCTGCACACACCTTGGGGAAACGATAGATCGGGCAGGCTCATTCCTTGCTTCCTTGCGCATTCACAGCCATATAAGGAGACAATGAAAAACTGAGCCTCAAAAATCCTGCTCATTTCCTGTTTGAAGTTTATAATAAATAATAATAATATCCCATTTAGCAGACGCTTTTGTCCAAAGCGACTTACAAGTCGGCTGGGGCCACTACTTTTACATATGGGTGGCCCCAGCGAGAATCGAACCCACAACGCTTGGCGTTGCAAGCGCCTCATCTTGGTTTCGCCTGTAGCATCAGTTCTGGGGCAATCACAGACAATATCTTTGCAGTTTTGGAAACGTCAGAGTGTTCTCTTTCCAAAGCTGTCAATTATATGCATAGTCGAGCAAATGAAATGACAAAATATTGACAAAATATTGCGCTTAAAACGGGCACGTTTTTTTTATCCAATAATGAAATAGCGCCCCCATAGATGTAAGAGGTTATTAATGGACTATTTTCTTTTTTCAAAAACAAAGACATTTCTAAGCGACCCCAAACTTTTGAACGTATTACCATTCAAGGCTTATGTGGTCCCATTACCAATAGTGTCTTCCTTGACAATGAAGACTTTAAAGGCCTATGCCAGCAGAGTAATGTGGGGAAAATTCCCCCCAATGGAATTCACTCAGTGAAGGGTCTTTTAAAAGGGTCTGGAAGAGGAGAAGAGTGAGAGAGTGTGTCAGGGATCTAGGGAACAAGAGAACATTGAGACGAACAGAAAGGGAAAAAAAGAGAGAGATTTTTATGACTTACTTTCTCAGGTTTGCTGTCAATGTAAATACATTAGCAAATGGACATGGCTGCCTATTAAACGGAGTGAAGAGAGTTAGACACAGCTGGGGCCTGGGAGGGAGAGTGTGTGTTTCTGTCATTGCGGGCTGAATACTAACGCGGAAGAAATTCAAGTTACGTGCACATGTCTCAAGATAGTATTCTACCCACGTAAAAAAAAGTGAGTGAGTTAGTGAATGAATAAGAGTGAATGAGTGAGTGATCCCATATGGAAAGAAATATACATTTATCATATTTTTAGATTAATTTTTTTTAGGATAATTTTATGATAAAATTGGCCAAATAATGTATTTTGGATTGGATTAAATACATTCCAAGATATATTATGAAAAGTGTTACATTTTTTATATATAAATGTATGTAAAATTCATGACAATATACAGTATGGATAGGACCCTTTTTTCCATTTTCCTCTAAAATGAATACCCAAATCTAACTGCCTGGAGCTCAGGACCTGTAGCATGAACATGCATTATGCTTGATACCATTTGAATGGAAACACTTTGATGTTTGTTGAAATGTAAAATTAATGTAGGAGAATATAACACAAAGGATAATACAAACATAAAACGTGTTTAAAAAAAATAAATTAATCAGCTTTGAAATGAAAGATTAAGGCCATAATATAAACTTAGCAAAAACATAAACTCCCTTTTTCAGGACCCTGTCTTTCAAAGATAATTAGTAAAAATCCAAATAACTTCACAGATCTTCACTGTAGAGAGTTTAAATATTGTTTCCCATGTTTGTTCAATGAACCATATATAATTAATGAACATGCACCTGTGGAACGGTCGTTAAGACACTAACAGCTTACAGACAGTAGGCAATTAAGGTCACAGGTAAGAAAACTTAAGACACTAAAGAGGCCTTTCTTCTGACTCTGAAAAACACCAAAAGAAAGATGCCCAGGGTCCCTGCTCATCTGCGTGAATGTGCCTTAGGCATGCTGCAAGGAGGCGTGAGGACTGCAGATGTGTAAATTGCAATGTCCATACTGTGAGACGCCTAAGACAGCGCTAGAGGGAGACAGGGTGGACAGCTGATCGTCCTCGCAGTGGCAGACCACGTGTAACAACACCTGCACAGGATCGGTACATCCTAACATCACACCTGCGGGACAGGTACAGGATTGAAACAACTGCCCGTGTTACACCAGGAACGCACAATCCCTCCATCAGTGCTCAGATTGTCCGCAATAGGTTGAGAGCTGGACTGAGGGCTTGTAGACATGTTGTAAAGGCAGGTCCTCACCAGACATCGCTGGCAACAAAGTCGCCTATGGGCACAAACCCACCACCGCTGGACCAGACAGGATTGGCAAAAAGTGCTCTTCACTGAGATGTCACAGTTGTGTCTCACCAGGGGAGATGGTCGGATTGGCGTTTAGCGTTGAAGGAATGAGCGTTACACCGAGGCCTGTACTCTGAAGCAGGATCGATTTGTAGGTGGAGGGTCCGTCATGGTCTGGGGCGGTGTGTCACAGCATCATCAGACTGAGCTTGTTGTCATTGCAGGCAATCTCAATGCTGTGTGGTACAGGTAGACATCCTCCTCCCTCATGTTGTACCCTTCCTGCAGGCTCATCCTGACATGACCCTCCAGCATGACAATGCCACCAGCCATACTGCTCGTTCTGTGTGTGATTTCCTGCAAGACTGGAATGTCAGTGTTCTGCCATGGCCAGCGAATAGCCCGGATCTCAATCACATTGAGCACGTTTGGGACCTGTTGGATCGGAGGGTGAGAGTGAGAGCGAGGGCCATTCACCCCAGAAATTTCCAGGTGCCTTGGTGGAAGGGTGGAAGGGTGGGGTGACATCTCACAGCAAGAACTGGCAAATCTGGTGCAGTCCTTTAGGAGGAGATGCACTGCAGTACTTAATGCAGCTTGTCGCCACACCAGATAATGTTTCTTTTGATTTTGACCCCCCCTTTGTTCAGGGACACATTAATACATTTCTGTTAGTCACATGTCTGTGGAATGTGTTCAGTTTATGTCTCCGTTGTTCAATCTTGTTATGTTTATACAAATATTTACACATGTTAAGTTTGCTGAAAATAAACACAGTTGACCGTGAGAGGACCTTTCTTTTTTTGCTGAGTTTAATATTGCAGTTTATGGGCAGTTGAGATTTTGTGTGTGTGTGCAAAGTTTAAAATTGATCCAGTGAAGCATTGCTTCTTCCGGTTCCGGGTTGGAGCGAGCGGTCGCATCTACACTTCGGTCCGCAGGTAGTATAACTTTTCATTACATTTTCATTACATTTCATTATAGTACAACGGTTTGATTTGTCTAATATTAGCAATTTCTTCTTAGCTAGCTACATAGCCGTCTTTGTATCAAAGATAATTGCGTAATTATCGTATTTCGTCGTCCTAACGTAGTCTACACTGCTATCTGCCCCGCAGCTAGCTAACGTCCACCGTCTACTAGCACTGTAGAAACTATTACACTCAACTGAACGACTCGATTAGTGTAGTGTTAGCTAGCTACATAGTTGTCTTTGCTGTCTTCGTATCCAAGATAATTTTGAAGTTTAGAGTGTGTAGACTTAGAGTGATTATCTTAATTTACCGAGGTTAGCTAGCCAGCTATTTGTCGTCCTTAACGTAGGAGATACTGCTAGCTAGCTAGCCAACAGCTAGCCAACGTCTACCGAATAGAACTTCAACAACCCGGTCAACATTCCGCATCGCTCCACAGGTAGTATCACATTTTCATTTCACTTCATTACAGTACAACGGTTTGATTTGTTTGATCGTAGCTAGCTAGCTACATAGCCGTCTTTGTAGCTAAGACAATTGTGTAGTCTAGAGCGATTTTCTAGGTTAGCTAGCCAGCTATTGTCGTTCTTTTAACGTAACGTAACGTAATCAACACTGCTAGCTAGCCAGCTAGCCCCCGAATAGCAGCACTGTAGAAACTATTACACTCGAGGGAACGACTTGATTAGTGTAGTGTCAACAACGCAGCCACTGCCAGCTAGCCTACAAAGTCAACAACGCAGCCACTGCCAGCTAGCCTACTCCAGCAGTACTGTATCATTTCAATCATTTTAGTCAATAAGATTCTTGCTACGTAAGCTTAACTTTCTGAACATTCGAGACGTGTAGTCCACTTGTCATTCCAATCTCCTTTGCATTAGCGTAGCCTCTTCTGTAGCCTGTCAACTATGTGTCTATCTATCCCTGTTCTCTCCTCTCTGCACAGACCATACAAACGCTCCACACCGCGTGGCCGCGGCCGCCCTAATCTGGTGGTCCCAGCGCGCACGACCCACGTGGAGTTCCAGGTCTCCGGTAGCCTCTGGAACTGCCGATCTGCGGCCAACAAGGCAGAGTTCATCTCAGCCTATGGCTCCCTCCAGTCCCTCGACTTCTTGGCACTGACGGAAAGATGGATCACCACAGATAACACTGCTACTCCTACTGCTCTCTCTTCGTCCGCCCACGTGTTCTCGCACACCCCGAGAGCTTCTGGTCAGCGGGGTGGTGGCACCGGGATCCTCATCTCTTCCAAGTGGTCATTCTCTCTTTCTCCCCTTACCCATCTGTCTATCGCCTCCTTTGAATTCCATGCTGTCACAGTTACCAGCCCTTTCAAGCTTAACATCCTTATCATTTATCGCCCTCCAGGTTCCCTCGGAGAGTTCATCAATGAGCTTGATGCCTTGATAAGCTCCTTTCCTGAGGACGGCTCACCTCTCACAGTCCTGGGCGACTTTAACCTCCCCACGTCTACCTTTGACTCATTCCTCTCTGCCTCCTTCTTTCCACTCCTCTCCTCTTTTGACCTCACCCTCTCACCTTCCCCCCCTACTCACAAGGCAGGCAATACGCTCGACCTCATCTTTACTAGATGCTGTTCTTCCACTAACCTCATTGCAACTCCCCTCCAAGTCTCCGACCACTACCTTGTATCCTTTTCCCTCTCGCTCTCATCCAACACTTCCCACACTGCCCCTACTCGAATGGTATCGCGCCGTCCCAACCCTCGCTCTCTCTCCCCCGCTACTCTCTCCTCTTCCATCCTATCATCTCTTCCCTCTGCTCATACCTTCTCCAACCTATCTCCTGATTCTGCCTCCTCAACCCTCTTCTCTTCCCTTTCTGCATCCTTTGACTCTCTATGTCCCCTATCCTCCAGGCCGGCTCGGTCCTCCCCTCCCGCTCCGTGGCTCGACGACTCATTGCGAGCTCACAGAACAGGGCTCCGGGCAGCCGAGCGGAAATGGAGGAAAACTCGCCTCCCTGCGGACCTGGCATCCTTTCACTCCCTCCTCTCTACATTTTCCTCCTCTGTCTCTGCTGCTAAAGCCACTTTCTACCACTCTAAATTCCAAGCATCTGCCTCTAACCCTAGGAAGCTCTTTGCCACCTTCTCCTCCCTCCTGAATCCTCCTCCCCCCCCTCCTCCCTCTCTGCAGATGACTTCGTCAACCATTTTGAAAAGAAGGTCGACGACATCCGATCCTCGTTTGCTAAGTCAAACGACACCGCTGGTTCTGCTCACACTGCCCTACCCTGTGCTCTGACCTCTTTCTCCCCTCTCTCTCCAGATGAAATCTCGCTTCTTGTGACGGCCGGCCGCCCAACAACCTGCCCGCTTGACCCTATCCCCTCCTCTCTTCTCCAGACCATTTCCGGAGACCTTCTCCCTTACCTCACCTCGCTCATCAACTCATCCCTGACCGCTGGCTACGTCCCTTCCGTCTTCAAGAGAGCGAGAGTTGCACCCCTTCTGAAAAAACCTACACTCGATCCCTCCGATGTCAACAACTACAGACCAGTATCCCTTCTTTCTTTTCTCTCCAAAACTCTTGAACGTGCCGTCCTTGGCCAGCTCTCCCGCTATCTCTCTCAGAATGACCTTCTTGATCCAAATCAGTCAGGTTTCAAGACTAGTCATTCAACTGAGACTGCTCTTCTCTGTATCACGGAGGCGCTCCGCACTGCTAAAGCTAACTCTCTCTCCTCTGCTCTCATCCTTCTAGACCTATCGGCTGCCTTCGATACTGTGAACCATCAGATCCTCCTCTCCACCCTCTCCGAGTTGGGCATCTCCGGCGCGGCCCACGCTTGGATTGCGTCCTACCTGACAGGTCGCTCCTACCAGGTGGCGTGGCGAGAATCTGTCTCCTCGCCACGCGCTCTCACCACTGGTGTCCCCCAGGGCTCTGTTCTAGGCCCTCTCCTATTCTCGCTATACACCAAGTCACTTGGCTCTGTCATAACCTCACATGGTCTCTCCTATCATTGCTATGCAGACGACACACAATTAATCTTCTCCTTTCCCCCTTCTGATGACCAGGTGGCGAATCGCATCTCTGCATGTCTGGCAGACATATCAGTGTGGATGACGGATCACCACCTCAAGCTGAACCTCGGCAAGACGGAGCTGCTCTTCCTCCCGGGGACTCCCCTAAGAACCTTGGCGTGATCCTGGACAACACCCTGTCGTTCTCAACTAACATCAAGGCGGTGGCCCGTTCCTGTAGGTTCATGCTCTACAACATCCGCAGAGTACGACCCTGCCTCACACAGGAAGCGGCGCAGGTCCTAATCCAGGCACTTGTCATCTCCCGTCTGGATTACTGCAACTCGCTGTTGGCTGGGCTCCCTGCCTGTGCCATTAAACCCCTACAACTCATCCAGAATGCCGCAGCCCGTCTGGTGTTCAACCTTCCCAAGTTCTCTCACGTCACCCCACTCCTCCGCTCTCTCCACTGGCTTCCAGTTGAAGCTCGCATCCGCTACAAGACCATGGTGCTTGCCTACGGAGCTGTGAGGGGAACGGCACCGCAGTACCTCCAGGCTCTGATCAGGCCCTACACCCAAACAAGGGCACTGCGTTCATCCACCTCTGGCCTGCTCGCCTCCCTACCACTGAGGAAGTACAGTTCCCGCTCAGCCCAGTCAAAACTGTTCGCTGCTCTGGCCCCCAATGGTGGAACAAACTCCCTCACGACGCCAGGACAGCGGAGTCAATCACCACCTTCCGGAGACACCTGAAACCCCACCTCTTCAAGGAATACCTAGGATAGGATAAAGTAATCCTTCTCACCCCCCCTTAATGATTTAGATGCACTATTGTAAAGTGGCTGTTCCACTGGATGTCAGAAGGTGAATTCACCAATTTGTAAGTCGCTCTGGATAAGAGCGTCTGCTAAATGACTTAAATGTAATGTAAAATGTGCATCATTAGCTTAAACACTAGCATTCACACATCTAGATAACTGGGCAGGGTGGTTGTGGAGCCAGGGACAGCAGGGGTTCAAACTGTAGAACCCTGTTCCTACATTTGAATATAAAAATGTATTTGATCAAACAAAACTATGCTACATTTTATATCTGGGACCTTCAGGATACTAAATCAGAGCAAGATTACTGAATGTAAGTACAGTATTTACCTTCAGAGGGGAATGTATCAAACCAGTTGCCGTGATACCATTTTGTTGTTGTGCATTCTCCTCCAATAGTAGCATGGTATTTTTACAATGTATTATTACTGTAAATTGAACAGTGCAGTTAGCTTAGCAAGCATTTAAGCTTTCTGTCCATATAAGACATGTCTATGTCCTGTAAAGATTGGTTTTACTTACAATGTCGTGCTAATCACATTAGCGCACGTTACCTCAACCGTCCCGGTATAGAGACACCAATCCCGTAGAGGTTAAAGGATACGGACCCAGATTAGGAACGATAGGGAATATGGGGTAGGGTTAGTTATATGATATATCATACAGTTTTGTACTAAAGGGATACAAAGCATGTTTAAGATATGTATAGTAAGTTGTAAGTACATTTAAAGTAGGTCAATTAAAGATTGTCCATCTAAAATAGAAGTTCAGTTAGAAAACAAAAATAAAAAATAAAAAAAGAGGAAAAGATGGTCATGTGGGGTTGGAGTCAGTTATGTTTGGCTTGGTGGGGTCATGTTAAGGATAGGTGATTGTGTTAGTTCAATGTTGGTTTCAGTCCGGCTTTGACATCAGCAGCATAGTGGTGTTTCTGTGTCCCACTGTGCTTCTCGTATGGTTATCTTCAGTGATGGGTTGTCTCTTTTCAAAAATGGCTGTACTATCATTGCTTGTCTGTCTGCGATGGCTTAAACTCTGGATATGTTGTAGATGTTTTGATGAAGAGTTGAAATATGTATGCCAGTTTATCATAATATTAATTTGGGGCTGATTATATTTGTCCTGTTTACACACAAGTATGTATGGAAATGTGTTTCTTGCATATCCCCAACTCCCACTGAGACAAAATCAAATCAAATCTTCCCGTAGGGAGTGGGATCACCATTGCACAGCACCTCTGAAGCAGTTAGGATTAAGTGCCTTGCTCAAGGGCACAGGAAACTATTTTTCATCTTGTCGGTTACAGTATTTAAACCAGCTACCTTTACGGTTGCTTGCCCAACTTTCTAACCCCGAGGCTACATGCTGCCCCAGTATTATTTCTCGGCTCTGTATTCTTTGTCTGTTAATTTGATGTGTGGAGGCTGTAATCCAGCCATGAAGAGAATACCCGAAGATAGATTTTTTTGTAACTGATGTAACTTTTAAAACTGTTTCCTGTGCTGCTCCATTTGTCTTTCCACAAAGTGTAATGGTTTTCTTCTGGGGAAAGAGAGGCGGACCAAAATGCAGCGTGGTTAGTTTTGTGCATCTTTAATAAAGATGAAAGTCCAACAATCTACAAAATAAGAACCGTGAAAAACCAAAACAGTCCTATCTGGTGCCACAAACACAAAAGACAGGAACAATCACCCACAAAACCCAACACAAAACAGGCTACCTAAATATGGTTCCCAATCAGAGACAATGACTAACACCTGCCTCTGATCAAATCAAATCAAATCAAATTTTATTTGTCACATACACACATGGTTAGCAGATGTTAATGCGAGTGTAGCGAAATGCTTGTGCTTCTAGTTCCGACAATGCAGTAATAACCAACAAGTAATCTAACTAACAATTCCTAATCTACTGTCTTATACACAGTGTAAGGGGATAAAGAATATGTACATAAGGATATATGAATGAGTGATGGTACAGAGCAGCATAGGCAAGATACAGTAGATGGTATCGAGTACAGTATATACATGTGAGATGAGTATGTAAACAAAGTGGCATAGTTAACTTCTTGAAACTCCCCATACCGGATCCGGGTTTGTGACTAAAGCCTCAGGCTCATTAGCATAACGCAACGTTAACGATTTCTGAAAATCGCAAATAAAATGAAAATAATGTGTCTGCTCTCAAGCTTAGCCTTTTCTTAACAACACTGTCATCTCAGATTTTCAAAATATGCTTTTGAACCATAGAAATTGACTAATTTGTGTAAGAGTATGCAAAGCTAGCATAGCATTTTGAGTAGCATTTAGCACGCAACATTTTCACAAAAACCAGATAACCAAATAAATAAAATAATTTACCTTTGAAGAACTTCTGATGTTTTCAATGAGGAGACTCTCAGTTACATACCAAATGCGCAGTTTTTCCTGAAAGCGTCTGTGTGTAGGAGAAATCGTTCCGTTTTCTACATTGCGTCTGGCTACCGAAACGAACCGAAAATTCAGTCACCTACAACGTAAAACTTTTTCTGGATTAACTACATAATATCGACCAAAACATGGCAAACGTTGTTTGGAATCAATCCTCAAGGTGTTTTTTCACATATCTCTTCATTGATATGCAGTTCGTGGAAGCTTGCTTTCCTCTCTGTATCCCATGGAAAAATACTGGCAGGTGACTTTTGCGCACCAATTTCGGCACAGGACACCGGGCGGACACCTGGTAAATGTGGTCTCTTATGGTCAATCTTCCAATGATCTGCCTACAAATACGTCACAATGCTGCAGACACCTTGGGGAAACGACAGAAAGGGCAGGCTCATTCCTCTCACATTCACAGCCATATAAGGAGACAATGGAAAACAGAGCCTCAAAAATCCTGCTCATTTCCTGGATGCCATCTCATCTTGGTTTTGCCTGAAGCTCACGTTCTAGGGCACGCACAGAGAATATCTTGGTAGTTCTGGACACGTCAGAGTGTTTTCTTTCGAAAGCTATCAATTATATGCATAGTCGAGCATCTTTTTGTGACAAAATATCTTGTTTAAAACGGGAACGTTTTTCATCCAAAAATGAAATAGCGCCCCCATAGATGTAAGAGGTTAAAGTAATCCTTCTCACCCCCCCCCCCCCTTAAATGATTTAGATGCACCATTGTAAAGTGGCTGTTCCACTGATGTCAGAAGGTGAATTCACCAATTTGTAAGTCGCTCTGGATAAGAGCGTCTGCTAAATGACTTAAATGTAAATGTAAATGTAAATGCTAGTGATACATGTATTACATAAGCATTTCGCTACACTCGCATTAACATCTGCTAACCATGTGTATGTGACAAATAAAATTTGATTTGATTTAAGGATGCAGTCGATGATATAGAGTACAGTATATAGGTATGCATATGAGATGAATAATGTAGGGTAAGTAACATTATATAAGGTAGCATTGTTTAAAGTGGCTAGTGATATATTTACAACATTTCCCATCAATTCCCATTATTAAAGTGGCTGGAGTTGAGTCAGTGTCAGTGTGTAGGCAGCAGCCACTCAATGTTAGTGGTGGCTGTTTAACAGTCTGATGGCCTTGAGATAGAAGCTGTTTTTCAGTCTCTCGGTCCCAGCTTTGATGCACCTGTACTGACCTCGCCTTCTGGATGATAGCGGGGTGAACAGGCAGTGGCTCGGGTGGTAGATGTCCTTGATGATCTTTATGGCCTTCCTGTAACATCGGGTGGTGTAGGTGTCCTGGAGGGCAGGTAGTTTGCCCCCGATGATGCGTTGTGCAGACCTCACTACCCTCAGGAGAGCCTTACGGTTGAGGGCGGAGCAGTTGCCGTACCAGGCGGTGATACAGCCCGCCAGGATGCTCTCGATTGTGCATCTGTAGAAGTTTGTGAGTGCTTTTGGTGACAAGCCGAATTTCTTCAGCCTCCTGAGGTTGAAGAGGCGCTGCTGCGCCTTCTTCACGATGCTGTCTGTGTGAGTGGACCAATTCAGTTTGTCTGTGATGTGTATGCCGAGGAACTTAAAACTTGCTACTCTCTCCACTACTGTTCCATCGATGTGGATAGGGGGGTGTTCCCTCTACTGTTTCCTGAAGTCCACAATCATCTCCTTAGTTTTGTTGACGTTGAGTGTGAGGTTATTTTCCTGACACCACACTCCGAGGGCCCTCACCTCCTCCCTGTAGGCCGTCTCGTCGTTGTTGGTAATCAAGCCTACCACTGTTGTGTCGTCCGCAAACTTGATGATTGAGTTGGAGGCGTGCGTGGCCACGCAGTCGTGGGTGAACAGGGAGTACAGGAGAGGGCTCAGAACGCACCCTTGTGGGGCCCCAGTGTTGAGGATCAGCGGGGAGGAGATGTTGTTACCTACCCTCACCACCCGGGGGCGGCCCGTCAGGAAGTCCAGTACCCAGTTGCACAGGGCGGGTTCGAGACCCAGGGTCTCGAGCTTGATGACGAGCTTGGAGGGTACTATGGTGTTGAATGCCGAGCTGTAGTCGATGAACAGCATTCTCACATAGGTATTCCTCTTGTCCAGATGGGTTAGGGCAGTGTGCAGTGTGGTTGAGATTGCATCGTCTGTGGACCTATTTGAGCGATAAGCAAATTGGAGTGGGTCTAGGGAGTCAGGTAGGGTGGAGGTGATATGGTCCTTGACTAGTCTCTCAAAGCACTTCATGATGACGGAAGTGAGTGCTACGGGGCGGTAGTCGATTGAGAACCATATCAGGCCAAACATAGAAATAGACAAACCAGACACACAACATAGTATGCCCACCCAGCTCACGTCTTGACCAACACTAAAACAAGGAAAACACACACGAACGATGGTCAGAACGTGACACAAAGGGCTTTGAGTAGGTTAATTATTTGATGTCCTTCCTTCTCTATGTTGCTGGTGTCTGTGGTCCACTGCATATTCTGTTGGAAGGAAACTTGCTCACCATGCAGTGTGAAATTGTTCAAAGGATGCACTGTTGTTTTTTGAGGGTTAAGTTTGACATGCACGTTAGACCAGTTTTCTATTTTGGATATGGACTGTGTGAGTTTGTTGACGGCCAGGTGGGGTCACTTGTAGCTTGACCAATAGTAAAGGTCGTCTTCAAACACGTGGTCAATGGTAGGCGGAGGGTAATAGATATCTGAGATGTAAAATGTGAAGATAAATGGACTTAGAACTGCTTCTGGGGTAAATGGTGGTGAAACAGCTGCAGAGACATTGACTTTGATTTCTAGGTTGTAGAGGGAGCTGGATATGAAGGGTTTTATGGAGTTTGGGGTTGCTGTCATACAGCCTGAAGCAAAGTCCATTATTGAATTTTTGTTTTTGCTGTTGTTGATCAAATGTTTTAACATTTAATCATGTAACACAACATAACACATTAACTGGCATGACAATCCGTCTCATGGGAGGCCAAAAAGCTCTAAGACCAAGCAATGTCCCCAACAAGCAACGCCTCCAAGTCTTCTAATAGGCTTCCACTGCTACAATATATTATATATATGCCCCAGCGTCGTCTGGGTTAGGGTAGGGTTTGCCTGGCAGGGATGTCCTTATCCCATTGTACACTAGCGACTCCTGTTGCAGGCCGAATGCAGTGCAAGCTGACACAGTTGCCAGGTGTAGGGTGTTTTCTCTGACACATTGGTGTGGCCGGCTTAAGTGGGCATTGTATCAAGAAGCAGTGTGAGTTGGGTTGTGTTTCCGAGGACGCATGGCTCTTGACCTTTGCGTCTCCTGAGTCCGTACAGGAGTTGCAGCAATGAGACAAGACTGTAACTACCAATTGGAAAACACGAAATTGTGCACTGGATTCATACCAAATGCAGTAACATGTATTTATATGAATACAAAAATAACTACAAACATGATACATTATCGACCAAGTAGTGACTCAATGTCTTTCATGAACATATGACAAATAAACAAACAAACTTGACGAGAGAATTGCAACCAACTTCCAACAGGCAGAACTATATTAAATATACTTCACACGGAGAATTCAATCAATTTTAAATATGAATAAAGACTTGCTAGCACAACAAATTCAGCATTTTGAAAAGTCTGCTAAATGACTAATATGTAAATGTATTGTCCATCCGTGAACCCTCTGTGACTTCTAGAAAGATTTTAATGCACTAACTCCCCAAAATACTAAACATTGTCACCATCATTGTAAAGCCCTATAGTTATTTCGCTGCTTTGACAAGTTCATTAGATCTGTGTTACGCACTGACCATAGTAAGCTGTTTTTTCTCTGTGTTGGTTGGGGCGTGATATTGACTAGGGTGGGTCATCTAGGGTTTTTGTATGTCTATGTTGGCCTGATATGGTTGCCAATCAGAGACAGCTGTTTATCGTTGTCTCTGATTGGGGATCATATTTAGGTAGCCATTTCCCTTTTGTGTTTGTGGGATCTTGACTATGTTTAGTTGCCTGTCTGTACTATTTCGTATAGCGTCACGGTTCATTCGTGCTTTATTGTTTTGGTGAGTTTTCAGTTTATTAAAAATATGTGTCACTCTACTCACGCTGTGCCTTGGTCTCACTCATACGACGATCGTGACAGAAGATCCCACCAAAAATGGACCAAGCAGCGTGTACAGGAGGAGTGGACTTTGGAGGAGATCCTGGATGGGAAAAGGACCCTGGACGCAGGCCGGGGAGAATCACAGTCCTAAGGAGGAGATAGAGGCAGCGAAAGCGGAACGGCGACGATACGAGGAGATAGCTCAACGAAGCAAGCACGAGAGGCAGCCCACCAAATACATTTGGGGGGGCACATGGGAAGATTGGTGGAGTCAGGGTTTAGACCTGAGCCAACTCCCCGTACTCACCGTGGGGAGCGTGTGACTGGTCAGGCACCGTATTATGCAGTGATGCGCACGGTGTCTCCAGTACGCATTCATAGCCCGGTGCGCTCTGTTCCAGCTCCCCTCAGTTGCCGTGCTAGATTGGGAATTCAGCCAGGACGGATTGTGATTGTGCCGGCTCAGCGCTCCTGGCCTCCGGTGTGTCTCTTCGGCCCAGGATATCCTGCGCCAGCTCTACACACGGTATCCCCAGTGCGCCTCCACAGCCCAGTGAGTCCTGTGATAGCTTCCCGCACTTGCCGGGCTGGAGTGAGCATCCAGTCACAAAGGGTTGTGTCAGCTCTGCGCTCTAGACCTCCAGTGCGCCTCCACAGTCCAGTGTGTCCCGTGTCTCCTCTCCGCTCTCAGCCTGAGGTGCCTGTTATCAGCCCGGTGCCACGCATCAGGTCTCCAGTGCACCTACACAGTCCAGTACGTCCTGGCCCTCTTCACCACACTCTCCCTGAGGTGTGTGTCATCAGCCCGGTGCCACCTGTACCGGTCCCACGCATCAGGTCTCCAGTGCACCTCCACAGTCCAGTACGTCCTGTGCCTCCTCTCCGCACTCGCCCTGAGGTACGTGTCATCAGTCCGGTGCCACCTGTACCGGTCACACGCATCAGGCCTCCAGTGCGCCTCCCCAGTCCAGAGCTTCTGGCGACAGTTCCCAGTCCAGAGCTTCGGGGAAAGTTCACAGTCCGGAACCTCCAACGACGGTCTACAGTCCGGAACCTCCTGAGACGGTCTGCGGCCTGGAGCCTCCAGCGACGGTCGGTGGTCTGGAGCCTCCAGCGACGGCTGGAGCTTCCGGCAATGCGCACCGGAGCCGCCCCCGGTGCCCTGCGTCATCTATCCTAGATGCCCACCCGGACCCTCCCCTATTGAGTCAGGTTTTGCGGTCGGAGTCCGTACCTTTGAGGGGGTGGGGTACTGTCACGCCCTGACCATAGTAAGCTGTTTTTTCTCTGTGTTGGTTGGGGCGTGATAGTGACTAGGGTGGGTCATCTAGGGTTTTTGTATGTCTATGTTGGCTTGTTTATCGTTGTCTCTGATTGGGGATCATATTTAGGTAGCCATTTCCCTTTTGTGTTTGTGGGATCTTGACTATGTTTTGTTGCCTGTCTGCACTATTTCATATAGCTTCACATTTCGTTTGTGCTTTATTGTTTTGGTGAGTTTTCAGGTTATAAAAAATATGTGGAACTCTACTCACGCTGCGCCTTGGTCTCACTCATATGACGATCGTGACAATCTGTCCCTGTTATGTGAACTGAAGTCTCGTTTTAATATTGTGACACTATTCATTTTAAAATATTTATTTCAGAAGAAACAAGTGAAATCCTTGTTTAAAAGCAGGTGAGCTAGTTCTACTCTTTTTGGCCATTATCTGGTGTTTTGTGATAAACTGAGCAGGTCGAGCATAATACGTCAACCCTGTTACCCAGGCTAGAAATGTTTTAACAATTTAAAATGTTTTGTGAATCTTGCATTCAATTGCCGCTCCCTGTTGTACACAGTACGCTTCCATTCCCCCTATCACAAGGGAATTCTTGGCTATGTTTGCAAAGAGAGAGCATATTGGTGGAAACTTTCAAAGTTTACCAGTAAACTACCAGTATTTTGGTATCGAGACATCTAGTGGCCCTTTTGGGTATTTCAGATTATCTGTAATTATCTCTGGCCTTATCATATGGAAATAAATGAAATAATTAAATAAGAAAATGTTTTATTTTTATTGAATGACAAAGCTGTAAAACATTATCCTATATATTTAGTGGATACCATTGGTGTTTAATATGATGGTGTCAGTATGAAATATCCTTGAGATTTTTTAACACACTTATTTTATTTACTTTTAGTCAATATGTTTTTGTTGTCAATGCTTTTGTGTCAAACTTGTAGCAGTTGTGAAAAAGTCAATGGTTGGAGAGTTACAGAGATAGTTGAAAAAAGTCACTAGTTGTAGAGTTGTAAGAGTTAATTGAAAATACTGCAATTGTTGATTAGATGCTCTTTATTAATTAGGCTATTTTCTCTTGAACCATATGGTATAACTACTATAAACTTATGGACAATATAGACACAGATGTATGAAAAAGTTATTCAAGTATAAATAACCAAAGTTACAATTGATTTCCATAGATTTTCTGTTAATTGTCAAAATTACAGAAGATTCCAGTAACTTTGCTAAACTACCGGTAACTTTGCAACTCGATTCATGGCTGATTGAACTAGGACTTACCAGTTGGAGGGCCGTTTCAAGTGGATTTTTCCCAGCTGTGGTAAATTCCCCCATTCCTCTTGGTTACAAAACACACCATAACACCGTTAACCATCCGTTGAAGAGCCGTATAACACCACTAACTGGAAGCACAAGACCTAGATCTACACCTTGACATATTGTGGAGCGTTATACCATGTCTCGTTTGTCTTTGAATCGATAAAATCAAAAACAAAACAAACAAAAAACAACCTTTTCATTATTTAATTCAGCTGAAGAGAGGCACTTACTAAATCTTTTTTTTAGATGGGAAAACTTGTTTTTTATGAAGTTGAACATGTGCTCTTTATGACAGAATGCTACAATTAGGTGAAATTGAAATAATGTTTAACAATGATCTCCTTTAATCAATACGTAAAGAGTCATTTCAGAAGCTGAATTACAAACCACTTTGGCCACCCTGTAGAATCTATGTCAAAGCCATGCGTTTCTGGATATTGTCAGGCATTTGAGCAAAGATGCAAATATACTACATGTATTTTAAATACATTTTACTTATGGGGAATTGCTGCGTTCTGACTCTATACACTCTTTAGAAGTGTGCACTAGTTCACTCGCCCGCGTGCATTTAAAAGCATTGGATTGGAGCAAGCATTGCTTTTCTCATATTCCATTCCTTTTAAATCCGTGAGGGGGAGTTTACAGGTGCACGCTTTGGGAGAACGGTAGAGATTTGGAATGTGAGGGAATGAGTGTGAGGGAGCAAATGAGGGATGGAAAGCCTGCAAACATGAGAAAAGGAATATGTTTAATGAGTGAGGAAGTACCAGGGTGTCCATGTTGAAATGTCAAAAAAGGCCTTAATGATCACGGAAAGTCATTGCATATTGCTTTTTAATTGAGCTTCATTATATCCGGAATTCTGTATTGAAAATGAAACATCTTACCATATGGGGCCATCAACCAAAAGTGAAATAAAATATGCTGGTATAAATGCAAGTCTCAGTAGCATGGGAATAAGCCGTGCCACAATTTAAATGGTACATGTAAATCAAAGTCAGTATTAGCCAAATTCAGGTCCAATCCCAATGGAGCAGTAGTGTACATCATGAAAGGGGCAATGAGAAATAGGACATATAGGTGAAGGGTGTGATCATTATTTTCACCTTATTTCCAAATCATGTGATTTCTTGTGATACTTGCAATACTGCACCTGTAACCACCTTTTTTTGTAGCATACATTATATCAATAGCCTACATATGCCTGACTTGTTTAAACATTTTATTTAAAACCTGGTACCGGCTAAGTTAATTGAATAACAGTTTTCATTTGCAATAACTGAAATTAATCCATTTAAAACATGCCTTCCTTCCCTGTATCTGCCCAAATCCATCTGTCTGTATCTGTGTGTCATGTTGCTGTGCCCCAGCCCAGTGCCTTCGTTGGTAAGAGTGAATACCCATTGGGCTGTGCCCATTGTGTGTGGACTCAACCTGCACAGCACAAAGCCATATTCCTGGCACAGGGCAGTGCCAGGGAGAATAGACAGGATTTAACCGGCTCCCATGCAGAAGTCAGCTCAGTGAAAAGAGGGACCCTGAACCACCCAGAGGTCCCCCAGTCCCCATAGTGGGCCCCAGCATAACAGACCTGCGGCGGCCATTACATAAACACATATAAATAGGTACACATTGTTATCAAGGACGGAAAGCCGATTAAAGAACACGCACGCAAGCAGATTTACCCCCTCCCTGCATAATGTGCTTAGGTGGACTTACAATAATGTGCTTATACACACTCGATCCCCCCTGTTTGATCAACTTGGTCCTCTCGTGCCTGCTGATAGCATACGTGATCCATTTCCAGCGCGTAGGGCAGATGATACAGTTCAGTTCCAAACCCCAAGTCGTCGCAGCATGAAATCCTCCTAACTGCTACAGAGCCAAAGCAATCTTGGGGAAAAAAGTACCCCCAAATTGTTGATGCCTAGAGAAGTCTCAAGCTCTCCCACACCGACCAGTCGGTCAGTCAGTCGACGTGAACCAACTCATAAAGTGCAGACTCAGTGCTTCTCAGAGTGAGAAAGCGAAAATGGGAGAGAAGCAGAGAGAAGGAAGGTCCGCTGGGCTGGCAGCTCGTGAACACCTCGTTCAGGCCCCTGTCTCCTGTCAGGCCGCTGATAGGTCCCAGCTGCTGTGTCTGCAGTCAACTCGCCAGGCATTTCCTGTTGCAATATATACACACTTAATACCCAGACTGCCTCTCTCCTCCCACCACTACCACTAACACCTCTCCGGGCCTCCCGTCATGCATATCAACACTTTATGAGAAGATGGGGTAGAGAGAGAGGGAGAGAGGGAGTAAAAGTACTACATAGGAAGGATTGGGCTGCGCACCGAGTCCTAGACAACAGTCGGAATCAAACAAGTCTGCAGGATTATTGCTCCACTGACTTGGGATCAATAGATCCTGAACACTATCCCCCGCTCTGAAGGGTTGACATGGGAAACGAGGGTCCAGGAGCCCCTACTCCTCATCCTCCTCCCGTTCCCATCTTTATCCCTACCTCTCTCTTTCTTCTTCCCTTCCTCTGCACCACCCTCGCTTCTGGGCCTCTAAAGGACAAGCAGGGGAGCCAAAAGATGCCTCTGGCCCTCTAAACGACAAGCGGGGGAGCCAAAAGATGCCTCTGGCCCTCTAAAGGACAAGCAGGGGAGCCAAAAGATGCCTCTGGCCCTCTAAAGGACAAGCAGGGGAGCCAAAAGATGCCTCTGACCCTCTAAAGGACAAGCAGGGGAGCCAAAAGATGCCTCTGGCCCTCTAAAGGACAAGCAGGGAAGCCAAAAGATGCCTCTGGCCCTCTAAAGAAAAGGGGCCCTTTTTTAAAAACCATTTTGCTTTTTTATTTCGGAAAATGTTAAACGCTTTCTGGTAATGACAATCGTGAAGCACATTGGGTCTGTGCCTGCAGCCAAGCAGATCAGGTGCTTTGGTTAAGAGTTCAACACCCAAGACCTGTCGCTAATCCTACTGCAGATCAGACACACAATTCAGGTCATATACCACTTCAGCATGAGAGAAAGAGAAGGGAGGGAAAGACAAGAAGATTGTCAGATGTGTCACTGCTGGTGTGAAAATGTCACTCTCCTAAGATCTAGACATTTTGCTGGACAGAGCAGCAGATCCTTGTGATATTTAAATGATGTGAGCATTTTTGTGTGATCCTATGATGAACAAAGCATGTTTCAAAGGTAGCAGGAGAAAATGATGGACAGGACCTTTTCAAAATCGAACACTCATCAAAGAGCCAGATGGCAATAGCGAATATATGCTATGAATGTAAGTGTGTGTGTTTGTGTGTGTGTGTTTTTGGTTTTGCTATCCTTGTGGGGACCAGAAGCCTTCACAAGGATAGTAAAACAAGGACCGTTTTGACAAGTGGGGACATTTTGCAGCCCCCACCCCCACGAGGAACAAAGCTACAGTATTTTAGAGTTAGGGGTTAGGTTCAGGGTTACGGTTAGGTTTCGGGTGAAGGAAAATAGGATTTTAATTGGGAATAGTTGTTTGGTCCACACAAGGATAGTAAAACAAAAATGTTTGCGTGTGTGCGCGTTTGTATGTGTGTTTGTGTGTGTGTGTGTGTGTGTTTGTGTGTGTGTGTATGTTTGTGTGTATGTGTGTGCGAATTCGTTTGTGTGTTTGTGTGCGCGTTTGTGTGTTTGTGTGTGTCTTTGTGTGTGCGTGTGTGTGTGTGTGCGTGCATCTGTACATCCAATCAGCGTGTATCATTGTGCACTTTCCACGTGCATTTCCTTTCATTACCAGCAGGTGGCACTCCAGTTATCTAGATCCAGTTGACGGCACTTTTTGCTCTCGGCACCATTCTTTGAATGTTCAGGGTTTAAATATGTGTAAAAGTACCCCAGTATCAAATGCCTGGCAGCAGTGAGAGAGAGCCCAAATAACAGGTTCTCTGGCTAACAGCCAAGCACACTCACAAATGGCACACGCTTAAACAGAACAAAATAGCACACAATTCCAATCTTTAACAGGCAACCTGTGTCTCTACGAACATGAACTCTAATGACTGGCCTCGTATAATATGACATTGGGCAGTCAGTGCTACAAAACAACCTCCATCTACAGGAAAGGCCACATCTAAAGCCTACGCGTTACAAAAGCCTATATTCAAAAAGGGGTGCTGATCTAGGATCAGGTCCTCCCTGTCCATGCACTCTTAATCATTCTGAACTAATAGGAAAAGCTGATCCACAAATCAGCTCTCCTACTCTCAGGCTCTTTATATAGGCGACATACAGCCCCAGACCTATAACACAAGACTGAGCACTGGCCACCAGTGCAATATGCTATAGACATGAGAGGGGAGAAGAAGAGGAAGCATAACTTCATTATGGCTCTAATGACCGGAGATAAAGGGTTTTGCTGAGGCAGTGACCCTGGCTGAGGCATACGTTACCTGCAGAATAGCAGCAGTAATACCTCCAGTCAGGTAATTAGTTGTCCATTAATACACAAGCTGATCTTATCTCCTCAATTAGAGGACAGCAGTACCATGAATCACACACCCACTGCGTTTAAACCCTGTCAGACTATGGCCTCATACAGTAGCAAGGCCCATAGGGGAGGCCGTGTGTTACAAAGTGAAGTGTACATAATGTAGAAAACATAGCGAAATACACAACTATAGATAATGAAATCTGCTTTGAAAGATAAGACAATGGTAAGTAAGTGAGGGGTTTCGTGTTCATGCATTTAAAGTATAGGCTACAGTGCTATTTCTGAAAGTTTAGGGTATCGTGGTTAGAGAGGACTGGGGGCGTCGAGAGAAAGCGAGAGAGCGAGAGAAATGAGGGAGAGTCACAAATCTGGGAGAGGGGGGGTGAGACAGAAGGAGAGGACCCCTCGAAACGAACGTGCAGGTGAGCGTTTATATACAAGAGACAAACGGACACAAACGCGCGTGCGAGCAATCCCACATAGCCGCAGCCAGGAAGAAGCTAATGACTGCCTGTGTTCTATTAGGTGAGCCGATAGTAGAATACATGCACCGTTTACTGACATTACCGCAGCACAGTGGGCCTGCTCCGTCTACCACAGACTACTGGTGTTTCAGTCTGATCTAACGCAACAGCTATGACTAAGAATGGTGTTTAGGAGTTGCACGGTTAATGCCATACGCTTAGAAATAGGTTTTAATGTTATCCGTAGCATGATGTCATATTCGAGACTTAAGCAATGATTATGTTACAGTAATCGAATGATCACCATTATCATCCGTTTTGATGACGTCCTTTGGCGTGTCTGTATTGCAACCTGTTTCATTGTAGCATGCAGAAGGTTTAGTAATAGATGCCACAGTTGTCAGTAGCATGATTACCATGTATTCCTAAATAGTCTTGGATTAAGACTTAACGATGACCATGTGACAGTAATTACTGTAAATCGTCAACATCTCAGGCACTGCGACGACGTCCTTCCATGTGTCTCTAATGCAACCACAAACATGAGCTCATTGAGCTGCTTCATTGTAGTAACTGTACACACAGTCCGTACTGTAGCCTTGAGCCGAAGCTTCTGTATTGGAACCGTAGGGTACTGGTACCTTTGGGGGCCAGTGGGGAAAATCCATACTGTGCACCACTACTCCAGGCTGACCTGCATGTTTTCTCTGCTAGTTACGCCTACAGTACAGAACACCCTGTGATATGTACACTAACGCTGCACTGCACTACAGTGAGCTAGAGTACAGGACTTGGCGCAAACAAGGCAGCCTGTTGGTTTGGCAATCCAACACACACACACACAGACACACGCAGACACACAGAGCTAGGCTTCCCTCCCAGAGACCTCACAGTCTGGGTACCAGATCCTTTTCATCTCCCTGCTATTGACTACGGCATCACACTGCATTTTGATTGGACCCCACCAGACACTGTCGCCCCCGCCCCCCCCCCCCCCTTCTCATCCCCCTCTCATCCCCCCGTTTCTCCCATCCCTCACCACCTCTCATGTTTGTCTTTCATTAGCTTTCATCTCTTTTTTCATCTCTCCATCTCATTGAACTGGCACCAGTGGCGTGGAGAGGCGTGTTTGTTGCTTTGATGATGCGATGCTCTTCTCCCCCGACCGTAAATCCATATTTATTCCCTTTTTTTTTTACATGTTGCCATGCTAACAAATGACTTACCATGTCGGGACGTAGCTGAAAGGGGGGAAGTTATGTAGAGTGTGCATCTGTGTCATAGGGGCAAGGAGTGTTTCCTTACCACGCGACCTGTGAAAACTCGTGGTCCTATAAGTATCGTGTACTCTAGTTTGGACACAGTAGCCCAAGCTGACCACTCACACTTTGCATCCTCTTCATGTCTTTTTAATCACGCCCACTGGCCTATATGGATGGATATGTGTCAGTGTACACAGGTAATGCCCATTGGCCTTGCTTTGAAGTTGTTGCTTCTCCACTCCTTTCAACTCCCTCACTTATCTAGTAGGCTATAGGGAGCTTCACGCCATTCACCTCTCTCTCCAGGGGCCTAGGGATTTCATGACTCAAATGTGTGCATGGTGGATGTGGCGTTAGCATCTGGCTTGCCCATAATGGTCACTAAAGCTTTTAGCAATATCCTTCCCCTTTAAAAGGTGGTCAATTCCAACCATTTACATTCACAACCACACATGATTTCTATAGCATATTTTCCTGCGGAGGTGATTGAATTTGGGGCAATTAATAACCCCTCGGAGTCTATGTTCGCGCCCCTGAATAATAAAATAATCTCCATAACATTCTGTTTAAGTGTGAGCTTCGTAGCGTAGTTTAAGCTAGAGATATCCGTTTTGCATTGCATTGTATGCGTCTCAATCCACCACATATTCCGATGTTGCACTTCTGCATCTGCTGGTGAACGGTGACAGAGATAGGGTTTGTTAGACCACGAGGCACCCCGGGAATCGGTCCTCTCACAAAATCGTCTGCAGCGTCCGAAAGAACGCTGAACTCAAACATAAACGGTTCATGCAACAATTCCAAAGAGCTTTCACTGTGTTACAGTTCATATAAGGAAATCAGTTCATTTAAAAAGTCATTAGGCCCTGATCTATGGATTTCTTGTGACTGGGAACACAGATATACATCTGTGGATCAGAAAGGGGCGTGGATCAGAAAAGCAGTCTGTGTCTGGTGTGACCACCATTTGCCTTGTGCAGCACAGCACATCTCCTTCACATCGAGTTGATCAGGCTGTCGATTGTGGCCTGTGGAATGTTGCCCCACTCCTTTTCAATGGCTGGGTGAAGCTGCTAAATATTGTCAGGAACACGCTGGAATACTTGTCGATCCAGTTCACCCCAAACATACTCAATGGGTGACATATCTTGTGAGTATGCAGGCCATGGAATAACTGGGACATTTTCAGCTTCTAGGAATTGTGTACAGATCATTGCGACATGGGTCTGTGCATTATAATGCTGAAACATTACGCCATACACACTGTCTGCAAACTGCCCGGTACAGTTGAAACCGGGATTCAAGAGCACATTTCTCTAGCATGCCAGTGGCCATCCAAAGTGAGCATTTGCCCACTGAAGTCGGTTACGACACCTAACTGCAGTCAGTTCAAGACCCTGGTGAGGATGACGAGCACGCAGATGTGCTTCCCTGAGACGTTTTCTGACAGATTGTACAGAAACTCTTCGGTTAGTCAAACCCACAGTTTCATCAGCTGTCCTGGTGTCTGGTGAAGAAGCCGGATGTGGAAGTACTGGGCTTGGCGTAGTTACATGTGGTCTGCGGTTGTAAGGCCTGTTGGACGTACTGCCAAACTCCATAAAACAACATTAGGGTGGCTTATAGTAGAGTGGTAGAGAAATGAACATTCAATTCTCTGGCAACAGCTCTGGTGGACATTCCTGCAATCAGCATGACAATTGCACTCTCCCTCAAAACCTGAGACATCTGTGGCATTGTGTTTTGTGACAAAACTGCACATTTTAGAGTGGCTTTTTATTGTCCCAGAACAAGGTGCACCTGTGTAATGACCATGATGCTTAATCAGCTTCTTGATATGCCACACATGTCAGGTAGATGGATTATCTCACAAGACTCGTCTGAAGGTACCAGTTGAAACAAATGAATGTAAGTATACTGTATATGGATACTGTATAGTGCCAAAATGAATGGGTTAAAAACATGTAAAAAAATATAATAATGCTGACTTTTCTTAACAAAAGCATGCAGACAGCTGATCCTACACCTGCATTGCTTGCTGTTTGGGGTTTTAGGCTGGGTTTCTGTGCAGCACTTTGTGACATCAGCTGATGTAAGAAGGGCTTTATAAATACATATGATTGATTGACCTGCTTGTCGAACATCTAATTCCAAAATCATAGGCATTAATATGGAGTTGGCAACCCCTTTGCTGCTATTACAGCCTCCACTCTTCTGAGAAGGATTTCCACTAGATGTTGGAACATTGCTGTGAGGACTTGATTCCATTTAGCCACAAGAGTGTTTGTGAGGTCGTGCACTGATGTTGGGTGATTAGACCTGGCTCACATTCGCCATTCCAATTCGTCCCAAAGGTGTTTGATGTTGTTGAGGTCAGGGCTCTGTGCGGGCCAGTCAATTTCTTCCACACCGATCTTGACAAACCATTTCTGTATGGACTTCGCTTTGTGCTCGGGGGCATTGTCACGTTGAAACAGGAAAGGTCCTTCCCCAAACTGTTGCCACAAAGTTGGAAGCACAGAATTGTCTAGTCATTGTATGCTGTAGCATTCAGATTTCCTTTCACTGGAACTAAGGGACCGAGCCCGAACCATGAAAAACAGCCCCAGACCATTATTCCTCCTCCATCAAACTTTACAGCTGGCACTATGCATTCGGGCAGATAGCGTTCTCCTGGGATCCGCCAAACTCAGATTCGTCCTTCGGACTGCCAGATGGTGAAGTGTGATTCATCACTCCAGAGAACGCGTTTCCCCTGCTCCAGAGTCCAATGGTGGCTTTAAACCACTCCAGCTGACGCTTGGCATTGCACATGGTGATCTTAGGCTTGTGTGCGGCTGCTCGGCCATGGAAACCCATTTCATGAAGATGAACAGGTCTTGTGCTGACGCTGCTTCCAATGGCAGTTTGCAACACAGTAGTGATTGTTGCAACCACGGACAGACGATTTTTATACGATACGAGCTTCAGCACTCGGCGGCCCCGTTTGTGAGCTTCCACTTCACAATAACTGGGGCAGCTCTAGCAGGGCAGGAATTTGATGAACCAACTTTTTGGGAAGGTTGAAAGTCACTGAGCTCTTCAGTAAGGCCATTCGACTGCCAATGTTTGTCTAAGGAGATTGCATGGCTGTTTGCTCGATTTTATACACCTGTCAGCTGCGGGTGTGGCTGAAGTAGCCAAATCCACTACGTTGAAGGGGTGTCCAAATACTTTTGTATATGTAGTGCATCTCTCCGATATAGGAAGGACACTTCAGAACAAACATCCTATTGGTTTTTTTCGCGGGGGGGGGGGTAATCTCTTGTTCCATGTAGTGAATCTGTTATTCAATGTGTTGGTACAGTATGGGCTAATAGCAAAAGGACACAGAAAAATGTTAATCTAATAATGTTTTCATATATTTTTTTTTAACTTTAAGGAGTCTTAAAAATGTAAATCAAATAGCTAAATTGTGCTTGGTATGACCTTCTTAAAACAATACCATATAGCTTAGTAGAATGTCACCCATCACCCATATAGCTTAAACTTTTATGGGTTAAAGGGAAACGCTTGTTGGAATTGTTTGAAATATTGTGCTCTCTCTCATGAGTCACCTTGCCATCCAATGAGAAACCAAAACAATTGTTGCATTATTATCTGTCATGTCTTGTTATGTCTGTTCCTGTCCTTTCTCTTCACTCTGTCTCTCTCTGCTGGTCTTTTTAGGTTACCTTCTCTGTCTCTCATTCTTCAGCTGTTCTACATCTCCCCTAACTAGCTCATTCACTCTTTCTCACCTGTTCTCTCTTCCCCCTCTGATTAGGTCTCTATTTCTCTCTCTGTTCCTGCTACTTTCAGTGTCTGATTCTTGTTTGTGTTTTTGATGCCAGAAGCAAGCTGTCGTCTCGTTTGCTTCCACCTTGTCCTATCCTGTCGGAGTCTGCCTGGCAGGTGCATCCTGCACTATACTACGTTCTTTTTGTTCCATTGTCAACGTTGGAAGAGGATTTATGCCATTCCTGTTTTTCATTAAAGAACTCTGTTTTCTGTTAAAACCGCTTTTGGGTCTTCACTCAAGTACATAACAATTATCATCATCCCTCTATTCCTAGTGTAAATTCTGGGGAATAGTTTGATATAAAACATACTTGTGTGGTTCTCACAGGTAGGATACAGCAGGAGTAAGAACTGCTTAGAACCGCTTAGAGTCATCTGATATGTATTACATGCATCATTCAGGACTTGCACTTTTCTTCATTTATCTCCTGCAGGGAAAAAAAAAACACACAAGAAAAACATAGTTTAATACTTAATGCACATATGGAATCCAGAGGTCTAAGTAACCACTCTAAAATATACAATTCCAGCGAAGTATGTGTGACCCATTTTCCTACTTCAGTGACTTGCTTTGTCATCAATGTTCCATCCCCATACAGTAGGCTACACAGTACGCGTATGTTGACAATATGAAGGCGAGGCAGTTTTGGTCTGCTTTGGAGTATGTTGCACATACTGTATATGCTAGATACAATTACATAGGAACTATTGGCAAGGTGTTACATCATACAGTGAAACATGTAGGCTCTGTTTTCACATGACTATTTTACAAGACTTCACCATCAGCAGCTCTGTACAAACTTCAGTAAAAAATACTTTTCAAAAGTGCCCCACGGAGCTAATTGTTTTTGCTTTGTGTGGCAAACCATTCAACAACAAGGTTACAGGGGGAAAAAAATCTGTCTTAAATTGATTCATATTTTTAGCCACACAGTTGGAGCAAAAAGTCTAACGTTAAAATGAATAACTTGTCATGCAAATGAGCTCATGTGATGGGGCCTTATTTGAAGTTGAACCTTTTGTTGTCAGTGCTGACTGTAACGCTCTCTTTTTAAACCCAGCAAGGGACCTTTAACACATTTCGATGGGGAATTTTCGCCTTGAATAATTCATCAGACTGATCCACAAATGGTGTTGCCTTGGTCTGTGTGGGCCCGTTGTTTAGAGCTATACTACTGCCTAACCTGGGCTAAGACCTGGAGTGTACTCTCAGCAGAGGTGCAACGCAACAGCACAAGTACAAAAGACGTGCACACAAACGTATAACACTGCTTTATGTCAAAATACATGGGCAATATCAAGTCCAAGTTTTATTGTGAACATATCAGTCGGCAGAATGCGCTGAACGTCATAGTGGTAAATTAAAATAACACATAATACACGTCAGTGCTAAAACTCCTCAAGATAAAAGGTGAAGACGTATATTTTCTTTTACTCACCATCGAACTGGAATCCCCCGTGGAAATACGTGAAGATCACATTTAAAATCATGCCCTGTCCAGTGCTACATTGTAAAAGCATGAACAACATATACTGTATGTGGCTTGACAGTGAGATCTGAATGCGTGAGAGTTCGGCAGCAGCAGCAAGTCTGAATCTGGGTGATATGGAGGTCTGTGTCTCTGTGTGAGAGCAGGGTAAACGGAGCCCTCCACGCTGACCTCTGCCAGCTGTGTAACAGGAGAGAGAGGGCGGATGAAGGGAGTTAGAGAGATGATATGGAGCGAGAGGGATAGGGTGGGGGGGCTGTTGTGTCGTTGCAGTGGCCAGACCAGACATCGTGGTGGTGGCTTGTGGGAAGAGAGTTTCACCATAGAAGGGGAGCTGTGACCCATGCCTGCAGGGAAGGGGGCTCTTGGATGATGAGCCCTCCGCAGGGCCTGAGCTCCTGCCCAGAGCCACACACGCAGAGAGAAAAGACACACACACACACACAAACAACACACACACACACAAACAACACACACACGCGAACAGGAACAAACAGTACTAAAACATCACACATCCCCACCAACACAGACACATGCATTATTCACAGAGCTAAGTACCAGGGATGGAAAGAGTACTGGAAAGAGTACTGAAATATGTTACTCAAGTAGAAGTACTGTGGACATTTTACTCAAGTAGTCTAAGTAAAAATTACTGTTGTAAAAAAAACGACTTAAGTAAACGTAATAAGTAGCTCAGAGTAAAATGAATTGAGTTACTTTATAAAACAAAAACATTGACCTTAACAATTGGCTAATTCCGCTAAGGTTACTTGAACATTATCGTTTCCATGCATTAAATTGAAAGAGAGGAAATTAATGTACAGTAGGATATAACTTCAAGGAGTGTCTTCGTTTATTTTATGAGCGCTCGCCCACACACCGCCTTATACGCTGTCTGCCATCTGCCCCATACAGTTGAAACCGGGATTCATACGTGAAGAGCACACTTCTCCAGCGTGACAGTGGCCATCGAAAGTGAGCATTTGCCCACTGAAGTCGGTTACGATGCCAAACTGTAGTCAGGTCAAGATCCTGGTGAGGACAATGAGTACGTAGATGAGCTTCCTTGAGACGGTTTCATCAGCTGTCAGGGTGGCTGGTCTGACATGATACCACAGTTGAAGAAGCTGGACGTGGAGGTCCTGGCCTAGTGTGATTACACGTGGTCTGCAATTGTGAGGCCGGTTGGACGTGCTGCCAATTTCTCTGAAACAATGTTGGAGGCGGCTTATGGTAGAGAAATTAACATTAAACTATCTGGCAACTGCTCTGGTGGACATTCCTGCAGTCAGCATGCCAATTGCAGGCTCCCTCAACTTCTGACATCTGTGGAATTGTCTTGTGTAACACAACTGCACATTTTAGAGTGGCCTTTTATTGTCCCAAGCACAAGGTGAACCTATGTAATAATACTGTTGTTTAATCAGCTTCTTGATATGCCACACCTGTCAGGTGGGTGGATTATCTTGGCAATTGATAAATGCTCACTAACAGGGATGTATACACATTTGAGAGAAATATGTTTTTTGTGCATATGGAACATTTCTGGGATCTTTAATTTCAGCTCATTAAACATGGGACCAAAAATGTACATGGTGCATACACCTAGTACATCTCCTGGCCACTCAAATATGCAGACTGGATCTCCTCATTTGCAGAAATTACATCCAACTGGCTAAAAAAACAGCCCACAGGATTAGTCCATAAAGTATACACTGTAGATACCAACAGACCAATATAATTCTCACAGGCACACACCTACGAAGAGTTTAACAACAACCCGAGATATACAGCTGAAGTCAGAGGTTTACATACACCTTAGCCAAATACTTTTCAACTCTGTTTTTCACAATTTCTGACATTTAATCCTAGTAAAAATTCCCTGTTTTAGGTCCGTTAGGATCACCACTTTATTTTAAGAATGTGAAATGTCAGAATAACAGCAGAGAGAATGTTTTATTTCAGCTTTTATTTCTTTCATCACATTCCCAGTGGGTCAGAAGTTTACATACACTCAATTAGTATTTGGTAGCATTGCCTTTAAATTGTTTAACTTGGGTCAATCGTTGCGGGTAGCCTTCCACAAGCTTCCCACAATAAGTTGGCTGAATGTTGGCCCATTCCTCCTGACCTAGCTGGTGTAACTGAGTCCGGTTTGAAGGCCTCCTTGCTCGCACACTGTCACGATCGTCGTAAGAAGCGGACCAAAGCGCAGCGTGGTGTGAATGCATGATTTAATGAAATACACTAAAACAACCTAACCAGCCGACCGCTATTGCAACAGAGTGCTAACATGCAACATCACATAGACAATAACCCACTAACCACAATACAAAACAGGCTACCTAAATATGGTTCCCAATCAGAGACAATGACAAACACCTGTCACTGATTGAGAACCATATCAGGGCAAAACACATAGAAATAGACAAACTAGACATACAACATATAATGCCCACTCATATCACACCCTGACCAAACAAAACATAAAAACAAACAACGCAAATCATAGTCAGAGTGTGACACACATGCTTTTTCAATTCTGCCCACAACTTTTCTATGGGATTGAGGTCAGGGTTTTGTGATTTCCAATCCAATACCTTGACTATGTTGTCCTTAAGCCATTTTGCCACAACTTTGGAAGTATGCTTGGGGTCATTGTCCATTTGGAAGACCCATTTGTGACCAAGCTTTAACTTCCTGACGTTCCTGATGTCTTGAGATGTTGCTTCAATATATCCACCTAATTTTCCTGTGAAGTGCACCAGTCCCTCCTGCAGCAAAGCACCCCACAACATGATGCTGCCACCCCTGTGCTTCAAGGTTGGAATGGTGTTCTTCGGCTTGCAAGCCTCCCCCTTTTTCCTCCAAACATAACGATGGGAATTATGGCCAAACAGTTTATTTTTGTTTCATCAGACCAGAGGACATTTCTCCAAAAAGTACAATCTTCGTCCATGTGGAGTTGCAAACCGTCGTCTGGCTTTTTTATGGAAGTTTTGGAGCAGTGGCTTCTTCCTTGCTGAACGGCCTTTCAGGTTAAATCGATATAGGACCCTTTTTACTGTGGATATAGATACTTTGTACCTGTTTCCTCCAGCATCTTCACAAGGTCATTTGCTGTTGTTCTGGGATTGATTTGCACTTTTCTCACCAAAGTACGTTCATTTCTAGGTGACAGAACGCATCTTCTTCCTGAGCCGTATGACGGCTGCGTGGTCCCATGGTGTTTATACTTGCGTACTATTGTTTGTACAGATGAACGTGGTACCTTCAGGCATTTGGAAATTGCTCCCAAGGATGAACCAGATATGTGGAGGTATACCATTTCTTTCCGAGGTCTTGGCTGATTTCTTTGGATTTTCCCATGATGTCAAGCAAAGAGGCACTGAATTTGAAGGTATGCCTTGAAATACATCCACAGGTACACCTCCAATTGACTCAAATTATGTCAATTAGCCTAACGACATGACATCATTTGGAATTTTCATATGGAATTTTCCAAGCTGTTTAAAGGCACCGTCATCTTAGTCTATGTAAGCTTCTGACCCACTGGAATTGTGATACAGTGAATTATAAGTGAAATAATAAGTGAAATAATAATAAACAATTGTTGGAAAAATGACTTGTGTCGTGCACAAAGTAGATGTCCTAACCGACTTGCAAAAACTATAATTTGTGGAGTGGTTGAAAAACAAGTTTTAATGACTCCAACCTAAGTGCATGTAAACTTCCGACAATGTATGTTGCCATGTAAAACATCACAGGCATTATCACAACTCACACAATACTGTTCAACCTCCTAAACATCCCTTGACCCCCATTTGTTTACTTGACTAATATTTTGCCCAGGTGACAAGCAATCCGGTCTGTGCATTTCCTGTTATCTTTTATGTTTTTACAGAATTATGCAAACCTCTGTGAGTGGAATGAAAGATCAAAGATAAGGGCCATAGGGCACACATATTAAGTGTAATAATGAGAAACCTTAGCCGTACACTGATTAATTATTGAAATAAGAAACATCTTTGATATTCTAAAGTGCCTCTTACAATGTAACAATAGCGGTTGGCGAGACACAGTCTTAGATAATATAACTATCCCCTCTGTTCTTAAGATAACCTTATGAGGGCCTGTGAACTACAAACTGTGTCTGTTCAATGCATCTCAGCCACCTCTCACACTAAAGTTCCTTGACGGTTTCCAAGTATTACCGGGGTCACTCTCTGGCCCCCGCCTTTGAAAGCAGATATGAATTTCATGCATTTTAGCCATTAAGGACCGGGTTTCAGAGGGCCAAAATGTTCCTGTGAACGAACACGGAGGGAGTGAGGAGGCCAAAGGTTACATTAATCCACGTCAACAAAGCCAAATAATTTATCACCCTGTGCAAACAAACGCCACTGTCATGGGCTCTGTGTGGTGGTGGAGGGGAGGTCTACAAGCCCACTGCCAACTAAGCTAGCCTGACCCCCATCACTCTTCTCCTTATCTCTCTCTCCGCTGTCCACTACTCATTACTCACAGACGCATGCACGGGGACGACGTCATGCACAGGGCCAGATAGTGGGACACAGACATGCACCCAGAGGTGGGGGATGGAGATGAGTCTGACTTGTAAACATCGTATGCTACCGAAACTAGGGTGGCTGTATTAGGGGTAACAGACAAGGGCTAGGTACTGCACTGGACAGAGCTAGACAGTTCTGGTTCAGTATTTCTTCCAGTGTGTGTGTATTAGTGGCCTTCTGTATTTGTAAGCACACATTTGGCTATGTGCGCACGTTTGTTGTGTGTCTGTGTGTCACTCTGCTTGAGTGTATCGGTTTTCGTCCGCGTGCCTGATTATTTGTGTGTGAGAGTATCTTTCTCTGTGTGTGCTTCTGGGTTTATGAGTGTGTGGAGTGGGGAGGGCTGCGGTTGGGGCTGGACTCTCAGTCTGGGAAGAAGCCGGAGCAGGCTCTCTCACACAACATAGCCCTGCCTATGAGTTTCAATCAATAGCCAGTCCCTGTGGCCGCCCCGAGCAAGCTGTTTGAAAAGTCAGAGCAGCATAAAATGGCCATTATTAAATTACTGGGACGGACACATTTAGAAGGCTCGCTCACCAATTAAGGAATCAGACCATTAATAGCTTGGGATGAGACGGGCATTTGTTCACAGATTAGATGCACTGGAAATGAGATCCATTCACTTATTGGTGGACGTGGATGTGGGTTGCAACAATGTTTCAGAACAGGTAGTACTGTATAACTATGCATGCTATGGCCAGAGATTTGTTACAAAGCAACTATCTCTGAGTCTGATCTCCTCTGTCCCTGACCTTTCAAAGGGGTAAACCGCTCCAATATCTCGCTTTGGCGTCGGAAAAAAGCTAACAACGTGGTGAAATTGCGATTGAAAAGGCGAGTGGCAGCGAAGCTCATTAGTATTCAACACGTTGAGTAATCGAGGTTCTCAGTTCAGTGAAATGCTTCAGTTCATACTATCGCCCGCATCATTCCCTGAATTAAAAGGCACAGCAAGGGGACATTGTAATGTACTCTATTCCGGTCACTACTTTCCGTTAGGAGAGTATACCACACATTTGTTCTAGCTCCGGGAAGATCACCGAAACAGATCTACTTAACACACTTCTAAGGAAACTGTGTTGATCCAACGTGTGATTTTTTTTTAAACCCGCTTGACACAACGTTCGGCTTTGTAACCCTGGGCCTATTTTTTTGTGGTTTTGTGGGCTAGCTTGTTTTTAATATGAATTATTTACCCCTGAGAGACAAGGCTACGTTGTAAAAGGAGTGCCTCGTTTGCTCCTAATTTTACAGCTGGTCAGGCAGAAGCACAGCCGCTGACCCCAAGGTCACTCTGACAGCTGGGATTTGCCATTTTGCTTTTTTCCCTTCTGTTTCCATGTACTTCGGCAGCATCGGAGAACTTACAGAGCTACAGTACACCCAGCAGGTTACTGAGATCCTGGAATGTAGGGAAGTGTACACAATTATTTCTGAAGGCTCGGCCCTCTCTCTGTTCCACATCTTATCCACCTAAGGCTTGATTCTTGATTCCAGCCCCAGTGTGTCCTGGTGTGTATCGATCCCAATCATTCCTGTTCGATTGGGCCTCAAATTCACCCACGCAGTGTCAAAGCACCGCAGTCACTGGTTAATCCCTGACCTTTTGGTATGGGAACTGCATTACACCTCAGAGTAGATGTGTTATTTTGGTGAATTTATCTCGCTACAGGGTAACTGAGTGGGAGGATCTTTGATGAAAGTAGTTGGTCCCTGGGTGATGCATTCAATAATTTTGGAGCTACTGTGTGCACATGTTAAGTGTTTAGCTACTCTAAGTTAGCGGGCTATGCTTTACTTATCCATCTTACTTTAAACCTATTGATACAGTACCTTCACAAAATTGACAAGTATACAAAAAAGTAGATCTGTCTATATGCAGATGACAGAAAATGTCCCTGAGTAGCGAACTCTGCTATGACTAATATCACTTTGGTATGTAATCCATAAATGCCAAAGTCCTTGAAGCTTTACTCAGCATCAGAGTGAAGCAGGGAGACATCTGCAAGGCAATAAAATATGGAGAGTGCTTTGATATTACAGCGGGAAGGGCTACTTGACATGAACATTCCCCTTACCTCCAGTGACTTCACGGAAAAGATGATGAGCCTTAAGTGGGTACAACTTTTTGCTCATTTCTTTTCTGCTTGTCCGCCACATTTATTTATCAAGATATTGGATGCTTCAGAGCTTCTCTAAAGCCCCTAGTCAGCCGACCCCCCCCCCTCACCACACAAACCTTCCTTTCAACTTGTTTGCTATTTAGCGGGATATTCTAAAGAAAACAGACTCATCTATCTGACCTGGGTGGCGTGGAGAACACAGGGAAACGCTTGACAGGCTTAAGACAGCTACCTACCTTACAGTATGTTAGCATCAAACATGACGATACAGCAGTCAGGCATTATGATACATCAGAGCCATATCCTGTTCGGTATATTTAGCTGTCCTTATTTCTTAACCGACCACTGAAAACCTTTGGTCCGGGTTGGCAAACAGCCCCTGTAGGGGCACGGAGGGTCTCGGCATAACTGATATCTCACTGTCACCAGCATTATACTCCCCTTCTATTTCCTCCCCGACCGCTTTCTCTTGATCAACAAGCTCAGAAGACAAACAAAAACCTGGTTTAGATTAGATACCAGCAAAGCCTGCTGGCACACATGGATACAGACTATATCTGGGAGAGAGAGAGGGGAGAGCTGTGGAAACCTGCTGTTGGGCTGTGGGCCAAGGTTTGGATCCCGGTACGACTTGCGGCCCTTCCAGCCCAGAGGAGCGAGTGTTCTGTGGAGCGGGACACGGGGCTTGGAGCTCACACCCCCCCCTCCAAGGATGATAGATGCTCTGTGCACTCCCTGCAGCCGGGAGAGAGCATTAGACATCTGTATAATTGTTTCAGGAAGAGAGAGATGGAGAAAGAGGGACGGACAGAAGGAGAGAGAGAATGAGAGAGAGAGTGATGGAGATGGCGCAATAGAGGGGAATAGAGAGAATTGGCACAGTTCGCAGCTGGCTCTCACACAACAGGACATCCTTCCACACACATTACACATGTCCGCTCCAATCCACTCACACGCCCAGAACTGCACTCAAACCTCATCTCCAATCCCTCTGACTGACAATCCTATACCTGTGCTCCCTCTGGCTGGCAAAGGACCGCTAGCATGTTCCAAAAGTCACACAGCAGTATAATTATTCCTAGGGTTTAGCATTGGTGGCTTATACTTACAATAGGGCAAGGGTTGGCATAGGATCGAAGGGGGTAATCTTATTGGGACGAGAGACAGGAATTTCAATACAGAGACAAGAGAGAATGCACCCTCTGTTTCCTCTGCAATGTGGAAATATGGCTTCCAAGAGGAGATCATGCGTTGAAGCCAATGTAGCACTGGCATCGCACTGAACAATAAAGCTGATTTTAGCTGAGCTTCCTATTTATCGCAGTGTTAAACACCAACAAGGGCAAACTTGAAGAAAATCCAACCAAAACTGGGAGAGAAAAAAAACCTCAAAATTCCTGTGATTTAAAAAACACGTAATATCAATTTAAGTGCTGGCTTCCGTCCACTTATCACAGGGAGACAGTAATACACACAAGTAGGGTTGACATAATGCAATTATAACAGTACACGGGCTTGTGTTTTATTAATGGAGTTGACTCTCAATAATTTATGTCCGTGGAGACGCATGTCAAGTTGGTGCGGCTGAACACTTCACGAAGTCGAAATAATCAAGCAAAACAAAATAGGTACATCATTAAGTGCACTAACAGTGCGCCCAGCCATCGGAATCCTCCGCAGCGTTGTAATATCAATTTAAGTCATCAGGCTTGATCTTGATACTGAGTAGCTTGTTGAATGTGCCTGTTGAGGACTCTCGACCCGATTCTCACTGCGCTACATGCACTGTACAGCAAAACGCACTTCGCTCACTACATGGAATCTTGTGTGGCAAGCTAAAGTCACATAATGTCGCTAATGAGGATCTGATATCAGTTATTAACGAGACGGTAGTTTCTCATTAGTTAATTGAATAACTTGAGAATGAAGTTCCATGCCGCTCACATTAAAGAATGACCAGCTGCAGATTCATTTAGGGCCTTGGGAGAGCGTGAGATTAGAAAACTGACTGATATTCTATCTTGATCACTTCCAATGACATGATGAGAAGACTTATCGGTGTGAGATTGAAATGGAAGGCTGCAGGAGCACTAGTGTGATTCATTAACATGGGACGAGCGGCAGACAGGCGGTTGACGAGCAGCAGACGGGCGGTTGACGAGCGGCAGGGTGTGCGTGTCTGCACATGTATGTGCTGAATTACTAATTGACCAAAATAAGAAAAGATCTCGCCAAGACGTGACATTACTTAAAAGGCCAACACATTTACAAATGTAAATGTTTGAATCGTTTTAGGGAATAAAAATGATGACACATTCTTAGTTGAAACTGGTCCTGTTTTAATTTGTATATGAATAACTAACTAATAATCATGACGATCGCTGTCCAGATGAACAATATGCAGATTGTTACTTTATAATTGATTGACCAACATGCTTTGGTGAATTACATCTTCAGTGAGTATCGGACACCGGAAAATAGCTCTTTATCGAAGTCAGGTGTAGTGGAACGTTTTTTAGATGTTGTTACTCGTCTATGGCAAGTTGTCGATGCCAGCCCGACATGTTGATTCAATACAGCATTTTCCATATAGATCGCCATATGCTTACATTTCAAAGAAGCAACATACATCCGGAGCTCGCAACGGATGTCCTAGGGCCATTGACACCAGGAGAGATGTGACGAAAACTGGAATAGACTAAATTGATGTTGATTGTGTGAATTAAACAGCTGTGTTTGGTGTGTTTCAAGAGCTTTATAAATAGCTGAATATTTCGATATGTCTTAATGCTTTGTGTGTGTGGTCTGGTTGACTGGGTCGAAATTGTATGTTGGGTTGACTGGTTATATCGGGCACATTCCTATTGTCCGGTCATAACATTCCAATTGAATTGAGTTGATTACAATACAATCTGGGTGTGTTGTCCTACCTTTTGTTTTCACTAGCAAAATGCAAAGTAATGTTCATTCAGTGGTGGTGAGTTCCCGCTTGAATTTGGTTAAAGGGGCAGTGAATTGGCTGATAATCTTGTATCCGTAAGCGTGTATCAGACTCACAGTTTTCTTTTCTCTCTTAGAGACTATTCTGAACTGAAGATACTTGTAACCACGTCACACATTATCCGTTGATAGTAATTTGCTCTGTCTTATTCTGCAACGGAGCACATATTTCATGTACACTGTGGTCATTTGAGTGTCTCTTTCATGACTAACACATCCTATTGGGTTGATTTGAGTAAATACATTCCTCGTTTTTACATAGTAATAGATAGCTCTATCGGTAGATGTTATCTACACTACACACATAGCATAAGATTATGCATAGGTTCTAACTTTAGATGTCTGGCTAAGATAAACTTGCAAAATTAAGGCTTGGACTGTGATCGCAGCTCATAAGTCCTACAAGCCTCTTAATGATCCGAGTTTTGACGCGTAGACAGACTCCCAAGATGGCTAGATTGATCGGTATACGTTCATGACCTATAGCATTTACTCACATAGTAAAGGAGTGTGATTGATGAATGTAGTTTACTGGTATTCAAGATCATTTCAACTACGCTGTTGAACATTGTGTCCCTATATGATGCATTACATTACACCTACTGTATGAGAATAAAGAATAGATTTCACCAATAACCTTTTTCTGTTTATACTAGGCAATTGAGTGTCAATCATAGTACCCCCAAGGACTCTACTCCACTCTACTCACTTCGGTTGGCGGCATGATTCGTTTGTGCCTGTGATTAAGCCGAACATAACAACTCCTCTTGTCAACAGAGTGGCAGCCCATTGCTGATGGAGTTTTGTTTGATCATTTTTATTAAGGTGAGCAATATTCTTCAGAACCAGTCGCTCCGGTCACCAACCAAATCGACCCTCATATCGAATATTATATGTCGAGGCACACACTTCAAACAGAGTCTGGTTTAAATGTGCATGACTGCAGACCAAGCAAACATGAACATGCTAAGCTATTGTCCTTGAGGGTGTGCAGACCCATATATGTCCGTTTATCCTCTGTAAATGGAATGCCATGCTTAAATATGCACAGCACACCGTGTTTGTTAACAGGGCTAATGTTGAAGGGGAATCCGTGCGAGGGGAACAGGATGATTCTGAATCTCCATATATTTGGGGCTCTGTCGAGGCACAAGTGAAATGCATGCTGGGTCTCCTCACAGCTCAGCGCTAATGGAGTTCAATCCCGCATTCAACACTCTCCCCCACTGCTCCCACTCTAACTACTAATTACAGATGGGATACTTTTCTGTGTGTGTGTGTGTGTGTGTGTATGCGTGTGTTTGTGTGAGTCCTCAGAGAGAACAAGCTTAGTTTCCTTTAGAGACTCTGTGATCGCACCTGCCAATATCCCCATGTCTCTCGCGTGATTTCTTCAGGCCCTTGGCTGCAAACGAAGGGGCATCCATGTCACTACACATTGTACCTTCTATCACAGTTTTGCCTTCGTTGGTTTAGCTGATACACAGAAATACGTAATTTATTAGGTCCTTCCCAGAACTCAAGTCTCTTTGCTCTATGTTACTTAGAACTCTGCTGAGAACATTAAGTTCATTTCCAGTGGACAGCATGGGAGATTAAGCGTCCCACTGCAGACAATGCTTCAGAAAGCCCATTCAGCACAAACTGAGTGGAACTGGAACGTTGCACCACAAAGTCCCCAAAATGGGGTTTACATCATCTAGGGCCGCCTGGTGCTCTGTCATCTAAAGGTAGCAGGCGAGCGCATGGTATCAATGCACGCCGCCTGCCCACGGAACCACCATACATTTAGCATGAAGAAAGCCCCATCGGGACATGTGTTTCATCAGGGTGGCGCAGCAGAAAATAAACACCTCTCTTCGCTTCCCGTGGACGGTTCTATAGGTTCCCAGCCCCTTATGCCATGAACACAGTGTCCACTTCATTCATCCCCTGTCCCTATGGTGCACAGTCTAAGACTGGAGGAAAGAGAAATGCTTCTTCGGTGACGCTCTAAAAGGATAGGTACGATAGATCCCGTCGGGGTTACCAATCTAAAGTGTGACGTTTTGATCGTGGGATAACACTCAGCTCTGGTCAGGGCGTGCGTGCTTGGAGGAGTGATGGTGTGCAGTAGACTGCATTTCATATGTGCTGTATACTGATCAATGTTCCCTTTAACACTGTATTTCTCTCTTACTCTGTTATTGTGACCAGTATTCCTGGATCTATCCCGCACTCTCCGCCTTACTTCCTGGAATGGATGGGATATGGCAGCAGATGAACTCCAAGGTCATGCTCTCCAGAGCTGGATCTATTTAATTGGCTCACGGGAAAATGAAGAACCACAACGTGAGAGCCACTCCAGAGGAGGTCATTTGGGAGGATAATCAAACGGATCCATTTTACTGAGTGATGTGAAAAGCATCGCATGTGCACAGCGCGTATGTGAGGGTGTCCACCCTTTGCGTGTGTTCAGTTGCCCATGGGCAATTTAACACATTAGGCTAGCAGCATCCGTGCAAATTGTACACACATGTTTACATCTATGAGTGAAGAGACTCTTTCACCATGGTGTCCTAAGTGACTGGAATAAATAACAGAGACAGAGAATGCAATGCAACCTCCTATCTAACCTGTCCACATATGCAGTCTAATCAACCATTACCCGTTCAAGTCTCCAATCAATCAATCAACTAATAATGACTCCAGACTCCATTTCTAATGTCGTCCTGGTCTATAATTGATTTCCAGGAACTGAAGCAGAACAAATATGGACACAAATTGCCTTATTTTTCAGTCTGTGGACTTCTACATTAACTGTGAAATATCTGTTCATTCAGAGCTACTTGGAACGGAATACAGTGCATGCAAAACTTTCTACCATTGCCATTTGCTATTCTTGGTCCTTGGAGGGACTACTGCCTTTTTGTTTTGCTGATTCTACACTGGTGGTGAGGAGGGACTCAGCAGACACTGCCGCCAGAGGTCCTGAGTGTGCTGTGCAGTAAGCAGCTGTGTGCTGTAAATGCATAGAATACAATGTTTAACATATCTATCATTAGCATCTGTATAGAATACGCTGGACTGAATAATTAATGGCTTGAACACATCAATTGGATAAGAAACGCAAACAAACCGCGAAACGTGCACTGAACATGAATAATAGGCATGCTTTAATTTCCAGGGAATTCAGACGATGGGCACATGCATAGTAGCCAGTTTCTCACCATTCCCGGAGAATGAAATAATGTAGTGTTAAGAAATACCTCATATTCATTAGAAACACGATCTGAAAGGTTTATGAGGTGATACATACAAGGCTTAAAACATTTCCAACTCATCTGAATTATATCCTTTACTTTGGGAGAGAAGTACTGTTGAGTTCCACTACAACCATTTCAAACTGAACTCTAACTCTTCATATATCTGCTAGGAACACAATAAAGCATTATTATAATGACCAGTTGGAATTTTCGATGCCACATGAGATTATCACGTAGCGGTATGATCATTTAAAATGACTGATCAAAAGAGTGACGAATTGATTCATGGTCACGAGTCATTGGGTCCCGTTTCTCTGGAGCTGCAGGTCATTCCGTCTACTGTGTTCTCTCTGTTGCTCAGCGGGCAGCCCAGCCTCAAGAGAATGCAGCTGTCTGGAACCCCACTGACACAACACGGTCAGCAAAGTCTGGTGTGCTGAACAAGCGCTCACCACTAGCTATTGCACTGCAATTTCATCATCCACCACCCAATTTGATAGGCAGGTCCTCTTAATACAAATAAAAAACCCTGGTGGGTGGTAAAAGAAAACGAGAGCCTCTTCATCAAAATCCAAGATGATGCACCCGGAGGAAGCACAAGGTCAGCTCCATTGCAAATTCAACACTTAAAGAATACACGTTTTGGAAGTACAAATGAGATGAGAGCTGTGTTGTTTGCGTGATATCTCTGCGAAATGTATCTCACTTGTTGGAATTTGAGCGTATTCGAGCATACTGTTGCTGGGGTGAGCTTTCGTAGCAATTCATCAGTCTATATCTAACCAGAGCTCTGTGCACCTTGACAGTGACTTTGTGTGACAGCATATATAATGTGATTTCTCCTGTCCCCTGGGACCCTAGGGCTGATGATGGAGACTTCTGGGCACCGCTTTGCTCCACAGAGACAGCCGTGACAGAGAGAAACGCTTGAGCGTGATGATTAGTGGCATTTTTCACAGGGCTTGGAGATCTCCTCTCAGTCTGTTGCCCATAAAATGCTTGCAGAGACATTTCAGGTCATCATAGTGTGTTTAAACTTGTCATAGTTGGTTATTTATTGGGTGGGGAATATCAAGTAAATTAACTGACAGATGTCACAGTATTTCAATACCAGTGGAGGCTGGTGGGATGAGCTACAGGAGGATGGGCTCCTTGTAATGGCTGGTATTAACGGAACAGAGTCAAGAGTGTGGTTTCCATATGTTTGATGTGTGTGATACCGTTCCATTCATTCCATTCCAGCCATTACACTGAGCCGTCATCCCACTGCTCCGTTCACCGTCCTATAGCTCCTATGTTCAATACTATACGTCTATCCCAGACATAAGTATACATTGAACACGTGGAAACACCTTATGTTGATATTCTCTTTCACCGTATTGGTATCTATTGACCCTATATAGGCTATGCTCATGATAAAGTCAAATCCACATCACATCTGCAATCATTGAAGGTGAAGTATTGAGTCTAGTACAGTCTACAGTTGATGGGGTTCCTGAACAAAAACGAAATGCTCAGCAAATTGGCAATGCAATTAACAGACAACCAGTGTGAGAACGTTACCACATCGAGTCTCGAACGAATACAGCGCTCTTCTAAAAAAAAAAACTGCTCTTGATCTGCCTCAATTAAGCCCTTTATTCATTTCAACAGCTTGAACAATGTATTGTGTCTGGATAATTGTTTTAATTAGCAAAGTGCTCCTCACTTTGCATTGAGCCAGTTTAAGTGAAAAACCACCCGTACTCAGAGATGTGACAGACACATCACATAAACTAGAAAAATAAAAGAGATCTCTCTAACACAGACCATCCTCCAGGTGCTGCAAAGCAGTTCTAGCCGTCATTAGACGGTTTAGACTATTCGACACACCGGCCAATCAAACTGTGAGTCCTTCCGCTTTTGGCATTTTATTCCTTCTCAATAATGCAATGGCAAGGATTCATTGGAAGAATCCATTAAAGAGGTCTGATATATAATGCTGAGATGTATGATCAGACACTCATCACTTTCAGGGAGCATGTTACTGCGCTATGGGGAGAATTTTGCATTGTCATGTCTCCGGCTAAGTGCTTAACCCTTTGGTGGCTTGTCGTATACGCCAGCTACAGATTTTTGGGATGCATTATACAACCCTTATGTCCATATTTGACACAAGTGGCGTATAACCCGGGGGGTTTGTATAATCTACGATGGTGTGTTGGGGACACTGACGGCAAGCGAAAGCTGTGGAATTAGCATCTTGTTCCACCAGCTACTGAACAGCTATGGTGAAGGCTAATATGTCACATATTTCTCAGCCCGGTCACCTAAACTTCTCGTCAGCTAAACACACTGGTTACAAAGCTAGTATAACTCTATAAGGACTCCAGAGGAAGGTCATAAGTGCAAAAAAAAGTGATTATGCAATTTGAGTCATTGGAGCACTGAAGAACCTGAGAGATGATTTGTTTGATGTCATCTCTTTCTCTTCCAGCTGGTTTCTTTTTGAGGATCCTCTAATTAAACATAGTCGATTGAAGAGCAAATGAGCTTTGACAGTGTTCCATCATCTTGTCAAAGGCAACGCACGCTGCGGCGTTCACAGGTGGAGTCTTTTAATGCGGTTTCTCGTCCACTAATCTCCATGTCAGTAATGAAGTCCCCGCTTAAGTGTGGGAGAGCAACTGTCATCCATTAGTGTCAGCCATTTCCATTAATGGCCATGGATTACTTACTATTCCCTGATTAATAAACAGTCTTAACGCTGAGTGCATCCTCACAGCCGTCTCGGCAGAGAATTCGTTTCGTTTAGCGATTAGCGTTAGCACTAATGCTAATGTCACTGTTCACACTCACAGAGGCAATAATGTTGGGTTTGTGTTGCCGTTAGTTTAAGACAGGACAGGTAATGTGTGTATTTAGCTTTTTTTCGAGAGAGATGAATAAATACCAATGCATTATTGATCGACATCAACCTCCTACTTTCAAGGTAATCATTTCATAAACATTTCACATTACCTTGATATTTGCACATGTAATCCAATTAGCTTGCAGAGCGAAGCGCTATTGATTTCAGTAAAAACATACACAATCAATTTTAGGGCCGGGTAATGAAATTCCTTTACTTTTGTGTGCTAATGCTGTTGTGTGCGTGCTTGTTCTCCACTTGGATGTTAGATGCTGGAAGCGTAATGATATGAGAGGCTGCCTCCCAGAGCACATAGTAATGGGGGCTCAAAGGTGGTCGAGCCTCCCATTGATCAAAGCTGTCTAATGTGACAGATTTGTCCCACATTCACTTAGCCCATCATTCTAAGATTATTTCTTTTTTTGCCTTCAATACAAAAATGAAAACAATTGGAGGAAAACCGCGACTTGTCCTGTGGTCGTAAACATATTCATTGAATCTCCCTCCCTAAAAGGGACTCTTTTACACAAGCAAACTGTCACACTTGTCTAGCAACACAACATCTTTTCAATATTCACGTTAACAGGAGTTGAACCTCTGCCACCGTTACTTTTAGTTGGATTAAGTATTGGACACAATTAGATTCTAGTGGCGTGGTATAAATAGCCTGGGGATGTTTGCATGAATTACGGCATGCCGGAAACGATTGTAATGTATTGTATTGCCGTGTTCACATTCTGCCTGTGCAAATCTCCCTCGGTCTCCAGACACTAATCCTTCCCACAGTAAATTCTGTGTTGTCTCATTTTGACGCCAGGCCGGAGGTTGTTTTCTATTCAATAATCTCATAGGCAACTATGACTTGATTAGACTCCAAAAAATTCAAGGGTAAACCTATTGATTGTATCCAAATGGAATTATTCTGAAATACAATTAAGGTGGCCATCTTCCACAGCATATATTTGTCTGCGGCTACAAATCAGCAGCTCACATTCACACAGACTAGAGGCGAACTCAATCCAATTATATAGATAAATAGGGCTAATCATGCAACAAAATTTGAATATTTGCTTTATGGGCAGGTCGATAAGCATGATAATTCACTGGGGTCAAATTTACAGCACCATTTCAGATAACACACAAAGAGTAGAGGGGCAAATTGCACAGATAAACAGTTCTACATTAGACATTAACATATGGATTATAGCGGACCAAGATAAGAACGAGACATTTCATTAACTGAAAGAAACATTTGATTTAAATACTTTTTCCTATTTTCATCCATTTCCATAATTTATACAGGATGAGCGCTCTGGTTCAAATTGTGCAACAGCCTTTGTGAAAAGGGACAGATGTGACAATTATTGTTCTGAATCTTTCAGGCTTCATTTCAAAACGTAGTGAACCACAACCAAACAGTCAAAGAAAGACTACACCCCCTCATACGGAACAGTCATATGGAAATGTATGCCTTAATTGGAGCTGTGAGATACATCTTCTCACGTTTAGAGAGCTGATCATTTCCTCATTCACACAACCTTATCTTAGGACTGCATGTAGATCTATTTATGAACGGTAGCTTCATGAAACACTGATTGTACCGTTGAAATTCTTCAACTCATACACAAGTTCAACAAACGGCGTGACCAAGTCAACATCTCGTTCCAGGAGATGAATTTATTTTCAAGGACAACCCCAAACAAATTCATTCTTCCAATAGACATTTTTTTTCTTCTTCTGAAAATCAGAAATATATTTTCCCTTTGAGGAATCTTTGCTCTGAAATCCGGTGACTGATCACATCTGCTGAGCTGGCGGTCGAGACGAGATAGGGAGGCCTGAAACCTCTTGATCAAGGAATCAGTCGCCATGGAAACGCTAGCTTTGCTAGCCTGCTGTAATGCTTCATGAGAGAAACTAGGCCCTGTGTCAAATAGTACAGTTTAGTCAGCAAGATAGTCTATATCCCGAGGCTGCAACATGCCACACTCGCCACATACTGGAGAGAAACTACAGTACCTACTCTATTACAGCTGGCAGTCTTCAGCTTCTCAACATGAACGTCTTCACAGACCAAACACAGCACAGCATGTAAGTCTTCATAGACAACCAACCAAAGTTCAACATAAAATGCTTATAGTCTTATAGGGATATCTATAGAAACTGGTCAAACCTGGAGGTGGATGACAATGGATTGGTTCTGTTTAGCAACACAGTAGTTGTTGAATTGTATGTTTTGTGTGAACCCCAGGAACAGTAGCTGCTGCTTTAGTAGTAGCTATTGGGGATCCTAATAAAATACTAAAATATAAAGGATCTTAATCTACATACAAAGAGTGTAATAATATCCGTTTTGAAACATACATATTCAAGAAATACCTGAAACAGTAAATGTCCTGTCTGGTGTCAAATGTTCAAGTGTTGTTTTCCACAGCCTTAAATATCTTTCAAAGATTAACAGCTCATTTCAACATGGTCCTCTACAGTGATTGTTGTAACTCAGTGCCAAAGTCACCTCTACTTAAGGGCAAAGCCTGCTCGTGAAACTGAATAACGATCATATTACTATGTCTGCGGAATATTAAAATACTAACACAACAGGGGGAATACAAAACATGACTTAATTGTCTACCAAAAACGCTATAACTTTAATCAACGACATCACCACCCAATTCAATGGCAAATCTCTAAGAGCACTTAGACAGCAATTTTATCGGCGGATAATGATGCCGATCGATGGCAGCCATGTATTTGAAGGACAAACATGTGTTTTCGCTCTCCTTTGCTTAATGATTGTGTTTGCAATCATGCCCAGTGATTAAGTATGGCAGGAAGAAAAGAGCTCAGGCCTTTTACCCAGACTGCCGTGCTTCTCTTTTCTGTGATAACTGTACGAGGTGAAAGACACACAGCTGAACTGCCGCAACTGCCAATGCCACCCAAAACCTCATATCCTCTCACCATCTCTTCCCACCTCTTTCCACTGTCATCAATTTTCCACAAAGCTAATTCCCAATGAAAGTATAGAGTACATCTGATCAGTAGTATAGTGATCTTCCGGAGCACGCTTCGTCTTAGTCTTAGTCTAGTTTAATAAAACTAGACTGGGGCGGCAGGGTAGCCTAGTGGTTAGAGCGTTGGACTAGTAACCAAAAGGTTGCAAGTTCAAATCCCCAAGCTGACAAGGTACAAATCTGTCATTCTGCCCCCGAACAGGCACTTAACCCACTGTTCCTAGGCTGTCATTGAAAATAAGAATGTTCTTAACTGACTTGCCTAGTAAAACAAAGGTAAAATAAATTAAGTTCAATTAAAAAAAGACCTGACCCGGAATGAATGGGATCTCAATCAGCTAATCAATTGGTGACACTGTAGGGTGAATAAGCTAATGTCTAATAAGCTAATGTCTACAGTGGTGTGTGTGATGGTAAGGATGAGCAAGACTGATTGGTTTCCTTCCACTCTAAGAATTGACATGCCTCATTCCCTGTGTTATGTTATTGTTATGTTATATGTAATGACCAGCCATAAAATGGTTATTTGACACGGTTGTTTCTTCCCAAAGCCACCCCAGACTAATCAAAACAAACATGGTCATTACATATAACATGACACATAACAGGGGAAATGAGGCATCGTCATTAAGATATACTTTAACTTCACCAACCAATCACCATCCAGAAAATGGTGTGCAAATTCAAATTAAATAACCATAAATCCTTTTTATTTTTTACTTTCTTTCCTCACACCAACTTCTTAAGAATCCTATTTTTTCAATAGCAAAATTCTAGGTCTTGCATTAGATTCAACAGAGTGATGGCATGTCTTACAACAATAGCATGTCTAATTCAATTAAACTGTTACTTTGTCAACATGTCAAATCAAACCACTTTGATTCGGTCTGTTTCAGCAAATCTTGTTACAGTCTTCCGCCATTGTATGTTGATGTAATTTTGCTAACATTTTGCCACGATGATAAGGACTCTAAATGAATGAATGGAGGGAAATAATACAGGAAACGCAATGTTTTTGTCTGGGAAAGTTAATACTTGAGACAGTCCAATGTTTCAGACAAAGATCAAGAGGAAAATATAAACTTCACTGAATAGTAAAAAACAAAAAAGGGGTACATTTTTATCCCAGTACTTCACAGAATGTTCTGTATTTCTTATCTGAACAGGGAAAGAGGTATTCTATTGCTGTGATAAGGAACGATGATACAAAAAATGTCTATGTTCCAGTCTGCAACACAATATAGCCTAAACGGCAGCCATATTCTTTGTCATATACATCAAGGGTTCTTAATACGACTCTTAATGTATACCATATAACAACAAAAGCAGTGATGAGTCTGTAGTGGATTCTTGAAAGAACTCTTGCATTTTTTTTGTTGATTCAATTATATAAACCAATGGTGGGGCTTGTTGATATTAGATATCGGTGCTAAAATAAACCTTCTCTATACGAGTTAATATGGAGACACTCAGTTGGCTATGTATGAATATCGGAAAATGAGGCACTATCAAAAATACTGTGGTCCTTGCTGGGCCTGTATGTTGAGAGACGCTGCATACATTTCTTTCACAAATAATCTAATCTTTTTAATTTGAAAGATAAGGTGGCAGAATTGGGTGTAATTATGTGCAGCTGGGTCTGTGAGTAATTCATAAAAACGGCGTTAAATCCATCTGCTGATTTCGTTCTGGGGGAGGAAGGGAGGCAGGGAGGCGACAGTGGCAACAGAGACGAGAAAAAAATATCTAAAATCATTAATTCACCGTGACACTATCTCCTCTACTCTGTCACTCAAGGAGAAATAAAGAGGTGCTAATTAAATATTTTTATGTTTTCCTTATTTGGAGTATTTCATTCATCTTTGCAGAGGAGCACAATCTCTCTCTGTCTCTCTCCCTCTCTCTCTCTCTCTCTCTCTCCTTACTCATTCTCTCTCTCTCTCTCTCTCCTCTCTCTCTCTCTCTCTCTCTCTCTCTCTCCCTTACTCATTCTCTCTCTCTCTCTCTCCCTCTCTCTCTCCCTCTCTCTCTCTCTCTCTCTCCCTTACTCATTCTCTCTCTCTCTCTCCTCTCTCTCTCTCTCTCTCTCTCTCTCTCCCTTACTCATTCTCTCTCTCTCTCTCTCTCCCTCTCTCTCTCTCTCTCTCTCTCTCTCTCTCTCCTTACTCATTCTCTCTCTGTCTCTCTCTCTCCTTCGCTCTCAGAGGTTTGAAAGCTCCACTTGGTGTGTCTGAGAAGACACACTTTAACGAGAATATGCAAACCCCCCTCCATTTCCTATCCTCCATATTCCCCATATTTCAACCTGTTTTGCAATCCAAAGTTTGGATATGGAACAGTGAGCCAGGAAAAAGAGAGAGAGAGAGAGAGAGAGCATCACAGAGCTCCTCGGAGAAGGAAGGAGGGAGAGGTTGACTGAAATAGCAGGAATGTGGTGGTTCCTCGTCGTGTACCGTTTGGCAGGGGTTCAAATGAGAAAGCCAAACACAAACCTGGGATAACTCCCGGGAGGCGGAGTGGAATTACAAGTGTGTCAGTTGAACAGCCAGAGTGTTCTCAGAGCAAAGCCCCAAAGAGACCTGGAGGGAAAGCAAACCTGACACCTCTGACAATCAATGAGTGAGGGAACAGGGAAGCGAACACACGTTACAGAACCACTCAACTATGAGGGCATAGGAATTATCTCGGTCACATCGTACCCAAGATATGAAACATTTCGTATGACGTCAACTTTTTTACAAAATTGGAAGAGTTTTACCACAGAATAGGCAGTCCATTCATACAGTATAAAATATATTTTTTCCCTCCAGAGAGAATGTCTAGCCACTTGACACAATTAGAATAAATGTTTGTATTATACACTTAAAAGTAAAAGTGCAAGTTGAAACCAAATAAGGTTATTGAGGGCTTTGCCATAGGAGAGACATTTTAGTGGCTCTGAAGAACCGAAAATGGAAAGATTTTTATGAAGAACAACACAAAAATCCAAAGCCAGAAATGTTCGGCCCTCCAGGACCGGAATTGAATAGCCCTGCTGTAGGGTTTTAAGCCTTATTTGCATATTTCCAAGGGAGCCTTTCGAGTGAATTTTTGACTGAGTGACAGAGAAGTGGTTGTTGCATTCATTAATTTTCATTCTTGGGCCTATACCAAGTGAGATCCTAAATTAATATGCTTTTTAAGGCCCGATCTCTATGTGTATTCTGACCTTGGTCTTAAGGATGAGAATAGCATGCTATTCACACACTAGTCGTTTGAGATGGAGCTCAAATCAATGAAGGTGTGGCAGAGGTGTGTCGTTGTATTCTGACCTTGACTCATCATTCCACTACCTTTATGCGCGAGGAAACCATGAATAAGGTTGAGCAAACCTGCCAGTTCCAAGCGGAAAAAGCATCTACTTTCTTTATTCCTATCAACGACAAAAAAAAGGATTTTCCATGCACTGTACTTTCCAAATTTGTAAGATCTTTTGATAAGAGCAAAGGTAAATGAATAATCTGATTGGAGAGGGGGATTGTAAAATACACATAGCATTGTTTAAGATCATTTGGTCCTTATGATCCCTGGAGATGAATGTGAAACCAGACATATGGAAGCAGACTGAAAATCATATCAACATGAAGTATTACAGGCCCCTTTTCCACAGTGAAGTAGGTTATAAATAGCTGTGCTGTTAGTCCGAATTTTAATTGTGTGCCCTCATCATTTGCAGATGAAATTTGGAGACCCAATAGGCTTCTATAGGGCTGAACCTAGCTGATATATGTGCTTTAGAATGTTTTGATTATATGCTCAGGCTTTTCTCACTTTTATTTGACAATTTGTATTATGCGAAATATTAGCTATCAGGAGCCACTCTCAGCAATACCCAAACATTTATTTTTGTATCATTCAATTCTATTCATTTCCATTCCGTATAGCTTTCTTTCCTCTTTCACGCCCTTGTAAGTTGTTCCTGAGGGTCACTAGCATTAGTGGATCATAATTAGGCTGACTTTGTGCAATAATTTGGGACATTTTTAGCCTATTTGAATCCTTATCGAACTCAGGCCACACATAGCAGTTTAGAATTGGAGCCTGGCGCACGGTTCACCACGACTGGATCATTGTCATGCAGTTCCATGATTACTGAGAATTAAGATGATGGTTTTTCAACCCCTGTTGTACACTTCTTTCCACCTTCCAATATTTCATGGATTGAACTTGAATGTGGCAACTTTAAAGATGAATCAAACCACTGCATTTTTATTCATCAATATATTTAGCTCATAAAGGCTCTCTAATACTGTTTATTTATTCATGCCTACTTTCAGAGCGTAAAATAATCTACAAGTCTTTTTAAATCAGTTGGTGCGAAACGGAGATGAATATGCATATATGGCTTTCTTTAATTGATCCCTGTATTCTAATTAAAAGGTACACAGTATTTAAAGGGATGGCTTAAGATACTTTAAATGTACTGAAATCCCCATTGAATGACAACTCCACTAGAAAATCTGTTGGCCAGCAACTGGGAGGGTTTTCAGTGGTTGATTGAAATGTATTCAGAGCACGCAAGTGTGTGTTGTGCTCCTGAAAAATATCAAATACTGGGAAATTGTGCGTAGGAAAGGCATACATTCCTAAGTCGGGAACAATACAATACACATTTCATAAGGCTTTCCTTTGAGGGTCTAGTTGTACTTTAATACAGTGGCATCAGGCCTGCAAATCACATTATGCAGGCTTGCGAAGTGATGAGTAATTCCTATTGGAATCCAACCAGATTGGGTATATCCAACATTTTGAATTCAGAATGACTGCTAGGACTGGGAACACTAAGATCTGAGACTACCTTAAACATCTCAACTGGAACAAGTCCAAGTAACAGATAGAAATAGTTTAGGAAAATGTATGTTATTTACATTTACGTAGCATACAATTAATTAATCAATCAATGTACATGCAAAAACATGGATATTGAAACAAACAATTCTAAATATCAACCTGAAATAGAGCATGCTGGGAAATATGATACTGCTAGTAGTGATTTTGGTTCAATTCTGGTTATTACCACCAACACTGTGTTTTTTTTAGTGTTAATCTTTAGAGTGTTCATTGAACTTTTGAATCAACACTAGAAATGTTACACTAAAACAAATCTACACTTGTTAACAGTGGCCAATTTACAGTGTGCTATGGAAGGGACACATAGATGCCCAACACTTAACTCAAAGGTTCTTTATCGGACAAGAGCACTCCAAGGAACCTTAAGAGATGAGGAGGAACCATTTGAAGACATTGTTTTATTCAGATAGATTCAATACTTTAGACCCAAACTTCTGTTGGTGTCTGTTCTGTTTTGGTTTCAAGAGGGATGGCTGTGGTTGACACATTGTAAAAAAACTATTGTATTTTATAGTTGCATCATTTTACCACCCTCTTCACCAGTTGCATGTTAAATGGGTAGCGTAGGACACAAGACATTGAGACAAATTGAATTAGGAATAGAATGTCGCAACATGTAGTAATCTATTCTCAGATCTATTGGTCCCACTAGTGCTACATCATTCCCAGAGCAAGACTCCTAGCAGACCTGCATATTCTCAACTAGTCCACGGCAATTCCTCTGTAGTTTTTCCAGTGAATTCACATACATTTACCAGGCAGACACACAGGTCCTCTGGCGTATAGAGAGTGCTGCAGCAGACACACAGGTCCTCTGGCGTATAGAGAGTGCTGCAGCAGAGACACAGGTCCTCTGGCGTATAGAGAGTGCTGCAGCAGACACACAGGTCCTCTGGCGTATAGAGAGTGCTGCAGCAGAGACACAGGTCCTCTGGCGTATAGAGAGTGCTGCAGCAGACACACAGGTCCTCTGGCGTATAGAGAGTGCTGCAGCAGACACACAGGTCCTCTGGCGTATAGAGAGTGCTGCAGCAGACACACAGGTCCTCTGGCGTATAGAGAGTGCTGCAGCAGAGACACAGGTCCTCTGGCGTATAGAGAGTGCTGCAGCAGAGACACAGGTCCTCTGGCGTATAGAGAGTGCTGCAGCAGACACACAGGTCCTCTGGCGTATAGAGAGTGCTGCAGCAGACACACAGGTCCTCTGGCGTATAGAGAGTGCTGCAGCAGACACACAGGTCCTCTGGCGTATAGAGAGTGCTGCAGCAGACACACAGGTCCTCTGGCGTATAGAGAGTGCTGCAGCAGACACACAGGTCCTCTGGCGTATAGAGAGTGCTGCAGCAGAGACACAGGTCCTCTGGCGTATAGAGAGTGCTGCAGCAGACACACAGGTCCTCTGGCGTATAGAGAGTGCTGCAGCAGAGACACAGGTCCTCTGGCGTATAGAGAGTGCTGCAGCAGACACACAGGTCCTCTGGCGTATAGAGAGTGCTGCAGCAGACACACAGGTCCTCTGGCGTATAGAGAGTGCTGCAGCAGAGACACAGGTCCTCTGGCGTATAGAGAGTGCTGCAGCAGACACACAGGTCCTCTGGCGTATAGAGAGTGCTGCAGCAGACACACAGGTCCTCTGGCGTATAGAGAGTGCTGCAGCAGACACACAGGTCCTCTGGCGTAGACAGCAGAGACACAGGTCCTCTGGCGTATAGAGAGTGCTGCAGCAGACACACAGGTCCTCTGGCGTATAGAGAGTGCTGCAGCAGACACACAGGTCCTCTGGCGTATAGAGAGTGCTGCAGCAGAGACACAGCTCCTCTGGCGTATAGAGAGTGCTGCAGCAGAGACACAGGTCCTCTGGCGTATAGAGAGTGCTGCAGCAGACACACAGCAGACACACCACGTCATAAGGAGACGGCTGCAGACACATGAGAGAGTCGGCTTTGACAGGGGAGTCGGTACCTGCAGGGTGAAATGTGTATGTGGGTGTGTGTAGTGTGTGTGTGTAGTGGGGTGATACTGAGCAGTGCCAATCTTTGAGACTGACAGACTCCATCTCCCATGTGCACTGAAGTGGTAAGGAGCACAACTAATGATAAGTCATGGTTGGACAGCTCACAGTCCATGAGGGAAGCTTTTAACCCAGGCCAGACATCATAAAAAATAGCTATTAGAACGCAAATGAAGGGGCTTTTCTCATATTAGATAGTAGGACCTATAGGCAAACGCCAATGGTTGATCTGAAGCATGCTATGTCATGTTATAATTCAAACTTGTCAAATTGTTGTCAATTATTGATTGACCACAGACACTAGTTTGGATGAGGAGTATAGCAAATGAAAACATATCTCTTCAACATGATTACAAGGCAAGCAAAGGACTACCATCCTTCATCAGGCAGTGTATATTTGCTCTTAGCTACTCTTGAAAATATGTATTGCGATCTCTCTCTCTCTTTCTCTATCTATCTGTCTCTCTGTCTCTCTCTCGCTCACCCTCTCTCTCTGTCTCTCCATAAACTCTCATTACCCAGTCTGAGCTACTAGCTTCCATAATCCTGGAAGGTTTAGCGCAGCCATCATGTGATTGGTTAGACATTACATCAGGATGGTGTAATACTCCAAGGAATGGCTGGTGTGTAGGGCATTGGAAGGGGAGGGCTTAGGAGGGGGAGGGGAAGAGGTTTTTATTGAGGAGGGGAGTTGGAGCCCCTGCCGCCTGCAGCCAGTTAGTTCTGCAGCCGCCACGGAGAGCCTCCCTAATCCCAAAGCACACAGCAGCGCTTTGGAAGAACGAGGGAAATAATAAAGAGTGTTTCCATGGGCCTCCAATAAGGAACGAGGGAGATAAGCTTTTCTGTGTGTGTGTGTGTGTGTGTGTGTGTGTGTGTGTGTGTGTGTGTGTGTGTGTGTGTGTGTGTGTGTGTGTGTGTGTGTGTGTGTGTGTGTGTGTGTGTGTGTGTGTGTGTGCCCATCCACACACAAAGCAGAAATTGGATTTTTGTGGGGTTGAATTCAATCATTTATTGTAAATAGACAGAGGAGAGGAAGACAATGATGTTTGCAGGGCTAGACAATGCCAAGACATTTGGTTTGGGTGAATTATGATTCTGAGGCAATTTCTCACTTCAATGCAAGGTCGATTTTTGTTTGATTCTGCTGGATCAGCCGTGATCCTTGATATAGGTTTGTGAGGGAGTATCAGTAGCATCATATGTATGTGCTTTAGTTTGATGTGACTGTGAATGAAACTGTCCACAATACTTTTGCTTCACCAAAGAGGAATTTGCTATATACCGCTACAGTTAAAGTGAAACATTCCAAATTTGACATGACCTACTAAAACTGCCCTTATCCCTCAAGTAAAACAACCCCATATTAAAACAAAATATCAAATTGGCTTTCAAAACTGAACTGAAGTATTGCCACTGAGAAGAATCCAAAAATCAACTCCAAGCCCTAGGACCAACATTTGGCCTCAAGGCATCATGGATGCTTCTGATTAGTTTTCATCTGTGCATTTGGAATTACAAATGCTCTCCAGTGTCCAAATTTTGAGTGCAAACACAGTCACAGGTTGATAATTATGGCCTATTACTATTCTGGCTCTAGTATAAGCCATGGTAGCAGATATTTTGAATCAGTGAGAGCCTCAAATTGAAATACATCCGTAAAATGAGATTGGAGAGAAAAATTTGCCGTAGGATCATTATTAAATTTCAGACGAATTTCAGACTGACGTTAACCTCCAAAGTTATTTGATTGGCAGAATGAGTCGATTCCATATTGTGGTGAAATTATGACGATATTCCAGCAAACAGAAGTGCAACACTACACAGAACTATAGGATATTCAGTAGTTTAAGTAGTATTTTGGGGTTTCTGTACTTTACAATTTATATTTTTGACTACTTTTACTATTACTTTAAAAATACATTTTGAATGCTTAGCAGGACAGGAAAAAAGGTCAAATTCGCGCAGTCTGACCTGGCAGAATCAATAAACACACATGCTTCATTTATACATGTTGGAGTTCCCTGGTTATCTGGGGGGGGGGTTGTGCCGTCCGGTTGGCTTAATATAATGATTTCATTTTTTTAAAGTATATTTTAGCAATTACATTTACTTTAAATACTTAAGTATATTTAAAACCAAATACTTTTAGACTTTTACTCAAGTAGTATTTTAATGGGTGACTTTTACTTTTACTTGAGTAATTTTCTATTGTGTTTTTTTAAAACTTTTACTCAAGTATGACAATTGGGTATTTTTCCAACACTGAGGATATTTGCAAAACTGTACTCAAAAACTTTCTCAGACACGTTGAAGGTGAGAAGTATAATTTCATTCAAAATAAAAAATGTTTTCATGCAGTTGCATTCTATATCTCAGATAGCACACTAAATACCATAGAGGATCCATCAACATAAGAGTAAAGGATAATACATGAATGATAAATGCTCAATTCAACTACTTGAATTACGTCACTAATCACACTATTTTGATATATTTCACTGTGAACCTCATTTCGCCTCATGCCATTTTTGCAGGCCCCCCTCGGACGGCTAGTGAATAAGGCACTGGACACTCTTCAAACTCCCACCGAGATGTACCCCAAAGAGCTTGAGAAACTCCACACGGGGAAGCTAAAGGCGCAGGTAGCCGAGTTGGAGAAGTACAAAATAAAATGACCATTTATCAAGAAAACCATCCTTGTTGAAGTGTGAAACCTAAATGATTTGCTGTCGTTCGGAAAACGGAGCTTCAGTCCTCTGAGGTATTACACAACAAAGTTCTCACACGTCCTATTCTTGGAATTGCGGCCAAGTGAAGTCGGACAGTCTGGGAAAATAAAAAGAACCTGAACGACAACTTCATTAAGTGGAGCGACTGCCCTTTCACACTTTGCTGAAGGCTAAGGAGGAAAAACAATGCAATGACTCCCAGGGAGTGAACTGTCTAGAGCCCTGTACTGTATAAAATAGTGATATAGTGTAGGATACTTATCATTCGGTGGAGTAGTGTATGATGTCTCGGGTGTGGTGGTGTCTGGTACTGACTGGACTGTCTGGGTCAGGGTCGCGGGGACAACAGGGTACAAGCTGTCTGCACTTTGGTCTGACTGGGAGCTGCACTGTTGGACAGTCTGCACAAGTGTACGTGTGCGGTGCCGGTGCGTGTCTGTATGTTCATGTGTGTGTGTGAGAGCTCTTGACGGACCAGACGGTAACTCTGCTGTGGTATGTCTACTCTGCGTTTGACTTTGCAGAGAAATATAAACAATCTCCTGTTACATACATGAAATGCTATCGATAAATCTTGTCTGTACCGTGTTTTGTGTCTGCACTGTTTTCTGAAGTGTCCGTGTTGTGAAGTGTCTCTAGTTCGCCTGCACTGTGCTCTACTCCATCTGAGACGCAGACGCGCACAGTCTGTTCTGTGACAGAATATGTATGTGCCAGTCTAGTTGCCTGTCCGCCTGGTTCTATGACCGTCTGCTCTGTCGTGTCTCCTCCTCTCCCCGGCGTGTCTGTGACACAGGGGTCAGCGAGGTGCTTGGTGACGAGAGAGGTTGACGTCATGCTGCCTCCAACAGGAGGTATTTGAAGCGAATCCTCATTACCGCAATATCGTTAGCAAATGAGAAAATCATCTCTAATGACGTGTTTACCGTAGTTCTCACTGTGTGTCGGTGTTCATTTGACCGAGGTTACAAAAAAAAAATGGTTATCACAAGGTTCTGTGGCAGGTAAACGTCAAGGAAATGTCATTATTTCTTTACAGAGACAGCCTTAGTGTCCACTGTTGAGTTAAGGCCACCCATTTCCCCATCAAATGCACTTTATACTTTTTCCTTTTTGCCATGGTTCTGAATTTCCCTGTAATGAACACATTGTGCAGCAGATGAGATGATAACATGGGGAGGATATGCGCTTAGCGGAATGCTTGTGACACGATTATTTATTTAATAAGCTGCAGGACGCAACTGCCATTAACACTGGCGCTGATGCTAATATTCAACTCCCACTATGCCGAGCAGCGTAGATAATCTGCCGTGTACCGCCCGGTATGCAAATCGAAAATTGTTACTGTTGGGGTGAAGCCTAATTCCACATTATTCTCCGAGTAGCTGAGCCAACCAGGTTGCCGTTGAAATGGATTGTGGGTGATTAGCTGGGAATGCTGGAAGAAAGCCGAGGTGCTCTCCGGTGAACCTGCAGCTGGTGCTTGGAGTCAATGGAGCACCGATCCAGGTAATTAATTCTTTGACAAGCATCAGTGATTTGGGAAAATCAGTAAGAATGGCAGACGCTGATCAAAAGAGAAACACAAGGATAGATGTTAAACACCGGGCTTTAGAGTTGTCAGTCACAAGGGCTGATAAGCTGGCCCCAGACCCAAGCTTTGCAACAACTTACAATGTGAAAGGACTGGACTGCAGAATAGCAGTGTATTCATACAAAAACAAACACGGACCCCAACAAAGATTGTGTACATTTTTAATGCAGACACACCACATTCATATTAAACATACCACAGACTATATACATACATACACTATGCATGCAACAGACATACTACACACCCTAGCCTACACAGACAGGCTGTACTTGAAACCAACCCGAATTTACAGTACTGTATTTACATAAATATTGGGCAAAACCAAATCAGGACCAAATTCTACCAACACATTCACTGACTTGCACATATAGACCGCCCTGAAAAACATAACCACTGGAATTGTCACGCCCTGGTCGAAGTATATTATGTTTATCTTCATTTATTTGGTCAGGCCAGGGTGTGACATGGGTTATTGTGGTGTGTTTTTGTCTTGGGGTTTTGTGGGGTGTCTAGCATAGTCTATGGCTGCCTGAGGCTGTTCTCAATCAGAGTCAGGTGATTATCGTTGTCTCTGATTGGGAACCATATTTAGGCAGCCATATTCTTTGAGTATTTCGTGGGTGATTGTTCCTGTCTCTGTGTTTGTTGTCACCAGATAGGCTGTATAGGTTTTCACGTTCCGGCTGTTGTTTTGTATATTTAAGTTATTTCATGTATAGTTCATTTTTCATTAAAGAACATGAGTAACCACCACGCTGCATTCTGGTCCGCTTCTTCTTCAACAGACGAACGCCGTTACAGGAATGTGTGCACTGTATCCATGCACATGCAAACACATAAAAACATGCACATACTCAACCACACATGCACACACATATTTATCTTCATAAATGCACTGCAGATTAGGGGTGATGTTACTGTCATATCCTTGATTAAAACATGTGTATATCCTTTATTTGATTGTATGGAAAACAGCATTTAACAGTAATGAAACATCATCCTCAGAGCTATTAGGGATAGACTCTCCAGACTACAAATTCCACAGGAAATGACCAATTTCTTTCATCCACCACCATTCATTATGCGAGCAAATCATTTGAGTGAACCTATCGATCACATACAGTGCCTTTAGAAAGCATTCACGCCCCTTGACTTTTTACACATTTTGTTGTGTTACAGCCTGAATTTAAAATGGATTCAATTGAGATTGTGTGTCACTGATCTACACACAATACCCCATAATGTCAAACTGGAATTATGTTTTTAGAAATGTTTACAAATGAATTACAAATGAAAAGCTGAAATGTCTTGAGTCAATGAGTATTCAACCCTTTTGCTATGGCAAGACTAAATAAGTTCAAGAGTACAAAAGTGCTTAACATGTCACATAATACATTGAATGGACTCACTCTGTGTGGAATAATAGTGTTTAACATGATTTTTCAATGACCACCCCATCTCTGTACCCCACACGAGCAATTATCTGAAAGGTCCCTCAGTCGAGCAGTAATTTCAAGCACAGATCCAACCACAAAGACCAGATAGATTTTCCAATGGTTCACAAAGAAGAGCACCTATATATATATATAAAAAGCAGACAGAAAATATCCCTTTGAGCATGGTGCAGTTATTAATTACACTTTGGGTGGTGTGTCAGTACACCCGGTCACTACAAAGATACAGGCGTCCTTCCTAACTCATTTGTTGGAGAGGAATAAAACCACTCAGAGATTTCCCCATGAGAGCAATAGTGATTTTAAAACAGTTACAAAGTTTAATGGCTGTGATAAGGGAGAACTGCGTATGCATCAACAACGTTGTAGTTACTCCACAATACTGACAATGTTAGTGTGTTCCAGAAAGGCCTAGCTACAGTTTTGACTTAAATCTACGACAAGACTTGAAAATGGCTGTCTAGTAATGATGAACAACCAACTTGACAGAGCTCAAGTCATTTTTTTAAAGAATAATGGGCAAATATTGTACAATCTGGGTGTGAAAAGCTCTTTGAGACTTACCCAGAAAGACTCACAGCTGTAGTCGCTGCCAAATGTGATTCTAGCATTGACTCAGGGGGTTGAATACTTATCTAATAAAGGTACAGTATATTAGAGTTTAATCTTCCTTTTATTTCTCTTTCACTTTGACATTACAGAGTATTTTGTGTACATTGTTGACAAAAAAATGTGAAAACATTTAGAAAAAGTCATGGAGTGTGAATACTTTCTGAAATCCCTGTACCCCTTTGATGCGTACAATCACATATTTGGGATCATTGTTGATTGGTCCCTGCAGCGTACCATCACAAATATGTGATTGGAACGGTAGCAACAGAACGTATGACGCAACAAACATGTTCAAACAGCATTGTTGTCTGAAAAGCATCGGAACAATGTTTTGTACTGTCTTCACAACTTTATTCCTGAATTTCACCTTTTATTATAGAAGATAAATGCGAACATCATCATTCAAGTGTCAATGCATTCAGGTGTACAACTGACTAGGTATCCCCCTTCCCCTTCCCTTTCCCATAAACCATTTTAAATAACAGGTTGTGCTGACAAAAAAAAAAACATAAGTTAGTGACCTAAACAGTTAGACAATGTACCACATCTCTGGTGAGCACAAGGGAGAAATGTAATGTTGTTTAGAAAAGAGATGTGTGTCAGCTAAGCTAACAGTAGCTAAATTCTTTATGATGGCAGCCATGTTTGTTTATGTTTGTGAAAGTGAAAACTCCCTAATCCCAGAATGCCAATCACCATAAAATACAAATAAACAAAGTGAAAGATGCATGCGCCCATTACCCAAAAAAGATTTAGTTCGGCCACATTTTAGTATATAACAAATCTTCAATGTTTTTGTTACAGTGTATAAAAGAACCGGAGCAAATGACTTGACAAGTCGTTTACAGTTTTTTTTACAAATCACTAAGCAAATCAAATGTTGTCACGTCATGGATCATCTCCCCAAATACAAGCCTGCTTGCCTAGCCTAACCTTAGCGCGAAAGCTAAACAGGGTTGCCAGATTTGAAGGAAATAATTTTAGGGGGTTTGTGGGGGGGGGGGGGTTCATTTAATTTATGTAGGACTTCAAATCCATGGGGGGTAGAAATGGGGGAAGGTATCGTGGGGGATAAGATGCAGGAAATATTACCCCAATGTTAATAAATGGGGTGAAACACAGGAGAAGTTTATGATCTAAATAAAAATAAAACCCCTGGAAAGAGGCTCTGAGCCGGCAACCCTGAGTAACAGATAGCTACAATCTAAGTCTGTCGAGTGAACCATCCTTGCACCTCGTTTTGTTATAACATCTTTGGTCTGACAGACTATTGCGTGACGACCAGAATGCATTCTATGATGTCAACAAACATGGCGCCACACATAGCTGGCATTTAGCTTAGCATTACCTCATTACAATCAGTACAACCTTCCAAAAAGTATTTTACACACATTATACAGTATGTGTCCATTACAATCTATGCATGAATCAGAATGCATGATCAGTCACCAGTACTTGAAAACCGGAATAAAAAAATAAATACACAATATGCTCAATACATGGCTACGGTGTGCTACAGTAGAAACAACAACACGATATACAGAAACTATAATGATAATGCAATAAGGTACACACCTTGATTAGAATGCACACATGTCCAAAGATATTATTACTAAAGAAAACAGCAAGGAAGACAATGGAGGTGCCAGCCCGAAAATGTGCCAGGGGGTAAAAAGTTATTGCAAATTCTGTTCTGACTGGAGATGACAAATGTCTGCATATTTGATCAAAATCAAATAGCATTTTATTTGTCACATGTATGTGCCAAATACAACAGGTGTAAACCTTACAGTGAAATTCTTACTTACATGACCTTAACCAATGATGCAGTTTGAAGAAAATACCTAAAAAAAAGTAAGAGATCAGAATAACAAATAATTAAAGAGCAGCAGTAAATAACAATAGCGGGGCTATATACAAGGGGTACCAGTAGTCAATGTGCGGGGGCACAGGTGTTGAGGTAATTGAGGTCATATGTACATGTAGGTAGAGTTATTAAAGTGACTATACATAGATAATAAAAGAGAGTAGTAGTGGTGTCGAAGGGGGGGGGGGGGCAATGCAAATAGTCTAGGTAGCCATTTGATTAGCTGTTCAGGAGTCTTAAGGCTTGGGGGTAGAAGCTGTTTGGAAGCATCTTGGAGCTAGACTTGGTGCTCCGGTACCGCTTGCCGTTTGGTAGCAGAGAGAACAGTCTATGACTAGGGTGGCTGGAGTCTTTGACAATTTTTAGGGCCTTCCTCTGACACCGCCTGGTATAGAGGTTCTGGCAGGAAGCTTGGCACCAGTGATGTACTGGGCCGTACGCACTATCCTCAGTAGTGCCTTGCGGTCGGAGGCCGAGCAGTTGCCATACCAGGCAGTGATGCAACCCATCAGGATGCTCTCGATGGTGCAGCTGTAAAACCTTTAGAGGATCTGAGGACCCATGCCAAATCTTTTCAGTCTCTTGATGGGGAATAGTTTTTGTTGTGCCCTCTTCACATTTGGTGTGCTTGGACCATGATAGTTTGTTGGTGATGAAACTTGAAGCTCTCAACCTGCTCCACTGCAGCCCCGTCGATGAGAATGGGGATGTGCTCGGTCCTCCTTTTCCTGTAGTCCACAATCATCTTTGTCTTGATCACGTTGAGGGAGAGGTTGTTGTCCTTGCACCACATGGTCAGGTCTCTGACCTCCTCCCTATAGGCTGTCTTATCGTTGTCGGTGATATGGGGAAACACTGGAGAAGTGCTTGGGCTCTCATCAAAGAGAGAAGTTTGTCCGGCTCAGTAAAGCCTCAAACATAAACTGTCCACAAAAGTGAAATGGGTTACTTCTATTGAGCCCCACAGTGCCCGTGTCATAATACCCATAAAACCTAGCTGTCAAACAGGGAAATGGTTCCAATCATTTTTCCACCATTAATTTTTCCAATAGGGGATTTGAGAAACACTTAAAATAAGGGCTGTGTTTCGTGTAGGCTTACCATGTCGTGATGTTTTGATAACTGTGTAAATCCCTCTCGGACAATGTGACTTTTATGAATATATTGATAAAGGGTCCTACATTTGAAAATCAAATGACTAAATTATACATTTTATGACCATTTTAAAACAATTCCATATGTTATCTTACTATATATTGCTATTTAATGGCTTAGACCTACAGGGGTTAAATCTCATTGTTGTATTCCCCTTCAGCCTGTTGCTTGGTGAGGAAAATAAGGGTGACTAAATGTCAAGGCGATAATATGCACCATTGTCAAAGGTAGCTTTATCGATTGGGTGGGGATAGTTTCTGAAAACCAGTCTCCAGGCATTTTTTTTTAAAGCTGTTCCTTTATATTGCTGTCCCCCATTGTTGAACACAAAGAGCACAGATACTTGACCATGAGGATTTTTTTACTTTATAGTCTCCATTCTATAGTCTCCACAAGTAGCAGATGGAGAGTAGGTTCTATTTTAGCTAAAGTGTATATCTTGTTCATTTCATTCATAAATGCGCATGCATTTCTTTTTTACCCTGCATATTTTTTTCACTGAAAGTGGGTTAACCTGTGGGAGCTGGTACAGTATCTCATTTGACATTTAAGAATGTGCTGCCAGCTGCTAATCCATAGCTGGGATCTCTGGTATGGTAAAAATCCAATTAATTTACCAGAGATGTACAGCATTCCTTAGACTACTCAGATTACTCAGAAATGTCCCCTTGTGGGACTTTCCATCTCCTTCAGATTCAAATGAAACAGAACACAGACAAGGATATGAATGCAAGCAGATGTCTAAAATAAGTGTAGTTACATTTGCGTTGTATTACCACCAAACATGTCAAGCCTTAAGTGCAAAGTTAATAGTCTGGCTGAGTTTTGTGAAATGCCGCAGGCAAAGTTGCAGTGTTCAGGTCCTGAAGTGTTGAGGTTTTTTGCCATTGCTGTCACGGTTTTCTGTAGGTGAAAGAGAGTCGGACCAAAATGTGGCGTGTCTATTACGATCCATGTTTAATAAAACAGAAGTAAACACGAATCAATATGAAAAAACCCTAAACGACAACTGAAACAGCCTAATACTGGTGCAAACTGGCACACGACAGACCTAAGGACAAAAGGACAATCACCCACAAAACCCAACACCAAACAGGCTACCTAAATATGGTTCCCAATCAGAGACAATGACTAACATCTGCCTCTGATTGAGAACCATATCAGGGCAAACACAGAAACAGACAAACTAGACACAACATAGAATGCCCACTCAGATCACACCCTGACCAAACAAAACATATAAACATACAAAGCAAACTATGGTCAGGGTGTGACAATTGCGTTAAGCAGCTCGATTGATTAACTAGTGTTATCTTTAGTAATTAGAGCAGGTTAGCATTTTTCTTGTGTATTGGGCAGGGCGTCTTGTTTTAAAGCAGGCCAGATTAAACCGGCTTGTCATACCATGTTAGATTCAAAATCATTCCAAGAGAATCAGCCGAGGTTCCGGACATCTTTCCAGCTCCTTTTGCTTCCTTGGATTGTTTATCTGTTGCTAGGACTGGAGAATCTTGGCACTTATTGTTTTGCACCAGGGGGACCAGGTTTGACGCGATGCACGGATTAAGTAGATCTCCTGATCTGTTTGATGACCTTACATTGGACGTCTCCGACAGGAACAAGTTAGGTCGACATCTCCTCATAGGTCCCCATTCGATGCAGTGTAATGTTATCCAAGACCCTATTCATCAACTCAGCCGACCAGATTTTGTAGTCATCAGCGAGAGAGATCGAGCGAGAGAGAGAGAGGGGAGCCTAAAGTTGGACAGCAATGTCTGGGGTTTATGTACTGTAAACGGTGTGCTGGAAACTTTGAGTGAAAGCCTTGCAATGCAATAAAGCGATATGCGTATGAATAATTGATGGAGCATTTAGTTCAGTGGCTCAGGCAGTGGGAGAATCAGATGTCCCTTATGCCCTAAAGGAATCCAGTGTACTGAGCCAGCGTCTATGGTCTTTTATATACCTGTACACCCAGAGGGGAATCTCCACGCTCCAAGACGCCCTGCCAAGTCAAACAGTACACCAGGGCTCTTCAACCCTGTTCCTGGAGGGCTAATATCCTGTAGGTTTTCGCTCCAACCCTAATCTAACTCACTTGAGTCTAAAAATTAGCTGGTTAATAAGCTACAGGAGGGTAGCTCTCCACGAACAGGGTTGGAGAGCCCTGCAGTAAACACAAATACATTGCACACACAAACACTCTCATATACACACACAGACGTGCAGGGCCACTTTCACGATCTCTCTCTGTCTCGCTCTCGCTCCCTCTTTTATGTTATTATAATTTGTACAGAGTAGTCTTTGATTCGGCAATGGAGCGTGGGTCACTTTACAGAGCTCAGAGATTGATGTTATGACCTACTGTAACACTACTTCATAAAGTCCTGTGATGTGTATGTGGTACACAGTAGCACCAAAATGAACTACTAATGATGACAACACCACAGTATTCTAGCGCACCTGTCTGTGCCTCACAATGCCAAGATACTTTCCACCCAGAGGTTTTGAATAATTGCAGAGACATCATTGAGACGTTCGCTTATTTTCTTTGTGGACCTATGAGATTTGCTAGCCAAGCCTTACAAGTAAAATGTGCGAAATTGCCCCAAACTGCTGAAAATATTTCATTATGCAGTCACAGCTGCCTGTGGAACTGTCTAATGACTAATGAATTACAAATCAAATCCAAAGCAAATCAGTTGCCTCTCTCTGCCATGCATATTCAGCTTGACTGTCATTCATCCTCATTCAATTCCGACACACCCTGAAAAACCCAGCTTCAACAAGGAATGTCGTCACCTTTTTTTGAACGCTTGCTCTTTTTGGACTTACAGGAGCAAGAGAAATATAATGATTTGACATTTCTATGTGCAGAAATGTTATTTTTTTTGTCTTTATTTCAGCAGGACAGGTCCTGCATATCAAACAGCATCGATGCTGGGGAGAGAGCGTCCCTTCAAATACAGCACATGGAGATCCACCCCCCTCCCCCACATACACACACACGCACACACATCCATGTGCACTCATATCCGAATGCATCCATTTGATCCTGGCAAAGAATGGCAGGGTCCAAGCCCATTATGCTATGTGCATTTCCTTCATTTGTGTGACAGCAAGCAACACCTTCCTACACGGTATTATCTCTATTTCCCAGTCCCGCAAAGCACATGACATCTGTGTTCAGCTCTGTGTGGGAGTGGGATGATGCTGCCGCTGCTGCTATTAACCACCACTGCCGAGGTGCTAAACCATCTGATTCCCATTCAACCAATGTAAATGATGCCGGGAGCGTGGCATCTTAGTAACATCCAGCCGGTCATTTCATTGCCTGTCTGGAGCGTGCGGTGTTTTCCTTTCCTCACATTGGAAAGGGTAATTCACCGTCAGCAGGGTGACAGTCTCCACAAAGGAGAAGGGGAGAGCCGCACACCCCTGACAGGGACATCAGTAATCACAAACATTTTCATCCGTTGCGCCTGAAAGTGCGGCATAATCACACGCAGGGGCGATGCACCATGAAATGGAATGGGCCCCCAGATCCGGAGGAGCAGACACAGTGCCGTGTCCACAGAAATGTGTGCTATTCTTTACCAGGAGACGCCCATGAGCACCCATGTCCTATAGGTCCAGGTTGGTCAGGCAGCTAGGTTGATCATATTGACTAATCCCACTGGGCCCACCAGATCATTTCAACATGGAAATCTGGGTAATATTTGGTTGAGACGTTAATCAATGAGATTCAAACCTTCATTCACCTACTCAAAAAAGACAGTCAGGCGTTTGTTGAATTCCCAATGTGTTCGACCATCTCAAATCACAACCAAATTTCTAATGGTAAAACAATGTCTGATTTTTGGTTAATTTCTTATCACAGCGCTTTCAACCATTTAAAAAATCAACAAAGTTCAAAAGGGTATACAAAGTAGCAATATATTTTTCTGGGACAACACGACCAAATTCACATATAAATATTAGTTATAGATTTGTCATTCGCATTGACAGCAATACTAAGAAGCAAAATATCTGTTTTATGTGCGCTATTTCTATACCTTCCGTTCTTAAGTTTTGTTTTTGTGTCTTTTACTTTCAGTTTTTGTACACCAGCTTCAAACAGCTGAAAAAACTATATTGTTGCTAAAGGAAAATATATTTCTGTCACGTGTGCTCCCCTTCCAGGCTGCTCGTTATGGAGCACACCTGTCACCATCGTTACAACCACCTGCGCGTCATAAAACTCACCTGGACTCCATCACTTCCTGCTAATAGAGGTTCTTGTTTTGTATTATGTTTAATTTACTTAACTAAAACACTCACTCCTTGATCTTGCTTCCCGACTCTCAGCGCACATCGTTACATTTCACAGCGATTTAGATGGTACAATGATTTTCTACACAGACATAGCTTGTTTTGTCACATAAACTGAAATTAGACAAGTGATTCTGATTTTAGCAACCAGAAAATGCCAGAGCCAATTCTGCATATTGCGCCCTTAATGTGTTACCACTGTGCTTCCTCTAATAGCACAATTAAATGACCTGGATTGCAGTTGAGATTACCTTAAAAGCACATAGTGCAAGTGATCAATGCTGTTCAAGTTTCTGGGCAGATTGTTATACAGTCTTAGAAAACAAATGTGCCATGTAGAACCTAAAAGGGTTATTTGGCTGTCCCCATAGGAGAACCCTTTGAAGAACCATTTTTGCTTCCACGTAGAACCCTTTTGGTTAGAGGCAGAACGCTTTTGGGTTCCATGTAGAACCCTTTCCACAGAGGGTTCTACACATGGAACTGTTATCGGCCCAGCCGAAAGAAACATTTTGGAGCCTTTTTTACTAGAAGTGTGGCAATATTGTGAAGAGGTCGACAGACCTGTGACCTTTGCATACTATCTTGACCATGCATACTTTATATGAAGACATGTATAGTTACAGTCACCTGGCCATGGATGTGTTACTCATTTTAAGGTTGAATAAATATTGTTACATTAGTTTGTAAGATAGCCTTAACTTTAGGCTATTTGCTTTATTACAAAAGTAATACTGAATTGTGTTTGACAATGCAAAAAAAATCTACATTTGAAAGAGATTTATATTTTTGTTGCCACTGAGTCTGTCTTTAATTCCAGTATGTCTACAAATATATGTTGGATTCACATCTCCATCTCAACCAACAATCTAAGTTAAAGCAAAGGTCTGAATCAAATCAAACTTTATTTCAATTACATTTCAAGTTTAATTTGATTCAGTCCTCATAGAAAGCGGCTCGATCAATGTAAATGTATGGTTTCTTTCTAATCTCCATTATTTATTTATTTTCCTCATCAATCTATACGCATTACCCCATTACCCAATCTACCTCATCCCCATATTGTTTCTATTTACTTTTCTGCTCTTTTGCACACCAATATCTCTACTTGCACATCATCATCTGCTCATTTATCACTCCAGTGTAAATCTGCTAAATTATAATTACCTCACTACTATGGCCTATTTATTGCCTTACCTCCTCACGCCATTTGCACACACAGTATATAGGCTTTCTTTTTTTCTATTGTGTTATTGACTGTACGCTTGTTTATTTCATGTGTAACTCTGTGTTGTTGTTTGTGTCACACTGCTATGTTTTATCTTGGCCAGGTCTCAGTTGTAAATGAGAACATGTTCTCAACGAGCCTACATGGTGAAATAAAAATAAAAATAAATGAAGCAAAAACATTTTTTTTTATTCTTGCTAATTTATAAAAAAATATATTTAAAAAAAGTTACATAAGTATTCAGACCCTTTACTCAGTACTTTGTTGGCAGCAATTACAGCATCAAGTCTTCTTGGGTATGACGCTACAAGCTTGGCACACCTGTATTTGGGGAGATTCTCCCAGTCTTCTCTGTAGATCCTCTCAAGCTCTGTCAGGTTGAATGGGAAATGTCACTGCACAGCTATTTTCAGGCCTCTCCAGAGATGTTCGATCGGGTTCAAGTCCGGGCTCTGGCTGAGCCACTTAAGAACATTCAGTGTGCTTAGGGTCGTTGTCCTGTTGGAAGGTGAATCTTTGCCCCAGTCTGAGGTCCTGAGCGCTCTGGAGCAGGTTTTCATCAAGGATTTGTCTGTGCTTCATTCCATTCATCTTTCCCTAGATCCTCACTAGTCTACCAGTCCCTACCACTGAAAAACATCCCCACAGCATGATGCTGCCGCCACCATCCTTCACCATAGGGATGGTGCAAGGTTTCCTCCAGATGTTACGCTTGGCATTCAGGCCATCATACCAGGGAATCTAGTTTCTTATGGTCTGAGAGTCTTTAGGTGCCCTTTGGCAAACTCCAAGCAGGCTGTCATGTGCCTTTTACTGAGGAGTGGATTCCGTCTGGACGCTCTAACATAAAGGCCTGATTGGTGGAGTGCTCCAGAGATGGTTGTCCTTCTGGAAGGTTCCCCCATCTTTACAGAGGAACTCTAAAGCTCTATCAGAGGTACCATCGGGTTCTTTGTCACCTCCCTGACCAATGCCCTTCTCCCCCGATTGCTCAGTTTGGTCGGGCGGCCAGCTCTAGAAAGAGTCTCGGTGGTTCCAAACCTCTTCCATGTAAGAATGATGCAGGCCACTGTGTTCTTGGGAACCTTCAATGTTGCAGACATTTTATGGTACCTTTCCCCAGATCTGTGCCTCGACACAATGCTGTCTCTGAGCTCTACGGACAATTCCTTTGACCTAATGGTTTGGTTTTTGCTCTGACATGTTCTGTCAACTGTGGGACTTTATATAGACAAGTGTGTGTCTTTCCAAATCATGTCCAATCAATTGAATTTACCACAAGTGGCCTCAATGGGAACAGGCTGATCAATGGAAACAGGATGAATTTGAGCTCAATTTTGAGTCTCATAGCAAAGGGTCGGAATACTTATGTAATTAAGTTATTTCTGTTTTTAGTTTTAATAAGTTAGCAATCATCTCTAAAAACCTGTTTTCACTTTGTCATTATGGGTGGGGTATTGTGTGTTGATTGCTGAGAATTTTTTTAATCCATTTTAGAATAAGGCTGTAACGTAACAAAATGTGTCAAGGGGTCTGAATACTTTCCAAATGCACTGTACTTTAATGATATTTCCCATTGACTGATCGTGGTTTTCAGATCCCCTAACAATACAGTTCGTAGGTCCATCTGAACCCTGATATTATGACATGATAACCATTCCTTAACCTGACTCCAAAACAGATCCAGAAAATATGGTCTAAGGATTCTGTTTCCTCGTGGCAGAGTTTACACAAGGCTGACTGTTCAATGCCCCATATATTGACCTTATTTCTGTAGCAAATATTGTATATCATAGCTTACATTGAAATGGATTGATGTGTCAATTGTTGTTTTATATACAGTGCTTTGCAAAACTATTCATACCCCTTGTATTTCTTCACATTTTATTGGGTTACAAAGTGGGATTAAAATGGATGTAACTGGAATTTTCTGTCAACAATCTACTCAAAATACTCTGTAATGTCAAATTGTAGTTATTTTTAATACAAATTAGATAACTAAAATATAGTCATTGCACAAGCATACAGTTAATTTGTTTAGTCAAGCCTAAATGAGTTCAGGAGTAAAATGTGGCATAACTAATCACATAATAAATTATATGGACTAACTGTGTAAAATAATAGGGGTTGACCAGATGTTTTAATGACTTCCCCTTCCTCTGTCCCCCATACAACATCTGTAAGGTCAGGTATTGAATTTCAAGCACAGATTCAACTACAACAACCAGGGAGCTTTTCAATAGCCTCATGAAGAAGGACAGTGATTGGAAGATAGGTAAAGATAACAAATCAGACATTGAATATATCTTTAAGCATGGTCAGATTATTAACTATGCTGTGGATTATGTATTAAACCACCCAGGCACATCAACCATTCAGTCATCCTTCTGAACTGATCTCCAAGACAGGAATGAAACTGCTCAGGGATGTTACCATGAGGCCATTGGTGATTTTAAAACAATTACAGGGTTCAATGGCTGTGATGTGAGAAAACTGAGGATGGATCAACAGCATTGTAGTGACTCCACAATAATGACCTAAGTGACAGAGTGAGAAGAATAATACAAATATACAGAATACAAATATTCCAAAACATGCATATTGTATGCAACAAAGCACTAAAGTAATATTGGGGGGAAAAACACAGCAAAATAATAAACTTTTTTGCCTAAATGCAAAGCTTTATGTTTAGGGCAAATCCAACACAAGACACCACTGAGTAACTTCCTCCTTATTTTAAAGCATAGTGCTGGTTGCATCATGGTATGGGTATTGTTGACATTGACAAATACTGGGGAGTTTTTCAGGATGAAAAAAAAGGGATGGAGCTAAACACAGGCAAAATCTTAGAGGGAAACCACATCAGACACTGGGAGAGGAATTCACAGAACAATTTAATTTTACCTTTATTTAACCAGGCAAGTCAGTTAAGAACAAATTCTTATTTTCAATGACAGCCTGGGAACAGTGGGTTAACTGCCTGTTCAAGGGCAGAACGACAGTTTTGTACCTTGTCAGCTCAGGGGTTTGAACTCGCAACCTTCTGGTTACTAATCCAACGCTCTAACCACTAGGCTACCCTGCCGCCCCTAACACTAACCGACAACACAAGGCCAAATATACACTGGAGTTGCTTACCACGAAGACAGTGAATGTTTGTGAGTGGCCAAGTTACAGTTTTGACTTAAATCTGTTGTCTATCCATAATCCCCCAAATCTTGACAGAGCTTGAAGAATTCTGAAAATAATAATGGGCTAATATTGCACAATCCAGATGTCTAAAGCTCCTAGATACTTGCCCAAGAACACTCACAGCTGTAGTCTCTGCCAAAGATGTTTTTAACATTAACCCAGGGAGCTGAATATTTATACAATGACTATATTTTAGTTACTTAATTTTGATGAATCTTTAATGATTGTGTCAAACAATTCTTCCACATGACAGAGTATTTTGTGTAGATTGTTGACAGCAAATTACCATGAAATTAAATTTTATCTCACTTTGTAACATAATAAAATGTGAAGAAATCCAAGGGGTATGAATACTTTTGCAAGGCACTGCATCAGTTCATAGATCCGAGGTATTGTAACATCAAAGACCTGTTCCAAACAGACTTGAATTTTATGCGGTATTGCTGTCAAACCATTTGACTTCAAGCGAAACTGCCATTTAGGGATTTTAATCGGTGGCAGACAGACTAATTCTTCCATTTCTTCTTTAAGTAATTGCCCCTTCCAATTTTGTGACAGAGCATACACCTCCATACACTGCTGTTAATTGCTTGTAATGGCGAGCGATTAGAGCCATTTAGAGATCAGTTTGGTTTTAATTTGATTATTAAATGTAATCACAGTTTTCATTTTTTTTAAATATTAAATGCAATATGCATTACGTGGGTTGAATGCTGTAACAACACAGAATAAAACAATTAATAAAAATCCCATGATGGTAGTGACTGCACATTACTGCTTCTAACTTATTAATCATCATTTATTCACATGACTTTACTTTAATACAAATATTTCAGTTGCTTTATTTGATTACCATTAATTCATTCCAAGTCATCGTCTCATCTCTAGAGAGCTGATTTCTGAGAAAATACCAATTTCAGTAGTTCTTTAAAGAAAAATGGGCATACTTTTATGACTGCTGAATATCAACTTCAATCACGTAGATCATGGACTTTCAGGTAGAGATACTTTGCTAAACCACTGCTTTCTATCCCGCTCGATCATCCCTCCTTATCTCCGTGCCCAGTGTCTGCTCCACATAGACCTGGACAAGTAGGTGGGCATGCAACGGATTATGGTCATTGTATTTAATTACCATGCTTTTAATTACCATGTTATGTATTGGCCTGTTAGAAACTGCAACTCCCTTACTACATCGCACTATTCAAGCTTGATCTGATTTATCTCTAGAGAAACTGTGTAACGAGCTCACAGAAGAACCCGAACTAAATGGAATTCACATAATTGAACCGACGTCAGTCAATTAGTTGGTTTAAGAAAAAGAAAAATAATCGCTCAGCACTAGTTGCTTGTGTGACATCATTTTACTGTCCTCGTTTACAATGTCTTTCATAAATATTAAACCCTTCATGTAAAGTTTTTACAACATTTTCTTTCTCTATCAGTACATTGGAGTTATTTGCTGTGACATTTTATCTGCCTTTTCTGGAGGATGAAATGTAAATTGTAGCCAACTCTGTATGGCTTCATTTAAACATGGATCCATTGTCAATCCACCAAAAATGTGTGTTTTAATCTGCAAAATGGCAAAGAGCCCACTCAAACATAGGATGGGCCTCTCTTAATTGCCACCTGAAAAACCAGTTTGCATTTAGATATAACTTCGGTATAAAGGAAGTTTTAATAGAGAGGTTTAATAACTTAATATTTCATATATTTAACACTCCAAACGCATGTTTGTTATATAAATATGCCCATTTATATTATCTGGTTTCCCATTCCAAATAAAATGTCATATTTTCGGTAGTAGTCAGTAGATTCATTAATAAATATGTAACTGCGATATCACTAGATAATCAATCAGGGTAATTTTCCTGTAGATGGACAGGTGTTTTTCTTTCCACACTTTCAAGATCCTATTTGTTTTTGTTCTGTCAAAGTTAATAGCTGCAAGATCGCTAAACTTTCCGGTATATGTACACTAAGCACATCAACTTCACCAGCTGGCAATTTAAGGTTTGTATATTTTAGTGACCCAATCCATAAAATAGTACACATATCATAGTTAGGTTTTAGTCCAGAGAAACTGGAGAAATTATCCAGGTCCTCAATCAGGCCCTTCAACGTTGAAGATTAAGGACATAAAACTTGACCCATTGGCACAGATTTATACTTTTGTCTCTAATCCATATGTTTTATGCCCCGTAATGTTATCATTAGATCAGATTTATATAGCCAACAGTTCAATGGCAGTAATAAAAACATATGGTGACAGAGCGCAACCCTGTTTTATGCCTCTTGACAAATGAAAGTTCTCAGAGAAGAACCGTTTTTATTATTTTACATTAAGCATTGTTGAACATGACATTTACCCATTTTATGAGTGATTCTCCAAAGAACAGAAAATCCAGGCACAACAAACATATTCTTGACGTACTGTATCGAAGGTTTATCCAAATCTGCTATAAAGATTATACCGGGTTCCCCTGCATTCTCATAATTATTATTTATTCTCATAGTTGTTATCAGTCATTTATTTCTAGTAGTTGCCTAATATTGTCTCCAACATATCATCCTTTTAAGAATCCTGTCTGATCGTGATTAATTATGTGAGCATTTATATGAGTGATTATATGAGCAATACATAATACCAATATTTTTGCATTGCAGTATTGAATCGATGAGGGGCTTCCAATTTGTTTTAAGAGACTGGGTGTTTGTTTTGACCCCTTTGCTCCTATTTCAGTAGGAGAGAGATCAGTCCATCTGTTTGTGTGTCAGCCTGTTTGCCATTAATATACAAGTAATTAAAACATGATAGTAATGGATCGTTCAGTAGTTCATAAAAATTTTGATTGATTTCTATTGGACTGACATCAAGGCCATGGGTTTTCCCTGATTGAAAGGAATTAATTGGCAACCATAGTTATGAACTACTGGTCCTGTGTAATTAGGCCTTCCATGATTTTGGTTAGACAAGTATTTCCCCAAAAGCAGTAGGTTCTTTTGGGCTGCGCTTCTATATTTAAGTTTTTTTTTACATTTATGAAACAAGGCATGTCAGTTAAGAACAAATTCTTAATGATGGTCTAGGAACAGTGGGTTAACTGCCTGTTCAGGGGCAGAACAACAGATTTGTACCTTGTCAGCTCAGGGATTTGAACTTGCAACCTTTTGGTTACTAGTCCAATGCTCTAACCACTAGGCTGCCCTGCCACCCCAGGGTAGTCTAGCTCAGTTTGGAACCGCCCCAGTTTAATATATTACTGATACTAATAACAATACTAACAATACTGCACTTTTGAAGCTAGGAACACAAGCATTTCGCTACACCTGCAATAACATCTGCTAAATATGTGTATGTGACTAATAACATTTCCTTTTCTTTTATTGTAATGAAAAACTTCATTTTTTGGACATTCTCCATCAAATTTGCTCAGTTTCTTTCATAAATGAAACCCGATCTTTCCTGAATAAGTTCCTCAATCTCCATTTGTTTTGAGCCTAAATTATTCTTTGTACATTTATCAACCCCATTGATAGGTCATGTTAGATTTTCTATTTATGTTGTAAGCCTTTTCTCCATTGATCGGATGGCGTTTTAGTTTTTGAGATGAAAATGTTATTGAAAGGCCTCTAAGGGCACATTTAAAGGCATCCCGTATGTTATGTGAGTCCACTAAACCTGTATCGTGCAAGAAAAAGTTTATTGTGAATTCCTTAGTTTTGGTAACAAAGTAGCATCAGTCAATAAACCCTGGTTAAATTTCCAATATTCCCATCCTCGTGGAAAGTCTGTCATAGTTATATGGAGGGGATATAAGTTGATGATCTGATCGAGTTTGATCCTCAATTCATTATTTTTTCACTTTTTCACCAAAGAAAAGGATAGCGGACTGACAGTCTGACAAGCTTGATGAAGCCTGACAATCTGATCAGTCTGACAAGCTTGATGAAGCCTGACAGTCTGATCAGTCTGACAAGCTTGATGAAGCCTGACAATCTGATCAGTCTGACAAGCTTGATGAAGCCTGACAGTCTGATCAGTCTGACAAGCTTGATGAAGCCTGACAGTCTGATCAGTCTGACAAGCTTGATGAAGCCTGACAGTCTGATCAGTCTGACAAGCTTGATGAAGCCTGACAGTCTGATCAGTCTGACAAGCTTGATGAAGCCTCCTCCAAGTATACGAGATCTGTTTTTTTAAGCCATGATATTTGGTATTATGGTTGCCTTTACGGTCCATTGACATACTTAAAACTGTGTTGTAGTCCCCTACCATTATGATATAGTTATTTTTATCTTGGAGACTAATTTGATTAATATTTTCAAAGAAGAAAATAATATTTTTAATGCAATCCATCTGCCTTGAGGATCTACAGTGCATTTGAATATTCAGACACCTTCTCTTTTTCCACATGTTGTTACATTACAGCCTTATTCTTAAATTGATTCAATAATTTGCTTTCCTCATCAATCTACACACAATACTCAATAATGACAAAGTGAAAACAGGCTTTTAGAAATGTTTGCACATTTATAAAAAAAAAAAAACTTATTTACATAAGTATTCAGACCCTTTGCTATATAAGGTCCCACAGTTGACAGTGCATGTCAGAGCAAAAACCAAGCCATGAGGTCGAAGGAATTGTCCATGGAGCTCCGAGACAGGATTATGTTAAGGCACAGGTCTGTGGAAAGGTACCAAAACATTTCTACAGCATTGAAGGTCCCCAAGAACACAGTGGCCTCCATCATTCTTAAATGGAAGAAGTTTGGAACCACCAAGAAACTTTGTAGAGCTGGCCATTTGGCCAAACTGAGCAATTGGAGTAGGAGGGCCGTGGTCAGGGAGGTGACCAAGATCCCGATGGTCCCTCTGACAGAGCTCTGGAGTTCCTCTGTGGAGATGGTAGAACCTTCCAGAAGGACAACAATCTCTGCAGCATTCCACCAATCAGGCCTTTATGGTAAAGTGGCTATACAGAAGCAACTCCTCAGTAAAAGGCATGACAGCCTGCTTAGAGTTTACTAGATGGCACATAAAGGACTCTAAGACTTTGAGAAACAAGATTCTCTCGTCTGATGAAACCAAGATTGAACTCTTTGGCCTGAATGCCAAGAATCACATCTGGAGGAAACCTGGCACCATCCCTACGGTGAAGCATGGTGGTGGCAGTATCATGCTCTGGTGATGTTGTTCAGCGTTGGGGACTGGGAAACGAATCAGGATCGAGGGAAAGATGAACGGAGCAAAGTACAGAGAGATCCTTGATGAAAACCTGCTCCAGAGTGCTCAGGATCTCAGGCTTGTGCAAGGGTTCACCTTCCAACAGGACAACGACCCTAAGCACAAAGCCAAGAAAATTAGTGGCTTTGGGAAAAGTCTCTGAATGCCCTTGAATGGCCCAGCCAGAACCCTGACTCAAACATCTCTGGAGTGACCTGAAAATAGCTGTGCAGCAATGCTCCCCATACAACCTGACAACGCTTGAGAGGATCTGCAGAAAATAGTGGGAGAAACTCCCCAAATACAGGTGTGCCAAGCTTGTAGCGTCATTCCCAAGAAGATTCAAGAATGTAATCACTACCAAAGGTCCTTTAACAAGGTACTGAGTAAAGGGTCTTAATACTTAAGTCAATCTGATGTTTCCATTTTTAATATTTAATACATTTGCAAAGATTTCTATAAACCTGTTTTTGCTTTCTACTTATGTGGTATTGTGTGTAGATTGATGAGTAAAATAAAACAATTTAATCCATTTTAGAATAAGGCTATAAAGTAACAAAATGTTGTATAAGTTAAATGGGTATGAATACTTATACTTACTGATGACTTTAAACTTAAAAAAATCATAGCTGGTATAGCTGACTTGCTTAAAAAAATGTGGTTCTACTGACAAATTAAATGTAAAAACTATGGCATAAGAGGATGACGAGTGGATAAGAGGCAATCCGTAATTTTTATTAAGACATTAGTGAGCGAGCTAGGACAGACGTAGTCAATGTAACATTTGTTCAGCACTTTTGAAATGTACTGCGACAGAATTCAGAACATGGGCCGTTCTTACACTTCTCCTTGTACACCAAGTCAGAACCATAGGATAAATAAAGGAGGCATATAAACAGGCAATGAAAGTTCTTACAATATTTGATGACATTTCTCTAAAACACGCTACAGGCTACATGTGCACCACCAAGTCCAAACAGTAGGCTAAATTATGAGGGGAAAAGGGACCATATTATTAGCGTGAGGCACATGGGCTACTAGCAGCTTACAGCACAACATACACCTAGTATTACTTTCTTAGCTACAATATACATGTCTCCCTGGTGTATTACATCCTTTATGCAGCAGCACACAAGCCCTTTTTGGACTCACCTTGTTGTGCTGTGCTCACTTGAACAGGAAAGTGTCGCGACAGTCCTTCGTGGGCAAATTTTGGCATCAAACTTTGTCTTCAAAGTCTGTCATTCTCTAGATTGATGATGCTTTCAACACAACCAGGAACTCGGAAAAAAACATGGTGGAATCATGAGGTTAGTAATCTTCAGGTCGGCGCTCTAGAAATAGGCCGGAGTTCCTGACTTGGAATTCTGAGTTGGATGACCGTTTAAAATGTATTTTCACAGTCTGAGTTTTTTTTAACCAGTTCCCAGTGGTCTTGAACTCACTGAAGTCTGAGATTTCCCAGTTCCGAGTTACCAGTCGTTTTGAAAGTGGATTGACAGCATGGCCAATGTTGAATGTTTATTCCTTTAAGCTTGGAAAAGACACCATTAAACCCAAACTTGGACAACACATCCACTCCACTGAATAGCAGGCTAGTGATTGCTTTACAATGCTTGCAGATAGCCACTGATTCCTTCCAAACCACTCATTGTTGAATTTCCAATGGCCGATGAGCACCAATACATTTTCTCTATAATTTCTCTTCATCATTTCATTTCATTTGACAAGGATTGAAAACATTGCATACCCATGTCAGAGACGCAAACTCGGTCTCAACCTTTAAGTCTTTACTGAAGACTCATCTCTTCAGTGGGTCATATGATTGAGTGTAGTCTGGCCCAGGAGTGGGAAGGTGAACGGAAAGGCTCTGGAGCAACGAACCGCCCTTGCTGTCTCTGCCTGGCCGGTTCCCCTCTTTCCACTGGGATTCTCTGCCTCTAACCCTATTACAGGGGCTGAGTCACTGGCTCACTGGGGCTCTCTTATGCCGTCCCTGGAAGGGGTGCGTCACCTGAGTGGGTTGATTCACTGATGTGGTCATCCTGTCTGGGTTGGCGCCGCCCTTGGGTTGTGCCATGGCAGAGCTCTTCGTGGGCTATACTCAGCCTTGTCTCAGGATGGTAAATTGGTGGTTGAAGGTATCCCTCTAGTGATGTGGGGGCTGTGCTTTGGCAAAGTGGGTGGGGCTATATCCTTCCTGTTTGGACCTGTCCGGGGGTGTCCTCGGATGGGGCCACAGTGTCTCCTGACCCCTCCTGTCTCAGCCTCCAGTATTTATGCTGCAGTAGTTTATGTGTCGGGGGGCTGGGTCAGTTTGTTATATCTGGAGTACTTCTCCTGTCCAATTCGGTGTCCTGTGTGAATCTAAGTGTACGTTCTCTAATTCTCTCCTTCTCTCTTTCTTTCTCTCTCTCGGAGGACCTGAGCCCTAGGACCATGCCCCAGGACTACCTGACATGATGACTCCTTGCTGTCCCCAGTCCACCTGGCCGTGCTGCTGCTCCAGTTTCAACTGTTCTGCCTTATTATTATTCGACCATGCTGGTCATTTATGAACATTTGAACATCTTGGCCATGTTCTGTTATAATCTCCACCCGGCACAGCCAGAAGAGGACTGGCCACCCCACATAGCCTGGTTCCTCTCTAGGTTTCTTCCTAGGTTTTGGCCTTTCTAGGGAGTTTTTTATAACCACCGTGCTTCTACACCTGCATTGCTTGCTGTTTGGGGTTTTAGGCTGGGTTTCTGTACAGCACTTTGAGATATCAGCTGATGTACGAAGGGCTATATAAATAAATTTGATTTGATTTGATTTTGAAAAGGATTTGCCAGTATATTGTCGACTTGATTCATGATGATGACTGCTATCTTGCTAGCTAAGATTTTGAAAGTATGATGTTGACATGATCAGTCCAATCAAAGCTATTACATTATTTTATTTTTGGCCAATGACCTTGAGCCTTCTTGGATAGGCACTTCTTATGTAACTATATGAAAACACCTAAGGGGCTTGAATTTTCGAGTTCTCCCTGTAGATTTTGCGGCGACGTGGTGTCTCCATGAGTGACATCACGTCGCAACTGGAGAAAATGACCAACACCTACGGTCCGTATTTTTTTGCTGGCTGCCCCACCCCCACGGAAAGCACTGAGCTAGGCCGACACACCTGCATTTTGGAGCTGCCTTTCTCAAGAAAGCAAAAAAGAGACCATGTGAAAGGGGTGCATACTGGCGGCAGAGAAGTCAGACGCAGGAGAGCAAAAACTGTGTTTCCAACGGCGCAGTTTAATAATAAAAACCCACCGGAAAACAGAACAATCGACAAATGGGTCCATAACACGACGCACACCAGACACAACGTGCACAAGCACTTACAGTGCCACTTGCAGAACAAAACTAGTTTAGCAGCTATCGGTATTTCTATCCCTTCCACCTCCTTTGTATAAAATATATTTATTTAATTTTTATCCGCATTAATTTATTCATTCCCAGCTATGCTCGTGTTAACTTGTGTGTTTTCATGTCACTCTGCCCAGTGTGTATCTGTGTGTAAAACAGAATGGTAGCCAGCTGTCTTTGTAATTGAGCTCTCCTTTTACTTTGCCCAGTTAGTTTTATATGTATTTAATTATGTGTAAATAATTCAACAAAATGATTTCCTTATTAAAGATTTGTAAAGGAGATATTGTGTCTGTCATTATTACATGAGATGGTAAAGCCCAGAGTTATACTGTAGATTACGGACAGTAATATTTTTCAATATAAAAAAATTACGGAAGAAGCCAGGCCTATCAGACAAGTCAGAGTCAAGGTAGTGTCCACCATCTACTGGGCATAACAACCAACATGCGCAAGGCATCTTCAGGTTTTTGGTTAATGGTAATGCAAAAGTAATAAGTAACGAGTTACTTTTCACAGTAAGGAACGTTGTAACGTAACAAATTACTTTTGATGGGAATAGCTTTGTAATGCAATGACTTACTTTTAAAATGAACGTTCCCCAACACTGGAAGTTAGTGAAAAATGGCACCCTCAAAACAAGAGTTCATGACTTTTTGCAAATCCAATGTATTTTCCAGGTAGATTCCATGTCACAATAAATTGACAAATTGTGTTTAAACAACATTGATTCAACCACTTTGTGCCCAGTGGGATGTTACTGTCCATGTGGACGTGGATTGTAAAGCAGAAACGCCAGGTGTTTTCTACACATACTGGGTGTGGGGATTCAATGTTATAGTCAGTTCTTCTGACGGACTGAATTTAAACACAGGGTATTGGCACACAGTAATCCAAAGTTATTTTAGGTAAATAGCTCCAAGTGTTAGCACTGTATATATATATAACTGTACGTCAGTGGTTACCAACCCTTTCTAAGTCAAGAGCACTTTCTGAGTCAAAATGCAAGCCGAGATCTACATTACTTAAAAACGTCCATGCAACATTATCCTATTAAAAACAGTACTGTAGAAATGAGGTTTGTGCAGTAAACAATAGGCCCAATACATTATCACCACATGTTGGCTTTGCTTGAATTGCCCTGCCAATGCATTGTTGTTTGGACCATTTTTAAACGTTATATTTCAAAATGTGTGGTACTGTAGACTATAATGACCACACCCGTAATAGATAAGTTGTTGTATTACTTGTGAGGCACAGCTGAGTGAGCATTCATGTGAATAATTAGCTTTTTATTTTTTATTTTACTGAATGGATGGTTACTGCATCTGATGGTCAGTCTCAGCGGATGGAGAGAGTAGCAGGCTGAGGGTCCGCCTCACAAAGTCCCTTCACTCTCCCTTTCCTCAGCTGACACTGACCAAAAAGTTGAGTCTTTTTGTACGGCGACTGGAAGTAGGAAGAACACACAACTTATGGCTTATAAAAGTGTTGAATGAAAAGTGTTGACAGTGCTGAGTAAGAACTTAAACATGAACTCAGTCATAAAAACAGTAGCAATTTGCTGTATTCGTCGACGGTCTCTCAATAGTCGTGGTTTTAATACTCCCAGCCTATAGAATGAAACTTAAACAGGAAACACCTTTGCTCAGGTCAATACAACGCTGGTCTGACCAATCGGATTCCACGCTTCAAGATATCTTCAATCACGTGGACTGAGACATGTTCCGGATAGCCTCAGACAATGACATTGATGTATACGCTGACTTGGTGAGCGAGTTTATTAGCAAGTGCATCGGAGATGTCGAACCCACTGTGACTATTAAAACCTTCCCTAACCAGAAACCATGGATTGATGGCAGCATTCGGTCAAAACTGAAAGCACAAACCAACACTTTCAATCATGGCAAGGCGACCGGAAACATGACCGAATACAAACAGTGCAGCTATTCCATCCGCAAGGCAATCAAAAAAGCAATGCAAAGTGTCAGTATAGACACAAAGCAGAGTTGCAATTCAAAGGCTCAAACACGAGACGTATGTGGCAGGGCTTACAATCAATCACGGATTACAAAAAGAAAACCAGCCCCGTCGCAGACACCAAAGTTTTGCTCCCAGACAAATTAATCAACTTCTTTGCTCGCTTTGAAGACAATACAGTGCCACTGACACAGCCATCTACCAAAGCCTGTGGCTCTCCTTCATCGTGACCAATGTGAGTAAAACATTTAAACATGTTAACCCTCGCAAGGCTGCCGACCCAGACGGCATCCCTAGCCGCGTCCTCACAGCATGCGCAAACCAGCTGACTGGTGTGTTTACGGACATATTCAAACATCCCTATCCCAGTCTGTTGTCCCCACAAGCTTCAAGATGGCCACCATTGTTCCTGTTCCCAAGAAAGCTAAGGTAAATGATCTAAATGACTATCGCCCCATTGCACTCACTTCTGTCATCATGAAGTGCTTTGAGAGACTAGTCAAGGACCATATCACCTCCAGCTTACCTGATACCCTAGACCCACTCCAATTTGCTTACCGCCCCAATAGGTCCACTGACGACGCAATCACACTGCACACTGCTCTATCCCATCTGGACAAGAGAAATATCTATGTAAGAATGCTGTTCATTGACTACAGCTCAGCATTTAACACCATAGTACCCTCCAAACTCGTCATTAAGCTGGGTCTCGACCCCGCCCTGTGCAACTGGGTCCTGGACTTTCTGACGGGCTGCCCTCAGGTGGTGAAGGTAGGAAACAACATTTCCACCCCGCTGATCCTCAACACTGGAGCCCCACATGAGTGTGTTCTCAGCCCCCTCCTGTACTCCCTGTTCACCCATGACTGTGTGGCCATGCACGCTTCTAACTCAATCATCATGTTTGCAGATGACACAAGTTTGCAGTGGTATGCCTGGTTGCTAACGAGACTGCCTACAGGGAGGAGGTGATGGTCCTCGGATTGTGGTGTCAGGAAAACAACCTCTCACTCAACATCATGGACTTCAGGAAACAGCAGAGGGAGCACCCCCCCCTCTCCCATCCACATCGACAGGTCAGTAGTGGAGAAGGTGGAATGATTTAAGTTCCTCGGCGTACACATCACGGACAAACTGAAATGGTCCACCCACACAGACAGTGTGGTGAAGAAGGCGCAACAGCGCCTCTTCAACCTCAGGGGGCTGAAGAAATTTGGCTTGTCATCTAAAACACTCACAAACTTTTACAGATGCACAATCCTATCGGGCTGTATCACCTCCTGCTACGGCAATTTCACCTCCCTCAACCGCAAGGCTCTCCAGGGGGTAGTGAGGTCTGCACAACACATCACCGGGGGCAAACTACCTGCCCTCCAGGACACCTACACCACCCAATGTCACAGGAAGGCCAAAAAGATCATCAAGGACAACAACCACCCGAGCCACTGCCTGTTCACCCTGCTATCATCCAGAAGGCGAGGTCAGTACAGGTGCATCAAAGCTGGGACTGAGAGTCTGAAAAACAGCTTCTATCTCAAGGCCATCAGACTGTTAAACAGCCATCACTAACATAGAGAGGCTGCTGCCAACATACAGACTTAAATCTCTAGCCACTTAAATAAACAGACTTAATAAATGTATCACTAATCACTTTAAATAACGCCACTTTAAAAAAAAATCACATTGAGGTATCACTGGTCACTTTAAATAACACCACTTTAATAATGTGTACATATCCTACAGTACTCATCTCATATGTATATACTGTATTCTACACCATCTACTGCATCTTGCCTATGCCGCACGCCATCGCTCATCCATGTCTTTATATGTACATATTCTTATTCATCCCTTTACGTTTGTGTGTATTTGTGTGTATAAGGTAGTTGTTGTGAATTTGTCAGATTACTTGTTAGATTTTACTGCATAGTCGCAACCAAAAGCACAAGAATTTCGCTACACTCGCGTCAACATCTGCTAACCATGTGTTTGTGACCAATAGAATTTGATTTGATTTGAACCGTTTTGAAATCTCACAGTACTTTGCTGCAGCTTCCAGTTATCTGAGCCATCCGATGGCCAGCGCTAGGTCTATATTGCACTTGATTTACTATTTTGGCCAGAGTTTGTATGTTCAGACACATGAAATGGTTTAACATCAGAACACTACTCCTACAGCTGAATTGAGTGCACCTATCGCCAACGGCGCGAGACGAATAAAAAAAATAGGAACGCAAGGATTTATAGTTCGACTAGAAATGCCTTTGAGATTGACTAGTTGATCGAACGGTTGTTGACCACTGATGTACACTATCGGACACAGTGTCTGCGTTCACACGTAAACTCCACATTTGTGTCGGCATGCTGGAGAGTATGCTTGTGCAGAATTAGCTGTTGAATATCCAATTCTCGCAGGTCTGTGTATTGTAAGACACATTTGGGCTTGTTGGAGAACAAATGTTGCCGAGCATGATAAGAACCACTGTACACAATTACTCATTGCTCCCAGCAAAGGTTGAGCCAAAAATAAAAATCCCAAACTGATTCACTTTCCCAAAAGCTGCACAATATCTACCAGATGCATCAGTGTTCCTCCAAGCAATCGAGAAGTAATTCCCTTTATCGGTTAAGATGAATATTAAAGTTTGGTGCCGCAGGGATTCGTTCAGTGTTTATGCACCTGTCAGGGATTGGGTTCTCATAAAAGATAGGACATTCTGTCTCTGAGAGTGCAAGCATCAAGCTGTTAAGTTACCAGTGGTGACAATAGAATCACACTAGCTCACTGGGAGTGGTAATCATCTCAGTCTTCAGTCCCCATTATCCGACACATGTACTATCAACCCAAACCAGAACAACAGACCATCACACTTATGCCGTTTACACTGGATGCAAATGATCGGTAAACAAACATCGGGAATAGAGACAGGGAAGACATTCCAAGTCAGAGGACCCGTGATGCATATGCAAACGAGTGCTCTCGCGGCACGTGTGTCGCAGGAAATGAAGAGAGGAGAGCAGAAATGAAGGCAGAATTACAGAGTAATATGGTAATATGCAGATGTGTAGATACGCATTGCCGTTTCGTTATGACCAGAGAAATGGCCCTTGTTAATATTCAAACATCTTGATAAACAAAAGACACAAATGAAGCCGGTCCTCGAGGAATGACAGGCTGCTGAATACTCAACGCCTAGCCAAAACACACTGTGCAACTGAATTCATTTAATGGGCATCACATGTATTACACTAAAACAAACAAAGGGCGGGAGCATGCTGGACCACTTAATGTGTATCTCGGGTCATGTCTGGTAATGCACTTAATAACAAAATGGCGGTCGTGTAACCCTTGGCACCCGAGGGTCATTTATCAAATTGGTCTGCTGCAGCTGGCCCAACTTTCAAGGGCCTCCTTCCTCTTTGACATGGATTTCATTAAGGTCATTCTTCTTACCCTACTGCAAAAAAAAGCAGACTTTGAGTCAACCTAGCGACGTTCTAGCAATGTTCTTGTTCATGAAACCACCATGTCTCAATGTTAACATTCAATACACAGCCTGATCCTGCAATGCCATTGGCTCGTCATTGTCTGTGTTTGCCTTGGCATTAGGGTCATCATCGCACCTATGTTAATATGGAGAGAGATGACTTGTCATTGTGTGGTGTGTATTGTATTGCACTGTTGACTTTGTCATGCTGCCATATTGGATAGAGTCCAGCCTGGTTTCCATGCCCAGATGCTACAAGGGAGATAAATGGATTCTACAGAGGGAGTTTGACAGTTAGCTCATATATTCACTCACTATACGCAGACAATGTTAACAGGACACAAAACTGCTTTAAAAGTGAGTTAGCACACATATAGGATTTGTAGTGGCTTTTGTTATGGATTATTTTACTCTGACATCAACTTGGCTTTGTTTTTCGGCCATGGTTCTTGGAAATAACTTGAAACGGCTGCCAGTATCAGATATTTATTTCTTAAAAGCCACCGAGTATATGTAGTGTCTAGCTCAGGAGTAGGAATGTTATAAATGTGAATTGGAATTGTTCCTGAGATGTCATTATCATATCATGACATGAATAAGCGTGCCTTCCTATGACCCAGTTCACATAATCAGAAACCGTTGGAGTTAGATGGAAGCTTTGAAACGTTTGCATTAGATCTGCGAATTGATTTGGGTATTTCCTTCGTGTCGATAATGGCGATCTACTCCTGACTTTACAATTAGCATTTCTAAAGGCATGAAATTGTTAATTTATAGCTAATATGTTTCGGGTGGGATGGTATATTGGCTGTCTGCTTCTTTGCTTTATCTCGAGGTCTGTTGTCATCTGGTTATGTGTTAGATGCCTCCCATGCCATAACACCACTGAAGCATAAAGTAAAAATAAAAGCAATTTGAATGTGAACATGCATAATGGCCACACTAAGTGCACTAGCCTAATGGTTTCATTATATCATAATAAAGGTTTAATTTATATTCCAAATGGCCATTTAAACCATTATGGTGCATATAGGGATTCCTAACAGACACTTTAAGTAGTCTTCTAATCTTTTTTCAGCTTCAGGATTGTAAAAAGTGTGACTAAAAAAACAACAACATTATCTCCTTTTATGATCTCTTGAGTTCATTGCAAACCACATTATGCTATTTCTGGGGACGCAAGGCGTGAAGGCCACCGTCTTGCAAGTGTGAGTCACTCTGCCGCATGATTAGATTTCGAACACGGAGTAGGGTGCATTGAGAACAACAAGGAAGGGGAAGACCTAAACATGTCCTAAGACATCATAACACAGAGTGCAGGAGAGGGTTTGAAAAAAGATTAGTCAGCTTCTCTCTCCCAAGCAGCACATTCTCCTTTGAACAGAGGCCAGCAGAAGAAAAGGCTCTCTCTTCTTTAACTCCCAATCCAGCGCTGTCAGTCAACTTCAAAGCGATGGCTGTGCTGTCTTTCTTAACCTCCAAATCTGGCGAGTCTTGTTACAGCTGTGCAGTGGGGACAGAGTGGGCACTGTGCTGGGGCTCCTGATTAACCCCAGGGCCAGGGCCGCTTTCCACAGCCCAGACGGATCCACTTTCGCCAACCTCGGCCCCTGTAACGAGACCCCGCTCCAATAGCCCACTTCAAAGAGGCAGGCCAGCAGGAATGTCAGGTTCAGAACCAGAGGGAGGGAGAGAGGGAGAGAGAGAGAGGCCGTGTGTTTGTGGGGGTGAGAGGCTGTGTGTGTGGGGAAAGGGGATGTGTGTTTGTGTGCATGTGTGTGTGTGTGTGTGCCAGTGTGGGAGGGGATCAGTCTCAGTTTCTGGACAGCAGGACATCGCCCCTATCTGGGCCTAACTCGCTCAAGCGCTTCCTTTTTTCATTTGCAGTGGAGTGAAGTCCTTTTAATTTAATTTGGCTGCAAAGTGAAGGCCCTTGGGGTTGTTTGGCCTGTGTCTGGACCAGCTATTCCACTTTAAAGCTAGACATCATGTGTACCATCCAGGCTTTTCCACTGCTACAGCTCCCTGCCTGGTTATGCTTCACGACGCTTCGTCTTCTCTCTGATCTCAGAGGCCAAACCAAATCTATCACACCAGGCAAGTTGTTTTGGGCAGTCATGCAAAAATCATTAAAGTAACTGATCACTGACATAACTCAATGACTGTATGTAACAGCATTCTCTTTCGGCATCATACTAGGCATATATATATATATATATATATATCACCTATTAAAGTGCTTCAATTTCACTTCATAAGGGAGATGTACTAGTTAAGTAATCCATCGCAGTGAGCTGGTGAGCGATGAGGAACGACCCACTGGGCACAGATGTCAGTTCAACGTTTTTTTTTATTATTTACATTTGGTTGAGTTGTCAACTAACGTGAATTCAACGTGAAATCAATAAAAAAAATGTCACCATGACATTTAAAAATGTTGATGACTTTTTGCAAATCCAATCAGTTTTCCGCGTTGATTCAACATCATCACATTATATTTTTTGCCCAATGGGGAGGATCATCATGTCATTGTGATGGAGTAGAGACGTGGGGTGGATAAGCCGTTGCTGCTACTGTCAACCTCCCATGTCTCTAGCGTCTCTCTCTCTCTCTCTCTCTCATAATCTTCACAGAGAACTCTGGATGACCCTTGTTCCCATAGAGAAGGGAACTAGTATGTGACCTACATTCCAATTTGTTTATCAAATCGTTGCAACGGAGATGAAGGCACACTCACTAACTATTACCTGTGTCTTTGTTTCCTTCCCCTTTCTGAAGTGAAGACATCTGGAGTGCATTATCAAAACAGTATTGAGGTGCGCAAAAAAAAACACAACACAACAACAAAACGGTGCATCAAGTTGGAGTAATGAAGTATCATCAAGCTATTAGCCTTTAAATCTGTGCCTGGAGTCGCTGAAGAAACTCTAAAAGCAACATCTTAGAATTATGAAAACAAAAGAACACATCTGTATTCTGCCTCAGTGGATTCCAGCTTCCCAGTACCATGTCACTCTAGATCACTTTATGATATTGGGGGATGTGAATGATGCGAGCTAGGGGCGGTTTATCCAGCACGCCCCCGCCATAAGTTGCATTTCCCCACAATTCAATAAACAGAACGGCGGGGGGTCCGGCAGGGATAGAACAAATCAAACCACTCTTTGAAGATGAGCAACAACTTCCTTCCTTGATGTTCCCTGTGTGCCAACGCTGAGAGTGTGATCGCGTTAATTTTGCAAAAGGGCCACACCCACAAATATGGAGTCGGGGAAAGGCTTTAAGTCCCAGTCAATCCCTGGCAGACTTGGGTTTAAATACTATTGGAACTAATTTAAATACTAATACTATTTGAAATCATTTAAAATACTTTAGCTGGGTTTGATTGAGCTTGCCTGGTAGAATGGATCCCAAAAGTGCAAATCCTGCCCATCTGGCACTTCAGACAGGATAAACCAAACACTGAAAGTAGTTGAAAGATCTGTGCAAGGGCCACATCTTTAATTCTATAAATAGTATTTGAAACCAGGTCTAACCCCCGGTGGGGAAATTAAGAAGACTGTGTGGCTCTGAAGATGTGCAGTACCAGTCCCTTCGATCATGCTGGGTCTTCCTTTTGTGGCGTGGAGACAATGGGCGGCGGCTGGGGACAGACAGGCAACCTGAACCTGACAGAGGAAGCTCTTAAAGCCACACAAAACAAACTGCTGAGCTCGGGCATTTCCCTCCTCCTGAAAGACTATCTCGGCTGTCTGTAAAGGTGAAGACGACTAATCTCCTCCAAAAGTCACCGTGCTGGTGCTATTCCCCCTCCCTCTCTCTCTTTCTTACCATCCCTCCATTTTCACTCTCCTCTGGGGTGTCGGCCATTATGATGTCATTGGATCCCCCCCGCTGGTCGTTCAGGGTTCAGAGGTCAATGGACAAAAATGTCCTGTTCAGTGTGTTGTGTTCCTTGCAGGGCCAGGTGTGTTTTGGTTAGTAAGGCCGGAGATACTCAAGAGAAAATGACAGGCATTGTGCTGTGTTTCTAACCAAACAGTCCAACACATTAGGTTAAGGCTTTTTATACTTGCTCCTGGCTTAATCAGTGCTAAAAATGTAAATGCACGTTTTTATTAGTTTTGTCTTTACAATTGACATAAAATAGCTCTAATGCATTTTTCCGCTTAATACGCGTACCTATATAATCCTTGCAGAGGATGAGTGAGCATCTCATGCTTCTTGGGACAATATTTACAGATCTGTGTTTTTAATTTGGAAGAACCCTAGGCAGGTAATCAGTACTAAGCCAAGTAACTAAATAAACACGGTCTCTTTGATGTGATATGAAGAAAAAAACGTAGACCTACAGCCTTCAGAAAACCACCCATCCACCCTCAACCAACTGACACACTAATGAAAACGCTCATGATGGACGTGCTCTTCTGCACAGACAAATACATTACCTTTCGTGTTACCACGGTACATATCATTTCTGATGACATCCACAATGGGTCGAAACACCGAGCAACAATTTAGTCCGGTTTTGAATTCAATGATCTTTTTCAGACAACACTCTCTCTCCTTCTCTATCATCTTCTCCGGTGTCTTCATAAAAGAAAGGCCCGGAACAATTATATTCAAGCGTCCTATTATGCCATTAAAACTGCCTGGACTGTGTGCATACTGCCTCATTACCTTGGCCAAAAAGCCACCTTAACCCCCATTACAAGCCTGTCCTGTATTTAATTATGTTTTTAAGCTATTGAACCAAAAGCAATTAGGTTATAAAAGAGAGCTTGTTCGTTAACATGATGACTTTTTTTCTATGAGGTAGATCCTCGAAGAGCGGATGATAATGAAACGCGACAGTTATCGAAATGACAGTGCAATGCTAATGTTTCCAGGTACTTGAACTTGTCACTCACAATTTTCAATGTTGGGAAAAAAAACTAAAGGATAAGAGAAGCCTAAGCTCTGTGGAAAATGAGGTTAGGGTTAAGGTTAGGTAAAGGTTAAGAGTTAGGGTTAGGAGTTAGGATTAAGGGTTAGGGAAATAGGATTTTGAATGGGAATCAAATCAATTGTTTGGTCGCCACAAAGATGGTAAAACAAATGTGTGTGTATTTGTCTGCCTGCCTGCCTGCGTGTGTGTGTGTGTGTGTGTGTGTGTGTGTGTGTGTGTGTGTGTGTGTGTGTGTGTGTGTGTGTGTGTGTGTGTGTGTGTGTGTGTGTGTGTGTGTGTGTGTGTGTGTGTGTGTGTGTGTGTGTGTGTGCGTGCGTGTCTGTGCGTATGTGTGAGTGCGTGTGTGTGTGTGTGTGTGTGTGTGTGTGTGTGTGTGCGCGTGCGTGTCTGTGCGTATGTGTGCATGCAGGCATGTCTGTCTGTGCGTACGTGTGTGTGCTTCCATCCGTGTTTTTGTGTGCATGAGGAAGACTGTGAGTCAGAAATTCTGCATGTGTTTTGTCATCACAACTGCAGAGCACAGAGACACAAATGGATAGGAATTCACACATGACATTCGCTCTGTATTTGCTTTAAAATTCCTTGTGTGTAACTGAGGGACAGACATAGGCCAGACAATTTATTTTTTAGCAGAAAACGTGCCCCCGGAGGTAATCGAAGAGCCTGTGATGATTAGTCGGGCTATTGAACATCCTTTTCTCGATACTTTTGGAAAAATTTGCACTCATTTGCACTCATAGCATACCTTGTATTTCATCCACTTGTAGCCTTGCAACTAAGTGGGGAGAAACAAGCTTGATCTAATAACACGCAGTGGATCTTAGAATTGATTTCTGCAACTCTTTCCAAAGTGAAGTCAAACCAGACCAGCCGTTGGGAAGATAATTAAGTATCAAAATAAAAACAAGTTTCAATCATATTCTTGGCCATTGTTAAGAACTTTTGTTTGGCGCCATCTTTTTATAAAACACCTGGTCTGACCTGACTTGACTGTACTGGCTATTGATGACATCTGAAGCACATGCCTTTGTAATAATACATTGGTGGGAGATGGTGAGAGTTAACTTCCAGTGACAAAATGGTTTAGTATTTTTGTTTTCGTACCCACAGTACTCTTAATATCAAAATGGGGGAAGAGTTACTTCTCGAGACCACAGAAAAAGCAGAACAATTGCCTACATAGGCCTACGGCTAAGTATGCAAATAATCTGTGTACAATATAAAGGGGTTATCACCAAGCACTTAAGATGCTGAGGATTAGGCTGTTACTGTTTCATCTAGTAAAAAGGGGAAAGACAAACAGGTCGATACAGATACACTTTTGGTCATTCAATCCCATAGGTGTTAGATTCAGCTGTGAAACGCTGTTAATCCAGCAGCATGTCTGTCTGTCTGTCTGTCTGTCTGTCTGTCTGTCTGTCTGTCTGTCTGTCTGTCTGTGTGTCTGTCTGTCTGTCTGTCTATCTGTCTGTCTGTATGTCTGTCTGTCTGTCTGCGTGTCTGTATGCGTGTCTGTCTGCGTGTCTGTCTGTCTGTCTGTCTGTCTGTCTGTCTGTCTGTCTGTCTGTCTGTCTGCGTGTCTGTATGCGTGTCTATCTGCTTGTCTGTCTGTCTGTCTGTCTGTCTGTCTGTCTGTCTGTCTGTCTGTCTGCCTGCCTGCCTGCCTGCCTGCCTGTCTGTCTGTCTGTCTGTCTGTCTGTCTGTCTGTCTGTCTGCGTGTCTGTCTGTCTGTCTGTCTGTCTGTCTGTGTGCGTGTCTTCTGTCTGCGTGTCTGTCTGCGTGTCTGTCTGTCTGTCTGCGTGGCTGTCTGTGTGTCTGTCCGCGTGTCTGCGTGACTGCGGTTGGCTACACTACAGCCTCTGATCACGGCCATCAAGTTCATCTTAAAGCCGCCGAAAAGGAGTGTAATTGATCAGTGAGGCCGGTTAGGACAGGTTTCAATATCACTGTTGGGCCTCAGCTTTGAGGTCTGCAAGCATGTTTTTCTTTTTTTAAATATATAATTATCTGTTAACAACGGGTATATGGGCATAGACAACTGATTCACATCTGACTTATTGATCGGGTATGATAATACAATTCAGAAAGATTGATCGTGGTAATGTGAAAAAGGGTGTTTTTATATATTCCTGGTAAGAAAATGTAACCAAATCCCCAGCCTTATCAGCATGGAAGAGGATTGGTGCTTTCATAATTTACATTCATATAGATGGCTTTTGGAGGGCTGCTGGCCAATTTGTTTTCAAATTAATTATTTGCCATGAAATGTGGAAGTCTTCTTCATTACGCAGTGTGAAATCCTCCCTGTCCGCTATTTCTCTGAAGTCTAGCTAACCATTTTAATCTCGGCTCCCAACTCCATGGCATCTATAACCTGATAGAACCTCAGGCCTGCCGTCTAAATGATTGCCTCATTAGTAAAGGGTGCACAGGTATGGCATAAATATAAACTCTGAGACTGTATGTTAATCCGTCTGTATGTCAGACACACTCTTTATTCATGTGATCAAAATTCAGCTGAATTGTATTGAGGGCTTTAGAACTGAGATGGGAATTTAGTAACAACCAATGCATTCCAATGAGGAGCCATTTAAGGGAGGAAATGCCTTATAAAAAAAGAACTTACTCCTGTTTGGCTTTGTCTTAACACAGTAATTACACTTTATGTTATTCAGAAGTTTATCGCATTGTAGACAGACCCAAAACACAGCGCAAACATCCCATGATATTTTACTTGGCTTTGATAGGTCAAAACAAGAGCAAAACAAAAGAGATCCAACTACAAGCCTCTCCAGTCTCCAGCATCAAAGCCATTTGGCCAGACTGCAAACCTGCTGAATTGGAGCTTTGCCTCATTTTTCTTCCTGTGATGATGGACTTGCCATTACACCTTTGGCCTCCAAAGCAATGGCTCAGAGAGCATCAGCGCTAGTGCCCGGGCTAGTGCACTGACCATATGACACAGACTTGTGAGGTTACCTTGAACAACCAGCAACCTGATAGACGAGGTGACTTTTCCCATGTCGTGCTGTTACAGGAAGACAAAGTGCACAGGAGTGAACGTGTGGCAAAAACAAATCACCTCCACAATAGGGATAATTCATCGGAGCTTATGCTTCCAAATAACGCGTCTGTTTATTCCAGAACGTTTGTATCAATGGCAATGGATTGAAACGATAGTGCCCGTAACGTTGACAATGCATCTGGAGCGCTAGGACGTGGCATAGCTTTAGCTTCTTTTCACATCTTCCGTCAACTCTTTCCCCCAAGGGTATCCGTCTGCTTCAATATCTGTTTTCTTAAGTTGTTATTATTCATACTATCTTGTTTAGCCACGACTGAGAGTGTGTTAAGCAGTTGAAAAATAGTCATTATGCAGATTTAAAATGGATTAAGAGAGGACCTTGCGCAACCTTGAATTTTAATGAGCACAAACACACACACACACACACACACACACACACACACACACACAAACACACAGATAAAACCTGGACAGGTTGCGTAAGAGAACACAGCACTTTTCCTGACTCGCTTCATTTTCAAGAAGAACGCTGACAAGAGAAAAAGAGCTCTCTATTCTACACACAAACTATCCAGCCAGATACAAAAGTGTTGGCAACTTCTGCCCTCAGCCTTGACTTCCTTGCAGCGGGCCCAGTGCGCAATCACATTAAGGACTGTTTGATGATGTATTATGTCAAGTTTAGCAGTGACCCCCCTGGAGAGGTTTCAGTGGAGAGATTGGACAAAGGTGTAGCTCCCTGTAATTAAAAAGTATGTTATCTCTGGCCAGAGTGTTATGGCTAAAGCATTGGCACCGGTCCAACTCTGATTTAATCCCACCCAACCCTGTCTGTGGACGAGGTCGCAGGGTCACAAACAGCCTCCGCACAACACTATTCAGCTCCACTCAGACAGGGCAAGCCTTCTCCCATGGGGCTGCAGCAGCGGCTCCAATATACCATCCCCCACCCCACACTGCCGTGATTAGGGCCGAGCCAGGAAAGAATCATCCTCCCGAATACACACACACACATGCACACACACTCTCCCTCCAAAAAAAACATTTTTTTTGTTATCAGGGAATCATAAAATCAATGACAGAAGCCTTGTGCCAGGAATACAGGGCCTTTGGAAAGCATTCAGACCCCTTGACTTTTTCCATATTTTGTTACGTTACATCCTTATTCTAAAATGTATTGAAATAAAATATAAAAATCCTCAGCAATCTTCACATATTACCCCATAATGAAAAAGCGAAAACAGGTTTTTAGAAAAACAGAAATACCTTATTTACATAATTATTCCAGGGTGTATCATATCCAGCTGTGTTTTGGGAGTCCCATAGGGTGGCGCACAATTGGCTCAGCGTCCTCCGGGTTTGGCTGGGGTATGTCGTCATTGTAAATAAGAATTTGGTCTTAAATGACTTGCCTAGTTGAATAAAGGTTAAATAAATCAAAAATAATTCTGACCCTTTGCTATGAGACTCGAAATTGAGCTCAGGTGCATCATGTTTCCATTGATAAACCTTGAGATGTTTCTAATACTTGATTGGACTGTTATGGCTAAAGCATTGGCACCGTCCAATTTGCCTGTGTTAAATTGATTGGACATGATTTGGAAAGGCACACGCCTGTCTATATAAGGTCCCACAGTCAGAGCAAAAACCAAGTCATGAGGTCAAAGGAATTGTCCATAGAGCTCTAAGGCATCATTGTCTCGAGGCACAGATCTGGGGAAGAGTACCAAAACATGTCTGCAGTTTTGAAGGTCCGCAAGAACACAGTGGCCTCCAACATTCTTAAATTAAAGAAGATTGGAACTACCAAGCTCTTCCTAGAGCTGGCCACCCGGCCAAACTGAGCAATTGGGGGAGAATGGCCTTGCTCAGGGAGGTGACCAAGAACCTCGATGGTCAATCTGACAGAGCTCTAGAGTTCCTCTGTAGAGATGGGAGTACCCAAAGGAAAATCATCCCTGCAGGACTACACCAATCAGGCCTTTATGGTTGTGGCCAGAAGGAAGCTACTCCTCAGGAAAAGGAACATGACAGCCCACTTGGAGTTTGCCAAAATGCACCTAATGACTCTAGTTTGATATAAACAAGATTGAACTCTTTCGCCTGAATGCCAAGTGCCACGTCTGGAGGAAACCTGGCACCATCCCTAAAGGTGAAGCATGGTGGTGGCAGCATCATGCTGTGAGGATGTTTTTCAGCTGCAGGGACTAGGAAACTAGTCAGGATGGAGGGAAAGATGAATGGAGCAAAGTACACAGAGATCCTTGATGTAAACCGGCTCCAGAGTGCTCAGGACCTCAAACTGGGTAGAAGGTTCACCTTCAAATAGGACAACGACCCTAAGCACACAGCCAAGACAATACAGGAGTGGCTTCTGGACAAGTCTCTGAATGTCCTTGAGCGGCCCAGACAGAGCCCAGACTTCAACCCGATCGAACATCTCTGGAGAGACCTGAAAATAGCTGGGCAGAGACGCTCCCCACCCAACCTGACAGAGCTTGAGAGGCTGTAATCGCTGCCAAAGGTGCTTCAATGAAGTACTGAATAAAGCTTCTGAATTCTTGTGTGAAATTTCCGATATAATTTCTACAAATATTTTCTACAAAAAAACAAAACTGCTTTTGCTTTATTATTTTGGGGTTTTGTGTGTTGTCATTAGGGAAGAAAAAAATGTTTAAATTAATTTTAGAATAAGGCTGTAACATTTGGAGATAGCCAAGGGTCTGAATACTTTCCGAATGCACCGTATTTAACTCAGTTGGCCCATTGGCTGCGGTGGTGAGGTAACGGGAGGTTCACTACTCGCTCAGCCATGTATTCCGTTGTGAAGCCAAGTCTTCCCTTGTGATTTCAAACTGCCGGTTTGAAATCACCTTCAAAGCAAGTCCAAAGCAGGTCCAATGCGTTGGCAAGGAGCTGCTAAACCCATATGACAACATCCTCAGGTAATGATTGAGTGGCTCCAGAGTTCCTTTCCTCGTCTCCTGGTGCATATCAATAAGTCTCTTGGAGGACTGTCATGTATTAGTGATACATGGTTATAACTGGGCAGAGCTCGGAGATACAGTATAGTTCTTTACGCTATTCATGTTTTCCTACACTCCAAAGTTTTCTGCTACTCCCAAAAATCTGAACATTTTTTAAAAGTGTTTGCACTAGCTCCGTGTAAGTCAGGGTGAATACCGCAATAGACCAGCTAACAGGTGTCAACCCCCATTTTGTAACAATTATCTTTCATATTCATACGGTATATGCATGCTGCCATTGCATGATTGATTTAATCTATACCATGCTTCCTCAGTCACTGCAGATGTAAGCTTTCCCTGTCTACAAGTTGTCAGGAGGCTAGAGGTTAGGGCACCTGAAAATGGCTAACGGACCAGATAAGAATTTCCCAACATGCTAAGGTTATGGAGGTCACAGAGGAGGTCAGTTAGGGTACTGGGTTGAGGGAGAAAGAGTGGGAAGGAGTGGTAGAGCCATACTCCAACATATATTGTCTCAGGTATGCTGTGTATGTACTCATCTGCAAATTCACTTGTCCCTGCTACATCATTGCCTAAGCTGCTGTAGTTGTTGTAAAATTGTGCTGTTTATACCCAAGCTAAATTAGATGACCGCAAAATGAACTGCTGGGGTTTTAACTCCCTGTTTATATTGCTGGCTTTGTTTGGTTTGATTCAATATGTTAATAGCAACCCTCTCAGATCGTACACTGAGAACTGACACGCCGCAATGCTCGATATTTGATATCCCCCATCTCCGTAAAGCTGCTATTGCTTTTCAAAATGACAACAAAAAAATGTGATTTGATTTTGGGTGACGAGTCTTTTGGCTTCATTGACATTACAAAACAAATGTTATACAGAACAAATAAGTAATGATGATTAAACCGAATTGTCCTTTGTATATGGTACCAGTCAAAAGTTTGGACACACCTACTCATGCCAAGGTTTTTCTTTATTTGTACTATTTTCTACATTGTAGAATAATAGTGAAGACATCAAAACTATGAAATAACACATATGGAATCATGAAGTAAGCAAAAAAGTGTTAAACAAATCCAAATATATTTTATATTTGAGATTCCTCAAAGTAGCCACCCTTTGCCTTGATGACAGCTTTGCACACTCTTGGCATTCTCTCAACCAGATTCATGAGATTGTCGCCTGGAATGCATTTCAATTAACAGGTGTGCCTTGTAAAAAGTTAATTTGTGGAATTTCTTTCCATTTTAATGCGTTTGAGCCAATCAGTTGGGTCGTGGCAAGATAGGCGTTGAATACAGAAGATAGCCCTATTTGGTAAAATACTATGATGAAATATGCTCTCATGAGGCCAGGAAGAACCAGAGGTACCTCTGCTGCAGAGGATAAGTTCATTAGAGCTAACTACACCTCAGATTGCTGACCAAACAAATGCTTCACAAAATTCAAGTTTATTTTTTTATTATTATATATATATATGCACATGTTTTATTTAACAAACAAATTTTTATCTACACAGGCCAAACGACTGTGGGCCAATTGTGCTCCGCACAATGTAACTCCTAATCACGTCAGGTTGTGATACAGCCTGGATTTGAACCAGGGTGTCTATAGTGACACCTCTAGCGCTGACATGCAGTACCTTAGACCGCTGCTCCACTCAGGAGCCCCAAATAGACACATTTCAACATCAATTGTTCAGAGGAGACGGTGTGAATTATCTCTGCATGTGTGGTTCCCACTGTGAAGCATGGAGTAGGAGGTGTGATAGTGTGGGGGTGCTTTACTGGAGAAACGGTCTGTGATTTATTTAGAATTCAAGGCACACTTAACCAGCATGGCTACCACAGTATTCTGTATGATATGCCATCCCATCCGGTTTGCACTTTGTGGTACTATCATTTGTTTTTCAACAGGACATTAACCCAACATACCTCCAGAATATGTGTAAGGGCTGTTTGACCAAGAAGGAGAGTGATGGAGTGCTGCATCAGATAACCTGGCCTCCACAATCACCCGACCTCAACCCAATTGAGATGTTTTGTGATGAGTTGTACCGCAGAGTGAAGGAAAAGCAGACAACAAGTGCTCAGCATATGTGGGAACTCCTTCAAGACTATTGGAAAAAGCATTCCAGTTGAAGCTGGTTGAGAGAATGACAAGAGTGTACATAGCTGTCATCAAGGCAATGGGTGGGAACTTTGAGGAATCTAAAATCTTTTGATGTCTTACCCTTTTATTCTACAATGTAGAAAATCGTAATAAAAAAAGAAAAACCCTTGAATCAGTAGGTGTGTCCAGTACTGTATGTCTTCACTTTTTGTAAGATATCTTCAGGTTTCATCCACAACTTTCTTTCAACGTGGATGGTGGTGAACTTAAATGCCCGCAAATGATTTCCACAAAGATTTTTTTGAACATTTCTGATTTGCTGAACTTAAGCAAAGGCCTCATCTTCAGTGCCAAGGTATAATCAACTGCTCTGTGCTGTACATCTGACTCCAGTTACTCCACTTCAGTATTCATATCCTGCTCTCTACCTCTCCATATCTGATCCTCCTTTGTGAAGGCCCAATCATCTCTTCTGATTTGCTCGTATTGCAGTTGGAGCCATTTCACTGTACATGTCCTGTGATTGGTTGATGTTTTCCATCCAAAGGTAACATAGCTATTCTCAGACAGACAGAGGTAGAAAACATATGTCTGGGCTGATCAGAGTGCACAATACTGTTGGAAAGTGTATGGCTTCAATCAAGTCACTTGGATAAAGCACAAAGTTCTGATCATTTGTGACCAGGGCGAGTGCAGCCTACCATTTGCCCTGTGATCCAATTAGAGGTCCTCCTGTTGATATTGGCAGGCAAAATTGTGCCCTGTAATGTATTCCTGTTGTAAATAAGTGTCTTAGTGAAGTTATACTACATTTCATATAATCCAGTTTGAAACTCCACTTTAAACATTATGGGGTAAAGTCAGTTAGGACAGTGGAATACAACATCTAGCATTGTGTCTCCCTGCACACAGCTATTTACTCCACCCCCGGCCAGTTTGTACACTGTTTTAACAGTTTCCCAGTGTTCTTTTGGCCCGGGAGCAAGAGCGGCCTCTAGACATTGATTGACGTAAATGTTCACTTGAGGGACTGCATATTCAAGAGTGAAGAGTTTTGAAATGAGAAACCTAAATGGACCGGCGTTAAGAAGAAACAAAGGTTGCAATTGTAAGAGCACTCTCGATGACAGGGACCTTGACATACATGTCACATAAGAGGTCAGAGTTCATGGACAACTACTTTTCTACTGAGCCTTTACTCAATGACCTTTCACTTGAAGATTTAAATAACTCTCAGAGTAATAAGAAAGATGGCCATTTCTTAAACTTATAATGTGCTTAAAGAAAAGGGACTGAAGGGTGAAATCAGTTGTGGGAAACCACTTTTTTAATTTGTTTGAACTATGGGGTCTTCAATGTCTCTTATTAGGCAAAAGTGTCCATTAGCATTTTAAACGACCGGGTATCTTCATTATAATCAGGGCGAGATGCGTTTCTAGAGCCGGGGAAGTATTGATTGAGCGGCAATGTCAAAGTCTGCATGAAGACGGCAGACTGCATGTGACAGGCCTTGGCCCCGGTTGAAAGCGGATCAGTAGTCAGAGAGAGGGGGCTGAGGGAAAGGAAATAATCAGTTTTGCACACTTCCAAATAATTACAGTAATATGAAGATAATTACAGTGGAGGCTTGGCAGCTTTATCATGAGACGGCCACATTCGGTAATGTAATTTAATTTATGCTTCCTGTGAAAATAATCACTCATTCCGATTACACAGAGGCGAAATGACATCGTTGTAATTGTGTTTTGTTCATTTGCACAAGATGTATGGATTTTAAATGTATGCCCATCCGTATTTCTCCGCATAAGAAATCTATACAATGTGTTTGAGGAATGAGCTGAATTACTCTTATCTATATTTATTGAATACCAACAGCCGGGTATATCCTTACAATGTGTTCACAAGAGGAAATTGTGAAGAGGGTAAAATTTACCTGCATGGGTAACACTTTATTATAAGTGCCTATAATAAACCATTCATATGGCATTTCTAAGGCATTTACGAACCGTTTGCTCACCATTTATGAATAATTTCTCCCACATTTGTGAATGTTACTAAGCTAGTTATTCACACATGTATATATTTTTCCTTAAACATCCTGTGGTGTGTGCTTGTTCTTTTAACAGGTACAGCAGGAATGTCTGCCCATGGCATGCCCATCTTTTTGGGAGAAATTACACTGGTCACTCAAAAGTATTTATAAAATATAAATAGCGCTCACTTTAGATTAGGGACCAGAAAAATACTATTACTATTACTAGTAAATTACTTATAAATGTGGAAGTAATAATTAATACATTGTGAACACAATTTATAAATGCCTTATAAATGTTTGTTTTACCCATATGTTTAAGCACAATTAATATTTGACAAGAAGAATTCTAATTGCCTGTCTTGAAAGGGGGAAAATAATTTATGCTAGTGGATTCCTGCCACACATTACTCTTGCTAAAGGATTTCTGCTGCTAATTTACACTACAATAATGATACAATGATGGCTACTTCTGCTATCTAACAGGATAATTATGAAACCAAAGATGCTATCCTTCCTAAATCCAATGAGTTGAAGTCACTCTCAGATCTTTACAGTTACAGATTTATCTCTACTTCTAGAAAATCTTAACCGAAATCAGGCAAAATATTCCAAGAGCCTTCTTGACGTGAGTTTTGCTTTTCACTGTATCGCACACACTCACAACTACATCATACGAAAAAAATAACAAGCCCCTAACTCATTATCAATCTTGGAGACCAAAGTATGACCGCAATAATCTCATTTTAATTAGGGTTTTATTGGAGTTGGGGGTGAATAATCAGATTGTCCCAGTTGGAGATGGGAGTGGGTTGGCCAGCACTTGTGAATGTCTCCAGATGGTGTGGCTAAAGCAGACCGTCCGTGAAGCAAAACTGAGGGAGGGAGGACCTCAAAGAGCATAGCACTGCCTTTTCTCTCTCTCTCTCTCTCTCTCTCTCTCTCTCTCTCTCTCTCAGCCTCACTCTCCGCTACTCTATTTCCATCCATCTCTCTCTCCCAGGCTCCACTCCTCTCTCTTGTCTTCCCTCCTTCCCTCACTATATCCCCCTATCCATTACCCCACTCTCTCTCCCCCTCCCAAACAGTTACGCACAATCCTCCAGCAGAGGGCTAGCACTATGCCCCTAGTCCCCTCAACCCACCAGCCGGTCTCCCCACACTCCTACGGGGGGCGATAGAGGCCTGCCCTCCCATTACACCAGGGGCGCAGGGTTAGCACACAGCCCTCAGGGCAGGCAGCTGTCAATTAGTGATAACTCCGCCGAGAGACCCCCCTCGTTAATCAGGGGCCCATCGCCTAGCAACCGGCCAGAGGAACTCTTCACTACTCTGGATGCCTGATGAGAGGCACAACACTGAGAGGATCTTACAAAGAGAGAGGAATGGGGGGAGAGAAGGAGGGAGAGAGAAGGGAGAGATGAGATGACTGTACCCCATGGTGTTGTTTTGACTGGTAATTCCTTTCTGAAGGGGATGGACCACAAGTATTTGAAAATGTATATAATGTACATGACCTATTTGTGTGAGCACAGCTCCTTCTGGGATATATTTTAATATGAAACCACAACTGTATAGTTGAAAAACTAAAATTACACAGCAAGATCTACATTCATGCTGGACACCAATCTACCAGAATCCTTACACTTTAGACATCAGCAGCTCTGCTGCTCCAAAAAAAAAAACAGACCGCCTCCATTTTAATCAATTCACTTCATCAGACAGACCTTATTGCCTTATTCCTCCAGGCTGTTCCATTGCAAATGCGTGACTTCTGTGAGCTTGAGTCACAGCCGCCTGACAGAGTGGCAGCGCCGAGAGCCTCGAACAGGTGATACATCTTTGTCACATTTTATTCGAGGTGGGCATGCAAACAGTAACCTCATATCGAGCCGTATAATACACAAGGAGACACTGTGGGGTGTCGTGGAGGGGAAAAAAAGAGTGCGCTGCGCCAGTTGGTACGCTAGCCACAAGCGTCTCTTCTGTGATGTCATTAAAGCAGCAGTGGATGAGGAATAAGCCCCTGCTGGTACAGAAGACCAGGGGGAGGCTCTCGCTAGCTGAGGTTGAATCCTTCCAAGTGGTGCCTCTAATGGCTGGGTGGATGAGAACCTTCAACCACTGCAAAGTGGAGGCTCCCATGACCGTGACAGGTTGATCCCAGGCTAATTACATTCCTATCCAAATTCCTACCTTTTATAATGAGTAATGTTATAAAATAGTGGCGCTACAAGGAACCTCAATTGATGGAATACGTAGGCTACTATATACTGTATGTCTGCAGAAATGTATAATGTTACTGTATTTAGTTATTTATTGCACTGGAATGTAAATGAATGGAGAAAGCATGCTCAGTAACCTAGGTAACACAGTTTGGCTTATTCCCTGAAGCAAAAGTCTCAAGCTAAGCCAAAGACAGGCCTGGATAAAACATATACCAATAAAGAGTGACAATGACCATTCCCTCCCATTTTGGTGGGAAAGATAACATTAAAATGCAGTGAAAACAAACACAGTATATGCCTCCCTAAGGTTATGACATCACTGTAATCACAAAAACAGCAGTGAAAGCCGTTCACCATAAAGACGCCAGCTGTGAACACCATTTTATTTGACAGTAGTAATATGAATATTTTTTAGTAGAGAAACGTTTACAGTTGACCTCCGCGGGTCAACCGCTGACTGGACAATAGAAATTGTCACTTGGCTCGTTATTTATTTACCTTGTGCGGTCACTTTTGAGACAATTAATTATTCTTGGCCCTGAAAGATTTATAAGCAGGTTGACCGGGGCACTCAGACAGTAAACGGGGACTGTTGTCAAGGTACTTGGGGAGTGATCTTAGCAACCCAATTACTGAATCATGGCAACCCCCAAAAAAATTGGTCCCCAATGCTAGGTCATCGCAAAGCATTAACCTGAAAATCTTCCTTGAATATTCACATTATTCAGCATTAAAGAACAGTAAGGAGAGCCTTTATTTTGGCAGTGCACGGAAAGTAGCTGACACACTACCCAGTCACCCCTCCTCTCCACCCCCCATCGCTAAATGATGAGCAATGCCTTCCCACCAGTTCTCAGGACATACACCTTCACATCTGAGCAAACTCACTGTATTTAAATGCTTTTGTCCTCTCAGCATATCTCGTTGTTGTCTAAAAAAGGAGCCGGGCTCCTTCCTCCCTTCCATCCTTCTCTCATTCCCCCTCCCTCCCTCCTGCCTCCTCTGCCGTTGTATTTTTCCTTGATGGCCGAGAGTTTGGGTGGTCCGTCTGACCGCACTGACCCCGATGCTTGAGATGACGTAAATTCGCTAAGGATTAGTGTCTCCCTCCTCCTGTGAAAGTCTTCTTTGCTCCAGCTGATGTGGCTTTGTGCCCCTGGTGAGGCGAGGTGGGGTAAGGGGGGGGATGCTTGGTTACCGACAGCTGTGTGCTAGTGGGCTGGGCAGTGGTGTAACAGTAGCAGTCTCATCTGCTACAGCACTGTTGTCTCTGATTGGGAACCATATTTAGGGAGACATATTCCTTGGTAATTGTGGGTTGTTATTCTATGTTTAGTTGCCTTTCTGCAGTAGCCATATTGCTTCACGGTTCGTGTTTTGTTTAGTTCTGTTCAGTGTTCTCTCTTTATTAAAGAGTTATGTTTGCTTACCACCCTGCGCCTTGGTCCCTAAGACCATTGAAGTGTTCTATCAAGCCATGCTATCATTCACATACAATGGAATCCTTAGGTATTTTTTATAGCTGCTCCATCGAGAGCATCCTAACTGGTTGTATTACAGTCTGGCATGGCAGCTGCACCACCCTCGACCGGAAGGCTTTGTAGAAGGTGGTGCCTGAAGGCCAAGCGCATCACTGGGGGTGAGCTCCCAGCTATTCAGGATGTACATTCCAGGCAGTGTCTGAGAAAGCCCCCAAAAAATTGCATCAAAAAGTGCATCAAGTCTCAGACCAACAGAGTCCTAAACAGCTTCTATCCCTTGGCCTTAAGACTGATAAATGGCTAAAAACTACTGCTCCCCGTCCCTACTTCGATGCTGCTAAAATGGTTATTGATTGGTTTAATTACTACCACTACTACTGTACTACCACCACTACGCTGCTCTTCATTGATTACTGATTGCCATTACCATTAGTACCTATCTATTTACACTGCTACGGGTCATTATTACGCCTGTTCACATTTACATATTAGTATCCATCTATTTCTCTTGCTACTGGTCACTGTTACTCCTGTTCACATAGATACAGTCAATTCGGAAAAGTGTAAATATGTAAATACATTATTTATATAAGTATTCAGACCCGTTACCATGACACTCGAAATTGATCCTTTAGATGTTTGTTCAGCTTGATTGGAGTCCACCTGTGCTAAATTCAATTGATTGGACATAATTTAGAAAGGCATACACCTGTCTACAGTGCATTCGGAAAGTATTCAGACCCCTGGACTTTTTCCACATTTTGTTACGTTACAGCCTAATTCTAAAATTGGATACATTGTTTTTCCCCATCAATCTACACACAACACCCCATAACGACAAAGCAAAAACAGGTTCAGATATTTTTGCAAATGTTTAAAAAAAAAAGTGAAATAGGACATATACATAAGTACCCTTTATATACACAGACCCTTTACTCAGAAAAAATGTAATATTTCATTTTTTTTTTTAGAGAGAGATTTGCAAAAATGTCAACTTATTTTTGCTTTTTCGTTATGGGTATTGTGTGTAGATTGATGAGAAAATGGCTGTAACGTAGCAAAATGTGGAAAAAGTCAAGGGGTCTGAATTCTTTCCGAATGCTCTGTAGAAAGGTGTATGCCTTTCCAGATCATGTCCAGTCAATTGAAATTACCACAGAGCACAAACCAAGCCATGAGGTCAAAGATAATTGTTCGTAGAGCACCGAGACGGGATTGTGTCAAGGCACAGATCTGGCGATGGGTACCAAAAAATATGTCTTCAATATTGAAGGTCCCTAAGAACACAGTGGCCTCCATCTTCCTTGAATGGAAGAAGTTTGGAACCACCAAGACTCTTCCTACAGCTGACCGCCCGGACAAACTGCGCAACAAACTGAGAAGGGCATTGGTCAAGGAGGTGACCAATAACCCAATGGTCACTCTGACAGAGCTCCAGAGTTCCTCTGTGGAGTTGGGAGAACCTTCCAGAAGGACAACCATCTCTGGAGCACTCCACCAATCAGGCATTTATGGTAGAGTAGCCAGACGGAAGCCACTCCTCAGTAAAAGGCGCACGTCAGCCCGCTTGGATTTTTCCAAAATGCAGCCAAAGGACTCTCAGACCATGAGAAACAAGATTTCCTGGTCTGATGAAACTGTTTGGCCCAAATGCCAAGCGTAACATCTGGAGGAAACCTGGCACCATCCATATGGTAAAGCATGATGGTGGCAGCATCATGCTGTGGGGATGTTTTTCAGCGGCAGGGAATGGGAGACTAGTCAGGATCGAGGGAAAGATGAACGGAGCAAAGTACAGAGAGATCCTTGATGAAAACCTGCTCCAGAGCCCTCAGGACCTCAGACTGGAACGAAAATTCACCTTCCAACAGGACAATGACCCTAAGCACACAGAATGCAGGAGTGGCTTTGGGACAAGTCTCTGAATGTCCTTGAGTGACCCAGCCAGAGCCTCGGACTTGAACCCAAATGAACATCTCTGGAAAGACCTGAAAATAGGTGTGCAGCAACGCTCCCCATCCAACCTGACAGAGCTTTAGAGAATATGCAAAGAATAAATACAGGTGTGCCAGCTTGTAGTGTCATACCCAAGAAGATTCGAAGCTGTAATTGCTACCAACTGTGTTTCAACAAATTACTCAGTAAAGGGTTTGAATACTAAATGTAATATTTTTTATTTTTTTATTTTTTAATATTTGTAAAAATGTCTAAAAACCAGTTTTTGCTTTGTCTTATGGGATATTGTGTGTAGAATGATGAGGGGGAAAACGATGGAATCAAATTTAGAACAAGGCTGTAATTTAGCAAAATGTGGAAAGAGTCATTGGGTCTGGATACTTTCTGAATTCACTGTATATTATTATCTATATATTCCTGTTACCAGTTACATATATATCTACCTATTACTGTTTACTATTTTACTATTATTATTATGAATCCTGCTACCAGTCAGTTCCTCCTAATCCCCGCTTACATGTACATATTTACCTCAAATACTCCAGCATCCCTGCATATTGTACATTTCGTATTCCCACTGACCCTGTATATACAGTTGAAGTCGGAAGTTTACATATACTTAGGTTGAAGTCATTTAAAACTCATTTTGACTGTGCCTTTAAACAGCTTGTAAAATTCCAGAAAATTATGTCATGGTGTTAGATGCTTCTGATAGGCTAATTGTCACGGGTTTCGTCTTTCGTCCTTCTCCTCCGAGGAGTAGTAGGAAGGTTTGGAGGACCAAAATGCAGCGTGGTATGTATCCATAATGTAATTGAATGGAAAAATGAACACAAAATACAAAAGAACAAGAGAATCAAAATGAAAACCGAAACTGTCCCGAATGGTGCAAACACTGAAACGGAAAAATAATCACCCACAAATCAAGGGTGAAAACAGGCTGCCTAAGTATGGTTCTCAATCAGGGACAACAATTGACAGCTGCCTCTGATTGAGAACCATACCAGGCCAAACACAGAAATACCAAATCATAGAAAAACAAATATAGACAACCCACCCAACTCACGCCCTGACGATACTAAAACAAAGACATAACAAAAGAACTAAGGTCAGAACGTGACACTAATTGACATCATATGAGTCAATTGGAGGTGTACCTGTGGATGGATTTCAAACTCAGTGTCTCCTTGTTTGACATCATGGGACAATCAAAAGAAATCAGCCAAGAGCTCAGAAAAATATTGTACACCTCCACAAGTCTGGTTCATCCTTGGGAACAATTTCCAAATGCCTGAATGTTCATCTGTACAAACAATAGTACACAAGTTTAAATCCCATGGGACTACGCAGCCGTCAAACCGCTCAGAGACGCGTTCTGTCTCCTAGAGATGAACGTATATTTGGTGTGAAAAGTGCAAATCAGTCCCGGTACATCAGCAAAGGACCTTGTGAAGATGCTGTAGAAAACAGGTACAAAAGTATCAATATCCACAGAAAAACTAGTCCTATATCGACATAACCAGAAAGGCCACTCAGCAAGGAAGAAGCCACTGCTCCAAAACCGCCATAAAAAAGCCAGACTACGGTTTTGCAACTGCATATGGGGGACAAAGATCGTACTTTTTTGGAGAAATGTCCTCTGGTCTGATGAAACAAAAATAGAACTGTTTGGCCATAATGACGATTGTTATGTTTGGAGGAAAAAGGGGGAGGCCAAAGAACACCATCCCAACCGTGAAGCACGGGGTTAGCAGCATCATGTTGTGGGGGTGCTTTGCTGCAGGAGGGACTGGTGCACTTCGCAAAATAGATGGCATCATGAGGATGGAAATTATGTGGATATATTGAAGCAGCATCTCAAGACATCAGTCGGGAAGTTAAAGCTTGGTCACAAATAGGTCTTCCAAATGGACAATGACCCCAAGCATACTTCCAAATTTGTGACAAAAAATGGCTTAAGGACTAGAAAGTCAAGGTATTGGAGTGGTCATCCCTAAAGCCCTGACCTGAATTCTATAGAAAATGCGTGTGCGAGCAAGGAGTCCTACAATCCTGACTCAGTTACACCAGCTCTGTCAGGAGGAATGAGCCGAAATTCACTCAATTTATTGTGGGAAGCTTGTGGAAGGCTACCCGAAACGTTTGACCCAAGTTAAACAATTTCAAAGCAATGCTACCATGTACTAATTGACTGTATGTAGTCTTCTGACCAACTGGGAATGTGATGAAAGAAACAAAATCTGAAATAAATAATTCTCTCTACTATTATTCTGACATTTCACATTCTTAAAATAAAGTGCTATTCCTAACTAACCTAAAACAGGGATTTTTTTACTTGGATTTAATGTCAGGACTGGGAAAAACTGAGTTTAAAAGTATTTGGCTATGTTAACTGTATACTTGTATGTTATTTCATAGTTTTGATATCTTCGTTATGATTCTACAACGTAGAAAATATTCCAAATAAAGAAAAACCCTTGAATAAGTAGGTGTGTCAAAACCTTTGACTGACCAACTATATATTTTTGTTAGTCATTCACTTTTGTTATTGATTACTGGACTGTTGGTCAGAACTTCCAAGATAAGCATTTCACTGTACTTGTGCATGTGACAATAAAACTTGAACTTGAATGGAAGAGTTGCAAATCATGGGTTTATCCTCCAATACTACCCTGAACTCATCTACTTGACTGTCTTCTACCGTCATACTGTCAGAGCCAACACAGCTGGGAGCTCTTAAGGAAACTTGGCATAGGATGGTGCTCAATACTGTTTGCTGTTTTGTAAAAATAACAGAGAGACCGAGATTTTATTATTTTCCTCGCACGGTAATTCACCCAATCTCTTACTGTAAATACACAGCTGGAAAACACGAGGGCCATGTTGGTATTCCCAAATTAAAAGGAAATCTTCCATCCTCTACTCTTCTCTCTGGGTCATCCCCCGTTCTGCATGCATGACCTTACAAACAAAAAAAAAGAGACAATAGAAAAATATGTGTTTACATGCAAGGTCTTAGGAGAACAGCAAGGGTGAAGGAGACACTCATTCTTCTTTCCTATTATAAGGGACTGAAAGTAGAACCACAAGAGGAGAGCTGACTATCAGAAGCACTTGGCAAAAGAGCTTCTCTGTAAACAGAGGCGCCCATGGTGCTCGGCAAGTGCCTGCCTGCCGTAGAGAGGTTAGCACACTCGAGTCTCCCAGCTCTGTTTATACAGTAACCATACTAAGAAATGCTGAGGCATCTTCAATGCAACCTGACTCTCTGTAATCACTCGTGTTTGGCTTTGATCTCAGGGAGGGGAGAGAGAAAATAATTACATGTTTTTGGGTGCCGTTTTACAATGACTGAAAGACGAGACTACATTTGAATAGTATGGCAATAAGAGGTCGTCTGGTTGGTAGGTGATGGGGAGGTGTTGAATGCTACTTGGGGGGAATAAAACGAGACCCATTAAGAGAGAGTGACATGGTGTTCTCCAGCAAAGAGGCTCTCAAGGATCCACATTCTCCATTCCACCTCACAACAACAAGAGGGTCTGAGCTCATCATTGGCTCACTGTGTGGCCCACCTTATCTGGCCTCGATGCATCCTAGGAGGCAGGAACATATTGACCACTCGCTCTGCATTTCAAAGTGCTTCTCCACTTATTTGCTGCTTCAGTCTGCCTGGAAAACGCTTTCATTTTAGCCCTTCCTGAGCCTCAGAGTTCTCTATGAAGTCTGATAAGAGGAGTCTGAGATGAGATGTATGGATATGATGCTACGAAAAAGAAAGAGACAGATTTATTCTGCTTTCATCTATTATCAGAATGAAGAGGACTGTGTGATGCTGAGCGACAGACGTCTGGGACGTTGAAAAGCATGTCCTTACTTGACACAATGTGACCGAACTCAGACGTGTATCCACAGCGAACCCCTGGAGTATGTGTAAGTAGAAAGAGAAACTGTCTAGGCAGTGACAGTGGGCTAGACTGCGGTGGAAAACAAAGAAATGAAATCGAAAATGAATACGCACAACAGCAGTATATGATTTAGTAAAAACACAAGTTTGATATTTAGTGCCAGTATTTATCCTGAGAATACTGCCATATGCTGGGTATGATTATTAATAATGTGGAATTTGATTGAGTGTATGGTCAGACAACCAGCAAGGGTTGACTCATGCAATTACAAGTGCGATCACTACGATGGAAATGTAATCAATTGCTCAATCTATGAGCATGGGAGGACAGGTAGTCTGTCATCCTCACCTTTCACAAGTGATCTATTTCCTAAGTTGAACATTTATTTCCGTATTGCATGCACACACAACATATAGGCTATGGTATTATATATTGAGGGAGTCCAGACGTGGTGACAGTAAAACATGCAATAAGCATTCCTCATCTCTACCAGACAACACCCTCAGCTTGAGTAATGGCGTTACGAGAGTCCCCCGTCTCTAAGTGCTGGGGTGGGTAGACTCTGATTATGACAACACCACTCCACCTTTAGCTTTGACCCCTATCCTGCGTGGGGAGTCGTGACCTCTTTTCGAGTAGGGGGAGGGAACGGTTGACCAGGAACGGTTGAATAAATAAAGGAAGGGGAGGGGGATTGCTTGGATTGGTCAGAGAGAGGTTTATTTTTGGCAGCAAGCAAAATAACGTCAGCCTCCAATGATGGGATCCATTTGCGTTAAACAACTGGATCATTCAATTTAACAATACTATTATATAGTCTTTGTTGATGAGAATAGACGTTTTACAAGCAGATCTCATCGGGACTACACTAAACTACAGCACCAGTTGGCTTCAACATACGTGGCAAGTATGTTTGCTGTTAAATCTGTAACTTGCGGTGTTTTTCCCCCCACAATGATATGTCTGAAGTTGACAGCAGAGTCCTTGCCTTGTCCTATGGCTCCATGCAGAGGGGTTGTTATATAAGGTAGCTAGTCGAGTACCTGAGGGAGCGTTTGCTGTGCTCCACTGCTTTCATGCTCTGAAGATGGAGAGATGGGGAGATGAAGGAGCGAGGGATGCAGAGGAGGAGAGGAGGGGAGGGGAGATGAGGCAGCTACGCAGCAGGTAGTCTCAGCAGGTCTACCGCCTCTACCGTTCCCAGCTCTAACCTGAGGAGACATGACACATGGGCTTGCTCCATCTCAGGCCTGAACGAATGACTGACTGAATGAGCAACGGACCATTGCACACATCCCAAAAGGCAGCCTTAACGGCCGATACATCCCCCATCAGCCCCAGGTTCCTAATTGATTGAAGTGACAGGTGTTTTCTTTTGAAATTCTAATCTCATTCCCCCCCCCCTCCTGGGTTGGTGTGTGTTTTGTTACGTCTGACAGACCAGGTGGATTATTGTGGTTCCTGTGTCAGTTAAGGCACAATACATCTGGTACATCTATGATAATCTGACGCAAGGCTTCGGTGTAATGTCTGGTCTGTGGCGCTCTGGATTAGCTCTAAACATTTCCAAAACCTCTTAATCCCTGACGAACCAGACCTGATGCTATCCTATCTGACACTTTTGGCTTCAGTCAGGACGATACCGTTTGAAGTCCCACCTCCAAAAATCCACTCTGATGAGCGAGATGAAGGGGGTACGTCATTGCATGAAATAACTGGTAAAAATTTTTAACAGCTTTAGTTCACAGTAGATATTCTATAAATAAACCAGTGTTGAGGCCCATCTGAGTGCATTCAAATCAAATCAAATGCTATTTGTCACATGCGCCGAATACAACAGGTGTAGTAGACCTTACCGTGAAATGCTTACTTACAAGCCCTTTCCTGGGGCAGCAGGAAGCCTAGTGGTTAGAGCATTCGGGCCTGTAACCGAAAGGTTGCAGGATCAAATCCCCGAGCTGACAAGGTAAAAATCTGTCATTCTGCCCCTGAACAAGGCAGTTAAACCATTATTCCATGGTAGGCTGTCATTGCAAATAAGAATTGGTACTGAACTGACTTGCCTAGCTAAAAATAGGTTAAATAAAATAAAGTTCAACAAAGAGTTATGAAAATATGTACCAACTAAATTAATCAATTCTAAAAAAGTAACATAATAAAATAACAATAACGAGGCTATATACAGGGGGTACCGGTACCGAGTCGATGTGCGGGGGTACAGGTTAGTCGAGGTAATTTGTACATGTAGGTAAGGGTAAAGTGACTATGCATTCTCCTCTACATATGGTTTTGACTTCGACATTTGAACTCAGTAAGGAACAGAGTGACAGGTTTTTACAGTAGCATTGAGCTCTGGCATTAACACTTCAATCAGACCAACAAAAGTCTGACACGAGAGACATGATTTACAATGAGAAGAACTCTACCTGTGATATTTTGAACACTGGCCTAGTCAACTTTTCAAATCATATGAATAAGTGTCATCCACTTATTAACATTTCAGTGTGCTGTCTATTGAAAATCCTTTTTAAAAACATCTGTCAAGCACAAAACGGTATACATACTGTTTAACTGAAAACAGAAATCTTTAGTGGGTGCCTCATTCAGTTCAACATCTGGCATCTTTACATGACCAACTTGTCATTCATTAGGATTAAGAGAGAGTGAACATAGACCAATATTGCCCCCCTTACCCCCAGATTCCCACCCCTCCCTCTCTCCTTCTCTCTAGTGGCCTCCACCGGCCTTCATACTAGAAAGGTATTGGCTGTTTCAAAAGATGCTATTGTGTCATCAGGCACAGCCAGCCCTGTTAATTAAGGCACACATGCTGTCTCTCTTGCTCTCTCTCTAGCTCTCTCTCTCTCTCTCTCTCTTCTGAATGCACAGTCTCTCTGCGATCCACTGCTGCTTCTTGTAGAGGCTAAGTGCTACAACATGTTCCCACCTGTACAAGACCTTATGGAACTAGAGCTCCATAGGCTTCTGTGCCCTGTCAGTGTTCTCTGAGCGCTTGATCGGAACTGGACCAGTTACCAGAAACGTTAGACATGGAGGAGAGGGTGGGTGTGAAGAGTCTAAAGAGTACACAATGTTCTGATGACAGTCATAACAGCTTTGTTTCAAAAATGCACTTTTCAGAACACTGGGGGAAGGAGGCGTGTAAAGGATAATGTATTTATGGAGAAAAAAACTCAAACACAATGAATTCAATTCCCTATGAATAACTTCATTCACATACTGCAAAGTGTAATGAACACGAGGGGCGACAGAGAGCTGGATTCAAGCGCAGGGCGCAGCAGGTGTTTAAGGCAAAGGACCACAGGAGGAGGCAGGTAGATGGGTCCAGGGGCAGGCAGAAGGTCATACAGAGAGGGTCCTAAAGGGAAACAGTACAGGCAGGGAAAAGGCTAGTAATGTAGTTTGGGAGATCAGGCAACAGGTCAATAACAGGACATCCGATAGGCTAAAGTACATGCAGGGAATAGGCAAAAGGTGTTGTTAGTGAGGCAGGCAAAAACTATCATACGCGGGAGGAGTAAATCACGTGAAAACCCAGCTCTCCGAAAGCCGTGTGTCACAAAATAAACAATACCTCACAGTGATGGCGTGCAAAGAAGTGACCTACAGGTGTATGAAGAGGTGATCAGAATTTAGGTGATTGGGATCTGGAGAGTGAGCTGCTTTCAGTGGATCTAGGTGTTTGAGAGTTAGAGCTGGAAAGTGATCTGCGTTCAGGGGACCTGGTGTTTGAGGATGTGAGCTGGAAGCAGACGTTACGCACAAAGGAGATTTTTCATATTCTTAACTCAAAACAGTACCCCACAAGCCAAGTAAATATGCCAACTCCAATCAAAATGGCCCTCTATCACACCGAATGACCTAATATAACAGCATGTTTACCTCAAACTGCCTCAACAAGATTCCATGGGAGCGCACTGGCGACTGCTTATTCTATTACCAGCAGTTCAGAAATATTTGTCTTTTTTTCCCTCCTCATTACAATAACCACTGATCCCACACAACGGATAACAGAGATAAGTAACAACTCCCAAAAACTTGCCAAATAGAGCAATAGAACAAGACATCTCGGCATTAAAGAAAAGTATGGAGGAAGTTATGGAGGATTCCCATTAGGATTCATGAAAAGCATTAGCATTTTCAGGCGAAACAGTAAATCTACAGTGTAAGATTATGCCGCGGCACGCCCACCTGTCTGTCTGAGACTGAGTCAGTAAACCAGAGCAATGTGAAAGCCATCTCGCCAAAGTCAGAGACATGTGATGTCAATGGGCGAGATAACGAATGGCGGCGATAACTGGGGGAGAAACTCATCATACGCCTGGGTGATGGGTCCGCGTGAGGACGAAGCGGCCATAAAAGAGTGAATGAAGAGATGTAAAACAATACGCCTGGGGAAGGAGGGAGGCAATCTCAGGGGGGAAGTGGGGGGGGGGGGGGGGGGGTGACACTTCCTGGTTGCCAGGAGACTGAGGAGGGAGAGGGTGAGTCAGCCATGTCTGCGCTCCATCGAAAAGTGTGTCCCTCACTCACCACCACCCCTGCTCCCCGTCACTCTCCCTTCAAGTCACACGTAACTCCACTTATTTGAACCGCCAGCGAGAGGTGTCCTCGGCTGAATGTCAATTGTCTGCTCAGGGAGTCAGAGAGAAAAAGCAAGCTCCCTCAAAGGCATTTTTATTTGAAGCTTTTACCCAACATGACCTTATATTTTCCCTTTTAATTGCTCTGTATAATGTTGCTTCTGCCTGTTTTGACTGCCGTTTTGAGCCATGACATATACAGATATTGTCCTCTATACACTGAGTGTACGTGACCGAATGGCCAGGTGAATCCAGGTGAAAGATATTATCTCTTATTGATGACGCCTTCAATCAGTGTAGATGAAGGGGAGAAGACAGGTTAAAGAAGGATTTTTTAAGCCTTGAGACAATTGAGACATGATTGTGTGCCATTCAGAGGGTGAATGGGCAATACAGAATATTTAAGTGCCTTTGAACAGGGTATGGTAATAAGGGCCAGACTTACTGGTTTGATTGTGTCAAGACCTCCAACGCTGCTGATTTTTAAAAATGTTTAACAGTTTCCCGTGTGTATCAAGAATGGTCCACCATCCAAAGAACATTCAGCCAACATGACACAACTGTGGGAAGCATTGGCGTCAACACGGGCCAGCATCCCTGTGGAACGTTTTCGACACCTTGTAGAGTACATGCCTCGACAAATTGAGAGTGTTGAGGGCAAAAGGGGGTGCAGCTCAATATTAAGAAGGTGTCCCTCGTGTTTTTGCACACTCAGTGTATACTCTAATATGCAGTAGGCTACAAACAGGACATCGAAACTCCAACGAAAACAACTGATGGAAGCAAAGGAGGAAGATGCAAAAGAACCCTCTCATCAAGTTGGCACACACCGCTCCAGCTGTTGCCGTGAATTATGGGAGTTATGATTTATTCAAAGCAACCTTTGTGTCCCACTAAAATGTATTCCTTGAATGTGCTTATAACCAACATTATGGTTTTATTTCTTTATCTATCTGCACACACCCAAAGTAATTAGGTCAGTCTTGATAAATGAGCTGTGTGTGTGTGTGTGTGTGTGTGTGTGTGTGTGTGTGTGTGTGTGTGTGTGTGTGTGTGTGTGTGTGTGTGTGTGTGTGTGTGTGTGTGTGTGTGTGTGTGTGTGTGTGTGTGTGTGTGTGTGTGTGTGTGTGTGTGTGTGTGTGTGTGTGTGTGTGTGTGTGTGTGTGTGAGATAAATAGAACACAAGTGGCGTATGGCTGGTGAACATGGCATGCGTGAAACATACATGCACTTAGGCTGATGTTCAAGGTCGACCCTCTGTGACAGCTGGCCCATTCTTACAGACTATGTTCGTCCTGTCGGTTCTTGAGAACAGCACTTGGCTCAAGACCAACCACGTTACATTGATCTTGGTAGGAAAACTTTGCAATAGAAAGAGTGGAGTGCTCCATGCCAATTGCATGCCCTTGAACCAGCAAAATAAACTAAATATTTTCTCTGACTAATAACCTATGTGTTCATATCAAGAAATTAATTTGTAGCCTACATCACTACTGGCCTGTTTATTATTAGGGGGGGGGGGGCTAAACAAATCCATATTCTGTGGGTCCATGCTCTATAGAAACAGAAAGAGATACAGGGCACCGATAGAATCTCTAGCCAAAGGGCAAAAGCAATTATTAATCAGTGTATTTTCTCACCCATTGAACTGTTTTACCTTTCCCAGACTACTAACACTTACCAGGCATCCAGCACTGACCACTAAATATGACTTGCTTAGTCAAAAGAGGAGAGGGGAGAGGTGATATGAAGTGTCCCCTAAAACCAGTCAGCTTACATTTTTTTTACCTTAATTTAACCAGGCAGGTCAGTTAAGAACACATTCTTATTTTCAATGACGGCCTGGGAACAGTGGGTTAACTGCCTGTTCAGGGGCAGAACGACAGATTTGTACCTTGTCAGCTCGGGGTTTGAACTCGCAACCTTCCGGTTACTAGTCCAACGCTCTAACCACTAGGCTACCCTGCCGCCCCAGGCCAGCCTGCACTTAGGACGACAGACAGATAGACAGACAGCCTGGCCATGTGTATGAGTTATGGGCATAGGGAGATGGAAAGGAGGGCAGTCTTGGGTGAAATTCAAGGGCAGGACACTCATGTCTCTCCAATCTCCCACCTCCACCACACCATAACACATTAGGATTCCCTGTTGGCTATAATCTCACAGGGTGTGTGTGTTTATGTGTGTGTGTGTGTGGAGGGTGAGGCTTGTGTGTGTGTGTGTGTGTGTGTGTGTGTGTGTGTGTGTGTGTGTGTGTGTGTGTGTGTGTGTGTGTGTGTGTGTGTGTGTGTGTGTGTGTGTGTGTGTGTGTGTGTGTGTGTGTCCGTTCTTTTTTTTATGAGCTGAAAAGGTTACTGGTGCATTTGTAATACCCCATACTTGTCACCCCCTACGCCCCTCAGCCGGGGTTGAGGTAAGGCGCAAATCTCCCCCCATCTCCTCAATGAAGCCAGACGAGGACATTTCAATGGCATTATCCCTCCCTATCCCCCGTACCATAGGTGCCGAAATATCAGCCGGGAAATAAATAACCCAGCCAGGTTCATTATTTGGCACAAATAATACAGAATAAAAGCTCATCGTCATGCGGCGACAGAAAGGGAGGAAATTATGGGCAATTGAGTAGAGTTATTGGACGCAACAGTGCATGTGTTGGCTTCGGATATATATAGGGCCAGGTCTTGCCCGGGCTATGAATATGCCGCGCGAAAGGGAATAGATTAATGAGACGCCCTGACATCACAGCCCTGAGAGACAGTTATGAGAGGGATCCATCTTGGGCCTCATCTCCATGAATGGAGAGAAAAATAATGATATTGTGAGTAGAAATAAATATCTGACTGACTGACTGGCTGCCAGGGTACAGTTGAAGTCGGAAGTTTACATACACTTAGGATGGAGTCATTAAAACTCGTTTTTCAACCACTCCACACATTTCTTGTTAACAAACTATAGTTTAGGCAAGTCGGTTAGGACATCTACTTTGTGCATGACACAAGTCATTTTTCCAACAATTGTTAACAGACAGATTATTTCACTTATCACAACAAAGTCTCACAATTCCAGTGAGTCAGAAGTTTACATACACTAAGTTGACTGTGAATTTAAACAGCTTGGAAAATTACAGAAAATGTTGTCATGGCGTTAGAAGCTTCTGATAGACCTATTTGACCTAATTTGAATCAATTGCAGGTACCTGTCGATGTATTTCAAGGCCTACCTTCAAACTCATTGCCTTTTTGCTTGACATCATAGGGAAATCTCAAGAAATTGTAGACCTCCACAAGTCTGGTTCATCCTTGGGAGCAATTTCCAAATGGCTGAAGGTACCACATTCATCTGTATAAACAATAGTACGCATGTATAAACACCATGAGACCACACAGCCATCACACCGCTCAGGAAGGAGACGCATTCTGTCTCCTAGAGATGAACGTACTTTGGTGCAAAAAGTGTAAATCAATCCCAGAACAACAGCAAAGGACCTTGTGAAGATGCTGGAGGAAGCAGGTACAAAACAATCTATAGCCACTGTAAAACAAGTCCTATATCGACATAACCTGAAAGGCTGCTCAGCTAGGAAGAAGCCACTGCTCCGAAAACTGCCATAAAAAAGCCAGTCTACAGTTTGCAACTGCACATGTGGACAAAGATCATACTTTTTGGACAAATGTCCTCTGGTCTGATGAAACAAAAATAGAACTGTTTGGCCATAATGACCATCGTTAAGTTTGGAGAAAAAAGGGGGACGCTTGCAAGCTGAAGAACACACTCCCAACCTTGAAGCACGGGGGTGGCAGCATCATGTTGTGGGGGTGCTTTGCTGCAGGAGGGACTGGTTCACTTCACAAAACAGATGTCTTCACTAGGAAGGAAATTAATGTGGATATATTGAAGCAACATCTCAAGACATCAGTCAGGAAGTTAAAGCTTGGTCTCGAATGGGTCTGACCCCAAGCATAATGACCCCAAGCATACTTCCAAAGTTGTGGCAAAATGGCCGAAGGACAACAAAGTCAAGGTATTGGAGTGGCCATCACAAAGCCCTGTATTCAATCCAATAGAAAATGTGTGGGCAGACCTGAAAAAGCATGTGCGAGCAAGGAGGCCTACAAACCTGACTCAGTTACACCAGCTCTGTCAGAAGGAATGGGCCAAAATTCACCCAACTTATTGTGGGAAGCTTGTGGATGACTACCCAAAATGTTTGACCCAAGTTAAACAATTTAAAGGCAACGCTACCGAATACTAACTGAGTGTATGTAAACTTCTGACCCACTGGGAATGTGATGAAAGAAACAAAAGCTGAAATAAATCATTCCCTCTACTATTATTCTGTCATTTCACATTCTTAAAATAAATTGGTGATCCTAATTGACCTAAGACAGGGAAATTTACTCAGATTAAATGTCAGGAATTGTGAAAAACTGAGTTTAAATATATTTGGCTAAGGTGTATGTAAACTTCCGACTTCAACTGTGTGTACATTAGGAGAATGCCGTTGCTCATCTCAAGTTTGAGGGTGCACAATCCACTTGTGGAGAAGGTTTAATGAATTGATATACTTTTGTGACATATATCGTATCATTTTGATTGTATTCTTTTTGTATCTCCATTGAATATCAATCATTATAAAAAGTGGGACATTCTTAGAATTGTGTAACCTTTACAGACAAAAAAACATTCACAAAAGATACTGCAGAGATCTAAGAACTATGGGTCTGATTTTGTATCTTTATTTAAACTAGGCAAGTCAGGAAAGAACAAGTTCTTATTTTCAATGACGGCCTAGGAACAATGGGTTAACAATGGGCAGCACGACAGATTTTTACCTTGTCAGCTCAGGGATTTGATCTTGCAACCTTTCAGTTAGTAGTCCAACAGCTCTAACCACTAGGCTACCTGACGCCTGATATGCTTGATTCATGTTTGCTGCAGCTGTCTGCTCCCCTTATGGCAGAGTCATTAAACCATATTATTTACCTGACGATTGTATCTGGTACTATCCCCAAGGTATATCGGTTATATATAGTACTATTCCAAACTATCCCCAAGGTTTGGAGGGCGGCTCATTTACTCCCCTTTCACAAAGGTGATGACTCTTGTGATCGAAAAAAGAAAATGTTCTTTCCTATCTAAAAATGTAAACCCTTGAATAATTCTCTGCTAAATCTTTCTTATCTATGAGATGTTTTCGAAATGTAGGCCTAGCCTACACCAGTCGGGTTTTAAACCAAGTCACACCACTATCTCTGCTACATCCCTAGTTATAAACAATGTTGTTAATTGTGTGGATAAAAGGCAATATTGTGCTCCCATCTTCATTGACCGGTCAATTGCCATTGATACTGAAACAATAAGGCATGAGAACCTGGGAATTATTGTGTGAATAACTCCCGACTAATGGCTGTTCTTAGGCCCGAGGCGACGCCAAGGGCGAGGGAAACAGCCCTTAGGAGGGTGTTCTCGATAATTCCTGGGTTCAAGGGTTGCCAGCACATGAAGAAAATATTAACGTCAAGACTTCATTAAAAACATTATTACATTGAGTAAATTTGTTTTATTTCATCCTTCCACCAATAAACATAGTCTGGGCAAAAGCCAGTCGTTGGTTATGAGATTCTGAAGTTGCTAGCCAAATGGGATCGTTGTTAATTCTCTCCATTCTATTTGTAATGTTTGCTATGCTAAACAAATCATTGGCATGTAGCCATATGGTATAAAGTATCTACGTAGGCGTACAGAGGCCCATTATCATTAATCATCACTCTTTTCTTCCAATGGCATGTTGTGTTAGCTAATCCAAGTTTATCATTTTTAAAGGCTAATTGATCATTAGAAAACCCTTTTGCAATTATGTTAGCACAGCTGAAAACTGTTGTGCTAATTAAAGAAACAATAAAACGGTCCTTCTTTAGACTAGTTGTGTATCTGGAGCATCAGCATTTGTGGGTTCGAATGCAGGCTCAAAAGGGCCAGAAACAAAAACACTAGTCTCAAAGTCAACTGTGAAGAGGCGACTCCGGATGCTGGCCTTCTAGGCAGAGTTGCTTAGAAAAGCCATATCTCAGACTGGCCAATAAAAATAAAAGTTTAAGATGGGCAATAGAACACAGACACTGGACAGAGAAATTCTGCCAAGACCAACATCCTGGAGTCGCTTCTTCACTGTTGACGTTGAGACTGGTGTTTTACAGGTACTATTTAATGAATCTGCCAGTTGAGGACTTGTGAGGCGTCTGTTTCTCAAACTAGACACTCTAATGTACTTGTCCTCTTGCTCAGTTGTGCACCGGGGCCTCCCACTCTTCTTTCTCTTTTGGTTAGAGCCTGCTTGGGCTGTTTTGTGAAGGGAATAGTACACAACATTGTACATGATCTTCAGTTTCTTGGCAATTTCTTGCATAGAATAGCCTTAATTTCTCAGAACAAGAATAGACTGACGAGTTTCAGAAGAAAGTCTTTGTTTCTGGCCAGTTTCAGCCTGTAATCGAACCCACAAATGCTGATGCTCCAGATAGTCAACTAGTCTAAAGAAGGCCATGTTTATTGCTTCTTCAATCAGGACAACAGTTTTCAGCTATGCTAACATAATTGCAGGTTTTTCAAAAGGGTTTTCCAATGATCAATAAGCCTTTTAAAATGATAAACTTGGATTAGTTAACACAAGGTGCCATTGGAACACAGGAGTGATGGTTGCTGATAATGGACCTCTGTACGCCTATGTAGATATTCCATTAAAAAATCTGCCGTATCCAGGTACAATAGTCATTTACAACATTAACAATGTCTCCACTGTATTTCGGATCAATTTGATGTTATTGTAATGGACAACAAATGTGCTTTTCTTTCAAAAACAAGGACATTTCCATGTAACTTTTGAACGGTAGTGTATATATAAAAAAATATATAAAAAATGAGGGGTTAAATACATGAACAAATTTTCTTAATAATGTTTCCTGATCTTTCTTATATACCCAAGACATAGGACAGACACTTCAGAACAAACTTCCTTTAGATAATTTTTTGGGGGACTATATTTTGTTCCATGTTGTGAATCTGTTCAATGTGTTTGTATTGGCTACTAGCAAATAGTTTTGTATATATTTTTTTGATACATCAAAGGGCCCTAAAATTCTAAATCAAATAGCTAAAGGATCCTTGGTATGACCATCTTAAAACAATTCCATATAGCTTAGTAGAACCCCGGCTTAGACAGGGCTTAGACTCTTATGAGTTAAAAAGCATATTGATGAGTTAATTAAGAAGCTGAAAATAAAAAGGGTTTCTTCTATAGAAATAGGTCATGCCTCTCGTTAAATAGCAGGAAGCAGATTATTCAGTCCATGTTTCTACTGGTCCTAGACTATGGCGACATCATCTGTAATACATATGTCAAACTCATTCCACGGAGGGCCAAGTGTCTGCAGGTTTTTCCGTTACGCCCTTGTACTTGATTGATGAATTAAGGTCACTAATTAGTAAAGAACTACCCTCAACTGGTTGTCTAGGTCTTAATTGAGAGGAAAAACCCAAAACCTGCAGACACTAGGCCCTCCATGGAATGAGTTCGACACCCCTGATCTATATGAACGCTGCATTATTTTAAAGCTGTTAGATGCAGTTTATCATAGCACACTGTGCTTTATTATGGGCTAACGGTGTAGTACTCATCACTCCATTCTCCACGTAGTGCTGGAGTCGACTTCAAAATAATTGAATCCACGAATGTATACCATTTGCACGGGTTCCTTTCACACTGTTCATAGCATTGTAGCCAGGTCACCAAAACTGCTGAGAAGTTGAGCTTAGTGCTTCAACGCTCTTAGTTGATGCAGAAATTGTCCTGCTTAGGGCTGTTGCGGTGACCATATTACTGCCACACCGGAGGTCACCAGTCATGAAGGCAGTCAAATTCCATGTGACTGTTTAGTCGCGGTAATTAGGCTTCTCCAAGCTCTGATGCTGCTGCTAGTCATTAGTAGCCTATCAAACTTGCTAACTGCCTGGTACTCAGCATTCTATTGTCCTGCTAATTACTCTGACATCAATGCAAATGTAATCGAAAATCTAATCAAACACTTCAGGAGAGCCTTCTATAGACTAGGCCTACAATATTTATTTCCCAACTTTCCTAATATTTAGCACATTGTTTATCTTTAAGACCGGAGTATAGCCTACCTGGCTGGCATGAAAATGAACTACAGGAAAAGTGTCTTCCATTTGCTATATACAGTTGAAGTCGGAAGTTTGCATACACCTTAGCCAAATACATTTAAACTCAGTTTTTCCACAATTCCTGACATTTAATCCCAGTAAAACTTCCCTGTCTTAGGTCAGTTAGGATCACCACTGTATTTTATGAATGTGAAATGTCAGAATAATATTAGAGAGAGAATTATTTATTTCCGCTTTTATTTCTTTCATCACATCCCCAGTGAGTCAGAAGTTTACGTACACTCAATTAGTATTTGGTAGCATTGCTTTTAAAATGTTTAACTTTGGTCAAAAGCTTCGGATAGCCTTCCACAAGCTTCCCACAATAGGTTGGGTGAATTTTGGCCCATTCTTCCTGACAGAGCAGATGTAACTGAGTCAGATTTGTAGGCCTCTTTGCTCGCACACACTTTTTCATTTCTGCCCACAAATGTTCTGTAGGGTTGAGTTCAGGGCTTGTGATGGCCACGCCAATACATTGACTTTGTTTTCCTTAGGCCATTTTTCCACAACTTTGGAAGTAGGCTGGGGTCATTGTGCATTTGGAAGGCCCATTTGCGACCAAGCTTTAACTTCCTGAGTGATGTCTTCAGATGTCCCTCCTGCAGCAAAGCACCCCCACAACATGATGCTGCCACCCCCGTGATTCACGGTTGGGAAGATGTTCTTCGGCCTGCAAGCCTCCCCCTTTTACCTCCAAACATAACGATGGTCATTATGGCCAAACAGTTCTGTTTTTGTTTCATCAGACCAGAGGACATTCTCCAAAATGTACGATCTTTGTCCTCATGTGCAGTTGCAAACTGTAGTCTGGCTTTTTTATGGCGTTTTTTGAGCAGTGACTTCTTCCTTGCTGATATATGACTTGTTTTTCTGTGGCTATTGATACTTTTGTACCTGTTTCCTCCAGCATCTTCGCAAGGTCCTTTGTTGTGTTTCTGGGATTGATTTGCACTTTTCGCACCAAAGTACAATCTCTAGGAGAGAGAACAAGTCCCCTTCCTGAGCGGTATGATGGCTGTGTGGTCCCCTGGTGTTTCAACTTGCGTACTATTGTTGTACAGATGACTGTGGTACCTTCACGCATTTGGAAATTGCTCCGAAGGATGAACCAGACTTGTGGAGGTCTACAATTTGTTTTCTGAGGTCTTGGCTGATTTCTTTAGATTTTCCCATGATGTCAAGCAAAGAGGCATTGAGTTTGAAGGTTGGCCTGGAAATACATCCACAGGTACACCTCCAATTGACTCAAATTATGTCAATTAGCCAATCAGAAGCTTCTAAAGCCATGACATCATTTTTGGACATTTTCCAAGCTGTTTAAAGGCAGTCAACTTAGTGTATGTAAACCTCTGACCCACTGGAATTGTGATACAGTGAATTATAAGTGAAATAATCTGACTGTAAACAATTGTTGGAAAAATGACTTGTGTCATGCACAAAGTAGATGTCCTAACCGACTTGCCATGTGGGGTGGTTGACTTTGTGGGGTGGTTGAAAAACAAGTTTTAACCTAAGTTTATGTAAACTTCCGACTTCAACTGGAAATGCAGAGATGACATGTATTTTTTTCCCCTGACACATTTCAAGGAAGGTGCATGATAATGGTTCATTCTAAATCAAAACAAATTTCAGACATGTATTATTTAGTATATGTAAAGACAAGATTACATCAAGAAGAGTCTGACGGGTGACAATATTAGCCTATCACTGATAAATGACCACTTGTGAATGATGCCTAGCATAAGAATCTGTCTATGTTTTTTTGCGACTTTTTGAGTCATAGTCGTAAATGCCATGTAAAGTAGCCCATAGGCCTATATGTTTGTATCATAACTAAAGTGGCCAAATAACTTCTTAATATTAAACACATTAGTCTGCTTTACAAGGGTTTAGAGCCTAACTGGCATAATCAGCAGGTGAGTTTCAAGTTTGGGGAAGACAATTTTCACCAGGTTTGGGTTTGGCCGGTGGAAGCCATCATTGTAAATAAGAATTTGTTCTTGACTGACTTGCTGAGTTAAATAAATAAATAAAAATGCACATTTATAATAAACGTTTTACATGCATTATCACATTGCCCTATCAATGGGCTATCACATAGCACATTGCTGCGCTCATAATGTGAAGAAATAGCCTGATTGTTTATCAACATTTTAAGCTAAATGTTATGATCTGTTGCGCCAGCCACATTGCGTACATTTAAAAAATATATATATTAATGCTAGTGGTTGTATTGATTTGGGATCAATTGCATCCCACAACTGTCCCAGACTATGTTTGGAATATTTATCTCTTGCACAGAACAGAATAGGTCAACTTTTGTCCTATGGGGGATAGGAGATTGACATAGGCTAGTGCTTTTGCTGTTCGTTAGGCCTACTCCTCTTGTTGGCTGACGAAAGTAAATGTGGACAGTTCTTCCAATATATTCATTATGCGCCTCGGAATTGGATAAGGATGCACACAGTTGCGTCCCCAATGTGTCTGTGTGAAAGACCCGATCATGTGATGGAGAGCCATGTGAGTGAGAGGGGCTTCGGATTGCTCTGCACTCAGGGAGAAGGGCACAACGCACCACTCCAGGCCGCAAAAGGCATGGATTGTTTTAGGGTGCATTACGGCCACAAAGAGGATGCCGCCGTGAAATTCGAGTCATTATCAAGTGCTTGTCAAATTGTGAATGAGAGACTATTGAAGTATGTACAGCCTGCGCAAAAAACAAAAAAAAAACAAAGCAGAGCTCATGCCTCTAAGCGACTTTTTCCAAATCATCTTTAGAGTCTCATCATGCAGCCAAAACATATAGCCCAATGTTTGTAGAACAACTAAAGTTACATTAATAACTCTAAATGAAGCATATAGGAGTACCTATTTCTTGGTTTACCGTTCAACACAGAATAACCGCGTGTGCGCACTCCCTCAAATTGATATTTATATTTTATTCAGCTTTGTTCAATTTTATTCTTCATACTATAAAAAAATGCCACTGAATTCTAAGCACTCTGCATCAGTGGCTGTGTGGAAGCCAGGAGGTGCTGAATGTGTTTATATTAATGAACAGTCTATTAGCGTGAGACTTGACAATCACTGGCTGACGAAACTTCGTGACCGCCACAGCCCTAGCCACTATGTTGTTTACTTTCTGCCGTCTACGTCATATCGCCTACTTTTACACAACTTTCCCCAGGCCTTTATAGCCTATCATCTAGTTAAGTTACAACACAGAACAAAAATAGGTTTTGCAATAAAAATGAACACAGTTGTTTTTGTTTCTGTATTTTTCTCAACGTTAAGGATCCCAATTTCTTTTCAACTGTTTAAACGTTTGCATCCATGTAGGGCAATTCAGAAAGCTGACTGAGGACCTTATTACTGACGGATGGGACTTTTTTTTAGGACTGTGCCTTCTTTCTGCTTGCCTTCTGTATTTGTGTTTTGATGTGTGTATTTCTGTCATTTCTGTAATTCAGTGCTCATCTGTAAAAAAAGAGCTTGGACTCCATGATAAAAATAAAGGTTCAATAAATGCGGTAGCCACATTTATAAAGACCCTCTCTTCATAAAATGGGTGAATCCAACCCAAATACTCTTAATCTAGTCAGAAGTAAAGCCTATGCTGGCCTAGTCCCCATGTTGCAGAGTGAAGATTAGGCTCCCTGAACCGTCTCCCACCTGATGAGGGCAGGCTGGATTAATTTTCCATCAGGCTAGTATTTTCCCTATGGGAGAGGAGCTAGGTACCATCCACATTCAAGAGCTAAACATGGAATCAAGTGGCAACCAAAAAGTATAGATTTTATATTTGCGATTCTTCAAAGTAGCCACCCTGCACACTCATGGCATTCTCTCAACCAGCTTCATGAGGTAGTCACCTGGAATGCATTTCAATTAGCAGGTGTGCCTTGTTAATTTGTGTATTTTCCTTCCTTCTTGATGGGTTTGAGCCAAATAGGTTGTGTTGTGACAAGGTAGGGGCGTTATACAGAAGATAGCCCTATTTGGTAAAAAAAAACAAGTCCATATCATGGCAAGAACAGTGCAAAAAATCAAAAAGAAATGACATGAAGGTTCGTCAGTCCGGAAAATTTAAAGAACTATAAAAGTTTCTTCAAGTGTTGTCGCAAAAACCATCAAGTGCTATGATGAAATTGACTCTCACGAGGACCACCAAAGGAAAGGAAGACCCAGAGTTACCTCTTCTGCAGAGGATATGTTCATTAGAGTTACCAGCCTCAGAAATTGCCGGCCAAATAAATGCTTCACAGAGTTCAAGACACATCTCAACATCAACTGTTCAGAGGAGACTGCGTGAATCAGGCCTTATGGTCAAATTGCTGCAAAGAAACCACTACTGAAGGACATCAATAAGAAGGTAGAGACTTGCTTTGGCCAAGAAACGAGCAATGGACATTGGACTGGTGGAAATATGTTCTTTGGTCTGATGAGTCCAAATGTGCGATTTTTGGTTCCAACAGCTGTGGCTTTGTGAGACGGAGAATAGGTGAACGGATGATCTCCACATGTGTGATTACCACCGTCAAGCACAGAGGAGGAAGTGTGATGGTGTGGGGGTGCTTTGCTGGTGACACTGTCAGTGATTTATTTAGAATTCAAGGTATGTTATTTTGGTTCAAGGCACACTTAACCAGCATGGCTACCACAGCATTCTGCAGTGATACGCCATCAAATCAAATCAAATCAAATTTATTTATATAGCCCTTCGTACATCAGCTGATATCTCAAAGTGCTGTACAGAAACCCAGCCTAAAACCCCAAACAGCAAGCAATGCAGGTGTAGAAGCACGGTGGCTAGGAAAAACTCCCTAGAAAAGCCAAAACCTAGGAAGAAACCTAGAGAGGAACCAGGCTATGTGGGGTGGCCAGTCCTCTTCTGGCTGTGCCGGGTAGAGATTATAACAGAACATGGCCAAGATGTTCAAATGTTCATAAATGACCAGCATGGTCGAATAATAATAAGGCAGAACAGTTGAAACTGGAGCAGCAGCACGGCCAGGTGGACTGGGGACAGCAAGGAGTCATCATGTCAAGTAGTCCTGGGGCATGGTCCTAGGGCCGCGGTTCAGTTGAAACTGGAGCAGCAGCACGGCCAGGTGGACTGGGGACAGCAAGGAGTCATCATGTCAGGTAGTCCTGGGGCATGGTCCTAGGGCTCAGGTCCTCCGAGAGAGAGAAGGAGAGAATTAGAGAACGCACACTTAGATTCACACAGGACACCGAATGGACAGGAGAAGTACTCCAGATATAACAAACTGACCCCAGCCCCCGACACATAAACTACTGCAGCATAAATACTGAAGGCTGAGACAGGAGGGGTCAGGAGACACTGTGGCCCCACCCGAGGACACCCCCGGACAGGGCCAAACAGGAAGGATATAACCCCACCCACTATGCCAAAGCACAGCCCCCACACCACTGGAGGGATATCTTCAACCACCAACTTACCATCCTGAGACAAAGCTGAGTATAGCCCGCAAAGATCTCCGCCACGGCACAACCCAAGGGGGGGGGGCGCCAACCCAGACAGGATGACCACATCAGTGAATCAACCCACTCAGGTGACGCACCCCCTCAGGGACGGCATGAGAGAGCCCCAGCAAGCCAGTGACTCAGCCCCTGTAATAGGGTTAGAGGCAGAGAATCCCAGTGGAAAGAGGGGAACCGGCCAGGCAGAGACAGCAAGGGTGGTTCGTTGCTCCAGAGCCTTTCCGTTCACCTTCCCACTCCTGGGCCAGACTACACTCAATCATATGACCCACTGAAGAGATGAGTCTTCAGTAAAGACTTAAAGGTTGAGACCGAGTTTGCGTCTCTGACATGGGTAGGCAGACCGTTCCATAAAAATGGAGCTCTATAGGAGAAAGCCCTGCCTCCAGCTGTTAGCTTAGAAATTCTAGGGACAATTAGGAGGCCTGCGTCTTGTGACCGTAGCGTACGTGTAGGTATGTACGGCAGGACCAAATCAGAGAGATAGGTAGGAGCAAGCCCATGCAATGCTTTGTAGGTTAGCAGTAAAACCTTGAAATCAGCCCTTGCTTTGACAGGAAGCCAGTGTAGGGAGGCTAGCACTGGAGTAATATGATCAAATTTTTTGGTTCTAGTCAGGATTCTAGCAGCCGTATTTAGCACTAGCGTATTTAGCACCATCTGGTTTGCGCTTAGTGGGACTATCATTTGTTTTTCAACCGTGCAATGACCCAACACACCTCCAGGCTGTATATAGGGCTATTTGACCAAGAAGTAGAGTGATGAAGTGCTGCATCAGATGACCTGGCCTCCAAACTCATCCCGACCTGTCACGCACTGATCTGTTTCACCTGTCTTGGAGATTGTTTCCACCCACCTCCAGGTGTCTCCTGTTTTCCCTATTAGTCCCCGGTGTATTTATCTCTGCGTTTCCTGTCCCAGTTCGTCTTGTTTTGCCAAGTAAACCAGTGTTTCTCCTAGCTCCTATCTTTCCCAGTCTCTGTTTTTTCTTACCCCTCCTGGTTTTGACCCTTGCCTGTAATGACGCCGAATCCGCCTGCCTGACTACTCTGCCAGTTCTGACCTCGAGCCTGCCTATCCCCTTGTATTGTTTGGACTCATACCTGTTCACTAAACCCCTGCCTGTCCTGACCTCGAGCCTGCCTATCCCAAGTTACTGTTTTGACTCTGACCTGGTTTATGAACTCTCCTGTCCCCGACGTGCCTTTTGCTTACCCATTTTGGTGTAATAAATATCGGAGCTCAACCACCTGCCTCCTGTGTTTGCATTTGAGTCTCGCCTTGTGCCCTTATACAACCTCAACTCAATTGAGATTATTTGGGATGAGATGGACTGCAGAGTGAAGAAAAAGCAGCCAACAAGTGTTCAGCATTTGTGGGAACTCCTTCAAGACTGTTGGAAAAGCATTCCAGGTGAAGCTGGTTGAGAGAATGCCAAGAGTGTGCAAAGCTGTCATCAAGGCAAAGGGAGGCTACTTTGAAGAATCTAAAATATATTTTGATTTGTTTTACACTTTTTTGGTTACTACATGATTCCATATGTGTTATTTCAAAGTTTTGATGTCGTCACTGTTATTCTACAATGTGGAAAATAGTAAAAATAAAGCAAAACCCTTGAACGAGTTGGGGTGTCCAAACTTCTGACTGGTACTGTATATATTTCCTGAGCTTTTTTTACATCTCCTATAGACAGACACTTCAAAATGTTTCTCTTCATTATTTCTTTTTTGACTATTATTTGGTAATTTATGAATGCGTTTGCAATGCGTGTGAGCTCCACAGAGGCTACAGACCCTGGTAATGTCCATGACGTCCATGAACCGGGCCCTTTGCCATACCCTTATTCCTCTACATCAATCCATCCGCCCTGCACACACCCCTCTCCCCTCTCTCCTCCCTTTTCACCCGGCTCCCCTCTGGCCCTGTGGGGGCAGCCCCTGCCTCCCATCTGCTGTCTGCCCCAGCAAGGAGCTGCCCCTGCCTGCTCCCCCTCCACTCACATTTACAATTCAATTAAAGGCAACAAGCCCCTTCCTCCCCTTCTTTCTCCTCCTTTCCTCCTCCTCCTCCTCTCTCTATTCAGACAAGCATGGCTGGGCCCAGTGGAGACGGAGAGAGGGCTCTCCCCCATGCAGTGAGGGTGAGGCAGGACACTACACACTATGAAGGGTGGGATAAAAATATTCTATGGGTAACCTCAATCTGTGTGAGTGTGAGCCAAGCACGCACACACACATGCACGCACACAGACTCACGCATGCACACACACACACACACACACACACACACACACACACACACACACACACACACACACACACACACACACACACACACACACACACACACACACACACACACACACACACACACACACACACACACACACACATAGTTAAGTTTACATAAACATGTACACAATAACATGCCCCCTCTGCCTCTTTTCCTTAAAAAAATTGAGATTGGAAAACGTGCTAACATCTGGCAGGGTGATATTGGCAGGCTGGTATTTAAAGTAGAGCCAAACACTGTATGTATTATCAGTGTCAAATATTCAAATAAGGTGATGGTAGAGGGGTGAAATATTGTATATTAATGATTGACACTATTGTTTTCTCCATTGTGACAACCTTCATAGAAAAGGGGGTGGGTGAGGGGTATAAGTCTGTGAACAATACAACTAAACAAAACTAGGTCACACTTTGCATTACATTGGCCTTATAACAGAGTAACAGTGGAATAACATATGCATGGATGACATATGATTTTAATACTGTCAGTCCATTCAGATATGCATAAGATATTGTCATGGATTCAAATTGTTTGGACAAAATGTATAGTTACTCAGAGAACAGACCGGTGTTAGGCTATGCATACACTTAGAGTACCTACCTGAAACTGCATAGTGATTCCAGATAGCTAGATGCTTAGATGCAATAAAATAATGACACATTAATGTCAAAACAGTTGACCCTCTTCTTGAAATTAGCAGGGCTTTCTCCCAAACAGTTTTGCTTCTTCTGATTTAATCTTTGGGTAAAAAAAAAACAGCATTATGAAAGCTTGAGAGTCTAACTTAAGTCCCTCGTAACTTTTGATCCACTGTAATGTGAATGCAATATCCACAGGCATCCTTTTCTCTGGGAATAAAAAAAGATGACAAAAAAAAAATGGGTCTTTAATATTTAATTACCACCGTGCCAACATGAAACTTTTATCACTTTCTTTTGTCATCTTGGGCGAACCCAGAAGAAATACAGAGAGAGAGAGAGAATACGGAGAAAGTGTAGGTGGCAAGCACAGAAGACTGAGAAAGAAAGAGTGTGAGTTACAGAGGGAGCTGGAGGGAGAGAGTGGGAGAGGGAAAGACTGTCATGAGGGAGCACATAAGACAGTGGAGTATACTTGAGAGGGAGAGGGAGGGGAGAACAAGATAGAGTAATGAGGTGAGAGGGGTGGCAATTTATGAGGTGTGTCTTTAAAAAACGTGCTCCAAAGTGCCAATTTCAGTATGTGCTGGTGGAGATATTTAAGACCAACCGAAAGCTGGTTTTAGCAGTAACAAGGTTGGTCATGGCATAGATTTTGACAACAGAATCACAGCCAATCCAGCCGTGACGCACAGTACCCATATGCACATGGAACAAAAGAGATGTGCTTTTTTGGCCTCAAACCTCATTTTTAGAACAAAATCATTTCATTTGATGAAACCAAGCATAGCATCCCCCCTCTCAATGAAGGCTGTTTTTTTTGTCATGCCAGAGAGAGAGACCATCGATAAAGTGTTTGGCTCATGTGACCGATTTGAAATAAATCTTAATCACCAAAGCTTAATTAAAAGAACAAGTATGGCAGCAGTAAAACAGTGAGCGGACATCACGTTTTATCTATGTAGGCTATTCAATTATTTTCTCCAGCTCCTGTTATTATTTTGGATAAGCGGAAAAACCCTCCATGTAGGCTATATGCCCATCATGGAATGTGAGATAATCCAGGGACTGTCACGCCCTGGCCTTAGTTATCTTTGTTTTCTTTATTATTTTCTAGTCTATGTGTTTATGTAAGTCTATGGTTGCCTAGATTGGTTCTCAATTAGAGGCAGGTGTTTATCGTTGTCTCTGATTGGGAACCATATTTAGGCAGCCATGTTTTTGGGGTTATTTTGTGGGTGATTGTTTCCTGTGTCTGTGTTTGTGCCACACGGGACTGTTTCGTTGCCGGTTCATTTTGTATTTGTGTTCATGTTGAGTGTTCTTATTAAATAACATGGACACCTACCACGCTGCATATTGGTCCGATCCTTGTTTCACCTCTCTATGGTCAGGGCGTGACAACGGGAGTAATAAACTTTGATTTGAATTACCCTTACTCTACTATAACAAAAGCTGGTTCAACAGCAATATGTCTGATGTCTTTCTTATATTGACCATGCATCTGCCAAGTAGCCTATCCATAAAATGATTCTAAATGGTCTACTCGTGAGGCTTTTGCGGATATGCTTTTGCATTTTTCACAATTCAAATCGCATCGGCCTACCTGCAGTGTCATACTCCATTCGGCTTGTATCCATCCCCATTTCCAAAGAGTTCTTCTTGTCCAGTTACCAAAGACATGGTCCTCCAAACATAGGCTATTCAAATTGCTCAGTCGTATAACGCCATGTCATCGGAAGGCCGAGGCTATATCTTTCTTATTGAGAACATGCCTCACACATACAGTACAATTCACGGGAGCCTAATCTTTTTGGGGGGAGGGGGTAGAGAAGTGTGATGCGTGAAGAAAGGCCTATACTTGTGGCGCTCCGCAGGTGCTTAAATTTACCATTGCGTTAGGTTTTTTAAAATAGAGCCCTTACAGACACAGTGTCACTACTGGTACAACACTACTCCCTGGGCTCAGTGGAGGTGGGTGGTGAGGTGCGCAGTACATTGCACTGCTGTGCGTCTGACTCCCTGACACCATGCAGACCGACAGCCCTGTAGCCCTTTCTGGGGCCCTGTGTTATTAGCTGCTGTCTGTCTGTCTGCCTTTCGTCCTCATGCAGCAGCCCCTCTGAGAGCCCCCCCCCCTCCCTCCACTTCTCCCATCCTCCCTGCTTCGCCCCAGCTCCTGTCTGGGATGAGGTGGCAGACTGCGTTAATGGCTGATAATTTGTGTAATTACCAGACCAAGAGAGAGCAGCACACACAGCTGATGAAGGGCCTCTCGCTCCTCAACGCTCCTCATTTAGGGCCCCTTGTTCCCCCTCATTCGCTCGGAATGGAGCAAGAGTACAAATGAGGGCCTCAGACCATGGAGCTGCCTGTCATTAGGTTGACAATAATAATAGAAAAAACTGTCATTATCATAATAATGCATGTCAAAGTGATTTGATGTGTCTTTAATTTCAATGGCAGAGGCACTTCAGGATGAGGATTCCTGGGCTGCTTCAGTCTGTTCTATGTTGGAGACAGACACTTTGCATTTTCTACTCATTTAACAGCTCATATCCCCCCATAGAGCTGTCGATTTAGCCTGGTCTCCGACCCAGAGCAAATAGAAACCTAATTATTATTTCTTATTCATCCCAAACACATTTATGAAACATGTTTTCCAAGGCTCGATATCTAAACCAGTCTAAATAGTTAATACCTTGTGCACACAAACATGGCTGAACCCAGTTGACCCACACCAAGCTCTGTTAAAAATGTGGACTGTCGGCCAGGTCCAGAACATGGTGTTTCTCTGAATTCTCTGTGGCGGTGCAAAAAAAAAGGCTATTTATTGAGAGTAGAGAGAGGGCCAAGTGTGGTGGCAAGAACAGATGTAAGATTTATGACAGGGAGAAACATCCATGTTTTTCCATCATGCGTGTACCTTCAGCCCATCCGAGTGGAACTGGGGGACGAGCTGGGGAAAGAACTGGGAGAATTATTATCTACTCCAACTAAGAGTGAGACTCTCAAAACTCTCACCCAGCTCATAAACCACACTGCAAAGGGAAGGTTGTAGTTCAACGCGCAGTGCCCAATGTTCCATACACTCCTCTCCGTCTGGCTCCCATGAATAAAAGACTTACTGTATTTCCAGCATTCCAATTACTATACTAACATCCGATGGGCCAGTCTAGTAGGTAATCTTTGTATGCATATTCATTCTAAACTATTTTATATTAGCCTACAAGTACATATATATTTATTAAACAGAATTGATGTGCTGATCCAAAAAAGTGCCTCAGTCCTAAAAACAGGTAACCAGTAAACATTAAGGAGACCTCGCCACTGAGCTTCTCAGGGGGCAAGAATAAGATGCAGTGACACAACAGCTGCTGTGTGTGGTGCAACAACATGAACCCTCATAACTGATGGATGGAGAGGGAAACCACAAAGTGGTCTGAAGTGTGGAGTGGAGCTGCCATAAAACGGCTCTGACCCTCGTCTAATGATGTCTGTGGTTCTTCATGGTTGTTCACACGCAGCAGGAGCCAGCTAGTAATCAGGAGCAAAATTCTATAAAAGTTTGCCGATCTAAACTCTGCTAATGTGATGACTCATCGGGGACTCACCGCGTTCAAAGAATCATAACGATTTCAACATCTTAGTGCCACTTTAAAAGGCTGTTTAAACCTCTCGCGCCAAGTGTCAGGTCGATTGTTGTGTCTCTTCCTTGATTAAACTTTGATTGGGGACAAGTCGGCCACAGTTAAAATTACAGTGAGTGAATATTCACAGCTGTACTAATGCACATCACTTCTAAACCAACTCCACATAAATCTAAAATTAGCCTGCTTATAACATCCATTTTAATTGACTGCTAGGCTCATTTTGCTTGAATGTATAGCGCTTCAAATTTTGAGAGAGGGGAAGTGTGTGTTTCGCTCCCTCTCTCCACGTCAATGCTTGTTTTGAGAAAAGAAACAGACATGGCTGGCAAATCCGAGGCTCCCGGCCATGTCTAGAATGGTGTCTGTTTTCCACTCTCCCAGTGCTGCTGAGCCTTAATGCATCTGGCACTCTGAACAGCATGTTGCTGGAGTTTTAACATAACAACCTACGGCTTCCAACCAGGAATGGGCTCGGGGAGCAGAGTAGAGATTCAAACTATTTACAGACACACTTAAATCCCCCCCTAAAATGGCAGAGATGAGGAATTGAGAGCAGTGGAAGTCAGGCAACAGTGGATGTGGGAGAATATGTTTTGCAAGAATGGACTGTGCTGTTGGGTCTATTTAGGTTACTTTAGTGCAGGACAGGCTCATCATGGATGGATGGTGTTGGAGAAAAGCTTCCACTGAGGACAGGACAGAATTTGACTGGGAAGACAAAAACAATAACACAACACAGTTAGACAAAAGAGCTAAGAATTAGTTAGTCCAAGCAAGGATTAAAATCCCATTGATGTGTAATAATGTGATTTGTGCTTGTGTAAGTGATTGACTCTACATACAGTAATTAGAGAAAATCGACAGGGCTACTCAAAGTACTTGGAGAGAACGCTCAATGCGCCAGTGGATGACATGGCTTCAGTTCATATTAGGAGAGAGTAGTGGAGTGGTCATCACCTTTTAATCGGGGAACAGGATGGGACTTAGCTGCAAATACAAATAGCAGATACATTCCATTACAGCATCTCATCATACGTTTGAGCAAAACATTTCTCCATGAAGTTCATCTCAGACATCTCAGAACTCAGAACTCACAAAGTCAAACACAGACTGCGCACCTCACCCACTAAGCACATCAAAGTATCACAATTAAGCGTTACAGCCCTAATCATTCACATAACTAACAACTGCGAGTGACAACTGATGTCTGTTGTTTTATCCATTTGCCATGATAAAAGATCCACTGCGTCAACATCTCTTTTAATCTAAATTTTAATGGATGATGCAAAGGAAGCTATCAAATCGTTCTAAATTGATTTAGACATCCCAGAGAAGACAGTAGAAACGTCCATATGCTCAGCAAGTAAAGCATCATAACGTGCAATTACCTCTGCAAGCTCCTTTCAGTTGCCCTTGTTAGCGTAACTTTCCCTCTCATAGTGCCCCCATGCTTCATCCCACAATGAGCCATTGTTTACAAAGCAACGTGCCCCCTTAAAGCCAACTCTTACATGCCCAAAAATGCTGTATCCCTGTTTCTTCTTACCTTCTCATTGTGTTTCACAGTTTGAATACGCATCCATTACATGATCGATGCAGCTTTTCCCCAGAAGCTTGAATCTGATGTGGGCAATGAAAGGGGTTCTTCAACAAAGAATCTACAACATTGTTGTTGGCATTAGCGAGTCATTCTGGCGGAGAAAACTGCAATCTGGTAGCTGGCTAGAAAACAATATATAATCTACTTCCTCCGTCTCCTGGATTTTGAATAAACTTATTTGAATTGAATAATATCCTAAAAATGCTCAACTATCACTATTCAATATCTCAATCTCCATCTATCCAACAATGTCACCAACTCATCAGGCTTCTAAATCACATGTGTACTACTAGGCTCATTCTCTGATTCTTTGATCGGACAATATGTCAGTTTATACGGCAAAATATTTGATTGGGTGGAAGATGTCCTCCGGAAGTCGTCATAATTACCATGTAGGTCTATGGAAGGGGGTGATGAGCACAAGCCCCTCAAGTTTGGTATTGAAGTCAATGTAGCCAGAGGAGGATGGAAAATAGCTGTCCTCCGGATAGACCAGGGTGCTACCCTAGAGGGTGCTGTTGAGACTAATTTGATCTTCATTGCAAAATAATGTGTTTTAATCAGGTATTTGGTGACGTGGATACATTTAGTATAGTTTTATCTAAAAAGGATAACTTTTTAAATGTTTCATTTGTATACATTTTTTTTAAATTCCCTGATGAGCATGGTCTTCCCCTTCCTCCTCTGAGGAGCCTCCACTGCTTAAGGGTTATAATTGCTCTTTGCACAAAAATAGGAAAGGATAATTTTAACATCATTAACTCCAGTCCAGCTCTCTTGACTTTCATTCCTTATCTATCAATGTGTTTGTTATAATTTGTATACTGGGAAATCAATATGATCAATATATAAATACAAAACAAATGACACTGTGGGCATTAATGACACCCTGGGATTACAACAGCTAATGCTGCCTGGGAAGATCAACTGATTAGATCCCATCGCAGTGCACAGAATCAATGGGAGACACATTGGGAACTAACCAGCCAAGCCCAACACCACTCATGAGTTCACCTGGAAAGGCCTTTCTTGGATATCCTTTACAGCCTGCTGTGTCTATCTGGTAACCTCTCAGAAATCTAAGAAAAGAGTTGAGCAGGTGCCATGATGAGGCATGTTGAAATGTCAAAGCACCTTAATTAACACTAGGGCTATAACTGTGATCAGAGCTCTCTTGATGCAGCCCAAGGTAAAATAAGAGAGCTGTGTAGACCCAATCCCTCTGCCTTAACCTCACTCCCAGATCAATGGAAATAGATTTCCTGCTTGGCACACACCTGAATGCTGTCAACAGCACATACATTTTGTTCTCTCTCGCTTCTTTCCCCCTCTTATCCAGTATTTCCTATGCAATCCATATTTCCCTAGCACGGTGCATGAACATCTCAGGAGCTTTTTTGGCACAGCACCTTGCCATAAAACAGGAGAGTCTGTTTATGGTGGCCTCGTTTTTACTCTGTCAGCTTGCCTGGAGACTGAAAGGGTTCTTTTAAAAGGGGGACTGGGGCCTTTGGATGAGGCTAAAGCTTTGGTAAGCCCTCTCCTCTCCTGTATACATAACAGACACAAGGCCTTCTCTCCTCACTCCTCAGCCTTTAACAGTTGACATGTTTTTTAACGTATGATCTGGATTAGCAGAAGATAATTTGGAAGAGAGTGAGGGAGACATGTTAGAGGGGAGGAGGAGAGGGTTACAGTGCACTGTTATCGTTCACCCCCTGACTCAGTCAGAGTTGACACCGCTGCTCCAGAGAATTACTGGTGCGGCAGCCCGATCCCTCCTTCCCGGAGTAGTTCCTAATCTTCCCACTCTGCCGATTCCGAGTTTTCCGCCACAAGCCACCTGAGTTCTCGAGGTTTGCGATGGACTCATTACCAAGAGTGCTGAGCAAGCAGAGTGTCACCTAGCTGGGGAAGAGAGTTGCTCTCAGTAGTAAATCCATTTGCATCCTCCCCTGTTTTATTTGCTCTCGTCAAACTCTGTTCCCCGTTTCTCCATTCAGGCTTGTTTACCTGGTAAGCCGAGTGTGACTAAAGGAAATTCCCAAAGCCCGAGATGGGATTGAAGAAGGGAGGGAGCGTGGGGGGATTGAGCAGTTAAGGGGGTCCGGGAGGGGGAACAGCAGTATTACTTAGAGCTGTAACCCACCATCCCCGTGCAGCCCCCAAAGGGTTAATTATAATGTGCAGCCTAGTGTAGATTAAATAAGGGAGAATCTCACACTAACACACACACAGGGAGTCGACAGGGCTGCACACTAACAACGATAGGAGATTGAAGCAGTATAGTGCCGCTGCTCTGCTTTTAATCTGAGCTAATCGGGAATGAAAATAAATATACTTCTAGCATGGGAAACATTTATCTTAGGCTCGCGCTGAGGCCAAACAGAACAGCGCATCACATGTGTTCTAGTCTTTAAACATGTCTGCTCTTCATTTGGAGAATTAAGGTTCTTATATTGGTTTAAGGGCGGAAGCAGCCCAGAGATGAAGAGGTTAAATTTTAGGATGGATTTCTCCGGGAGACATTAATCACCCGCAAACTCAATTGCATTCGCGGGTCATCCCGGTCTTTAAAGGCAGACCTTGTGAAGGATCCACAAAGGCAACGCCTTGAAAGTGGGACAGATCTGACAAACCAACTGTTTGCAATTGATCTGTCAGAGTTGCCACATAGCTTAGCATAAATCTTTAATTAGCTGTTAGCTGAGAAGTTGGAACTATGAAAAAAACAACCATTTGCAAAGACATGTCTTCTGCAGCGGTTCTGCAAAGCCTCTGCTCAACAACAGCAGAAAAACACCCGCTTTCCTTCTCTTCTGATATTCCCTAGTCTACTTATAACACAGAAAGCAAAAATAAATGATTTACACTTTCGACCGGCTATAAAGGATCAAGACTGTTGCATCTCGGAGCTTTGTGGGGCATAGAGGAAGTAAATCAATCAGGCTTCCTCTCAAATGTCGAAAGAGAAAGCAACCTGCAGGTTTCAGGAATCAGAAAAGGCCAGTTGCCTGGTAAGTGTTTGGGAGTTTTTAAACATAGCCATGTTTGTATTCAGACCGCAGTTTGGAGAATGAAGGTTCTTATATTGGTTTAAGGGCGGAAGCAGCCCAGAGATGAAAAGGTTAAATTTTAGGATGGATTTCTCCGGGAGACATTAATCACCCGCAAACTCAATTGCATTCGCGGGTCATCCCGGTCTTTAAAGGCAGACCTTGTGAAGGATCCACAAAGGCAACGCCTTGAAAGTGGGACAGATCTGACAAACCAACTGTTTGTAACTGATCTGTCAGAGTTGCCACATAGCTTAGCATAAATCTTTAATTAGCTGTTAGCTGAGAAGTAGAAACTATGAAAAAAAACAACCATTGGTAAAGACATGTCTTCTGCAGTGTTGCGCTCGCCGAGCCGTAGCAGCGGGGAACCCAACCCAGCCACAGACTCTCCGACTGAGGCCTGGGCTAATTTGGCTGGGATCACTGGGTAACCCCCCCAGATGAGGTGGCAGTTGACAAAACTACCTTCATTTCCTTTTGTTATTGTAGCAATGGGAGCGGAGAGCAGAGCAGAGACTGAGAGCAGCCCATGTTCCGGCTTAAGGACAGTGGGGGCTAGAAGGTGAAGGCATGAAGGCAATGCTCCATTGAACTTTAGGGGCTGATCAAAAGGAATGCGACCTGGGCTTGGCGAGGCAGTGGGGCTTGTCGCCACAGCAGCAGAGGTTTTGAGGAGAAGATCCAGGGGCACCAGGTCTTTGACATGCATGTGGATGTGCCCTGTGGTGTCACCCAGGAGCCTATGCAATCTGCAGTCAGCAGACCATTGCGTTGTACAGTGTAAGCATGGGCCAGAGGTAGCTAGAAGGGAGAGTGTTCAATACTCAGTCGACAGTGTTGGAGGGGACAGCGACTGTATACATTTCCATAAACGAGGCAGCAACAGCGGTGGTTGATCATGCTTCCTATAGCTCCACTGTGCTATGTACTTACCCCCCACATGTCTACAGGCCAACCCCGTCAAACGAGCAAGTGTACCTCAGTGTTGATCAACACCTATTGATTATCTCTCTTGCTAATTGAGCTCAAGTAAATTACGAGCAATTAAAGCATGAGTGATACATTAACACAGCTGCATTAGCCATGCAAGACCTAACATGCCTACATTAGCCAAACAGTATAAATACTATAGAAACACTAACACATACACATAGGCTATGGACACAATCATTTTTTTGCTGCACCAGCAACTTCTAACAATTGATGCAGTGCTGGTTAAATCGCTCGAATTGCCTCACTTTTCACGAGCGCTAAGCTTGGGTCAGTTGATCAGTGCCTTTACCCACGGGAAAAGCCACCTGCATAAAGGAGAGGGAAATAGTTGCAATGTACTTCTCCTGTCCTAGTTACCACAGTGCTCCCCTACTTCCCTTACTTGTGATCAATATTGATGTCGTCGTTAAGGGCTACTTGGTAATGAGACTGGGCCAAGGGATGGAGATGAGGATGCAGGTCATGTGTGTACAGTGCAGTATAAACTGAGACCTGTTGAAGTGGCGCCACGTCCTGGATATCATCCATGTCCCTACTCCTGTTTTTGAAATTGTGAAGATCGGTTTATCAGTGACTGTATATATTTCAGACCATGTCTATGGTATATAAAAAAATGTTTTAGTGTTATTTAATGGAACACACAACTTAACAATGGTTTCATCAAACTTAAAATGAGGTGGTTTTTAGCCATGATGCTTTGCAGACATCTCTCATCAGCCAAATGATAGTGTGTCACAGGGGGAGGGTGGGGGAGGGAGGAGGGATGGGAGGGAGGGAGCTGCTCTGGGGTCAGGAGAGTGTGTGACTCAATCACTGGGCCCCACTAATAGCCATGCAAACACACATTTAGCCTTGCAAACACACATTTAACCGTGACACTAAAATCCAGTGGTGCGAAATCGTCCATCACCGACTAGCAAAAACCTTCAAGCTGGAAATAAAAGAAAGAATGAAAGAAAAGGACAAGAACTGAGCCACCATGAGCCGCAAGAGGAGAAAGACAGATCTATTTGCAGCTCTGCTGCTATAAGAGATCCGGTGAATCTCTGTCACTCCTGACCAAGAGGAAACCAAAAGACAACATGAAGGAGCCCATTTGTTTTGGTCCTCCAAGCCGTCTCTTTGCTGTGTAAATATGGGTAGGGCTCTAAGGCTGGAAAAACACTTGCATGGATGGCCACCTCCGGCGAGGATTCAACCACAAACGTAACAGACAATTACAGCCAGTCAGGCAAATTGACCAACTCACGGCCTCCTATAAAATGCTCTGTCACCATCCACTGTGTGTGTACGTGTTTATGTGTGGATAATCCAAGGAAATCTTTCACTTAATCATTATCAATAGGTATGTTTCCATCCAATTGGCGACAGAGTTTTGTGCAAATGTTCCAAAATCTGCATGTTCCCATTGGAGATATGGGAGGTAGGCCGTCATTGTAAATAAGAATTTGTTCTTAACTGACTCGCATAGTTAAATGAAGGTTACATTTCAAATTAAAATAAATAAAACGTGGGAGGTAAATAAAAAATGTTAAAAAGTATTTACATCAAATCCATCAAAACAGATAAAAGGCTGTGCATGATAACATAGTGCACTTACAAATGACTTTTGAGGTTAAATTCCAATGTACCGTATTTGAAATACAATTTAAATGGGTTTCCATCGCATCTTCAGCTCTACTGATGGTTCTGTCACAAAAAAAAGCAAATGTCTTGGCACGTTTGCTGTAGCCAACAGCTCGCAGATACAGTGACGGTATAACCTACATGATGAGATGATTATGGACAAAATAGCGAGATTGTCTTCATTTGTCAAACGGCAGCCGAGCATCGATCATGATGTCACCAAAATAAGACCGTCGATATTTATTGGAAAGGAGCAAAGCTCACCACTGTCCACTTTCACCACCCTGTGAAGTTTATCGTAACTTATTTCATCTGTAGCCTAATAAACTGCGTGCTTTCCTGAGTCGTGGTGGTCGGACCACACACCATATCATCGTGTGACTCGAAGTTTACTTCGATATGATGGTTATTGGCATAATTCATTTTACTGACACAAAAAGATCCCATCCCGTCTTATCTTATTTTGTTTTGTCGACATTTGGAACGTTTACTGATACAGTTGCTGTTTCCATCAGGCCTGCTATGGCATTCTTTATCCAACATATACTTTACTCACGTAACAAGGTTGGCTGGAAATCAAGATACTGTACATTTAGGCACTGTAGGAGGCTATAAACAGCCCATTAATCATAAGTTCATAAAGAGTTCCTTTAGATATGCAACCACGATGCCAAAACTGAGGCATTCCAAAAACCATACATATTTGAATAGAATATGGCCTTTTAACACACCATAACAGAGTCATTTTACACATTGTACTCTCCAAGATTGTGTCTGGAGGTGTTTAAAATAGTTGCTTAAACAGAGGAATTGTAATAGGTCTTGTTTTAAGTGGGATAATAAGGAGTTGAAATAGGCCTTGTTTTAAGTGGGGTAATGAGGAGTTGAAATAGGTATTGTTTTAAGTGGGGTAACGAGGAGTTGATATAGGTCTTGTTTTAAGTGGAGTAACGAGGAGTTGATATAGGTCTTGTTTTAAGTGGGGTAACGAGGAATTGATATAGATCTTGTTTTAAGTGGAGTAACAAGGAGTTGATATAGGTCTTGTTTTAGGTGGAGTAACGAGGAGTTGAAATAGGTCTTGTTGTAAGTGGGATAACGAGGAGTTGAAATAGGTATTGTTTTAAGTGGGGTAACGAGGAGTTGAAATAGGTATTGTTTTAAGTGGGGTAACGAGGAGTTGAAATAGGCTTTGTTTTAAGTGGGGTAACGAGGAGTTGAAATAGGCTTTGTTTTAAGTGGGGTAACGAGGAGTTGAAATAGGTCTTGTTTTAAGTGGGGTATCGAGGAGTTGAAATAGGTCTTGTTTTAAGTGGGGTAACGAGGAGTTGAAATAGGTCTTGGTTTAAGTGGGGTAACGAGGAGTTGAAAGAGCAGGTGCAACATATTTTATCTGTTTTTCAATGGCAGAGGCTGCTTTCTCTGTCTTTCAAATTACCAGCCAAATCAAATAATCAAATCAAATGTTATTTGTCACATGCACCGAATACAACAAGTTGTAGACCTTACCGTGAAATGCTTACTTACAAGCCCTTAAATATACAGTACAATGAGGATTTACACATTCATATAGGGGGAAATGGATGCCTAATGTGGCTGATATGCAAAGTGACAACTCCTTAACAAGTCTGTGGGATCAAATGATTTGTTTACCACTGGCGTACATTGCCACTGGGCTATAACAAACTCCCCCCCCCCCATTAACATAGGCCACTGTGGTGTCGTATTTGGCACGCGTTCCCTTCAGCCAACGCTGACACTTTCAGCACTTGCCTTACATTTGATGTGTGTTATAATGGGGGGGGGGGGGCATAGCAAGTTCTTTATGTACGTGGAGTACGCATCCATTCTCCAATGATCCAAACGTGCCCGTCTGAAATACTGCCACGAGATTACAGGGCGAGTTGGAATGACAGCAGCTGCATTTCATACAAACGGAGCTGAATACATAATGCATACCGTTGTCTGCATGAACCCTTTCTCATGCTAATAGGAACCTTTCTGGAGATGTCTCCAAGGTATGTGCGGATGGGGAGCCCAGTGACAGTTAGTGAGAGGAGAGGAAAACTCAAACAAAATGCACAGTAAAATCATCACCGTCTTCCGTCCTCTGCATAATCAAGGCATTGGATTAAACATCTTTAATTAAATAGGCCTATACTTCATCTTTGTTTGGCAAATCGGAGAGGTACCTTAGTTCCAAGTTGTTGTCAGCCTATGATGGGAAATTTCCAGAAAATCACAACAAAGGGCCTATGAGGTCATTCATGGCTGTAGAGGCCTAGGTCCAGGCAGAACACCTATACGACATGTATGGCAGAGCCATCAGTAGATGTGATTAACATGTCTGAGAATATAACCACTGTAAGTGGGAGGAATGGCTCTCTGGGTGACACCAAGGATACTGACTGCCGAGAGGTACTTAGCACCTCTACCCAGAGTGCTGGCAGTCAATTATTTGTTGGTTACATAGAACAGAATATCCCCAGTCAGCCTCGTTAAAATACTCCAGACCACAGGGCGGCAGTAGTGCTGCTTTGTTAAGCTACGTTTGGCTGTGGGATAACAGGCATTATGCCTGCTTCTAACTACCTAGATAGCTCATGTTAGCTAACTAGCACACCGCAGTAATGTTGTAGCTCGCTAGCTAGCATTTGTAGTAAAGGCCTTGTTGATACTAGCCAGATGGTCACAACTAAAAAAAATGTTTTAATATGTATTGGTCACATACACATGTTTAGCAGATGTTATTGTGAGTGTAGCGAAATGCTTGTACTACTGTAGATAACTAGCAACACAATTTAATTACAATGGATTTGTTTTTGAATGAAGCATCTGCCTGTTAGCTGCCAAGAGTCAGCGGAGTTGCTAGATATGTCGTCCTAACTGGCAATCGGTGAGGCTAACGCTAGCTAGCAAGCAAACTGGCACTGGCATTATTGGATAATGATTGGAAAATAGGATTTATTCATCAACTTGTTAGATAGCTGACTTGGTAAAGCATTGAGTGTTGTTTGCTGCACTTAGCACCACATTTGTTTCATATTAAGTGTGTGTGACAGCCTGGATCAGTTAGCAAGCAACCTTTAGCTAGCTAGCCAACTAGTGAGCAAGTGCACATTCTCAAACCTAACAAAAAAGACTTATTCAAGCACAAAACTCATTCGGCAGATAAAGAAGATGTAAAGACTTGCTCTCAAGAAAAAATATATACACTTTAATAGTTTTAGAACAATTCTGATGAAAAGGGGTTGGATTACACCTGGAAAAGTGCATTATTTTTAATCTTCTGTTGCCACTGGTGGGCAGATTTGGCAAATTTTTGAAAATTCCATTGGTTCTTAAGTAAAATCACCAAATAGGGTAACCGGGCCATACAAAACAAACTCGCCCACTCTATCGGCACCCCCATGTGGAGGTCTGTGCTCTCTGATTGGCTCAAAGCCACCAACACGCAGGGCAATTCTACATGTAGAGACGTCCAGTTCGTCAGTACCAGGCAGTGTCTTTTGTTCTAGCAAGAGAAGTACCTATCGGCAGTTGTCTTGCTGTGTCTGACCTCTAAATCGAGTCCAGGCATTATATCCCAAGCCATTTAATAGTATGGCCGATAGGTATAGGCACTAACTGCTGTTGGGTAGATGAATGAAATGCCCATTTATGTTCCCTCTGCTTAAATGTTTTACAATTCCCCTTCGTTTAGTTGTTTGAGTGCACACTGGTTGCATCTACGTTGTTTCCACGTCAGACCAACATGAAATAGACGTTGAATTGATGTCTGTGCCCAGTGGATTTCGACTAAAATATAAATCAAGTTACTTTTTACAAGCGGATGCCATCGTCCAAGTTAGATACTCATTTGACGTTATCACTATACGCGTGCACTGAATATGTTTACAGTCTGTGTCCTCCTATGCAATGTCTCCACATCTATTATTATCTCTGTGTTGTTATTTACGTGAAGTCTACATGTGAATGATCAATTTGTGTTGTGTTTGTGTGGAGGATGTTGGTACAGCAACAGTGAATAATGATCCCAATGACTGAATAAACTGGTTGTCCCATATATGGTCTTTTTTTGTGGTTTCACAGTGTGTTCTGGGCTGTGGTGACCTCACCCCTCCTATGGACAGGACTCTGTGGTCAGGCCTCATGGAGTAGGCTTACAGCCACTGTCTTTAGCATTGTTTACTCTCCTGTCACTGGTGCCATGTCAATACTAGGTAGGTTTCAAATCAAATGTTATTGGTCACATACACATGGTTAGCAGATGTTAATGCAAGTGTAGCGATATTCTTGTGCTTCTAGTTCCGGCCGTGCAGTAATATCTAACAAGTAATCTGACAATTTCACAACAACTACCTTGTGCACACAAGTGTAAAGAAATGAATAAGAATATGTTCATTTAAATATACGGCGATGGCCGTGCGGCATAGGCAAGATGCAGAAGATGGTATAGAGCACAGTATATACGTATGAGATGAGTAATGTAGGGTATGTAAACATTATATAAAGTGGCATTGTTTAAAGTGACTAGTGATACATTTATTACACCCAATTTTTTAATATTAAAGTGGCTAGAGATTTGAGTCAGTATTTTGGCAGCAGCCACTCAATGTTAGTGATGGCTGTTTAACAGTCTGATGGCCTTGAGATAGAAGCTGTTTTTCAGTCTCTCGTTCCCAGCTTTGATGCACCTGTACTGACCTTGCCTTCTGGATGATAGCGGGGTGAACAGGCAGTGGCTCGGGTGGTTGTTGTCCTTGATGATCTTTTTGGCCTTCCTGTGACATCGGGTGGTGTAGGTGCCCTGGAGGGCAGGTAGTTTGCCCCCGGTGATGCATTGTGCAGACCTCACTACCCTCTCGAGAGCCTTATGGTTGTGGGTGGAGCAGTTGCCCTACTAGGCGGTGATACAGTCCGACAGGATGCTCTCGATTGCGCATCTGTAGAAGTTTGAGTGTTTTCGGTGACAAGCCAAATTTCTTCAGCCTCCTGAGGTTGAAGAGGCGCTGTTGCGCCTTCTTCACCACGCTGTCTGTGTGGGTTTGACTGGCCTTTTAGATTCTAGCCACTCATTCCACACCAGTGTTAACTGATCAGATTGGGAATCAGATTGAATCATGTGTGAAAAGGCTAGCTTTTTCCATTGACATTAATGTGTTTTAGTGGACATATGGAAATATTTTAAGATGGTCATACTACGGATGATTTAGCTATTTTGTTTGACATTTTAGGACCCCCTTTAGGTATAAAAATATATTGATGTTAAATGTTGTTCTTTACAACTAAATACCATAGAAATGCATTGAATAATCAATTCCCAAATAGAAAAAAGGACAGTAAAAAAATAAATCACAAGAAACAAGGTTTTGAATTGTCTGTCCTACATCTAAGAAAACTCTGGAAATAGAGTTGAAGTCGGAAGTTTACATTGACATTTAATCAGAGTAAAAATTCCATCTTAGGTCAGTTAGGATCACCACTTTATTTTAAGAATGTGAAATGTCAGAATAATAGTAGAGAGAATTATTTATTTCAGCTTTTATTTATTTTATCACATTCCCAGTTGGTCAGAAGTTTACATACTGTTTACATACATTAATATTTGGTAGCATTGCCTTTAAATTGTTCAACTTGAGTCAAATGTTTCGGGTAGCCTTCCACAAGCTACCCACAATAAGATGGACGAATGATGGCACATTCCTCCTGAGCAAGTGTAACTGAGTCAGGTTTGTAGGCCTCCTTTCTCGCACACGCTTTTTCAGTTCTGCCCACACATTTTCTATAGGATTGAGGGTCAGGGATTTGTGATGGCCACTCCAATACCTTGACTTTGTTATCCTTAAGCCATTTTTCCACAACGTTGGCAGTATGCTTTGGGTCATTGTCCATTTGGAAGACCCATTTGAGACCATGCTTTAACTTCCGGACTGATGTCTTGAGATGTTGCTTCAATATATCAACGTAATTTTCCATTAATTTTGTGAAGTGCACCAGTCCCTCCTGCAGCAAAGCATCACCACAACATGATGCTGCCATCCCCGTGCTTCACGGTTGGGATGGTGTTCTTCGGCTTGCAAGCCTCTCCCTTTTTCCTCCAAGCATAACGATGGTCATTATTTCAGACCAGAGGCCATTTTTCCAAAAAGTAAGATCTTTGTCCCCATGTGCAGTTGCAAACCGTCTGGCTTTTTTATGTCGGCTTTGGAGCGGTGGCTTCTTCCTTTTTCAGCGAACTTTCAGGTTATGTCGATTTAGGACTCGTTTTACTGTGGATATAGATACTTTTGTACCTGTTTCCTCCAGTATCTTCACAAGGTCCTTTGCTATTGGTCTGGGATTGATTTGCACTTTTCACACCAAAGTACGTTCATCTCTAGGAGACAGAACACGTCTCCTTCCTGAGAGGTATGATGGCTCTGTGGTCCCATGGAGTTTATACTTGCTTACTCACTATAAACATGCTTACTATTGTTTGTACAGATGAATGTGGTACCTTCAGGCATTTGGAAATCGCTCCCAAGGATGAACCAGACTTGTCGTGGTCAGCAAATATTTTTGGGAGGTCTTGGTTGATTTCTTTTGATTTTCTCATGATGTCTTGAAATACATCCACAGGTACACCTCCAATTGACTCAAATAATGTCAATTAGCCTATCAGAAGCTTCTAAAGCCATGACATAATTTTGGGGGATTTTCCAGGCTGTTTAAAGGCACTGTCGACTTAGTGTATGTAAACTTCTGACCCACTGGCATTGTGATGCAGTGAATTATAAATAAAATAATCTGTCTGTAAACAATTGCTGAAATTAATAACTTGTGTCATGCACAAAGTAGATGTCCTAACCGTCTTGCAAAAACTACAGTTTGTTAATGACTCCAACCTAAGTGTATGTAAACTTCCGACTTCAACTGTATATACAGTGTATATACATATATATTTTTTTACATATATTTAACCCCTTTTTTGGGGATAGGCACAAATCTACATTCCATTCGTTTTTTTCAAACCCGTACCGGTTACCTTCAGACGAGTCCCGTGACACTTGTGGGGGTACAGTAAAACCATGTCGATTTGTGAGAATCTCCAATTTTCAAAGAGTGGTCATAATAGTTTGAAAGCCAAACCGTTCGGATGCTACAGAAGTTTTACCAAGAAGACCGATTTTTCAGGATGTCTCATGGTCTGACAAACACCACTCTGGCTCTGCCACCTTTCAACCCATATGCAGAAGTGCGACATCAGTGAATGTGGTGAATTGAGACGGAACCAATGCAACAACAACAAAAAAGATCTCTATCTTAAACTGATGGATTTTGAGTGGGATGTTTTCATTAGGTTCATTTGGTTAACAGGGCACAAGTGCGTCAATCGACTCTAGCGGGTTAACGGTGTATTGGTATAAATAGGGAAGGGTTGTTGCATAACCTTAGCACTTTGGCTTGACCTTTTCCCCATTACTAGCTCTAACTTTGCTGATAGCTCCTTTTTTTGATGTAACTGTAAGTCGACTGGATAAGAGCATCTGCTAAATGACTAAAATGTAAAATGGAGAACAGATATACCCCACTGAGGCTCAGTGAGTATGATCACGTAAATGCAGTAAAGCCCTGTTCTACAAAGGAATTATCCTTATTGCTAACTGGAGTTTGACATCCTATTTTGTCCTAAAGTTTCAGATACATCCATAATTTGCCCTTGGACAAAATATTGGACATGTACAGTATGAACTTCATATTGATTAATACTGAATCGTTGATTGTTTGCAGACCTGCCAATAAGGTTACTGAAGACAAATATTAAGCTACCATCCGGAATTTTCTATAAGGGGGAGTGGGCTGTGTTTGCTACTTATTTATGTTCCAACTCAGCGGCCGAAGAGGGGGGAAATGGGTTTCTCTCTGAGGAATCATCCATTGGCTGCAGAGAGAGGGAGAGGGAGCCTCTAACACACATTTTAGTGACCTATTAAGAGCATTACATCGGGCCCCAGACCCGGTAATCTGGCCTATCCTCTTAAAAGTGGAATTGATTGAAAGAATTGATCCGCTCAGGCATGGCAGACACCATAATTACCTCACGTAAATCTTGTCAATCACGTATGAAATGTCAGTGGGGGGGGGGGGGGGGGGAGTCGGGATCTTCTGCCCATGTGATGCTCGTCTTACAATTGATGGCTCATAGCCAGCCCTGATGTTTGACAACTGAGGACAAAATAGTGTGCGAGAAAGAAAAGTTTGGATGACTTATCATCAAGGCCACCGGCTGCAATACTGGATGAGCTTGACGGGATTTTAGAAAATTGGGAGAAATGTGCCGATTTCAATTGATGTTTATCATAAGAACATGGGGCATTGCCATATTGAAAATTTTTAAAGCAAACCGCCTTAAAAAGGAGGTTGCTTGACGTTGTTTGGCTTGTTTATAATGGCGAGACATGGCTGAATATTAGTTAGACATCAACTAAAACAATTGAATAAAATGCAAACATCCATATTTATCCCGGCTGTTCAAACAACTGATGCAAATTAATATCAGACAATCAATCTCCTAATCTACCATCAGGCGACCACAGAATATACAGTGCCTTCGGAAAGTATTCAGGCCCCTTGACTTTTTCCATATTTTCTTACAAGACAACGATTACAGCATCGAGTCTTATTCGGTATGACGCTACAAGCTTAGCACACCTGTATTTGGAGAGTTTATCCCATTCTTCTCTGCAGATCCTCTCAAGCTCTGTCAGGTTGGATAGGGAGCGTTGCTGCACAGATATTTTCAGCTCTCTCCAGAGATGTTCGATCAGGTTCAAGTCCGGACTCTGGCTGGGCCACTCAAGGACATTTAGAGACCTGTCCTGAAGCCTCTCCTGTTTTGTTGTGACTGTGTGCTTAGGTCGTTGTCCTATTGGAAGGTGAACCTTCACCCCAGTCTGAGGTCTTGAGCATTGGAGGGCATAACTGTTTTCATCAAGGCTCTCTCTCTACTTTGCTCCATTAATCTTTTCCTCGATCCTGACTAGTCTCCCAGTCCCTGCCGCTGAAAAACATCCCCACAGTATGTTGCTGCCACCACCGTGCTTCACCGTTGGGATGATGCCAGGTTTCCTCAAAACGTGACGCTTGGCATTCAGGCTGAGGATTTTTTTATTTAGTCAATTTTAGAATAAGGATGTAACGTAACAAAATGTGGAAAAAGTCAAGGAGTCTGAATACTTTTCGCAAGCAATGTATATATGATGGGAAAGCCTCTAAACCCCATCCCAACCATCTCTGATTAAATGTGATTCAGGGGGGCATCTTTTCCCCCTTTCCTAATCAGGACGTGATAGTAACGAGGCGTGTGGTGGACCAGGGAGGGGGTGACGATGGGTGCCATGATGCACTAAAAAGCAGCTGTGCCATGGATTAGGGCCTTGCTGAGCATTAGTCAGCTGGGCCATTTCTATGACAGTGAACTGCAGCTTAGCAAGCCACCTCTGTTTATGCTTTTTGGGGGAGAAGTAGGATTCCTTCCCTCTGACAGATGACCTTTCAGCCCACAAAGTGCAGTGTTTAGACTTATCTCGGCTCTGGGGCAGGGCAAAAGGCTCTGATGAAAAAGCACTCAACAAACAACTCCCATATGCAAAGGTGGCAGTGCAGGCAGGACAGAATGGTGTGGAGGAGAGCGAGAGTCCGAGGGAGAGAGAGAGAGAGAGAGATGGGACAATGCGATAATAACAGGACTAAAACACAGTCTACGATTGTCCACTCAACTCAATTTACACTGCCCTGGTCCGAATGGTGCATCGTAAGTTGAAACGTGCTTCAAATTAACCAACCAATCCCCCTCCTCCGAATCAATACGGTCCGAGAAAGAGAGAGAGAGAGAGAGAGAGAGCGCTCCTGGCCTACTGTTAATTAAAGCCCTGTTGATTGTTAAATTCGGACGGTGGAAGTGTAAAGAGGTGCTTTTATGGACAATCAGCAGCAACAGATTTGGCATTGGTAGGGTAAACAGAAGAGTGAAAAGGACCAGCTGCTCGAGAGAATTAGCATGGCCGCATCTGATCCAACACAAACCCACAACTGCTTACTCTCAGAAAGAGGAGTGTGGAGAAAAAAATCTGCGCCTGACCTAGACTAACCCCAGATACAAAGCCAGCGAGGCCCTGGAGGCAGTGCATTAATTGCAGCCCACTAAGCCTGATACGGCACATCTAAAAGCAGCTAGCAGTGAGTTACCAATGAAGGCAAGTGTTAGGCATACAGCTGGAGGGGGGAGGGGGGCTAAAAGGGAATGTCATACAAGATGCATACTGTAAACATCAACAAACACTTGACGAACACCAGCTCAGCCTATTGAGGGATTGTTTTGAGGTAAGAGTTTTGAGTTGGTGGCAGGCGGATATGTGCTCATGACACCAGACAGGGGGTAGGGTCTCACACACGCATGCACACACACACACACACACACACACACAATGGCCTGCATTCAGCAAACAAGCCTTCCTTCAACAAAAAAAAAAACTCAACTCCTCTCCCACATCATACACATCCTCGGGAAGAAAATAGATAGTGAAAATACCCTCTCCTCACACACTGAAATAAATTACGAGTGTGGGCGTTATTCAGTTGTGTTTACCCTGGTTCCTGGCTTCAAACCCACGCTGTTGGAAAAGAGCTAAATTGGACTCTCTCACCATATAGATTTCCCATCACTAGTCAGGATCGAAAGAAGACTCAGAGAAGAAAGGAGAGAGAAGGGAGAGAGAAGGGAGAGGAGAGAGGAGGCAGAAACATTGGCCAATATGATCACCAGAGCCCATTGATTAAATACATACTCAGATTAATAGGGTAGATAACAAATAAAATGAAATGTTATTGGTCACATACACATATTTAGCAGATGTTATTGCAGGTGTAGCGAAACACTTGCAGCTCCAACAGTGCAGTAATATATTTTTGGCCTTCCTGTGACATCGGGTGCTGTAGGTATCCTGGAGGGCAGGATACCTACAGATACCCTGGTGATTTGTTTGGGAGACCGCACCACCCTCTGGCAAGCCCTGAGTTTGCGCATGGTGCCATTGCTTTACCAGGAAGTAATACAGCTCGACAGGATGCTCTCAATGGTGCATCTGTAAAAGTCCACTGCATTCCTGTCGATGTGGATGGGGGCGTGCTGTCTCTATCCACAAAGTATGTGAAGAAGGTGTTTAGCTGGTTCGGGAGAAAGACGTCTGTGTCGTGGCTGGTTTTCCCTTTGTAATCCGTGATTGTCTGGATCCCTGCCACATATGTCTCGTGTCTGAGCTGTTGAATTGCAAATCCACTTTTGTCTCTATACTGACGTTTTGCTTGTTTTGTTGCCCCGTGGAGGGCATAACTGCACTGTTTTTTATTCGACCATATTCCCAGTCACCATGTCATGGTTGCTGGCATGTATCCACGGTTTTGGGTTTGGGTAGGTGTTAATAGTCACAGTGGGAACAACATCCCTTATATACTTCCTGATGAACTCAACCACTGTGCCCGTATATATGTCAACGTTATTCTCAGAGTCAACCCTGAACATATCCCAGTCTGGGTGATCAAAACAATCTTGAAGCATGGGTTCTGATTGGTCAGACCAGCTTTGAATAGACCTTAGCCTGGGTACTTCCTGTTTGAGCTTCTGCCTATAGGAAGGGAGGAGCAGAATGGAGTCGTGATCTGATTTTCCGAATGGGGCGTGGGGGAGGGCCTTGTAGCCATCCGGGAAGCGAGAGTACTAAAGGCAATGTGTTGATAGAACTTTGGTAGCATTTTCCTCAAATTTGCTTTGTTAAGGTCCCCAGCTATAATAAATGCTGCCTCCGGATATGTGGCTTCCAGAGTGCCGTCGTGGTATTGGCTTTAGGAGAATATACACAGCTGTGACAATAACTGAAGAGAATTCTCTTGAGAGGTAATACAGTCGGCATTTGATTGTGAGGTATTCTAGGTCGGGTGAACAAAAGGACTTGAATTCCTGTACATTATCACAATCACACCATGAGTAGTTAATCATGAAAGGGAAAGGGGGTTACCTAGTCAGTTGTACTACTGAATGCTTTCAACTGAAAGTCACGGACCAGGATGTCTTGCTCCCAGGCAGACTAAATAACGTTTTTGCCCGCTTTGAGGACAATACAGTGCCACTGACACTGCCTGCAACGGAAAAATGCGGTCTCTCCTTCACTGCAGCCGAGGTGAGTAAAACATTTAAACGTGTTAACCCTCGCAAGACTGCAGGCCCAGACGGCATCCTCAGCCGCGCCCTCAGAGCATGCGCAGACCAGCTGGCTGGTGTGTTTACGGACATATTCAATCAATCCCTATACCAGTCTGCTGTTCCCACATGCTTCAAGAGGGCCACCATTGTTCCTGTTCCCAAGAAAGCTAAGGTAACTGAGCTAAACGACTACCGCCCCGTAGCACTCACTTCCGTCATCATGAAGTGCTTTGAGAGACTAGTCAAGGACCATATCACCTCCACCCTACCTGACACCCTAGACCCACTCCAATTTGCTTACCGCTCAAATAGGTCCACAGACGATGGAATCTCAACCACAATGCAGACTGCCCTAACCCATCTGGACAAGAGGAATACCTATGTGAGAATGCTGTTCATCGACTACAGCTCGGCATTCAACACCATAGTACCCTCCAAGCTCGTCATCAAGCTCGAGACCCTGGGTCTCGACCCCGCCCTGTGCAACTGGGTACTGGACTTCCTGACAGGTCGCCCCCAGGTGGTGAGGGTAGGTAACAACATCTCCTCCCCGCTGATCCTCAACACTGGGGCCCCACAAGGGTGCGTTCTGAGCCCTCTCCTGTACTCCCTGTTCACCCACGACTGCGTGGCCACGCATGCCTCCAACTCATTCATCAAGTTTGCGGACGACACAACAGTGGTAGGCTTGATTACCAACAACGACGAGACGGCCTACAGGGAGGAGGTGAGGGCCCTCGGAGTGTGGTGTCAGGAAAATAACCTCACACTCAACGTCAACAAAACTAAGGAGATGATTGTGGACTTCAGGAAACAGCAGAGGAACACCCCCTATCCACATCGATGGAACAGTAGTGGAGAGAGTAGCAAGTTTTAAGTTCCTCGGCATACACATCACAGACCAACTGAATTGGTCCACTCGCACAGACAGCATCGCGAAGAAGGCGCAGCAGCGCCTCTTCAACCTCAGGAGGCTGAAGAAATTCGGCTTGTCACCAAAAGCACTCACAAACTTCTACAGATGCACAATCGAGAGCATCCTGGCGGGCTGTATCACCGCCTGGTACGGCAACTGCTCCGCCCTCAACCGTAAGGCTCTCCAGAGGGTAGTGAGTTCTGCACAACGCATCACCGGGGGCAAACTACCTGCCCTCCAGGACACCTACACCACCCGATGTTACAGGAAGGCCATAAAGATCATCAAGGACATCAACCACCCAAGCCACTGCCTGTTCACCCCGCTATCATCCAGAAGGCGAGGTCAGTACAGGTGCATCAAAGCTGGGACAGAGACTGAAAAACAGCTTCTAGCTCAAGGCCATCAGACTGTTAAACAGCCACCACTAACATTGAGTGGCTGCTGCCAACACACTGACACTGACTCAACTCCAGCCACTTTAATAATGGGAATTGATGGGAAATGATGTAAATATATCACTAGCCACTTTAAACAATACTACCTTATATAATGTTACTTACCCTACATTATTCATCTCATATGCATGCGTATATACTGTACTCTATATCATCGACTGCATCCTTATGTAATACATTTATCACTAGCCACTTTAACTATGCCACTTTGTTTACATACTCATCTCATATGTATATACTGTACTCAATACCATCTACTGTATCTTGCCTATGCTCTGTACCATCACTCATTCATATATCCTTATGTACATATTCTTTATCCCCTTACACTGTGTATAAGACAGTAGTTTAGGAATTGTTAGTTAGATTACTTGTTGGTTATTACTGCATTGTCGGAACTAGAAGCACAAGCATTTCGCTACACTCGCATTAACATCTGCTAACCTTGTGTATGTGACAAATAAAATTTGATTTGATTTGATTTGATTTGAACTGAAATGTGTCTTCCTTATTTAACCCAACCCCTCTGAATCAGAGATGTGCGGGGGGCTGCCAAGAGTGGGTTAACTGCCTTGCTCAGGGGCAAAATGACAGAAACAGAGTATGTTACAGTCCCTGATATCTCTCTGTAAGGAGATCCTCGTCCTGAGCTCGTCTACTTTATTGTCCAGGGACAGAACATTAGTCAGTAATATACTCGGAAGCGGTGGATGGTGTGCACGCCTCGGACTAGAAGTCAACTATGAATACCTATTTTCCGCCAGCGGCATCTTGGAGCAGTCTCTGGGGTAAGTTCAATTGCTTGGGGGGTACGAACAAAAAATCTAATTCGGGAAAGTCGTATTTGTGGTCAGAACACTGGTAAGTTACCGCCACTCTGATATCCAAAAGTTGTTTCCCGGCTGCATGTATTAACACAAAAAAACGTTCTGGGCTAATAATGTAAGAAATAACACAAAAAAGATATAATACTGCAAAGTTGCTTAGGAGCTAGAAGCAAGGCTGCCATGTCTGTCGGCGCCATCTTCTCTCTTCTCTTCTCTTTCAAGCCCACTCATTGCAGTAAGAGAAGATGCCCACTTATTGCTATAATCTCAGACAGCTGTTGTTTTATGAAAGTGCTCCCGTGCATAATGTAACACCCAACCATTTCCTCCTAAACAGACACCTATAAGAATGAGCCAGTAAATTACTATAACTTGGCCAGTGAATGGATGAATGGAGTATTTAGCCAGATGCTATTGAAACTAGCGAGGCTGCAAAATCTGAATGGGACTGGAAGGTGGACATCGATAGCGATGTAATGGGCTGGGCAGCATGGGAAAATGAAATGTCATGTCTTGGGGGCTGCTGCCGTCACCGGAACAGAAGCGGACCTGATTTATAGAATCTGGAAAGATACTGTACTATCTGTCTGTCTGCTGGTGGCAATAAACTGAAGATTAACCTTACGTTCTTTGGCCTCTCTCCAGAAGTAGCCTGAAGGGCATTCTCCGCTGTTTACTAATCAAAATAAAGTTGCTTTTTCAATACTGCAGTCCCGGAGATGGCTTATAGCCTTATAGCAGTAACACAGACCTTGGAGTTATTGACTTCTCCACTCTACCCATATGAGTATCATAAATGTGGAAGATGAACACCCTCCCACCACCCGGCACAATATACAATCGCCAGCCCTTGAGAAAACATTGGTTTATTAAAAACAAACATACATAGATATATTGGTACACCACCAATATGACTAGCAGTAAAACATATTGTACAAGTAAAAAAAAAAAAAAAGCTTTTTTAGTATTTCCAAAATGAGGAATTTGTCTCTATAATATTCTAGAAAAAAACTAGATTTATTTTGTCAAAGTAATTATATTTTCAAGAATATTTTACTAACCAACTTAATCATTAACTCCGCATTATAGCAGAACAGAAAATGATTGGTCGTTGTTTGGGAGTTCCTAGCTGTATCCTTTGTGAACTGAGGAAAGGAGGTATTTGTGTCCACCGACACCGAAGCATGATCCTCTTTCACGCTCCAGCTTTGAGCCAGGGCCAAGGCTCTGAATGGTGCTGCTGACCTCTGTGGCCCTAGTGGCCTCTACCCCTGGCCCTCAAACCAAACAACAACTGCACAGCATCCCAATTCTCAGGGGCCAGGAGAACACACACGCACAGAGCAGGGTAGAGTAGAGCAGGGTAGAGCTGAGCAGGGTAAAGCAGCACCCCATCTGGGCCTAAAGACTGACCTCAGGCCAAGACCACAACAGAGCACCACAGTTTCACCAGACGACTAGCACGCACCTCAGGACGAGTATGAAGAGCTGACCCAGGTGCCATCAAATCCCCGACACGCTCCGTCGGGCGAATGCCGAGCCTCATGCACCAACACAGCACCTCCCTCATAACTCTCTCCTCCAATTTCCCCATTAACTCCTTCACTGTCTCTGCTTCGCTCACCTCCAACACCGGCTTTGGTTCCATCCTTGGCTCTTCACGGTAAACAGGGGGAGTTGGCTCAGGTCTGACTCCTGACTCTGCCACACTCTCCCTGTGGTCAAATGTTTTGGGTAGCCTTCCACAAGCTTATCACAATAAGTTGGGTGAATTTTGGCCCGTTCATCCCACAAATGTTCTATAGGATTAAGGTCAGGGTTTTTTGATGGCCACTCCAATACCTTGACTTTCTTGTCCTTAATCCATTTTGCCACAACTTCGGAAGTATGCTTGGGGTCACTGTCCATTTGGAATACCCATTTGCGACCAAGCTTTAACTTCCCGACTAATGTCTTGAGATGTTGCGATCTATTTTGTGAAGTGCACCAGTCCCTCCTTCAGCAAAGCACCACCACACCATGATGCTGTCAACCCCGTGCTTCATGGTTGGGATGGTGTTCTTCGGCTTGCAAGCGTCCCCCTTTTTCCACCAAACATAACGATGGTCATCATAGCCAAACAGTTCTATTTTGTTTCATCAGACCAGAGGACATTTCTCCAAAAAGTATGATCTTTGTCCCCATGTAAAGTTGCAAACTGTAGTCTAGCATTTTATGGCGGTTTTGGAGTAGTGGCATCTTCCTTGATAAGCGGCCTTTCAGGTTATGTTGATATAGGACTTGTTTTACTTTGGATATAGATACTTTTGTACCTATTTCCACCAGCATCTTCACAAGGTCCTTTGCTGTTGTTCTGGGATTGCTTTGCACTTTTCGCACCAAAGTACGTTAATCTCTAGGAGACAGAACTCGTCTCCTTCCTGAGCGATGTGACGGCTGCGTGGTTCCATGGTATTTATACTTGCATACTATTGTTGTACAGATGAACATGGGTACCTTCAGGCATTTGTAAATTGCTCCCAAGGTTGAACCAGACTTGTGGAGGTCTCCATTTTTTCTGAGGTGTTGGTTGATTTCTTTAGATGTTCCCATGATGTCAAGCAAAGATGCACCGAGTTTGAAGGTAGACCTTGAAATACAGCCACACCTCCAATTGACTGAAATTATGTCAATTAGCCATGACATCATTTTCTGGAATTTTCCAAGCTGTATAAACGCACAGTCAACTTAGTGTATGTAAACTTCTGACCCATTGGAATTGTGATACAGTAAATTATAAATGAAATAATTTGTCGATAAACAATTGTTGGAAAAATTACTTGTGACATGCAAAAAGTAGATGTTCCTAACCGACTTGCCAAAATTATAGTCTGTTAACAAGAAATTTGTGGAGTGGTTGAAAAACAAGTTTTAATGACTCCAACCTAAGTATATGTAAACTTCCGCCTCTGAGATGCAGGGTTACTTAACCGGGTGGAAGCCACCTAGTGATGGCTATTTAACAGTCTGATGGCCTTGAGATAGAGGCTGTTGTTCAGTCTCTCAGTCAAATCGTATCCAACCAATTTAATTTACCACAGATGGACTCCAATCAAGTTGTAGATACATCTCAAGGATGATCAGTGGAAGCAGGATGCACCTGAGCTCAATTTCTAGTCTCGTAGCAAAGGGTCTGAATACTTATGTAAATAAGGTATTTCTGTTTTTTATTTTTAATAATGTTCAACAATTTTGTATATTATGGGTATTTGTGTGAAGTTTGCTGAGGAATGTTTTTCATTTAATCCATTTGAGAATAAGGCTGTAACGTTAAAAAAATGTGGAAAAAGTCAAGGGGTCTTAATATTTTCTGAAGACATTGTAACTAACTTTTTAGCAATCTTATGGCTTGGGGTAAGAAGTTGTTCAGGGTCCTGTTGGTTACAGACTAGGTTCATCGGTACCACTTGCCGTGCAGTGAGAACAGTCTTTGACTCGGGTGGCTGTAGTCTTTGACAATTTTTAGGGACTTCCTCTGACACCGCCTGGTACAGAGGTCCTGGATGGCAGAGAGCTCGGCCCCAGTGATGTACTGGGCCGTACACACTACCCTCTGTAGCGCCTTGTGATCGGATACCTAGTATGCTATACCAAGCAGTGATGCAGCCAGTAAAGATGCTCTCAATGGTGCAGCTGTAGAACTTTTTCAGGATCTGATGGCCCATGCCAAATCTTTTCAGCCTCCTGAGGGGGAAGAGTCGTTGTCTTGCCCTCTTCACAACTGTGTTGGTGAGTGTGGACCCTGATAGATCCTTAGTGATATGGACACGGAGGAACTCAAAGCTCTCGACCCCTTGCTCTGCCTTTTGTTTCCTGTAGTCTATGATCAGCTCCTTTATCTTGCTGATGTTCAGGGATATGTTGTCCCGGCACCACACTACCAGGTCTCTGACCTCCTGAACTCCTCCCTATAGGCTGTCTCATCATCGTACCACCGTCTGCAAACTTTATGATGATGTTGGAGTCATGTGCAGCCATGCAGTCGTGGGTGAACAGGGAGTACAGGAGGGGACCAAGCTCACACCCCTGAGGGGCCCCCGTGTTGAGGTTCAGCGTGGCAATGTGTTGTTGCCTACCCTCACCACCTGCTGGCGGCCTATCAGGAAGTCCAAGTTCCAGTTGCAGAGGGAGGTGTTCCCTCCCAGGGTCCTTAGCTTAGTGATGAGATTGGAGGGTACTATTGTGTTGAACGCTGAGCTGTAGTCAATGAACAGCAATCTCACATAGGGCTTACTCTTGTTCAGGTGGGAATGGTCAGTATGAAGTGCAATATAAATTGTGTCATCTGTTGATCTGTTGGGGCGGTATGTGAATTGGAGTGGGTCCAGGATGTCTAGGATGATGGTGTTGATGTAAGCCATGACCATCCTTTCAAAGCATTTCATGGCTACAGATGTGAGTGCTATGGGTCGTTAGTCATTTAGACTGGTTACTTGGCATTCTTAGACACAGGGACTATGGTGGTCTGCTTGAAACATGTAGGTATTACAGACTGGGTCAGGGATAGGGTTCCAAAATTCTGGGAATTTTCAATAAATTTCCTGGTTTACCAGAAATCCTGGTTGGAGGATCCCCGATTTCCTGCTTATTTACTCCTGATTCTGGGAATCCTCCAACTGTGATTTCCAGACAACCAGGGAATTGAAAGTTCCCAAAAATTTTAGTCAGAGAGAGCTTGAAAACACTGGCCAGCTGTTCAGCACATGCTCTGAGTACGAGTCCTGGTAATCCATCTGGCGCTAAGGCCTTGCAAATGTTAACCTGCTAAAGATCTTACTCAAATCGGCTACGGAAAGCGTGATAACACGGTCTGTCGGAACAGCTGGTGCTCTTATGCATGGTTCCGTGTTACTTGCATCGAAAGGAGCATATAAGGCATTTAGCTCGTCTTGTAGTCTTGTGTCACTGGGTAGCTCGTGACTGGGTTTCCGTTTGTAATCCGTGAAAGTTTGCAAGCCCAGAGAAAGAGAATGAGAAAGAAAGAGATGAATGCGAGTAAACAGGGAGAGAGAGACAACAGCACCGCAATGGCGAGATGAGCTGAGGGCGACACGCTGTAACACGGCCCTTGCTGCACAGACAGACTGGACGGTGCAGCGGTGCAACGAGAGAGCTTCTATCACTTCCTTCCCCTCCTGCATGACTGAGTCTGGTGACAGGGCAGTATTCCCGAGGGTTCCCTAACATAATGATATCACCAGTTTTTCTCCCTCCCCCTTTGTGATGAGTCAAGGCAACCAGAGGATGACTTCAGAAAAAAATTACCGCCTAGGGCTGGCTTCTCATTAAAGCGACCAGATGAATCAACAACATCGGGTCTGGTTTTTAAAGGATCTGTAATTTCAGGGAGGAAAAGATAAAGGCTTATAAAAGACCTCCAACTCGGGATGAGAGGCCTTTGAGAATCCTTCTCAGACTAGAGTATGATGATTCTTCTCCTTGAAGCTGAGAGAATACAGTTAACATTGCCCTGGGCACTAAACCTTGAAACCCAGGCTGTGAATTGACTATAGTGCCAGGGTCTTTCATATATAAAACACCTGCATTATTCTTTCTCCCGTTACATTACACATATCTCAAAATGTCATTCTTCGCACAAGCTGCGTAAAGCGATGATGACTCAGAACTTCTGAGTACATATTTCCATACATTACTCTCTCAGACTTAACTGGATGATTCACTAGTGCGCTCCTTGAATAGGACAGTATTTGAATATGAATGTGTGTTAAATTGTGTTGTGTATGGCCGTGTCTGTGCATATTAGTTTCTCTCGCTCTGTCTTTCTCTCTCTCTCTCTCTCTCTCTCTCTCTCTCTCTCTCTCTCTCTCTGACTGTGTGAGTGTGTGCGGCTGGTTGGAGGGGTGTGGGCAGAGTGGTGGCACCATGCTGAGACAGGCCCTGCCCAGGCAGCCTGGCTGAGGGGACAAGCAGTAGCAGGCGTATACGTACACACACAAACACACACGCACACACTTGGCAGCTGCTCCTTCTGCAGCTGCTACTGCCCATCCCAACACTCCCTGACCCATCTATATGAGACAGAAGGGATAGAGGAATAGAGAGGGAGATTGAAGCAGGGATGAGGGAACAGAAGAAGGACAAAGATATGGGGGAAAGGAGGAAGAGTGGGAAAGAGAAGAGCTGAATTGTAGATAGAGGGAAGCAGGAAAAGAGGGGCAAGGGAGGGGAATAGAGAGATAGAAGGGAAGGGGGAAGAAGGAAGAGAGGGAATAAAAAAGGGTGGGGTTGGGGGGATGGTGCACATATGAGTCATCAACACCACAGATAGATCCCAGCATTGCCACACAAGACACAATCACTGTCAGTGACATTAACACAAGCTAAACTGTACAAAATGGGTTACAATTATGTGGATTAATCTCAATGAATCAGTGACACAATTAACTAATGTTGCAATAGACATAAGAACACATTTGTCTGTAGTTAACCTAAATTCACCATCAGGGCAGGCCTGTATGTGAACAGATGTGTTCTACATTTACTGTAAGACAATATTTCTTAGTCCATAATATGGCTAGTCCTTATGTTTAGACTATATCTAATCAATGAACATTTCTCAGGCTGGGAGTATGTTCAAGGGCATTGAGAAATGAAAGACTGACATTAGGCTCCAGAACAGACAGATAGGGTCTGGGATGTGAGGCACATTGAACATGTCCAATTAGGAGAGTAATTAGTTAATTAAAGGGTCAGTGTAGTCAAAACGAGATTTTCTAAGTTTTTATATATATTTCCAGACTATGAGGTTGGAATAATAATGTGAAATTGTGAAAATTATGATAATGCCCTTTTAGTGTAAGAGCTGTTTGTAAAGGCCGACTGTAATTTCTGCTTGATTGGCTGGGTGAGGTTTTTGGGCAGCCTGGTATAAGTTAATAGACCAATAATAAAGAGAGTTTGCCCTCCTCTTTGCCAATAACAGCTAGTTTTCAGGTTACACATCGGACCCATTAGGCCCCTCTAGTTAGGCCCCTCTCTCAGACCACTCCCAGTCAGTCCTAGCAAAATCTTGCTTGAGAATTGCATTGAGCTGAGAAGCTATTTTTGTTTATTTTTGACCATTTTAATTTAAAACAATCACAGTAAGGTACCTAATTGTTGCCCAGAAATGGTTTGATATTGAGATAAAAACTTTCACACCGCCTGGGAGCATGATCTGTCACACACTGCTTCTGATGCACACACCCACAGAGAGAGAGAGAGAGAGAGAGAGAGAGAGAGAGAGAGAGAGAGAGAGAGAGACTCAGGCACTCACACACACACACACACACACACACACACACACACACACACACACACACACACACACACACAAATACAACCCACACACACACACACACACACACACACACACACACACACACACACACACACACACACACACACACACACACACACACACAGACACACAGACACACACACACACAAATACAACACATGCAACACATAAACTGTAGGGAGGAAAACATGGCAGCCTTATGTGTTGGTGAGTGTATAATAGGAGCACAGTATGAGCCCCCAGGCCTGATACTGGTTTTATCCTATGCTCAAGGCCGTTATAGATTACAGCAACTCGGCGAAGCAGGCTAGGCTTACTGTACCTCCAAGCTGTATAATATGGGTTCTCTAGCAGGGAGGGAGAGAAGAGGTAGTGTCCCACCGAAGAGCACACATACACACACACACACACACACACACACACGCAAACACACTGGGCTAAGAAGAAGGGACAGAACATCTCATCTCTTCTCAAACATGTTAATTTCATTCACTGATGTTGTCTTCTCACTGTCAAAGCATTACATTTAAGTGACTTCATGTGAGAACAACAAGAGCAATATAAACATGTCACCCACCAGATGAGGAGCATTTTATAAGTGTAATACTAAACCTCCTTGTATACATTACAACATAACACTAATACATTTACATAACCTTTAAAAACAGTAAAGGCACGGCAGACAGTGTGAGTTACTTGAGGAGTGAAGACAAGGGACGGAAGAATGTCTGCCCTGCATCTTTCCATGCCTACAGGCAGCATAGTAGGCTACAATCCCGTATCAAAATAAATGTGCTTACCTCGTCACATGGGATCCAACACTCCTGTAGAGGGCAGTGGTAATGCCAGAATCCAGTACAGTGGGTGACTCAGAGAGAGAGAGAGAGAGAGAGAGAGAGAGAGAGAGAGAGAGAGAGAGAGAGAGAGAGAGAGAGAGAGAGAGAGAGGCAAACGGGAGGAACTAAGAAGGCGCTCCCACGCAACTAGGATTTCTGGCATTCTTGGCAGCCTCTCAGAGAGGTCACTCCAGACATATCAAGGCAGCACAACCTTCAAACCTTCAAGAGGGTCTGTTCTCCCCAATCCAAGGAGGTTTAAATGAATCATTAATTAAAGTCAGCACAGGTTATAAATGACTCTTTCTGAGAAAATTCCAGGGCCTGCTATCCAAAGCAATAACCCTCCTCTGATTTGGACAGGATGTTTGCTTTTCAGACCTTTTACAGAAGGCTTGTGTAATATCATGGTAAATGGTATGGTATGGTTGATGTGTTTTTTTTAATAAGCTACAGAGTGACTGGAGTCGATACACATTGACCCAGTTTAGTGCAAACGTGAAACGGAGCCTGTTTGTAACATGTGAGATGTGAATCAGTGATGTTCAGAACAGACAACATGAAGGGGGTGTTGTGAAGCTTTCCGTCAGGTTCAACTCACTGAAATGAAGATATCTTTGGGTCTGAGAATGTTGGAAAAAAGTTGGAGCTTTAATAATTAAACAAACACATGACATTGAACATGAAGCATGCAGGTTAGAAGTTTAGTCTTAACTAAATTCTACAGACATTTTCTGAGCGTTTTTCTCCTCATCGGAGAGATCTTAAAGAGAGACAAGTCACTCACTACACACAACATCACCAGATTGTTACCCGTCCATATGATCATAACATCGGCTACCGGCATGGCTGGAGTATTACACAGCTCCCTTCTTCTGACATTGTGTATCAATGTAATCTCAATGTTATCTCAACCCACAACAACATTTCTCAATGTAAAATGAGCGATAGGTTTTGGCACCAAATGCCTAGCAAACATGAGGGTTATGAGCACAGTGGGATACATGCATTCTTGATATTCATCTTTTAACACTAGAACTGCTGGGCCTTGATGGACCCCCCCCCCCCCCTTCAAGCTAATGAGCAGTCATTCTGACTGACACATTCAAACAGTGTAATTAGTCTATTTCATAAATGCTTTCGAAAAAATTCTAATTTGGTTGCGTTTATGAAGGCCTTGGGTAACATTAGAATATGATTATTTTATTTCAAATAACACAATATTATTTTCATTAGTTTATGTTACTGTAGGCTATGTAAAAACACTAAAGTGTTCAATCTATTTTACTTGTGGAGTTCCGTTGTTACAACTATGAAACAGAAAACATACGTGTAGGGAACATGGTATCAATAAAATAAAAATACCGCAACCACCTATACGCACAGTCAAAAGATAATTTAATTATGGAAACATCGGTACTCTAAAACATCATTATAAGTTCCAAGTGGCCTTGTTAAATAGTGAAACTCAGTACAAAAGCAATAATGGCAATTTAATGACTATAAGTGTTGATATGACAGTAGCCAAAAATAGTCAATTATTGTCCGCTCGTGCTTATGTTGTGTGCATTTTCACACAATGGCATCAGTTGGATTTAATTTAGCTGTTATCTCTTGTATTAACAGTTGTCTCAATTCATGTAACTTTCCCTTGCTTGTGTTCCCAATTGCTTTGTCGTTGTCTTGTCATTCTTCAGTACCATTGTGGTGCACAGTGGTTAACGCAGGTGCCCTATTTTGCTTAAAGGGAGTGAGCTTTGTTCATGGTGCTGGACAGACTTGTTGTCTTTGCAAGCAAATTGTTTGCCAATGACAATGAAGTTAAGAAATTGTCCAAGGTGACATTTCTCCCCTTGCCAACTTCTCTCACCTGCTGCCCGATGTAGATATTTTCCCAGATATTGAAAGCATTTCACTACGCACAGTTACGAACCCTCTTATTGTGTAACCTAAGTAGGCCAGAGTAGACTGATAAGACCGCATTGATTCGGTGGACTGATATATGGTACATACCATTTTAAGATTATAATTAGAAAGGACCAATACAAGAAAATTGCCCGACCCGATCTTCATTCATAATTGGATATTAAATAATTACTCATCATTCACTTATCTGATCTTATCAACTCACCCATTCTCCCCATATATTTATTATGTTGTTATATGTGTGAAATTAGTTTTGGTATAGTTCAGGTTCAGTTTTGAGGAAATTTTCAGGGTGATCAACTGGGCACTTTCAACTTTTGAAAGAAAGAGCAGAGCAGGACCTACTGTTGGGAGAAGGAGCAATAGGAAAACAAATAAAAAAATGACATGCCCTCCTAATACTGGTTATAACTCCAGTTCAAAATGACATGCCCTCCTAATACTGGTTATAACTCCAGTTCAAAATGACATGCCCTCCTAATACTGGTTATAACTCCAGTTCAAAATGACATGCCCTCCTAATACTGGTTATAACTCCAGTTCAAAATGACATGCCCTCCTAATACTGGTTATAACTCCAGTTCAAAATGACATGCCCTCCTAATACTGGTTATAACTCCAGTTCAAAATGACATGCCCTCCTAATACTGGTTATAACTCCAGTTCAAAATGACATGCCCTCCTAATACTGGTTATAACTCCAGTTCAAATTGACATGCCCTCCTAATACTGGTTATAACTCCAGTTCAAAATGACATGCTCTCCTAATACTGGTTATAACTCCAGTTCAAAATGACATGCTCTCCTAATACTGGTTATAACTCCAGTTCAAAATGACATGCCCTCCTAATACTGGTTATAACTCCAGTTCAAAATGACATGCCCTCCTAATACTGGTTATAACTCCAGTTCAGAATGACATGCCCTCCTAATACTGGTTATAACTCCAGTTCAAAATGACATGCCCTCCTAATACTGGTTATAACTCCAGTTCAGAATGACATGCCCTCCTAATTCTGGTTATAACTCCAGTTCAAAATGACATGCCCTCCTAAAACGGGTTATAACTCCAGTTCAAAATGACATGCCCTCCTAAAACGGGTTATAACTCCAGTTCAAAATGACATGCCCTCCTAAGACGGGTTATAATTCCAGTTCAAAATGACATGCCCTCCTATAACTGGTTATAACTCCAGTTATGTTTGTGATATTAAGACTCTAACACCAACAGTGTGTTAAATAGGCTTATTTAGGAAAAGTCAAGGATAGAGGGGGACTTAATGACTTAAAAATACAAATTAGAGTAATACAAATTAAATAAAATTAGCGGTCATGATGACTGCTTTAGTAGTTCTAGTGTCAATGCCTGTCACATAATGTCTGTGTTCAGACGGTCATTCAGGTCGCGAGAAGGAGGGGCAATGGGAAAACTAATCAAAAGAATGACATGCCCCCCTAAAAGTCCCACCTGTTTAGCGTAACATAATAATGTTTATTTATTTATTTTTGCCTGTTTAGCATGTTATCTTTGTATTAATACATGTCACATATCAGTTTTCAAAAAAATAAAATAAAAATGAGTTAATAATGCCACATACAAACATACAACAGAGCTCAGTTCTCTCTGAGGTGTGGGACAGCCAGCGGAAAATACGGACCAGGGGTTTGGTAATGTTCTCTAGTTGCACCGTGATTGGCTCAGTGTTCTGTCATTCATGGGGACACTACATCAGTGCATAACCAAGAGCTTTACTTCCTAAATCTTAGCAGGCATCTTCATGAATCAAGTTGAATCTACAGGCAAATTTACTGGCAAATCCTTTTCAATCCTTGTCATATGAAGAGAGATTATGAAAAGAAATTATAGATAAAATGTACTGGTGATCATCAGGCATTGGACATAAACATTACAAATGCAACAATGAGTGGTTTGGAAGGAATCAGTGGGTAACTGCAAGCATTGCAAAGCAATCACTAGCCTGCTATTCAGTGGAATGTGTGTGTTATCCAAGTCTGGGTTTAATTGTCTCTCTTCCAAGCTTATCCAGCATGACTTCTGTCGCGTTTTTTTTCTGAGTTCCCAGTTGTCTTGACAAGACAACTGTTTTAGAGAAATGTCATCATCGAATTTTGTAAGAGGTTTTATTGTCTGCTTATATGCCCCCTTTATTTATCCTACGGTTCTGACTTGATGTACAGGAAGCATACTGTAAGAACGGCCCACAGTCTGAATTTTGTCGCTGTACAAAAGTGTTGAACAAATACAGTACCAGTCAAAAGTTTGGACACACCTACTCTTTCAAGGGTTTTTCTTTATTTGACTATTTTCTACATTGTAAAATAATAGTGAAGACATCAAAACTATGAAATAACACATATGGAATCTTGTAGTAACCAAAAAAGTGTTAACAAATCAAAATATGTGACCCGATTCAGGAAACTATGTGTATGTCGCAAGTCACGACTTCACAAGAGAGCCGTTTGAACTGAATTTTTTTTTAAATCAAAATGCATTTTTTTTTGTTACCAGAAATGCCTTCTCGAACATGTGAACTTTCATGTGCCTTAGTAACAAACTTGTATGCCATCAGTAAATACAAATGAAGTTGTTAAATTAAGAGCCTAGTTGTTTAGCCAAAGAAAAAGTGAGGAACCTTCCCTCTAGCCATGATTGACTGACATAATGAGTGGGCTGGACATGCCGAGAGATGAGTTTCAGATTGTTCTGCGGTGTAGCATCAAAATGAGAGGCTCTTTATGCGTAGATAATCCTTTCTACTGCAGCTTTTTCTAAAGATATAACGTTAGCCATAAAGAACTGCAAATATGTTGCTTTTGCTCTCAATAACATTGCTGCCCTGAATTTATCAGGTGCTATCGACATCGGAGGTTGTGATAGACTACTTTCTGAAGGACGATCGTGCCATGCTGACTCTCTCTGACTCTAAAAAATATGTATCAGACGATGAGGAAATCCCTAATTTAGGTAAAAAATAAAATTTTCAATGAAGACATTGTAGAGTCTTCCAATGATGGTGATGGGGAAGAAATGGAGATCAACAGTGTTGTTGTCACGGAAGAAGTTGACCGAGTTTTGAAATCCTTGGAACACAATGTTCCAAACAAGCTATGCAATCGAAATGGAAACGACACAGGACATCTTATTTAATGAAATGTGCCATGAAGCTTTCATCCATGTATACCGGTAAGAATCTAGCTACAGTGTCAGATATTATACGTTTTCAATTTTGTCAGAAAGTTGTTTTCAATGCAAGTTAATGCTTGCTGTTAGCTAGACAGCTGGAGTTCTATGACTGGCTTGCTAGCTAACGTTGACATTGAACCTAACTTATTTGGTTAACTTTAGCTATGACAATCGGTTTGTATTGCTAGTAATGTTACTCTATGGATTGGATTATTGTTCCTTTTTTAGCTTGCTAACGTTAATGTTACATGTCTAAACAAAAGACCCCAAGTTAAATCGTTCTGTTAGCTAACTAACGTTACCTGAGGTCAGATGGCTAGCTTGCTAGCTAACGTTAACATTGAAACTAATTTATTTGGTTAACTTTAGTTATGACAATCGGTTTGTATTGCTAGTAACGTTAATGTAAACTCACGTAAACCCGTACATCGCCTTGGTTCGTACAATTGCCCTTATTTTAGCGCCCAAAAACATAATACTTCCAGATCAACTGTAATGTCAGTACCATTGTAAAGCACAATTTCTCCCCTTTCCAAAATAATCAATTACATGACCTAAACGCTGCCCGTTTCTGCATAATTCAAGCAGGCAATGAGCACCGTCAGTTCTTTTTTTTAAATGGCGGGTGGGGAAGCGAAACTAATGGGTGATAGTGAGAAGGAGAGATGTTGTGTGGGAAAATTGCTTTTTTTCACTCGATCTGTCCAACTTATCACCTTATCGCCTCTAAAATGTAAATAAAACACTATAAAGATCACATACCTATTTGAAGGTTTGTGTCAAATTTGAATCGGTTTTTAGGGTGGTGCTAAAGTGATCTTAGAAGTAAACAGCGGCTTTGAGAATGATGATCGCATGCAATGATGATGAAAAAAATGACTAGGTATCCCCCCTTACCCCCGTCACTGTCCATGTCTTGTTTTTAAAGGATGATAGAAGTGCTACACCTGGTGGAGAGAGATTGTAAGACAGAAATAGTTGCTTTATGCGTGCTGTACGTTACGACATGACACGTCAAGATGTAACAGAGGGTCAGTTTTTCAACTTTTCTCCAATACTATAGAGCCATATCCATGTCGATCAACGCTTGAATAGAAACCTAGTTCACACCCCTGATTTTGATGTCAACACAGTCGCATTAGTTTTCTTTGTAGCCTCATTTGAATGTTGCGGTGGCGCACATTTGTACGGAATGGGGTGAGTTCACGTTACTCTATGTATTGGGATTATAGTTCATTTTTTAGCTAGCTAACATGTGTAAACAAAAGACCCAAAGTTAAAGCTTGCTGTTAGCTAACTAACATTAGCTGAGGTTAGATGGATGGCTTGCTAGCTAGTTATTCATTAATTTATGTGTATGAATTGTATGTAACTTTAGTGATGTTTTCTCAGAATGCTATTTCACATTGCTAGTTATTGCTTACTGTTAGCTAGCTAACATTGAACCTATTTGTTTAACTAGGTAGCTTTGACAATTGATTTATATTGCTAGTTAAAGCTTGCTGTTAGCTAGCCACCTGACGTCGTTAGATGGCTGGCTAGCTAGCTAACATTACATGTATGAAGTGTGTGTATAGTGATGTTATCTCAGAATGCCATTTCGCATCTATTTTATAGTTATGCTAAAATATTTGTATCTGGAATTTGTCTTTCAGCATCGGCAGAACACGCCTGACTCTCTTCCACCAGTCATACGAGGAGAAAAAAGATAGCTGACCCAAGCGCAGTCATCAACTACATGCACCATTTCTTCACCAACTATGGAGTTGGGGAAACACGTGTGGATCTGAATTGTGATAACTGCAGTGGCCAAAACAAGAACACGTGTGTGCTCTGGTATTGTGCCCGGTGAACTATGCACAAGCTCCACCACAGTCTGGACCTTCACTTCCTGATCACAGACCACACAAAGTTTGCCCCCTACTGGTGCTTCGACCTCATCAAGCAGCGCTTCAGAAAGAACAGAGTGAACACTGTCTGAGATTTCTGGTGTTGAGAAGGACAGCACTGTGACAGGGGTCAACGTCCCACAGCTGGTTGGATTGGAGGATGGTACGCTGCTGTTGGAAAGTTATGGCTGGCAACAACACCTGACTCTGTACTTCAGGCCGCTGCCACAGATCAAGCAGTACCAGCACTTCAGGTGAAAATCATTTTCACTGCATTGTATGAGGTTATTCTTCTTATCTAAACTTGGGAGGGGAATTGATGTTGTTATTATTCCCTGTTTTACAGCTTCGATGCTCTGGAGTCTGGTGTTGTTGTTGCCAAGGAGCATTCGGACTGTCGGGACCAGGTTTCATCTGCTGCGTAACGCTGACATCCTTCCTCCCATAGATGGTCTGCCTGTACAAGCACCACCTGGACTGGACACAGCTTGACAAACGTATCTTTTTGAGAAGATCAAGGAGTTTTGCGACAAAGAGGCTATGGACATGACATGCCCTGCAACAAAGTCAAGAGCAGGACAGAAACAGGCTCTCTGAATATAGATTCCCTTGTTCATGAGTGGTTCTTACAGACCAGTCATCAGCACTATCTGCAGTGCCTCTATTCAAATGACTCTCTCCTAACACACACTCCATACGTTGCTGCTACTATTATTTTTTTATCCTCCTGCTCTGCCACTTTACCCCTGATTGTATGCGTATAACTACCTCTTCTATCACTGATATCATTATTGTACATACTGTATATCATTTTATTTTGACCCGATCTATTTCTGATATTGCTACAGTGCAAGTAACCATTTGGCTGTACAGTTTTTACCTTCTGTAGAGACCCATCCACTTAGCAAGACTTAGCAAAATATTGTTCTATTAAATGAATATTGATACGTGTGGTCTTAACATGATTTTGTGACATACCACAACAATATCATGTGACCGCATCAAGTGTCCACCACATAAATATGGCCATCCACCTGTTTATGCACTGTACATGTGCACTTCACTCAGATTTTAACTCAGGTTGCATGGCATTAACTTATGTATGGTATACTATGTGATAAGTGCGTGTGTAACAGTATATAAAGTATGCTAATGTACTGGTGTGAAGAAATATGGGCAGTGGTCTAAAGTACTTAAGTAAAAATACTTTAAAGTGTAACTTAATTATTTTGGGTGGGGTATATGTACATTACATTACTATGTATATTTTTTTATTTTACATCACTACATTCCGAAAGAAAATGATGTACTTTTTACTCCATACATTTTCTCTGACACCCAAAAAGTACTAGTTACATTTTGACAGGAAAATTGTCCAATTAACACACTTATCAAGAGAACATCCCTACTGTATCTGATCTGGCAGACTCACTAAACACAAATGCTTAATTTGTAAATTATGTCTGAGTGTTGGAGTGTGCCCCTGGCTATCCGTCAATAAAAAATATTGAAAAAACAATGTGCCGTCTGGTTTAATATAAGGAATTTTAAATGATTTATACTTATACTCAAGTATGACAACTTAGTGCTTTTTCCACCATTGGATGTGGCTTGGGGTTATAGCATTTCTTTCACATGACCCATCAATTTAGACAAGTGTGTCTGGGTAAGCGCCGTCTAATATTTATAAAATATGTAGATCTGGACACTTTGTTTACCTGGTATTTTTCCTTATTGTAGTCTACTACCACTTTTAGTCTTAATCTTTACTACACGACTCACTCATGAGCACATGACCTCACGTGAATCCTTAGAGAGATGGGTGTGGCTGGCTCCCGGTCCAAAATGACCACCCCATTATAGCTGATTATAAATCCATAACGCATATATTATCACCTAATGTTGTGTTAGATCTTTTTATCAACTTAAGTTCTTGTGAACATTACACGTTTTGAACTTCTATTTGCTATTTATGGCCTGTAAGCTTCATTGACCTGAGCTCATGCAAACTTGCTTTTGAGTTGTGTATGGATTATTCTGACTATAACAAATACTCAAGATGAAAAATATTGTGCTATTTATCATAGACTACTTTGTGTCAAAGTTTAACAAGGACATTTGCTTTGAAACCATTTCAAATGTTTAAATATTGTCACAAAATAACATCTGTTGTGCTCCCAGTCAAAACTGACAGGTATGATTTTATTACGAAAGAAAGGACATTGGCCCAAAACTACACATGAAAACTTCACAATATTACAAAATGAATGTCGGAACACATTAAAGAACAACAGTATTACTAACAATGGCATTAAAATGTTTGCAATCTGTCAATCAATGGTGATGACATTGTGTGTGTTCTCATGTACATATTGGACAATATGTGGTGGTTTTTGCATGTGCCTTGCAAATATATATTTAACTAGACAAGTCAGTTAAGAACAAAATAGCTAACTGCCTTGTTCAGGGGTAGAACAACAGAGTTTTACCTTGTCAGCTCGGGGATTCGATTTAGCAACCTTTTGGTTACTGGCTCAAGGCTCTAGCCACAAGGCTACTTGCCGCCCTATAATTGCACTGCATTTATGGCACATAACGCTCGTTTTGACATCTCTTGGTACACACAGATTGCACCTCTCTCTTCTGTCTCTGGCAGACGTAGATATTGCTTCTGGCCCTTGTATATCGCTCACCAATCCAGCAGAGCATGGTGTTGGAGGAAGGTGTTGGCACCTTTGAATGAGGGTTGCCACCATGGCTTTCCATAACTCTTCAAGGAATAGTCTCTTTTTGAAAAATTTCCCCTGCTTCCATCCTGGATTCACCTCCATCCACATCATAAACGCGCTGTAGGCTGACACATCTAGGATGTTGAACAACACCACCATGGGCCAATGTGCCGTCATCCTCTTACAAGAGTATGTGCCAGTAACCTGAAAAAGTGCTACAATCAGTAAATAAAATAATGAGTGATACTTCATGTCTTGCAAAGTAACATGTGAAAAATTGCATCAAAGTATTGTTTTAATTTATCACATCTAAAACATATTTACATATTCAAATGAATAGAATCGACTCCATATTGTATTTCACCAAACAACAACATGTCTTATTTTTATGGTGCAGATAAAACAGTAATCTAGTAATAGAAAAAAAAGTACATGAGACTTGAAAGATAAAAAAGTAACATAACTTATCAAGCCTGTTACCTCCCACTTTGTTCCTGTTGTAATCCAGGACATCGTTGGGCTTCTTGTCCTCCCTGGTACTCACAGCGGCATCCCTGTGCAGAGTTGTCATCAAGAGCACATTCTTCTTTTTCTTCTGGCAGTAGGACACAAGAGTGTGTGTATCGGTGAAGGCAAATGTAGAGGAAAAACGATCCCTGTCCTTGGTAGTGAGTAAGGCAGGAGGCAACTCCGGCTTTTTCCTTCTGACCATCCCCACCATGGTCATTTTTGTTTTGGAGCAGCTCCTGACCAAGAGCATATGAGGTGCAGAAATTGTCACATGTTATGTTGTGCCCCTGGAGAACTGCAGTCATTTCCAGGACCACTCGCTTCCCCTGCTTCCTTTCAGGAACACCGTTAGCAGGTTTACCGGTGTAAACCTGCATGTTCCAGGCATAACTTGTCCTGGCATTACATTCTGCCCATATCTTTATTCCACATTGACACGGTTTGCTTGGCATGTACTGTTTGAATGGGCAGCGTCCCCTAAAAGCGACCAGACGCTCATCCACTGTGATGTCTGGACTTGGGTTATAGATGAGTGGCAGGCGCTCCACCCACTTGAGCCAAACCTCTCTGATCGCTGCCAGCTTGTCTTGTTGACGGCATCCTGGTCTTGTATCACAGTTGTCATGAAATGTGAAATGTCTGGAGTGACATACAGTAGTTGCATGAAAATGTTCTCGACCAGACTCTGCATCCCATAAACTGGTGGTGCATTCGCTTCTGGATCTGTTTCTGGTTCTGTTTCTGTTTCTGTTTCATGGATCTGTACACACCAGCCAAAATCAAGAGACCCATGTATGCTTGGACATCTGTCCGGTGTACCTCCTTCCAGTTGTCGTTGTAAACGCATCTCTTCTTCTAGTTGGTCATGTTTACGACTATAGTTTCGATTGACTGTCAGGAACAGTTCGAAGCAGGATTTTATGTCATCAACCCGGGATATAGCATATCTTGTTGGCCCTGGGCCATCCTGATAACATTTTTAGCCGACAGCCGACCTCTCCTCCCAGGTGGGGATGAAGACAAGGACAAAGTCCCATTCTTTGATTGGAATGTAACAACAACCTCAGCAGGTCCCTCTTCCTCATCACTGGATTGTTCCACATTGGATATCTCTTGGTCTGGATCATATTCTGTGTTGTCTTCAACTTCTGACACTTCCTCCTCTAATGCATCTTCACTATCAGTTTCCTGGCCTCTCTCCTCCTCACCAGTGTCATGATCAAAGATATGATCAAGAGCATCACATACAGTATATAATTTTGTCATTGTGCTGCCACAGAATTAATTGTGAGCAAGGCCTCAAAAAATCTGTATATACCAGAGCTGCAAGAAAAGTTCTATATATTATTGTAAAAATTGTGCGATTGTTTGTAAGAATGCCAACAGGTATTCTATTAAGATTGTATTGGGGAAAGGTTCCCGTGGGGTTGCCATGGAAGCCAAGAAGGGGAGGGAGGTGTGTGTGTGTGTGTGTGTGTGTGTGTGTGTGTGTGTGTGTGTGTGTGTGTGTGTGTGTGTGTGTGTGTGTGTGTGTGTGTGTGTGTGTGTGTGTGTGTGTGTGTGTGTGTGTGTGTGTGTGTGTGTGTGTGTGCGCTCAAACACACATGCATGTGGGGGTCTGGGAGAGGAAGTGTGTCCATCTGATGAATGGGCATGTGCCTGAACTCAATTTTGTACACTATTTGTAGTCTCACCCATTCATTTCTAATGACCGGTCATTTTTTGACCGGGAACACCACAGAAGTACAAAAGTTAAATAAAACACCCTAAATTTGATGAAAATCATCCAAATGTATTTTGTGTGTTCAAATGCCGTGTGTGGACAAAGTCATGGAACCTTATGAGAATCAGATTAAATTAGCTACATTTTTCAGAGAGCAAACTTGTAAATCGGTCCAATTAGACCGGAACACAACAGGAGGGTGTAAAGGGTATGAAAAAAGCTGAATGGGTGTAGACAAAGGAGAGCTCTCCAGTAGGTACCAAAATATTCAAAGTCCCTTTTCTCAAAAGTGAGTTTAGAAGTGAATCAACTTTCAAAGAAGAATTACTTTCCCATTGTTCCTCAAAAATCCTTTGTATGATATATCACTTTGTAGCTCTGAGTCTGTACTTTTATCCAATGTAAAAATTAAAAAAATTATTAAATTAGCTACAAAGACCAAATCCAGGTGGTGTGTAACATATATGTTATATTTGAGATCCTTTAGCCACCCTTTCACTTGATGACAGTTTTGCGCACACTTGGCGTTCTCTCAACCAGCTTAATGAGGTAGTCTAAAGGAATGCATTTCAATTAACAGGTGTGCCTTGTCAAAAGTACATTTTTGGAATATCTTTTGTGTTCTGACAAGGTAGTGGTGGTATAAAGAAGATAGCCCTATTTTGTGAAAGACCAAGTCAATATTGTGGAAAGAACAGCTTAAATAAACAAAGAGAAATGACAGTCCATCATTACTTTAGGACATGAAGGTCAGTCAATCCGGAAAATGTCAAGGACATTTCTTCAAGTGCAGTCGCAAAAACCATCAAGCGCCATGATGAAATTGGCTCTCATGAGGATCGCCATAGGAAAGGAAGACTCAGAGTTACCTCTGCTGCAGAGGATAAGCTCATTAGATTTACCAGCTTCAGAAATTCCAGCCCAAATAAATTAAATTAACAGACACATCTCAACATCAACTGTTCAGAGGAGACTGTGTGAATTAGACTTTCATGGTTGAATTGCTGCAAAGAAACCACTACTAAAACCACTACTAAAGGACACTAAGAATAAGAGACTTGCTTGGGCCAAGAAACATGAGCAATGGACATTATAACATTGGAAATCTGTCCTTTGGTCTGATGAGTCCAAATCTTTTGTTTTTGAACAGGACAATGACCCAACACACCGCCACGCTGTGTAAGGGATATTTGACCAAGAATGAGAGTGATGGAGTACTGCATCAGACAACCTGGCCTCCACAATCATCCGACCTTAACCCAGTTGAGATGGTTTGGGATGAGTTGGATCTCAGAGTGAAGGAAAAGCAGCCAACAAGTGCTCAGCATATGTGGGAACTCCTTCAAGACTCCTGTAAAAGCATTCCTCATGCATTCCTCATGAACCTGGTTTAGAGAATACCAAGAGTGTGCAAAGCAGTCATCAAGACCAAAATGTGGCTTCTTTGATGTCTTCACTATTATTTTATAATGTAGAAAATAGTAAAAATAAAGAAAAACCCTTGAATGAGTAGGTGTGTCCAAACTTTTGATTGTAGTTATATTGATTACGTCCGTCCAAGCTCTCTCATCAATATCTTCATCGAAATTATGGATTGCCTCTTATCCACTCGTCGTCCCCTTATGCCATGGTTTGTTGTCCCCTTATGCCATTGTTCCTACATCTCAAATTGTCAGTAGAAACCACATTTGTTTAATCAAGTCAGCCATCTCAGACATGTTTTTAAAAGGCAGTAAATGTGGCTGAATGAACTGTTTCGCTGCCAGACAAGGCTCCGCTGATAGCCAGGTGTAGCAGTGGTAAGGCATTGGGACTGCTGTTGGTGTGCACTGTTTGTCACCGTTAGAGTGCAATTTATGCATTGCTTAGTGTTGTGTTGTGTGGCTTTGCTGGCATGCATCGACAAAATAGTTTTTTGAGTTTTCCCCACCAAGATTTACATGCTAATGTCCCCTCTGGTTCAGACTGTGCTGTATGGAGGTTTGGAGGTTCCAGAGGCGTGGGCAACCAGCTGCACAGCTTGTTCTGGATGCTAATTGGAAGTGAGCGTTGAGCGCACAGGACAATTACGGAAGCATTACCATCGCCACGCCAGCGGCAAAATACGAACACTGTGCCATTTGTCAACCACACATAGGCTTTTTAATCAAGCCTTCCTATTTTTGTATGGGTGTGGGATATATACGTGTGTGTGTGTGTTATGCCTGAGAGCCGTGGCATGCTGGCAGAGAGGGCGGAATGTAACCCCCTACACCCTGCTAGAGATGATCTGTGTGTCTGTATGTGAATGCCTGACTCGGGGTGTGTGTGTGTTATGAGGAGGCAGAATGCCCTGCCCAGGCGCGACTGTTTGGACACGTCTCCATCAGCTGTCTCTCACCACTCCCCTCGGCCGAGAAATAACTTTGCAAGAGCTATTTGTTTTTTCACAGCACCCGCACCGATGTCTCACACCAGCTGGATGCTACATAACATGGGAATGCCCCAGTGTGGCATCTTTTAGTCCGTGACCGTTGAGGGGGAGGGATCCTCCATAAGAGAAAAGAAGGGATGCAGGGTGGAGGAGAGGAAGAGAGGAACCCACAGCTACCCTCTTTAATCAGTCGTTTTTTTCCCTGTCTACAGGAAGCACCCACAATCCATCTCCCCGCTCTGGGATTGCTGAGACAACGAGTGGCATCAATGTTTTAGGGGAAGACTTAATTAATTGATTCATTGAGTGATAATAGCAGGCGGCATTTATCACAGGTGCATTCGCTTTCATGGCTGGGGATCGCCAGCGGCAAAGTCAAACTTAGAGAGACAAACTCGGTGCCAAAAGTAGTGTACTAACCACAACAGCTGTAGCAGTCCTACACTCAAAGGCAGATAAAAAATAACAAAGGGGCCTTTTTGGAAAACAGGAATCTGTTCAGGAGGGTGTAACGTTATAGACTGTTCAGATAAAATGTACTGTGTAGAACAGATAAGATTGTCTGTTTGATAGGATGGGGAATCAGGTCAGCTCTATTCATTACAGTTCTACCTGCAACATTCTGAAAGTTTCACCTCACTGACCACACCCCTGAATTACTGGGGTACAATTGGCTGACCTACATTTAATATGATGTTTTCAGGGTTAAAAAGCATGTCCCCATTACAGGGTTAATTGCCACAAGGTCCGCTCTCCCTCTCTCTCTTACATTAAATAGTTGACAGAAGTGGTGGTGGAACTATTCTCTTGCCTGTTACTGTGTGTTTACATTTAAGTCTGGAGCTGAGCTATTTACTTTGTACGTGCATGAGCAGAGATAAGCTGGCCAAAACGGCCATGCATCTTGCCACGAACACAATAACTTTCTGCCACGTGTGCTCACTGATTTGTCGCCTGTACGGTCTAGCCTACATGTTGCAAGGTATCCAAAACATGCACTTCCACCAGAGAAATCCTTTTTGACATGGCTATCTAAAAACCAGACAAAAACAACGTTAACGGGCCCCAACACCATCCCTCGCCATTCCCTAAGACAGCAACCTCTGACAGACGTCTTGCACTAGCAGACAAAAACAAACTGCGGACATTGAGTTCTCATTTGTTCCGAGTCAGGCCTACTGCCTGGTGCTTTCTTTCTCAGAGTGAGCTTGTCTTGCCTTAGAAGGTAGAGGAATAGGAAAGGAGGGTGGAAGGGGGTTAGTACTGCCTGTCCTCTAGAGGGGGAACCGGGTAGAGACAAACTGGCAGGGAGTTCAGAGTGAGCAAGCCGGCGACGTCTTCATCCTGAGCCTTGTGGAGCTGAGGATGCCCAGGACGCATCAGAGCCTTTCACAGTCCTGCTCTCCCGGGCCCGCTCACACACACCCGCACACAGACACACACTGACATGAACGGACTCATGCACGCTCAGACACTCACACACACACAAACGCATGGCAGCACAACCGCAATTGCAGAGGAACAGAGAATCAATCTCAGACACTGAGTCTGAGCGAGACGAGCAGCAGACACTAGACTACATTGTCCATGTAGACTTCACTTCCTCAACTTCTTCCCCTTCATTTTCTTTCACACCCAATGATCTCAAATGACTCAATGGGCGAAACATTGTCATGGACACCTGTCAAGTCCCTGTAATGGCAGATTTCCTCTTCGTCTGAAGAGGAGTAAGGATCGGACCAAGATGCAGCGTGGTAAGTGTTCATGACGATTTATTAAAAACGAACTGAACACTGAAATACAAAATAATAAACGATGTGATGAAAAAGAAAACCGAAATAGTACCGTGTGGCGACAAACACTCACACGGAAACAAACACCGACAAACCAACAGTGCTACCTAAGTATGATTTTCAATCAGTGACAACTAACGACACCTGCCTCTGATTGAGAACCATACTAGGCTGAACACAAAACCCAACATAGAGAAACAAACAGACTGCCCACCCCAACTCACGCCCTGACCATACTAAATAAAGACAAAACAAAGGAAATAAAGGTCAGAACATAACAGTCCCTTTCACCTAACAAGGAGAAAAGAAAGGAAGGAAAGGAAGGGAAGCAAGGAAAGGAGATGAGGGAAAAGTGAACCATACAAACATATTAGGATACTGCCAGAGATAGCCGAGCTCTTGATAATGATCTCCAGAGCAGAGGAAGGAAAGCAAGGAAAGGAGACAAGGACAAGGGAGCCATGTAAACATATTGGGATTCAGCCCATGTCTACATGGAAAATGAGCTGCAGGAAACATGGGAGAGAAGTGCCATATGTGCCGTGGCCACACTGACCAAGCCTGAACCTGCAGCAGACGCTTTGTTCTAACATGTGTTTTAACCATCAAAGCCATTAAAAACCCATTACATTCTGCAACTACACACATCGTAAGTCTTTTTTCCTGACTCAAGGCATCATCACTCTTGTAAATGCACTGTGAATGATCCCAGCTAACAACAGACTTAGGGATCGTTCCCTTAAGAGTCTCATTAGGTCATTGCCTAACGTTTTAAAAAGGAATGTTCCAGTGAAGGGCAAGGACTCTTTCCAAGAGACCATTCTCTTAATGTCACATAGAACTTACCCATAATATAGTTACCATGTTCTTAGAGTATTCAATAATAATGTTCTAGACACGTTTCAGGGGAACGCTGCAAGAACATTCAAGTGTCCAGTTTTCTGAGGGTCAGGAGAATCTACCATCAACATCCTACCAAACATACTCAGAACATAGTTGCCATGTTCTCAGAACATAAGAGATTAATGTTCTATAAATGTTTCATGGGAACGTTGCAAAAACATTTCTACGTATCAGTTGGCAGGACCTCGCCTAATGGTCCCAAAGAAACATTCTCCCCCCCAAAAAAAACGTTTAATTACACATCACGCCGTGTTACTTTTGCAGAGCAGAGCCAATCAAGGCCCTGAATGGTGAACCACTGAACCATTTAGAGCTCTTTGTTGGCAAGGTTAAGGACACAGCTCTTAATATACAGTCTCTCCTATGCCACAATTTATTAGGCAAGAAAAAACGTAGGGTTACTTGTGTAACCACGATTCTATGAGAATATGAGTGAGATGTCTCGCTTGGAATTCACTCTAGCGGATCACTACCTTGAAAGATCCAATCACACAACGTCTGTTGGAGACAGACAGGTCGAGTGGAGAATGAGGTGAGCTCCTCCCCTCCTTATAAGGTGACACTCACCTCTCCTCTGGTCATTCTTAAGCACGCCTCTCATCCTTACGCTCTCGCAAGAAGGGAAATGTTGTGAGACATCTCACTCATATTCCCAGTTATATTTCTGATAGTCGTTTCAACAGTATGCGCTAAATAAGGTGCAGTGACATCCAGTCAGTAAAACCTCATAAATGTATAAGGTTTGGCCCAACATGACACATCGCAAATCTCTTGCGAAGAGATGCCTTTGAACAGTGCCCAAGAGGTAGCCATACCTCTGGTGGAATGAGCCCTCAGGCCTCCTGGGGGAAGTAAACCCTTGCTATAAAGAGCAATAGTAATTCCGTCTTTTTGTACGCACTAACTCTGCCATGGCTCGTTTGCAAAAGTCTTAGGTGAAATTAATGCGTTTTTTGTAGAAGATTTGCTCTATGAGATAGTCTTCATCAGCTAACATCACTTTTGGGGTATTTTAAAGCCTTTCTGTAATAAAACATGCACATAAAGGCTTCATAATTCATAAATGCCATGTTAACTGACCAATATTGTATCACAGAACAAAACATATAAGGTCTCCTAAGCCTGAGTTGACCTCAGACATGATTTTTAGTGTTCGTCCCAAAACCACATTCATTCCCCATTAATTTCCCCCATAGGAATGGCTGAACGATCCAGAGGTAACTCATTTCCGTGTTTTAGGGCTACACGCTCTATTATAAGCCAATATAATAGCCTCCACTATCCAATGCAATAGCCGCTGACGAGAGAGGGGCCCACACTTGCAGGTGGGTGCCCAAGACACTGTTTGGCCGTGCTTTCATTCTATCCAAGTAGATGTACAAAGCACGGTGGAAATGTTTTTCTTCTATAGAAGTGAAGGGTGGCGGGTGGAAAGCCACAAGCTTTAAGGTGAGGCAATTGTAATCGCAGATCACCTTAGGCATAAAGGTAGGGTTGGTTGGATAACCCGGGGCAAAATGTAGCACGAATGGTGGACTGACAATGTGTGCAGCGCACTCACTCACTTCGTAGATGTAAAGGCAATCATTAAAGCTGTTTTGAAGAAGATATATTTATATCCAAGCTTTCCAACAGCTCAAAATGCTGCTACGAATTAGCTTCAAGGCTAAAGGTTGGGAAACTGGGAGTAAGCAATGCGATCCCTTCGTAAAACCACATAACAGAGGATGTTTCCCTACTGTGTTGTTGTCGAAGCCTATATGACAGCCCGGGAATAGAATTCAACAGTGGATAATGTCTTCCATCTGTCCAAAAGGTCCTGCATAAAACCTCAGATACAGAACATTGGTAAGGTGCAGGTCTGCAATTTTGTTTCTGGTGTCCTTTGACAGCTCTTTGGTCTTGGCCATAGTGGAGTTTGGCGTGTGACTGTTTGAGGTTGTGGACAGGTGTCTTTTATACTGATAACAAGTTCAAACAGGTTCCATTAATACGGGTAACGAGTGGAGGATAGAGGAGCCTCTTAAAGACGAAGTTACAGGTCTGTGAGAGCCAAAAATCTTGTTTGTTTGTAGGTGACCAAATACTTATTTTCCACCATAATTTGCAAATAAATTCATTAAAAAATCCTACAATGTGATTTCTGGATTTTTTTTCTTCTCATTTTGTCTGTCATAGTTGAAGTGTACCTATGATGAAAATTACAAGCCTCATCTTTTTAAGTGGGAGAACTTGCACAATTGGTGGCTGACTAAATACTTTTTTGCCCCACTGTATGTATGGAAGTAGTTTAGTGGCAAACAAAATTATTAGATATGTATATAGGACAGACAGACTTCTAAACAAACTTCCCTTAGATTGTATCCTTTTTGAATATGTGATTAAATAGGTTATTTCAATTGGCCTTAAAGGGGTCCTAAAATTCCATATCAAATAATTTGTATAAATTACCCTTATTTTAACAGTTAAGTTGACTGAGAACACATTCTTATTTACAGCAATGACCTGGGATAGTTGAAGGGGGGATGAATGAGCCAATTGGAAGCGGGGGATGATTGGGTGGCCATGATGGTATGAGGGCCAGATTGGGAATTTATCTTTAAACAATTCCATATGTTAGCAATGGCTTTTCCCAGTAGTGCCTGGCTTCTGCCATGCAAGTTGGGATCGATGGGAGAAGTTGTTTTTCCAGGATGGTGCGAGAGGGGAGACGACTCCTGTCGAACCAATCCATTTTGGCACTGCCACCCCACTGTTTGTGAGCCGCTGACAGTCTGCAGACATCAATAATCCTGAATCTGTCATCGTGTATTGAAGCTCGCTGAGGGCGGAAGAGGGCCTTGAGCCTGGGGCTTCCTCTTCCTCCTCTTCTTCCTCTGGGAAGAGGCGATGATGAGGTCCCCTTCTCTTTCCTCTGCTGTAAAGTCATTGAACAGAGATTGGAGGTCCTCGGGGTAACCCTCTGCCACCTCGGCCAAGGAGGGTTTGAGTTTGCAGGGTAGCTGTGAGTACGATGGGGCCTGTGAAGGGTTTGCTCTATGCAGTGACAGAAGGGGCAGCAGGCTCCATGGCTCAAAGAAAATAGTATTACTCGAGCAACGTGTAAGCTAGATAGCATTCGCCTCACAGCTAAAAGCCTAGCTAGTTAGCACAATGCTAACGTTGTTGTCTCTCGATGACCAAAGTGTTTATCTTGACTGTCGAGCTTTGAAGCTAGCGCAGTCAGTCTAGTCAACATGGCATGGGTGAACGTGGGTTGAGATAAATGACAGAGGAGAGGTAGAAATTCGACCTTTCCAGGTAGAAAAGCTAGTTTGGCATAGCTGGTCTTTCGGTGAGTTATCCGGTTTAGCTAAGCCTTTCGCCGAGCGCTATCCCTCTGTAGTGGTGTCTAGCTAGCTTTCAGCGTGGGCTAACCAAGTCTCGATAGCTAGCCATGTGATACTGCACTGGGCGAAATGGGTCAAAATCAGGGAATATCTTTATCCATATATTTACGGATATCTGACATTTTATTTGATATAAGGAGTAGACATGCTCCAGATAAGCATGTCCTTAATTTCATATATGGAGCTTGGATATTCTCCGTAATGCGACAACTTCTACTGAACAAAAATATAAACGCAGCATGTACATTGCTGGTCCCATGTTTTATGAGCTGAAATAAAAGATCCCAGAATTTTTCCATATGCACAAAAAGCGTATTGCTCGCAAATGTTGTACACAAATGTGAGTACATCCCTGTTAGTGAGCATTTCTCCTTTGTCAAGATAATCCATCCACCTGACAGGTGTGACATATCAAGGAGCTGATTAAACAGCTTTTGGGGCGGGAGGTAGCCTAGTGGTTAGAGCATTGGGCCAGTAACTGAAAGGTTGCTGGATTGAATCCCTGAGCTGACAAGGTCAAAATCTGTCGTTCTGCCCCTGAACAAGGCAGTCAACCCACTGTTCCCCGGTAGGCCATCATCGTAAATAAGAATTTGTTCTTAACTGACTTGCCTATTTAAATAAAGGTTACACAAACAGCATGGTCATTACATAGGTGCACCTTGTGCTGGGGACAGTAAAAGGACACTCTAAAATGTGCAGTTTTGTTATAAAACACAATGCCACAGATGTCTCATGTTTTGAGGGAGCGTGCAATTGCTGTCAACATACTGACACATCTAAGCCTTTATACTTAGGCATGAACGAATCCACATATTTTCAGAAACGTATCATATCTGTAGTAATTACCGGATCGTTTATGTATCCATGTTTTTCTAAATGCCTAATTTCCATAGAAATCCTTACATGATATGTTATATTCATCCTCATGTCTGATGGAAAATGGGCTACATCCGACTCATGATCAATGTCCAGAGCCCAAATTATTTGACCTTTTATCAAGATCCTGATTTGGACCTCAGTCAAGAGCATATGCATTGTATGTGCTGAGAAAATATAATATGTAGGCATACTATTAGTATTTGTTATCGTGTAGAGAAAATCAAATGTCCACGTAGGCCTATCTCAGGATATCTAATGAGTCAATATCTTTCCCTTCCACGTATGATATCCGGAGGGAATCCCAAAAGGATTTGCGCTTGAAAGAAAAATATGGATTTCATTTTTGAATATATTGTTGAACATAATATACTCTACGAGCGTACATATTCATACATTTATGTAAGTAATGTGTTATTGAAATCAAAATACTACTCACGTTACAGAACAGGCAGTAAAACTTCATATGACACCAAAGTTTGCTCTGTAGCACCTACAGATGAAACACTATGGAGTATTAAAGGAGGCCTGAGTAATTCCATAATGTCACAAATATCAAACTTCAATGAATTCTCAATTGTGCTTTCAGATACAAATGACAAATATGTAAATAATCCTTCCTCCAAAGGATCTGTCTATGCATTACACTTTGTGAAAATCCATATTTTGTTCTAGTTTTGTGAGGAATCACCTTAATGGCATTGCGTTAACCCACTGGTCCCCGGGCACCGAAGTTGTGGATGCCGATTAAGGCAGCCCCCCCGCACCTCTCTGATTCAGAGGGGTTGGGTTAAATGCGGAAGACACATTTGAAGGCATTCAGTTGTACAACTGACTCAGTATCCCCCTTTCCCTTTCCCATTATTTACAGTGAAGGCTGATGGTTCCACTGTCCTGCAGGGGTGGAATACCAGCTCTGGGCTGCAGACGCCACAGCTGCAGGGCCAGTGCCAGAGAGGACCTGGAGGGTCAAATGCCACCAGCGATGTTACTTGAGCCTACCCAACGTACACAATCAATTGGCCGAGGGTCCTGCCCTTTAGTCCAATCGCTCTTAATGCCTGAGCGCAACTGGACAAATGGTTGCCAAGGAGGGTCGACAGAAAACAGGCATGAGATCCAACTATGTACATGCTCTTAATGTTTCTTCAGCCTGCGTAGGAATACACTGTAGAGGAAAATGTAGAAAAGAAAAGATCCAACTAATCCCAAGGTTCCAGACAGAGGAGAATACAAATAAACAGTTTGAAGGAGGATGTTGTGTTTCAGTCACTGAAAAAAAAACAAAGCAGTAGATCTCAAGAATGAGCTCCATCCAAGAATAATCATTGTCCGTTTGTGCGTGACAATGTCGATTTAAGATTCACCAGCTTACGTCTACCATAACACAGCTAGGGGCTGTATTAGGATCTCATTAGGATATAGAGAATCCCGCCCCCTAAACTTCAATCAATCAATCAATCAAATGAATTTATAAAGTCCTTTTTTACATCAGCCGATGTCACAAAGTGCTGTACAGAAGCGCAGCCTATAACCCCAAACAACAAGCAATGCAGACGCAAAAGCATAATCATATGTTGTGCTTTCGCTGTAAAGCATGTTTGAAATCAGACACGATGGGTAGATTAACAATACGTTTATCTTTCATTTGCTGTATTGGACTTGTTAATGTGTGAAAGTTACATATTTCTAAAACATATTTTTGAATTTGGCGCTCTGCCTTTTCAGCGGAATGTTGTCGAGGGGTTGCGCTAGCGGAACGCCTGCCCTAGAAAGGATAACACACTAACTGTTCGCATTTACTGTACCATACAGTCTCTCTCATTAATTATTCAAGTGATATTTCACTGCCTGGTAGTAGCAACACACAATCCCAATAGTGACAAAGACTGTATGAAGCCAGTCTACAAACCAGATAATGAGGAATGGTTTCGTCTTGTTGACTTTTTTGAGTATCTGGGATTGATGGGTCATCAGTTATTTTGAGGTTTTGAATGAATTGCTTATTTTGGACAATAGCAGAAAAATGTATATATCTAATATCTTAGTCATTAATCCTTTCTCCCTGATAAACTGTATTCGGTTATAAACTCAAGCTCTCTATCTGGGGTAAACAACAGTATATCAGGATTACCTACAACTAGAGTATTTTTATTGGTGAACACGGTAACATTTCAGAGGGCCAATAAATTGGGCTTGCATAATGCAGGGATGTGGAGTATAAATGGCCATAACAGTGGAGTCACCTAAGCAATGATCAACAGCAATGACAACAGAGCCTCTGCATTGGTACATTTCATAAACCAAATACACATTTATTCCATGCATTCATACACTACACACTATAGCGAGGTAATGTATACAACCTTAAATGATTCATTTATTTAATCATTTACTCCCCTCTCAAACCTACTTTCTGATAAGCAGCTTTAGCACTAGGTGAATGCTACATTGTGTGGCCTGGTTTTATTTCACTGTTGGCCGTTTTGGAGGGAATTACCTCTGGAACATAACAATATTCTGTAACAAACTCACACCACATCACACGGAACGAGTAGCTGTAAATGAGTCATTCCAATTCAGACACCCACCTCAGGTAGCATAATCCAACATGATGGTTTTGCTGCTACAGCACTATCCAACACTGGATTTTTCTACATCATTTATTTAACAACACAAGTGAAAATAGATATGAATTTTTCACAAAGTCAATGATTGTTTAGCACCGTCAATAAGTGTAAACTATTCAGGTAGCTAATTTGTTCCCCTGAGAGACATTCAGCTCTGAGGGTTAACAGAAAAAAACATAGGTAAATTATACGCAGTGGGTGTTAGCAGTGTACACACACACACACACACACACACACACACACACACACACACACACACACACGTCTCTACCAGTTCTAAGAGGGACCACAGGGACCCCTAGTAAAACCATCAAGGGACTAGGTCCTTAGGAGGAAAGGGTGTGTGGTTGCACCCAGGCCATATAGAGCAGCTACTTATCCCCCAACCCTGCTTAACTCTGTTCTATAGACTTGACTACTGATGCCCACATTCAGCCTGTGCATAGGATAAACCCTTATTTTCTCTACTCTCCATTTCAAAGCAACTCCTTCACTTGAGAGAGAGAGGCAGGTCTTTTTCAGGGTGCTGCACGGACTCCTGCCGTTTTACAGGAGGAGTTTGTGATCAGTGAGCCCTGGGCACTCTGAGGGGATCAGCCCTTACGAGGGCCCGATGGAGCCGACTGATTTGATCTTCTCTACTTTCACTGCCTTTCACAGGAGTTTTCAGCAAACTTCTTGGCCCCACTCCACGGGAGCTGAACATTCTCAATTCTTTTTTTCGGTGAAATAGACATCATCCATGACAGGAGTGGTACTGATGAAGATGTGGAGAAAACTGAGAACTGGGGCTTGAACTTCATGTCAACTCAGCCCGGATGAAAGGATAGGAACTCAAAATATTCAGTTATGATTCAAACTATTTTCCCTCAATATGTAAGCGCAATACTCCCAAAAAGACATCCTAAGCATGCCTTTGTGGGAGAAGGTGTTCTAAATACAACATCCTGTCCAGCGTTTTCACGTACACTTCCTATATAGCAGTCACAGACCATAACGGCAACCGAACTGACCTTGTGCTTTGAGTCCCCGTGGATCATGTCATAACGCAATAGTTATTGTAAACTGATAGTGGAGGCTTACGTGGGAAATCCCTTTGGCATTGCATTCATTTACTGGTAAACCAAAACACAAAGCCTATAATCTCGAGCTCATTATGAGTGATTTTTCCCCCACTCACACTAATGTAATGACGGTGACAGATGAAACCACCAGTCTTATTGTACATACAAGAATGAGGTGACTGCCAGGGCGAGAGAGGTGGTGACATCACGATGATGGACTGACAATTGAATATAATGACAAGACAGTTTTAATGACAGAAGCTATGTTCCATTCACTGAATATTCATGCTCCAGCCCAGAGGAGGTAAATGGAGTATGTTGCCAATCCTAATTATCTACTAGCGTAGATATGAGGAAATGTATGTGAATACCTGACATCTTCAGTGAATACCTCCCAGAGGTCTGAGTCACAGGCTTTAGACATTTAAAAAAATTCTTATTATGGAGGACATTTTTTATTTTTTATTTCACCTTTATTTAACCAGGTAGGCAAGTTGAGAAGAAGTTCTCATTTACAATTGCGACCTGGCCAAGATAAAGCAAAGCAGTTCGACACATACAACAACAGAGTTACACATGGAGTAAAACAAACATACAGTCACTAATACAGTAGAAAAATAAGTCTATATACAATATGAGCAAATGAGCTAAGATAAGGGAGGTAAAGGCAAAAAAATGCCATGGTGGCGAAGTAAAAACACTGGAATGGTAGATTTGCAGTGGAATAATGTGCAAAGTAGAGATAGAAATAATGGTGTGCAAAGGAGCAAAATAAATAAATGAATAAATACAGTAGGGGGAGAGATAGTTGTTTGGGCTAAATTATAGATGGGCTATGTACAGGTGCAGTAATCTGTGAGCTGCTCTGACAGTTGGTGCTTAAAGCTAGTGAGGGAGATAAGTGTTTCCAGTTTCAGAGGTTTTTGTAGTTTGTTCCAGTCATTGGCAGCAGAGAACTGGAAGGAGAGGCGGCCAAAGTATGAATTGGTTTTGGGGGTGACCAGAGAGATATATCTGCTGGAGCTCGTGCTACAGGTGGGTGCTCCTATGGTGAACAGCGAGCTGGGGGACTTTACCTAGCAGAGTCTTGTAGATGACCTGGAGCCAGTGGGTTTGGTGATGCGTATGAAGCGAGGGCCAGCCAACGAGAGATTACAGGTCGCAGTGGTGGGTAGTATATGGGGCTTTGGTGACAAAACGGATGTCACTGTGATAGACTGCATCCGATTTATTGAGTAGGGTATTGGAGGGTATTTTGTAAATGACAACGCCAAAGTTGAGGATTGGTAGGATGGTCAGTTTTACAAGGGTATGTTTGGCAGCATGAGTGAAGGATGCTTTGTTGCGAAATAGGAAGCCAATTCTAGATTTAACTTTGGATTGGAGATATTTGATGTGAGTCTGGAATGAGATTTTACAGTCTAACCAGAAACCTAGGTATTTGTAGTTGTTCACATATTCTAAGTCAGAACCGTCCAGAGTAGTGATGTTGGACGGGCGGGCAGGTGCAGGCAGCGATCGGTTGAAGAGCATGCATTTAGTTTTACTTGTATTTAAGAGCAATTGGGGGCCATTGAAGGAGTGTTGTATGGCATTGAAGCTCGTCTGGAGGTTAGTTAACACAGTGTCCAAAGAAGGGCCAGAGTATACAGAATGGTGTCGTCTGCGTAGAGGTGGATCTGAGAATCACCAGCAGCAAGAGTGACATCATTGATGTATACAGAGAAGAGAGTCGGTTCAAGAATTTAACCCTGTGGCACCCCCATAGAGACTGCCAGAGGCCCGGACAACAGGCCCTCCGATTTGACACACTGAACTCTATCAGAGAAGTAGTTGGTGAACCAGGCGAGGCAATCATTTGAGAAACCAAGGCTATCGAGTCTGCCGATGAGGTTGTGGTGACTGACAGAGTCGAAAGCCTTGACCAGGTCAATGAATACGGCTGCACAATATTGTTTCTAATCGATGGCGGTTATGATATCGTTTAGGACCTTGAGTGTGGCTGAGGTGCACCCATGACCAGCTCTGAAACCAGATTGCATAGCGGAGAAGGTATGGTGGGATTCAAAATGGTCGGTAATCTGTTTGTTGACTTGGCTTTCGAAGACCTTAGGCAGGGTAGGATAGATATAGATCTGTAGCAGTTTGGGTCAAGAGTGTCCCCCCCTTTGAAGAGGGGGATGACCGCAGCTGCTTTCCAATCTGTGGGAATCTCAGACGACACGAATGAGAGGTTGAACAGACATACAGTTCTGACCACTTGAGGTTCAGTTACTTAAACTGACTAGTCTTTTTCTTTTGAATTTAAGAGTTTTTTGGGCTTAGCTCGTAATTTTTTATGTTGAGTTCACTAGACTAGCTAGCTAAATTAGCATGGAGGTCCCTAACGATGTGTTACAGTGGCTACTTTTCACAGGGACTGTTTTTAACTGCAGCAATTAGTGGTTTGGTACATAGAGGGTGTTGTGCAGGTCACACATTCATTTGAGAAATGGGCGGAAGTGTTGGCTGTGAGAAGAGCCTTAATTACTGAATTGGCAGATATAACCCCTGCAATCCGCTCAGATACTACTGACACTTGAGGTCTACCTCTCCCAGACTTGTCCAATTGGCTGTGGTCCCTTTGAAGGCCCTGTTTAATGTGTTTGTCTTTGGTCTGGCATGTGTCTGTCGCTGAAGACAGGGACGGAGCCCCAATGGTCGACTGTCTCCTCACAGTTCTTTATCTTTGAGTGTGTCTTGATGATGCCCAAAGTCATTGAGATTTACTATTAAAAACAAGCGTTTCTTAATGTTGTGTGAATATTTTCTGTAAACATTTGTGGGAATAATTTGTTGACCTCCCTAATGAAAACTAAATGGAACACAGAATGTCGTTAGATATATCAACACTTGTCACATCATGTGTGGTTCACATTCTATTCCCTTTGTTATAGCTTTCTATAATTTTTCCACCTCCCAAAACACCACCTTACCCTCCCCAATCTAACAACATAATTACCTCATCAAATAAACCATCAAGAAGGCCCTAAAAACAGGATTTGTGAGGGGAGGGAATTGAAAAAAACATGTGTGAGAGGCATGAAACTGGGAAAGTCAGGAGAGCAAAGCCTTGAGGGCATACAATCAATATTACATTTTCCATTGCCACCTTCATAGCTATTGTAAATGGCTTGTGTCAAAAATAATAACAGGTTGTATCACGCACCTTGAGTTTGCAATTTCATTCCTCCCACCTCGCACCACTGGATGTTGATGACATGAGTGGCAAACGTCACTCACTAGTGGCAGACTCACTGACTGAGTCATCTTTTTGTTTGGGTCAAATTCGTATCTCTCTAGCTGATGACAATTCTGAGAACTGGAGGTAGAATATGTGGAAAAAAGGCTTACACATGCTACTCGACGTGATTAGGCCTTTGTGTACATGGTTTTCACCCTGAGCCCATTGCACAAATTATTAGAGGGTTTGGAGAGATTAAATCTATTCTCACTTATGTTGTCATAGCACTCCAGGCAGCAATAAGGGAGATGAGGAGAAGCAGTAATGTGCGTCCGAGAGGGACAAATTGAAACTCCACTCTGCTGGATAGCAGCACAACACTGTGATTTCAAATGGCAGTGTATACTCAGTCTGTTGTTGGCTTTAAGTCTAGTTGATTGCTTCATCTTATCCATCCATTGTCTTGAAAAGAAAACACACATGCAGGAGAACAGGGCGGTTGATGTACCTAGCAATTTGTGTAAGTGGAAAGATTTTTATTTTATTTTTTAGAACCCTTTGTAACAATCTAGTTCAGTCTACTCCTGTAAAGCTCATTTGAATCAGTGCCTAATGATAGCAAAAGGTCGAAGTCCCTAATTCTCACTACCGCTTCCTACAAGAAGATAATAACTTTCTCTGTGAACATTTCGGGGCACCAGGAGTGCAGTTATAGATTGTTCAATTGAGTTGCCAGATGAGGACGAGGGGAAAATGGCTTTTGAAAATAACAGCAATCCCCATAACTAGGTTATAAAAGAGGTAGAGTATTTCTTATGTGCACACACAGTGTATTTACAAAGGGACGCACAGGGTATTCAGGCGTGCACAAACACACACTCATACATGGTTGAACATAAGGCATCACCTGCTGCAATAGCCTGCTGGAGGGAATTTTGCAGGAATCTCTAAAACGAGAATAGCTCTAAAATGTCACCTTGCTGCTATACAGAATATAGTTTAATAAATAATTTTGTGTTTTGTGTGTGTGTGTGTGTGGGGGGGGGGGGGGGGTCAAGACATCTCAAGACATCTCCAACATGCTATCAACACATATGAGTGACTGACCAACATTAACCACTAGCCATGTGATAAATCACTTAGAGCATGAATCACTGCTTTAACGTGCTATACTGTAAACGCATATACTATGACAGTCCACCACCATAAAGCTATACTACGTCTTGCTGCTGTGTTCTTCGTGGTCTTCCTGGTACTTTCAAAGAGTGCCTTTCATCTTCTGTTGTCTGTGTACTCGGGTCGTTCTTCATTCGCGGTGGCATCACTTGTCTTTGCGACAATAACAACAACAACATCAAAAAACTCTAAAATGACAAATAGTATTTTTTTGTTTATATTGAACTGGTCATCAATGATAAAACATAACGTCCTTCATAGTGCAAAACGTTATGTTTATGCATTGTTTATTAAAAGGACTTACTGTAAGCAAAGTGGCTTGTCCCAGTTGTGACGTGTCGTTGTGGTGACATGTTTTTAGGATTTAGAGATATCTACAATATCTATTATTTTGTATGCTAGAAAGTGAACAAAATAGTGTAATATATTCAATAGCTCAATAAATACAAAGAAGCCTATTAAAACAAAATACCATTTTTCTAGTATAATGTGTGTCCCTCAAGTTTCCGCCTAGAAAATCACTACTTACAAAGACCCCTCCAATGGAAAACTGTTATCGGGAAGGAGTCTATTATCTAATCACACCCTTTTAGTATGTCATACATGTAAGGATTCCATTGATCATTTGGTGTGTCTAAATCCAAAGTGTCACTTGGTGTTATTTTTTTATTTTATTTAACCAGGCAAGTCAGTTATGAACAAATTCTTATTTACAATGACGGCCTACGAACAGTGTGTTAACTGCCTGGTTCAGGGGGCAGAATGACAGATTTTTACCTTGTCAGCTCAGGGATTTGATCTAGCAACCTTTTGGTTACTGGCTACCTGCCACCACTGTGTTACTCAATATATTAAGAGAAATAACTGTGAGCAAAATCATTAATCGTAATACTTTAGTAAATTATTTTTAAAGAATGAATGGCTTAGATTTGAGCATTTGTGACCTCATTTACCTAAAATATCTAATTGGCGTAACCATCATCGTTGTTACGACTCCTACTGATGGCACAATGTTATCATAATTGTAACAATTATTTATTCATACATTTTTAAGCTACCATATTTGTTCAATTAGAATGGGAAGATGTACTCAAGCACATTGAAATAAAATAAAAACACGTAAAAAAATCCCCACAAGAATAGTAACAAGGAAAAATCTCCCCCCAATAGGTCAAAGGCTGTTAAGTTCAGGGGTTAAGTTTACGGTTAGGGTTACAGTAATGGTTAGGGTTAGAATTGGGTTGAAGGTAAGGGGTTAGTGGTTAGGTTTAGGAGATAGGTTCAGGGTTTAGGGTTTGGGTTATGGGTTAAGGAAAACAGAATTTTGAATGGAAATAACATTTTTAGCTCCCAACGAGAATAGAATAACATAGTGTGTGTGTGTGTGTGTGTGTGTGTGTGTGTGTGTGTGTGTGTGTGTGTGTGTGTGTGTGTGTGTGTGTGTGTGTGTGTGTGTGTGTGTGTGTGTGTGTGTGTGTGTGTGTGTGTGTGTGTGAGTAGAAAAGTAGAAAGGGTGGAGGAGAAGGCTTTACAGGAGGGGGAGGGGAGGGGCTGTAGGGGACTTGAGAGGGTGCCAAATGCCACAGGATCCAGCAGAGCATGTCAGGGCAGGAGAAGCCAAGGCACCAGGAGACAAACAAACACCCAAGGCATGTGTGACATCAAATCCATCCATCAAACATAACCCATAAGGTGTACGTCAATAATATTCGAAACATGAGAGGGGAGACAATAAAAGCAAACGCCAAACAATTTAACTTGACTGTTGAGGAAAGCGATTTTGCAAATCTTCAGAGAAAACCAAATCCTCTCTGCCATATAACTTCAAACAAGCCCCTTCTTTCTCATCAAGTGAAAAAAATCCAAAAGCCAAGCTACTCATTCTAGCAAAGAAACACCCAGAGAACACACCGACATTATCTTGTTGTCCGGGGGGTGGGTGGGTCACACACACACACATAACAGCCACAACATCGGTGCTGTGTAAGATGATGGATTGTTCTAAAGGTGTCTTAAGGAGGTGATAAAAAGGTCTGTGACCTTCCCTAAATGAAAGCTCTCTCTGATTTGTAGAGCGGAGTGGCCATGTTTGTGGCGAAACAGTGGGTGGTCTGTCACCAGGACCATGGTCCTCTCTCTACGACCCCCACATTTACATATTTTTAATGGTCAGTGTCCTCTGGCCGTTGTAAATCAAGACAGGGCTTAACCTTTTTGGAGCAACCTCCTCGGGAGTGGACAAAGTATGTCCCTTCTATTTTTCTCTGTTGTTCCCCAAGAAAATGTCTGCTTACGAAAACAACATATTCCAGAATGTTCATATGGAAGGCCTGCTTGGTTGCCTTTGATAATGATATAGCTTAATATTTGAGTGTAAGTGACAGTCAATGACACATACAAATCAAAGAAAACACATCCTTGACACCTTGTATCCGAGTGTAAATCTGATATATAAAAAACACCGATACCTTCTCTATTTCCATTTCCATATGCATGAACAATACTGCTGAGAATTGGTTTGTCTTTCTGATATTCTCTGCTGCGTTCATCCATCCTGGGCACAAGTCAGCAATTACAGTTAGGAGTTAGGAGAAACACACCTGGTAACACCCAGCGCTCCACTCCCATCTCTCTGAGTAAAAGGCCAATGCCCCACCAGGAGAATAAGGATGCGTCCCAATGGCACTATATTCCCTATACAGTGCACTACTTTTGACCAGAGCCCTGGTCAAAAGTAGTGCACTAGATAGGGAATAAGGTGCCATTTGGGAGGCGGCCTAAGCCTCTGTCGTAATGGAGATCATGGAGATCCAGGCAGATTATTCTCATTTGACTGCCTAATGAGTGCCTGAATGGGATTCCTCCAGTGATAACAGCCCCATTTGACCAGACATTACAGGAGCCTGTGTGTCAGTCACTTCCTGCATTCTCATGCAATTAGTATTTTATACGGTGTGTGTGATAGGACTTCATTACAAGGATACATAGGCACCCAGTGTAGTCCGTTGCTGATTGGTCCTACAGATCTTGTGGATTTGAGTCTGTGGGCTTTCTCAGGTTTTCTATCAGTCTTATACAGTGTGTAGACGTCATTCTCAAATAAAAATCTTGGTCCTTTTACTGTACTTTGAGTTAAGTTCCGTTAATGTAAGAGAGATGAAAGATGTTGTCCGTTAGTGTGAGCATATTTCTGGAACCATAAAGTCAAGACAGCTCACTTTCACTCAGTGACATGGGCGCAATGCTGTAGTTGATTGATGACATAATCCACATGGCCATTTCTGACCTGTCAAAGCCTAATTCACATTCTTCATTGCTTCATCAATTTTGATGGGCCTATTTCAGCCTTTAAGGAAACGGGAGAAACATATGTTTGACCTTATGCAACGCTATTGAGATATTACTTCTGCCTCTGTGTGAATCTCCATTTAGAACTCCATACAGATGAAGATATCGATTAGGAGGCCATGGCAAAACGGTGCAGTATGGAATGACACACCACTTACACATCATTGCGTAAATGTACACTAAATCACCAAACGGCGAGTGTTGCATTACTAGCTATGGACGAGGGCTCGGCAGGGGTGAGTACTTTCACTTTCACTCCGTCTTTAGTAAATTGGATTAAACTGTCCATTCATTCAAGTATTGATGTTCCTTATGACAGCTGCTTATCCTCGCAGGGCAGTGGAGACACCAGAGCCCCTCCAACCATCTACTGGCTGGATGGGACAACAGCGAGGAGAGGCGATGTTAGACACTGTCACGAACGTGGGTTGAATTAATGGGCCAAGGCGCAGCGTGCATAGAGTTCCACATGTTTATTGGATGAAACTCGCAGAAAGCAATAAAGCGCAAAAAAAAACGAAACGTGAAGCAAAATGTAGCGCTCGCAGGCAACTATACACAGACAAAAAAAAAGGCTGCCTAAATATGATCCCCAATCAGAGACAACGATAGACAGCTGCCTCTGATTGGGAACCATACCAAGCCAACATAGAAATTGAAAAACTAGACTACCCACCTGAGTCACACCCTGACCTAACCAAAATAAAGAATAGTAAGGATCTCTAAGGTCAGGGCGTGAAAGACACCTGCATCTTTGACACCAGATGGTCAGTCCCCAACATTGGACAACATGAGTCAAAGCAAGGTATAGCAAGGTATAGGCTAGCTAGTAAATCTCCAGCAATGTTATAGTAAACATGGATAATGTGATTGAGAGATTTCAATGGGCAACTCACTTATATAATAGAATGTAATCAATATCAACATCCTCCCTCGATCTATTTCTGATGTACAATCTTCAAGACTATAATTATCATCATCGCCATCATCAAAGTCACCTTTATAATTACACACTTCCACTGCAGCATGCTTTTAATGTCACTCTGCTTATTAAAATCATGTTTAGAAGTGTATCGATCAGACCGCAGTGATGATCAATCTGTGGTCAGCTTAGACAATGATGTAGAGTTCATTCATTTCCCACATCCTCTAGTTAAAGCCCCAGGCTCCTAGTCTCAACACACTAAGCATGGTACAAGATAATCGTGATTTCCCTATGCTACTTACTGGTGATGACACAGTAGAACCGAGGACAATTCCTCAGTTCAGTCAATTCAGTCCCTTGGAGATGAACATAAGAATGATCTATGGAATTTGGGGAAAAGATGTGCAACATTTTTAAGGGCTCATTCCTCTCACTCTGCAGTTGTAATATTTTAATCATGTAGTACCTAACTAAAAGCTTTTCATAAGTCACTCATCAGAATGTCAAGGTGCTGCTTTCCAGTATATAGAAATATGATCCTGCCATTGAACAGGAAGCATGATATAATGATCCACAGCTGGCAAAGTTATAAAACACAATATGAATGTTCTCTGACAAGATACCCTACCTAATAACATACGATTGAGAAACAGAGACAGACTGCTGTAAAAGCACGATTCCAAGAAGAAAAAGAGGGAGTTAACCAAACGACTTTCACAGGGCCCAGGCATATGTAGATCAGGGACCGTATGCATCAAACGTCTCAGAGTAGGAGTGCTGATCTAGGATGAGTGATGTCTTTTAGATCACAATGAATAAGATTACACGGACAGGGAGGAACCTGATCCTAAATCTGCACTCCTACTCTGAGAAGCATGAAACATATGGCCCCTGGACAAATCGCATGTAAACAATATAATCAATTTGGGCTGGGTTAATCTTTTCAAGCATGTTATGCTACCCACATGATCCCTCTACTAAAGCGGGGTTATCACACCATAAACACTCACGACTGTGATGACTCGTATAATAAGAGTGTGAAAGCTGATTATTATGGGCGACAGGTGGCTAGGAGAATAGGTCAGCCTCAACCAACCCCATGTGAAAAAAAGCTATTTCTGATATACAGTATATGTGGCCACTGATACCCCAAACACCCTGTGTGTTGAAATCAATGGTCATCCCATGACACGAGATGCCCTCATAAATCATGGTTTGTTGATCATTTGTCAGGAGGCAGGGGCTTTTTGGTAACCTAATTATTACAGCACACTGTCGCTGAAAATAAGGCAGGACTGCCAATGCAAATCAAAGGCAGGGGTCCTGAATATGTTTGGGGGGGGGGGGGGGGGTTCTAGGGTCACTGGAGTAGGGTTTGTTGTACACAGTATCCCCACAATACATTATACCCATGTGGCATTAAAATACAACAGAGGATGCATTTAAAAAGGGACAAAATATCTGCTTCATGATTGTAATGATCCGTCTACAACTTCTAGCTCACTAGCATTCAGTCTTGTATTCAAGCAACAACTTCAGCACACCGTGAATGTCTTTCCTGCCATAGCACTGCTCCAACCCTCATGTGCAGTGTGTCTAAACAGGCAGTACAAGTTAGGGCACAGTGCACTGATTACCAGATCTCGGACTGTGCATGCAGGCCTTTGTGCTCAACTGAAGGTTCCCCATTACCCTTACATTCCACCCGAAGTGACCTCACATTTGGAGAAAAAGCTCAAACAAGAGGTAGGTGAACTGTACGATGCAGGCAGGGCGAGGAGGGGAAAACTTTGTAAAATGGAGCGTCTCGCTAAGTGCTCGGTGTATAGTATTGGCTTTCAGTGTCATTAACTTTTCAGCAGTAAGCAGGTTTCTGTCGCCACTGACCAAATTGCTTTAAATGCATAGCAATTACACAGTCCAGGCTGGTGCTTAAAGGATGAGGAAAGTATCGTTTCTGTAGTACAAACCTTTGTAATGGGATTAACGGTGAGTCGCGTTGATGAAGGAGCTCTCTCTGTTACTGGGAGGAGGATTAGTTTCCCAATGATATACTGTACCTAACCAGTTGGCCCACATGTTAATGACCAGATTACCCTTTTCTAATTAACCAATCTGAAAGGGTATGTTAATAATGAATAGAATCACAGTGGTAGGCTACACTTTTTTTTCTATTACATTCTCCGCTTCCCCATTTTTCTTTTTCCTAGGGAGGGGTGGCTGGGGTCGAAGGTGAAGCACCTTCTCGTTATTCATTTTAAGAGTTAAAATGTGTTAGCTGGAGGCTTAAACATAGATTTAGCATGTTTAAGTCATGCTGCGCTTGTCAGGGAAGCCATACAGGTCCTTGCCTTTGATATATATTTGCGGCATAATGTGGTCGGGGTTTGAAAATCAATGAGCGGTCTACTTTTGATCTCAGTTTTTTCCCTCCCGTGGTCTTGCCACACACTAAAAATAGATGCCGGGCATCCTATCAATGAGGTGAGGGAGCCAAGGTCATGCAACTTCCAGTAGACGCAGTCCACTGGCCTTATGAACAGGTTTAAAGTGGACTCTTTCACTTGCACTTCCTCCTCACAGGCGGGACAATTTCAGCTAAACTTGATATCAAAAACACAATCCAAGTCCTAGGCTATATGCTCACTACGATATGAGAAGCACTCTGCGGTATGAGAAGATACATTCTCATTCCTCTGGTGGTGTTCTGTAAAACAGTTTTCGGAAAGTGCTCGACAAAATAAGGCATTCAAAACACTATCTAGCAGTGGTGCCCATTTCTTGCTGTGGTGGGGTTTGGGGACCTGTGAGTATTCGTAATGGCACAATGTGACAGCATTTCTTAGTAGGAACCCGGCCTCAGCGAGGTGCTCAACCAAGCAAATGAACAACCGAGACCAGCAGAGTCCATGCAGCATGTCTCAACTGTACAAGCCCTTGAAGAACACCAGTCCCCACAGGCCCAAGACAATCTTAAAAAAAAAAAAACACCCCTGAATCACCTGCAAGCCTGCAGCTGCCCCCTGCGTACTACACCACTACATTTGTGTCAGTGTTGCGTTTACTCTCTGCAGAGTCCTGTCTACTGTCTGTATGACCAGACTGCATGTTATTCTAGTCTAGTCTGTAAAGCTCAAGCAGTTATGGGAACTCAGGGGAGCCAATAAAAATCATCTCGCAAATCCTGTTAAGAGGAGATGGGAGCAGCCGACTGAGCTCTGAACTCCCCGAGATACCGATAGATCTGCTTGTTTGTTATCCTGCTTATCTTGAAGGTGTAGCTCATGGGCTGCAATGTACTGTATATTTGATGAATATTACATTTTTCAATAATGGATATAGATTTTCCATATTACATATGAATTGTTCAACGGCAACCCGTGCATTATTTAGTGATACATTTTCTTAAATTTCTCTCCCAAAAAGCAATGTTGGGGATGTGTTTGGAGTTCAGGGAGGGAGTGGAGAGATATCGAGAAGGAATATAGTATTTTCCACTTATAATGTATCTTGGCAGTTTCATCGTTGGAAGTTAAATATGCATCGCTAGATACACAATGAACATTAGCACGTACAAGAGGTTTTAATGGACTTTTTGGCAACCATTGTCACTTTGACAATGCAATGGTGAGAGAGGGTTTTATCATATACAATCAGCTCCAAATGTATTGGGACAGTGACACATTTTTTGTTTTGCTTTGGCTCTATTCCAGCACTTGGGATTTGAAATGACATAATGTGCAGACTGTCAGCTTTAATTTTAGGGTATTTTCATCCATATCGGGTGAACCATTTAGAAGCACTTTTTGAACATAGCCCCCCTATTTTAGGGGACCAAAAGTGTTAGGACAAATTCACTTATATGCATAAAAAAGAGGTCAAAAGTTTAGTATTTCGGCCTATATTCCTAGCACGCAATGATTACATCAAGCTTGTGACTCAACCATTTTGATGGATGCATTTGCTGTTTGTTTTGCTTGTGTTTCAGATTATTTTGGCCCAATAAAAATGAATGGTAAATAATTACATTGTGTCAATTTGGAGTCACTTTTATTGTAAATACGAATAAAATATGTTTCTAATCACTTCTACATTCATTTGGATGCTACCATGATTTTGGATAATCCTTCATGATTCATTAATAATGATGAGTGAGAAAGTTACAGACACAAATATCATACTCCCCCCAAAATACTAACCTCCCTATTGCAATGGTGAGAGTCTTGGGGGGTATGATATTTGTGCATCCAACAAGTTTGTAGAGTCACAAGTTCATGTAATCATTGCGTGCTTGGAACATGGGACCAAATACTAAACTTTTGACTACTTTAATACACATATAAGTGAATTTGTCCCAATACTTTTGGTCCCAAAAAGTGCTGTAATTTCTAAATGGTTCACCCAATATGGATGAAAATACCCGCAAATTAAAGTTGACAGTATGCATTTTAACCTGATAGTCATTGTATCATTTAAAATCCAAAGTGCTGGAGTACAGAGCCAACAACAAAAAGTGTGTCACTGTTGGAGCTCACTGTATAATAGTGGTAGGCTTTGCCTTAGCTAATGTCAGAGAGGCAGATAGGGAGGCCCTTTTCACTTCTTTAGTGGAAATTGGATTACTTTAACAAAAGGACACATTGGCATAATTGGTGACAAATGACTATCTGCATGTGGCATCACTTAAAATAGCTTGGCTCGCTCGATATCCTTTTAAATGATGCAAATGACTGAAAAAAGGCTAGCCATTTTGAGTTTGTGTGTTGTGATGCCACTCTCAATTATACAACGCCATATGAAATCAGAAGCATAAACCTATAATGAGGAGTCTGCTGATCCAGCAATAGCCTTACAGATCGACAGCATAAAATGCTAACAAGAGAGGGAGAGAAAAACATGTCAATTTTTAGCTCCCTCTTTCCACATTCAATATTAAAACTAGACGGGACATGTTGTTGTTTTTTTAAACATGGGGGATGCTATCAAAAACCGTGTCGCATTGCATTCATTAAAAACCCAGCCCCTCTAGTAACCCATGCTTCCTGTAAAGTGCCCCGGGGGATTCGGGGTGCTAATTATTTACTGAAGCAGCTGAGACTTTTCCAATGAGACCCCGTGCTGATGCTCACTGTGAAGGAGGTGCCCTGATGGGGTAACCTGGGTAACACATGAATTGAAGGAGAGAGCAGATGGACACTGGGGATTACAATGGTCACTGTGTAGAGAGGGGCGTTTTGAGAGAGGGCTTGTGTGGTGGTGAACATGGAGGGGAAGGGCCACCAGGGGCCCAACAGAGGCCACAGCACAGTATTAGATTACAGATGAATATGAATGGCCAACTGGCTGCAGGCTTGGGGCAAAAACTGCATAGCCTTAAGCTTTTTGTCCTAGTCTGTATGACTTAAGCCTGAGTGAGAGGGAGGAGAGTCGGGGGTCCTGGATGTTTTTAGCCATTATCACTAGTTAGAGACAGAAGAGCCTCTGAGTCAGAGGGGAAAGGAGGAGAATACCATGAGAGGGGATTTTCAAAACATAGGCCTCTAATCGCAAGCTTGGCTGTGGGTGCTGTGATCATCTTTGCTGAACTAGCAGAATTGTGAAGAAACAGTTAAACATTCACTCAAGAATCTAACTGAAACAATGTCTTCTGTCCAAGCTATAGTCTGTCACTTTAGCTGAGTAATACAAGTTCCTCACCTTTCATGTCCTCCCTCCCACCCAAAAGGGGGGCATGAGTGGTGGCGGGGGGGATATGTGGCATCTGGGCATCCAACCAAACAGACTTTGCTTCAGCAAGAAGACAAACACATACAAGAGTCTAGTGAGCTCTAAATTACTAATATTCCACTCAATTTGATTTGAGAGGGCCAGCATTATCTGTGGATTTTAGATCTATTTTTAGTTCAAGGGTTAACGGTTAACATACTGCTGAAATACCTAAATCTACTCGCAATCCAACCACATGTAACTCAATAAGATTCCAATCTGGATTAAAATATAACATTATACCATATATAGCATTCTAACTGGGATATTGGACTAATATTGGGGATTAATGTGCGTTTTGTGGAGATTAAAGTATACACAGCGTCATGTTGGAAAGTGCAAACGGCTGTGGGGGGGATTTACTGTAAAGCTGTGAGATAAACATAGAGCAAAGTATTACAATTCATTCCAAACAAGGTTCCACAAACCCCAGAAACTGACCACAATCAAACCAACCAACGTGTTATTGCGTCCAAAACAAAACTAGATTACCTTGTACGCTTGGAGGTTAATCCGTATGCAGTTAACATGAGTGACTCTGATGCCCCCCCCCCCTCCTCTTTTTATGGGGAGTTAAACATTTCCTTCTCAGCCAACTTTATCACACACAGTGCAGCTAACTTCCACATAGCCAAGTCCCAGATTCTATGTAAAGGGATATGTCTGTGTGGGGACTTGATTCAATCTAACAGAGAACTATGGTGAACAGAAGCAGGTGTCCTTACAGTCATTACAGGGAGCTCCTGTCTTACGAATAGATCATTCAAATGGCTGACGCATGACCTCCGCAGAAATAATATATGTGACCTTTGCCAATGAGATTTTACCACCTGACAAAGTGGATTCTTACAGCTGTGATTGAACTGTTACTGCTGTGTCCTGTATGACAATTGGACGGTCACCTCTACCACTAAACACAGCCAATTTCCTTCCGGGCTACTTCTTAATAACGGTCAGTTAGCACTGAACCCAACACCGCTAATACAAAAGGGAGGACACGAATGTCATGAAAAGAGGGATGTATATACACAAATGAATCTGCTGGCATATATAATTAAACCCACATTCCCCCCAAGTCAACGATAATGTATAGGCCCTGTCTCTGAATCAAAGCACAATAGAATCTAACGTGAAATACATCAATTATAAAATAATGATTAATCTTAACAGCTGCCACCATTCTGACACACCTCACTCAAACCAGGAAATGTCTATGGGTGTGGCTTGGGAGTGACCATGGCACCTTGTGATTTACATCTTCAACAACCCGTCTGTGACGCAAGACATAATAAAAACACAGCACACCAGTGACAAAGTTGTGCATGGACACTGCTGCTGCCTACAGCCCAGGTGGGTTGCTTCCAACTACAAAACATATCAGTAACTCCTCTACATTTGTTTCTTTGGCCCATTTAGTCCAAATATTATACCCCTTTCCTGCAAGCACATGACCAAATCTCCCTCGAGTGCTCCATGGGTGGAACGTAGTTCATATTTTTTTATAATTTCATAACTAATAAAAAATATTGTAAAAAACCTGACGGAAATCTGGTGTTTCTATGTCAAACGGTTTTGTCATATTTCAGTCCTATTGGTGTATTATTGAGATTATAAAGTGCAATATTGGATGGCAAACTCAGAAATAAATACATTTCAAATCTATATCTGACGTGGTACAGGTGCCTTCTTTTTTAAGCCCATAACCATGTGTGTGAGGTGTATACGTTTTTCAAAGTAGATTTGTTTAAGACGACCAAGAAACCCTCTGTGTGACCCTGATTTAGTCCACTGCAGTAAAAGGTTAACCCCTGTTTATATTGAGAGTGCATTTCTGTCTACGCTGTGCTGGCTTGGGTACTGAAATACCGTGGGGGGGGTGCCTTCGCCTTCCCTCTCACAAATGTGAAGAGATGGCGATTGTAAATATCACTGCAACAGATGGGACTGATTCTCTCTCTCTCTCTCTCTCTCTCTCTCTCTCTCTCTCTCTCTCTCTCTCCCACCATTTCCCATGCAGAGGGAGCAGCAGCAAATGGATACCCATCAGCAGAAGGAAAGGCCCGGGGCCAAGATGAGAGCAGTGGACACTGGCCTGTTACGCAGCCAATTCCACAGACAAATTCTCTAGGACTATTTACGGGGGACATTAAAGGTGCAGATATGAGCTCGTGCATAAGATTACACAATAAATGAACATCCAAATGCACATTCTCTCCATCTTCTCTATCCTAAAAATGGATCCTGGAAAAATCATGAACTACCTGGGACAATAGGGATCGGTAGCCTCTGTTGTTGTTGCATCATCGCAGTTAACTGTCAGGCTCGGCTGCAGGAAAGGGAAGGGCAAAGTATTGACTGTATATAGCAGCATGGTGAGCCTACATATCATCATGTAGAGAGGCCTTGAGGGGTGTCATCCTCATTAAAACTCAGATTTGAAGGAGGCACAAATCCTGCCCACTCGTCAATTCTACCGACACCAAACATGTTTATCTTTAGGCAAACAGCGCTGTGTTGTTCCGATACCTTTAGCTGTGGAGGCTAAGCTACTGTAGCTATTCCCACAGCCATGTTTTATCAGACCATCCCCACTGAGAGAAGGGGACATGTGAAGCCACAGCACAACAGGGGTCCTCCTGGGTCTCTCTGAGCTAGCCAGATAGGTGATGTTAAACATGTTGCTGCTGCAACACCATGGATAGCAAAAAATGGGAGGAGAAAGACTCCGAGATCTGTGCAAATCGTCGAATATACCTTATAATTGCCTGATTCGACAGCGACAGAGTATGACAGAAATGAGCCACCAAGGGTTTGACTGAGCCTCGGGGCCGAGACGGTGATGAAATTGTTCGGATGTCCGCTTTAAGTAACTTGGCAAATCAGAAAATCACCCATCAGCCCCTCAGTTCTTTGGCAGAGGGCTTTGTATAGGTGTCACGTACAGCGTTTGGCCATGACATACCGGGTTACATGAATGATTTAAGAGCTCAAGGGATTGGAAATTACTTTCTTTTGTCACTGACATTTTCCCCTGCCTGGAGTTTGCCTTGGATGGTATCTCATTCAATGTCTCCCGAGCATTCTAGATTTCCATTTATTTATTTAAGGAGGAAATAGAAGGGAAATTTCAACGGGTCACTAATTTCATTTCACCGTGTACCAATGGCATTAGCCCAGAGCAGATATTTCAGAGAAACACAAAATCAATGTTCAGATTCTATTGGGAATTGCCAGGGAATCCATTAGTACCTTTGACCAATAGGTCAGGTAAAGTAATAGCTAGATAAATGTTTTATTACAGATTTGCAAACTGACTTAATGGGAGGGCTAAACCTGTGCAGTCACGCATGGCAAATATTCATCATTAGATTCCATTGGTGTGATTCGCACAGATCAGTTTTAGCCATGCAGGGCGCTTCCTGACTTCTGATAGGTTACTGGTGACATTTTGTGTCCACCTGTTCTCAGTGGTGACAAAGGCAGCATCTCCATGGTTTTAAAGTCAGCCATGTCAGACGCCAGTATGAAAAGTGAAAACCATCACAAATTAGTTTTGATATTTCAAAATGTTGTGTGCTATGTGTATGGATTCTGGTTGAGATACACTCAGTGACCAGTTCATTAGGTACACCCATCTATTCCCGGGTCGGATCCCCCTTTGCCTCCAGAACAGCATGAATTATTCGGGGGAAATGGTAACATTGCTCAATTGGTATGAAGGGACATAACGTGTGCCAGGAAAACATTTCTCACGCCATTACTGTCACGACTTCTCCCGAAGTCGTTGCCTCTCCTTGTTCGGGTGGTGCTCGGTGTTCGACGTCACCGGTCTCCTACCCATCATTGATCCATTTTTCATTTTCCATTGGTTTTATCTTGTCTTCCCACACACCTGTTTTCAATCCCATTCATTACATGTTGTGTATTTACCCTCTGTTTCCCCTCGTGTCTTTGTCAGAGATTGTTTATCGTCAGTGTAGTGTTTTTGTATAGGTGCGCGACGGGTCTTTGTACCCATATTTATTTATTATTCTTTTGTCTATTTAGTGTTATGGAGCATGTTACTTGGACTTTATTAAAAGACTCCATTTTACACTCCGTTTGACTCTCCTGCGCCTGACTTCCCTGCATCCTATACACATATGCCTGACAATTACACCACCGCCACCAGCCTATACCATTGCCATCAGGCAGGATGTACAAACAAATAAAACATTTAAAGCTGAAATGTAATGAGTCAAATATTTAACCCTTTTGTTATGTCAAGCCTAAAGAAGTTCAGGAGTAAAAATGTGCTTAAAAGAAGTCTATATGTTGCATGAACTTCATGTGCAATAATAGTTTTTAAACATGATTTTTGACTGATTAACTCATCTCTATGCCCCACACATACACTTATCTGTAAGGTCCCTGTCGATCCGTGAATTTCAAACACAAATTCAACTACAAAGACAAAAGAGGTTTTACAATGCCTCGCAAAGCAGGCCACCTATTAGTAGATGGAGAAAAATACAAAAAGCAGACATTGAATATCCCTTTGAGCATGGCGAAATTATAAATTACACTTTGGGTGGTTTATAAATACACCCAGTCATTACAAAGGCGTCCTTCCTAACTCAATTGCCGGAGAAGAAGGAAACCGCTCAGGGATTTCACCATGAGGCCAATGGTGACTTTTAAACAGTTACCGAATTGAATGGCTGTGATAGGAGACAACTGAGGATGGTTCAACAACATTGTAGTTACTCCACAATAGTGAACTAAATGACAGAGAAAAGGAAGCAAGCCTGTACAGGATAATAAATATTCCAAAACATGGATTCTGTTCGCAATAAGGCACTAAAGTAAAACTGCAAAAAATGTGGCTTTTTTAAAAACGTTATGTCCTGAATACAAAAGTGCTATGTTTGTGGTAAATCCAACACACCACATCACTGAGTACCAGTATTCATAGGTTCAAGCACGTTGGTGGCTGCATTATCTTATGGGTATGCTTGTCATCAACAAGGACTAGGAAGTATTTTTTAGGATAAAAATAAATGGAATAAAGGTAAGCACAGGCAAAATCCTAGAAGAAAACCTAGAAGATGGGTCCTGTGTGGCTCAGTCGGTAGAGCATGGCGCTTGCAACGCCAAGCGTTGGGGTTCAGCTAGGGCCACCCATATGTAAAAGTAGTGGCCCCAGCCGACTTGTAAGACAAAAAGCTGGGGATATATTATTATTATATTATTATTATAAAACCTGGTTCAGTATACATTCCAACAGACACTGGGAGACAAATTCACCTTTCAGCAGGGAAATAACCAAAAACACAAGGCCAAATATATCCTAGAGTTGCTTACCAAGACAGCACGGAATGTTCATGAGTAACAAAGTTATAGTTTTGACCTAAATCAGCTTGAAAACCAATAGCAAGACATGCAAATGGCAGTCTAGCAATGTTCAACAACCAACTTAGCAGAGCTTGAAGAATTTAAAAAAGAATAATGTGCAAATGTTGTACAATCCAGGTGTGCAGAGCTCTTAGAGACTTACCCAGAAAGACTTAGCGCTGTAATCGCTGCCAAAGTTGATTCTAACATGTATTGACTCAGGGTTGTGAATGCTTAATTAATTTAGATATTTCTGTATTTCATTTTCATTAAGTTTGCAAAACATTTCTAAAATCATGTTTTCACTTCGTGATTATTGGGTATTGTGTGTTGATGGGTAAGGACACTTATAGTTAATCCATTTTGAATTCAGGCTGCAACACATCAAAATGTGGAATAAGTCAAGGGAATGCTTTCTGAAGGCACTGTATATGTACGGTCCCTATTCATCAACCGACACATCAATCATGTCATTTATTTTACAATACATGACAATACATGATTACTGAAGTAATCCAACAGAGTATATTTCAAGTCATGTGTATTTCTGAAAGTCTTACTTTTCCCCCTAAGGATGAGGAGTCAAGAGTGATGCTTATGCTGTTGTTATTACACACATAAATCCATATCAGATTTGACATAGGTCTATCAATAACCGATAGGACGCTATCCCTCTCGCTTCAATATTTGCTTAAAAAAAATGAAATAGTGAAGATAACACAACATTTTCATAACGTACATGTCAATGCTTTAGAACATATTTCAGTTTGCCCCGGGTTAACAGCAATGATAAACCGCTGTTGAATGGATGCAAGCAGTGGTGCGCGTTCTATTCGCTTACTTCTTGGAATGTAATCATTTCTATTCTAGGACTGAGGTGTTGTCTTTTAGCTCAGATGGGAAACTCTGAATCAGGAATTGAGTGGGAGCACACTGGCCAGTAGGCACTAGGAAGGCACACATGCTGAGAGGGCCTTCTCTGGTTACCAACACCATTTCTAAGAGGAGGGGCAATCTCCCCAATCACATTGCTCAGTTTGCTGGAGACTGATTTTCAATTTCTTAAAGCTACGGTGTCCTTATAGGCACAGTATGCAAGTAACAGGAGAACATATATATACTGAGTCTTCAAAAGAGTCTTTCCATGACAAACTAACTAGGTGAATCCAGCTATGATCACTCATCATTTCACATGTTATATCCACTTCAATCAGTGTAGATGAAGGGGAGGTGACAGATTAAAGAAGGATTTTTAAGGCTTGAGACAGTTGAGCCATGGATTGTGAATGGGTGAATGGGCAAGACAAAAGATGTAACAGCCTTTGAGTGGCGTATGGTAGTAGGTGTTGGGGCACCGGTTTGAGTGTGTCAAGAACAGCAATGCTGCTGGGTTATTCACGCTCAACTGTTTCCCGTGTGTATCAAGAATTGACCACCCAAAGGACGTCCAGCCAACATGTCACAGCTGTGGGAAGCATTGGAGTCAACATGGGCCAGCATCCCTGTGGAACGCTTTCTACACCTTGTAGAGTCCATGCCCTGACGAATTGAGGCTGTTCTGACGGGAAAAAGGGGGTGAAAATTAATATTGGGAAGGTGTTCCTACTGTTTTGTACACTCAATGTAGATTGCAACATATTTCAAGACTGTAGTTTGTATGAATACCTGTTGTTTTATTCAATGCGATTTTACAGTTTGAATCCATTTCAGTTGAGTTTGGCCAATATGCAATGTTGTTATGTACTCATCATTTACTATTCCTATGCAATATGTATATACTAAGCAATATTGTTGTTGTTCCCATGCAATATAATTTGTGTTCTATGGCAACAAAGCGGTCTGTTCTGACAAAAATACGCATCTAACATTTTCTGTCATGACACCATCTCACGATCAACAAAGTAGCACGTGTTACATAATGCATTATTCACAAACTGAAAGGACAGTTGATGGTGGTATGTACTTGTTTATTAAAAGATGAGTCAAAGAGAGATTCACACTTGGAACGTGAAATAACTACTGCCATGAACCTTTTCCCGGCATATAATTAGGTCACGTTCCAAACATTGTATTCAAACAGACTTCATATGTAAGACCCACATAAAAAATAAACAATATCTTTCTGAAGTGCAAGAAACATAAATACAGGTTTATGGTTAATGTTTAAGAAAAGAAGGCAGTCTTCAGTTTCAAATAAAAAAGTTTCATTTCATGACACAGGACTATGGAATGTTCTTTTTTGCTTCCTCGTTTTGACTTTTGCCAGACCACCCACATAAAAGTATGTCACTAGCAGTACTTCTATTTTTTTGTTCCTTCCAGAAGTTTGGGGTTTTACAGCTTGGTTGAGATATGTTTTGGATATGCCCAATATGTAAACTCGTGGGTCAAATAAAATTCAAATTGGTATCTTTGTTTTGTCTTTTAAATGTATCACACCACATGGCCATATTAAGTCATTTTGTATCAGTTCCAGCTGATTTATTCATTTTCTGTCAAGGCAGACTTCCGCATCATGACAGATAATGATGTTGACAGTGCACAAGGCTATTTTTCCATCACTTGCTACAAAAATGCAGATGGTCTGTATTTTAAGAGTATATATTGCACAAACAATGAGGGGGAAAAACAGTATGTGCCATAAAAAATACCAAAATCCAGTTTCACACCTGCGATTTGGGACCCATCCACATATCACGAGTATGATATACATAAACTCCTAACTTTACTATATTACAGTACATATACAATCTTGAAACTAGTCCCAGCACTGAGGTATGTTGTCCCCGTGATGCCATTGTATCGTCTACAAATACTGAACAAATCTGCTCTACAACTGTACAAAACCTTAAAATCCACAAGGCATTTTGATGCAAGTTTTAATTGAACTTAATCCTTAAAACCAGGACTTCCTTGCATGCGAAAACAAATGATAAAGGGAAGAAGTGCCTGAAACTCACTGAAAGCACAGTAAGAACATTCCCTTTTAACTGTACAAAAATATGCCTGAAAATATCTTACTTTTCTTTTAAAAAGATGAGGTCTGTTATGTATCAAAATGTTTCCTCCACACCTGTATTCTGAAGAGGTTTAGGCTGCTTAATTTCAAATCAGGAGGTAAACGGAATCAGTTACAAAAACAAAACAAAAAAACGTTTGCGGCATATAGAAATGACATAAAACCGTTGCAAAAGTAACATCCTGAACGATGTCAGTTCACAGATTTTCTTTAGGTCAGTCCACAGTCCTACGTGTTCAGCTCCCTGCAGTTTTAAGAGGATAAGATGCATAGAAGTTCACAGATGTTTCCCTTTGCGGTCCGTTTTAGTTTAATAGTAATTGTAGACCTACAGAAAAATCCATAAAACCCTGTCATGCTGCCAGAAAAACGTCTGCAGACTTTTTTTTTTGCTACAGTAGGCTACCAGCTTCATAAGCATCTAATTCCTCAAACCTCACCTCGTCTCCTCCCCCGGACCCCTAGAAACCACAGAGGAGGCAGGGCTATAGGAACAACTTGAACAGGACATCATTTCATTTATCATTCTCTGTTACTACTCGGATACTTTACATTTAGTATGTGAACACCAAGTCAGAAAAGTTCGCCTCCAACCAGTCCCCTGCTATCATTTCACTGAGCTCTGGTGTGCAATAGTCTGGAAATTCAAAGTGAGAGCCCAGACTGCCCTCACTGAAAGAGTCCAAATCTTTATCCACAAGAGAGAGGGAAAGATTTCCTGAATTCGTGTTTCCCAGCTCCTGCCCGTGAGCGCTGGGGGCGAAATTTAAACTGAAGTCAAAAAGCAAGTCGTCCGCGTCCTCGCTGGAACTGGAAGATGTGGAAACTGACCTAGAAGATGCTGGTGAGACGGAAGCAGGGTACATTGTGCTCTGCTTGGTAATGTTTTTGAAATTGTAAAACAGTCTGTTCGGTGCCGCATTCCGTACTTCTTCGTACATGCTGGTCCCCTCGGACTCAGCCGAGGAGCTCAAAGTTGGGCTCGCGGGAACTTTTGCTACATTATACAGCCTCATCTGCTCCTCGTCCTCCTGTTTAATCCGCATACCATAGGCCTCCTCGTATTCATCAGCGTCATCATCATCTGTGAGTTCAGTTTTAACCGTTTTTGTAATTTTGGGGAACACACGGTCATCTCCGTAGCTGTGAGACGATTTAGATTGGGTCTTAGCCTTTATTTTTGAGCATTTCTTCCCGGGAGTCTTTGCCATTTTGCTGCTAGATTTCTCAGGAAATGGTGCTGATGGTTTTGAACTGTCGAGCTTTGGCTTTTTCTTGGGTCTATACTTGTAATCGGGATAATCAGCCATGTGTTTTAACCTGAGTCTCTCTGCTTCCCTGATGAAGGGAATCTTTTCACTGTCCTTTAGCATCTTCCATCGCTTTCCCAGCCTTTTGGAAATCTCTGCGTTATGCATGTCCGGGGACTGCTCCATGATCTTTCTCCTTTCAATTTTAGACCAAACCATAAATGCATTCATAGGTCTCTTTATATGACCGGTTGCTGTCTTGCACCAGTCTGGGTTTATCGGCACGGGGCTGCAAGCCATAAATTCGCTCTCCTCTGAATCTGTAGCCTCCCTGGACATGCTACCCTCCGTCTCGCTGTTGTCGGTGTGCTGCACCATGGTCTCTTTTTAAAGTTATCTTCCCCCAGACGTTGCAGTATCTAACAGCCCACTGCCAAGTCTTTGTATTCGCTTCACCAACGCGTCCACGTCCTCTATGTCTCAAACTCGGTTCTCTTTTCCAGATTTACAAACTGCCTTCTTAACTAGTTATTGGGTTTTTCATGTCCATTACGTCATTGATAAGTGTCCAATCACGTCCCCTCCACTCCGCCCAACAGAGTCCATACAGTCCCTTAACCCTTTAGACCGCCCTTCCTAGCTCCCATTGGAGGTGGGATTTGGAGGTAGGTAGTGTTGTACGGGTGTCTGGACCCATGCTGCGCGAGACATGCATATTAAACATACACTTAACTCACAGTGCCCGGAACATGAACAACCAATGAGGAGCGCAAATTGTAAAACTCTCTCCATTTATGATTTTAGTCTTGCTGAAAGAAATGCAGTCAGATTGTCAGCATGGAAAGAGTTGGAGATACGCACAGTAGCCCAGTAATAATGTATCCGACTCACGCGCCTAGAAAATGTATCAGTTTACAGTTGATGTTTCTTTTTTCGCCTAAATTGGATACACTGAAGGTGGCGCTTGGACACTGTTGCAGCGCGCGGACTGGATACGTTGTATCGTCAGTGGCGTGTGGACCTCAGTAGCCTTTAGAGTAATTCAAAGTTATAAGGCTAAATGGCAATAACAGAATCACACGTTCTCAGGCCTTGTTAATCTCATGCAGCTGTTTAATAAATACATTAACAAATCTCATTAGTTCACCTGTTTTTAGGATAATATGCTCTAATAATGCTCTAATAATTCACACTATGATGAGCAATGTACATTTTGTTGATTTTGTAATAATAATATTTTTTAAACAATGTTTAGTAGTATAATATTAATACATTTATAACCTCTCAAAAAAAGTAAGATAATATTTAAATCAACCAACTGTATCTAATATATTATAAAGAGCGTCCTGTTGATGCTACTGCTCTTTAGCATAATGTTGACATGGCCTGACGCCCGTCTAGGTGCATGCATGCACTAAACACCCTGCTCCGACACCATGCAACGTCTGGTCTCCCTCTCAATTCAATTTCAATTTAAGGGCTTTATTGGCATGGGAAATATGTTAACATTGCCAAAGAAAGTGAAGTAGATAATAAACAAAAGTGAATTAAACCATAAAAATCTACGGTAAAGATTACACTCACAGAAGTTCTAAAATAATAAAGACATTTAAAATGTCATTATGTCTATATACAGTGTTTGTAACGATGTGCTAATAGTTCCTCTCTCCTTGTTGAGTTTGCTGTGTCAGGAGGCAGCAGTACAGCGTAGGTCTCCCTCCCTGCTAGTGTTCAGATCAGACTGCACCCCCGTTGCTGTGCTCTGGGTGGCAGCCAGCAGTGCTATTGGAGGTTAGGGCTTGTTTTTTTCCCCTCGCCCCCTAGAGGGCAATCACTTACCCTTTTGAAACCCTCCCCCACCCGCACCTTTCCCTTAGCTGGAACTTATAAAGTGTCACCACTGAGAGAGAGAGAGAGAGAGAGAGAGAGAGAGAGAGAGAGAGAGAGAGAGAGAGAGAGAGAGAGAGAGATGCTTTATCATGACCACCCTGTTTTTCCACATTTTGTCTGTAAGGTCACTCTGTCGAGCAGTGAATTTCAACCACAGATTCAACCACAAAGACCAGGGAGGTTTTCCATTGCCTTGCAAAGAAGGGCCCCTATTGGTAGATGGTAAAAAAAGCAGACATTGGATATCCCTTTGAGCGTGGTGAAGTTATTAATTACACTTTGGATACTGTATCAATATACCCAGTCACAACAACAGGCATCCTTCCTTACTCAGTTGCTGGAGAGGAAGGAAACCTCTCAGATGATTTCACCATGAGGCCATTGGTAACTCTTTAAAACCGTTACAGAGTTTAATGAAAACTGAGGATGGATAAACAACATTGTAGTTACTCTACTATGGCAAGACTTGAAAATGGTTGTCGAGCAATGATCAAAACCAATTTGACAGAGCTTGAACATTTTGGAAAATATTATTGGAAATATTGTACAATCCAAAGACTGCTGCCAAGGTGATTCTAACATGTATTGGCTCAGCGGTGTGAATGATATATTTCTGTATTTCATTTTCAATACATTTGCAAACATTTCTAAAAACATGTTTTCACCTTGTCATGATGGGGTATTGTGTGTACATGGGTGATAAAAAAAATCAGGCTGTAACACAACAAAATGCGTTCCAGATGACTTGGAAACTGTCCTCTTTCTGCTTTGTATGCGTTAGTCTACCCATTGTTTTAAAAGCACATATTTGGACGGAGAATCACGTGGCAGTTAGCTTGAATATTAAATTAACTTAAAAACGATTAGATTGTAGTATACTACAGTGTCTGCAAATAAATATTGATAATGGAAAGAAGAGGAGGGCGCTCAACCAACGTGAGTTGAAGTACAATCAAAACATTTTATCATCATTGAAAAGGAAAAGGCACATTGCGCACATAGGTTAGGCTACTGTGGTGAGCAAACGTTGAGCATTTTCATTTCCAATAAGTAGTGATTACTAATTTATTTCTCTCTGCCTGCAAATCATCCTCCTAAAAGGTCGGCTATATCCTATAGGCCTATGCAAAACGTAGGAAGTGTCGCTGTCATCATTCTTGCTGCTTCCAGTTCAATAGCCATACCAGCGAGATCAGGTGCGCATATGGTCTCAATAAAATAGAGTAGGGTACTGTATAGTCTATGCATGGGCGGAGAAGCGCAGAATTGCTGGGACCATGGCTGGCAAGTGAGCTGCGTCACATATGCCTAGAATAACATTGTGGGACTGTGGTTGGGTTTAGAACCAGTTCTTGCGGCAGAGGGTGGTAGTCGGACAGAAAACCAGCTGGTGTGGGCGGGATGAAGAAATCGGCCTGGCCCAGACCTCTACTATGCACCATGACAGTGAAGCCTGTAACAATTGAGTTGTTTATTACTGTGTCCATGTGAAAAGTAGGGAATTAGTTATGGAAACTGACAGATCAATAATGTTACATTGCCATACTGACTAATAAAACCCACATTGCACTGAAAACTAGTCAGAATATCAATATTCAATTGTTTGGCCGATGGTTTCATCATTGATTCAGGTCTAGTGTGATTGAGGCAAAAATAATAGCTAACATTAGCCAATTTTTGGCCAACTCTCTCTAACGGTACATCAACTGGCAAAAACTAGCCAAGTTAATTTACTTCTGAAACTGGACCAAACAAAGGCTACAAAACATTTCCATACAAACAACAGCTGTTAGATAGTAATAATAGCCACCTCATATCACTATCCCACAGATAACTAGAGGCTAGAGCTGACCTGGCTGTGGTAGCTAGCTAGCAAAGCTTATTCATTCACCTCAGTCTAGAGGGTATGAAACATTAGGTAACGTTACATGCCAGTTTTTTTTTCTTCTGTTATGTTAAACCGCAGTTACCTTTCCAGCTACATCAGTCAACTAAATAGCAACCAGTTTATGCTCTGCTTGCTTTTACATCTCGGTGAACGAGCACAACACACACACTGAACTATGCTCAACTCTCCCTTGCTGCTTCAGCCAGCCTTCCAGAAGCTTTGTCTTCACACAGCCTGTCAGCCCACTCTATGGTGTCTGAGCAGTCCTAAATCCAGCCAGCTGAACACTCCAAACAGCCTACCCGACTGCTCTGAGGCACCCGCATGGTCCTAAAGCCCATTGTTGCCGCTTTTTGTATCATATTGCAATGATAAAACTGAGGGGGGGCAATTTCAAAATGTGGAGGGGACATGATCCCCCGTCCCCAGTGAAAGTTGTGCCCCTGGTGAAAACCCATACTAAAACAAGGTTTTCAATATAACATGTTCAATATTAAATCAAGTAGACCACATGTATTTTACATTGCATGAAGCCAATATTGAATCCATTCACATGCACACCATAAGCAGTTCCTCTCTGATTTCCTTCACCACAAGGCCGAAGGATGAGAGGCATAGATCAAATATAATCACCCTGATACTATAGAAAGACTTCATCATGGAGTTAATCTCTGGACCCAGAATGCACCAGGCCTGATGATGGTTTCCTACAGAACAGAGCATGAATCACAGCACTGCATAATGGCTAGCATGTAGGGCGGCCAGCCTTCTCATTAGCATGTCTCATTATTGGCTGTGAATGAGGTGCTGGTGTCAGCCCAGGCAGGGCTATGACTCATCCCTGGGAGGGTCTCAGCGCCATTCATGGCTCAGTGAGATACCATAGGCAGGTAGACCCGGAGGTGGTGACTTACCCAGTAACAGTGACAAATACCATAATGTTCAGTAAACCTATAAGGAAAGGACAGGTATACATCATAAACTATGCAGCCAGTGTTTTTTACCCATAAGAATTATTACTTTTCATTGATGATATAAATTGGAATAGAAAAAAAGGGCATGGGTAATTTTTAGCAGTGGTGGAAAAAAATACCAAAAAGCCATACTTGAGTAAAAGTAAAGACACCTTACTGGAAAATGACTGAAGTAAAAATGAAAGTCACCCATTAGAATACGACTTGAGTAAACGTCTTAAAGTTCCTGAAATTAAATGTGCTTGAGTCGAAAAAGGAAAAGCATGAAAAGTAAGAGTGGTAAATCTATAAAGCAAAACAGCCAAACCTTTTCAGTTTGAACTTGAGTTTTTCTGAAAGGTAACAGTCTTATGGATGCAAGAAGTGCTCAGATAAAAAAAAGTGGATTCTCAAATAGGCAACACTTGAACATACATCTCTTACAGACAAAATCAAATTATGCCTTAATTAAGGAATAGAGCCAGTAAACGTAAGCAATTACAGTCACTTTGCTTTAGAAAAAACATCCTATAGAAATGTTGTAAAAAATGTAGATGATGAGCTCACCACTGATGTAACTGCATTAGAAAGCAGTCTGTCAGGTCATACCTTTGTAACAAGGACACCTATAACTTGTGAATTTTCAACAAAACACAAAACACATAAGGCATCCTTGTCCTTGGGCTTGCTAGCATTAAGCTGTCTTTAATTGAAGTTGAAGAATTTGCGAATCATCTTCAGTAAAAGCTGGTTTCTGGAATACAGCCTTGCTCTCCTTGGGCGGAAAACAAGTCCTGCAATACTGAACAGCCTTTCACAGGCAGCTGAGGCAGGTAAGGGCGTGTTCAGCCACAGAGAAAACTTACAGACTGCTGGGAAGGACTCGAGCAACTCCATATTATCTGCTGAACAGGCCAGGTCCAGCTGTTTGGAGCTTTCTTGTGCTTGAGACCTCGTCATGGCAGAGAAGAAGTCCTCCTTATCTGATGAACTGGTGCCATCGCCTAGCTGCAGCAAGGGTTCTTCCATGTGGTCCTTGATGTTGTCTATTCCTGAAATACAAGGGAGATGACAATATAAATCATGCAGTTATGTTTTTTTGCGAGTCTACATAAACCCCCCCCCCAATCTATATAAATCGAGCAACTGGCCTAAGTAGGCTTGGGGTGGCCCATTGGGGTGGCAGGTAGTCTACTGGTTAGAGCGTTGGACTAATACCCAAAAGGTTGCTAGATCAAATCACAGAGATGACAAGGTTAAAAAAAATCTGTCGTTCTGCCCCTGAATAAGGCAGTTAACCCACTGTTCCAAGGCCGTCATTGAAAATAAGAATTTGTTCTTAACTGACTTGCCTAGTTAAATACAAGGCAGAATAAAAATTGGACTGAACCACAAAGTCATTATTGTAGTTTAAATTGGTGATTCTCAAATCTATGGAAGTGTCAAAATGTACACCATACAAAGTTTATGAATAATAAAATATTGTTAATTAACCATATTTATCTTACACATTCTGGTGGTGGCGTCGTCTGTTGTGAATTTGGGGAGAAGGATTGCAGCAGCAATCAGCTCTAGGTCTTGAAACGTGGCTGAATTGCTTCTTCAGTCCCAGTTGTAGCACATCCACCAGAGGCTTACAGTACCTCAGGGACAACTTGATTCGGTCAAGTTTTGTGATCCGCAGGTTGGTAGTTGGAAGTAGCCACCACATCTGGACATTGGTTTCAGCCAGCAGGATGTTGTTGGCCTTTGCCACTGGGCTCATGGTAGCAGCATACTATGTGAGGAAGGCAAGATCAGCTGGATTGAAACTCTGACGGCCGCCTCTCCTTTGTCTCTGACGATCCTCAGGAGTCTTTCTACAGCCATGAACCAGGAGTTCCAGATTGTAGCATTCGGGCGCAGCAGCTGGCAGTTTCGGCTGCAAGTTTGGATCTCCCGCATTTGTTCAAAAGTGCTTGGCACTTGCCAAATGTTGAACAGGACACTTTGTTTTGTAGGCCCCACTGGATGTTGCTTTCAGGGCATCGACTGTAGATACTAAGTTGAGTAGGTGGCAAACACAACGCTAGTGCTTCGGCAGCTGGTACTCAAAACCATCATCTTCATTCAGGATCGTTGCCACATCAACAAACTCCACTTCTTCAATCTCCTGTTATTCCTCTTCACCATCGTCCTGATCCTGGCGGAGCTGCTTCACCACCTCCTCCCACTACTTTGACTGCCTCGTTGTTATCAACTTCTTCAACAACTTGGAAAGCTCTCAAGAAGTTAGAGCCATTGTCTGTTGTTGTTTTTACAATCGTAGGTGTGCAAGCCTCCCAATCGTTTACAGGCCAGGGCTGCAGAGTGTCTGTTGAGACGGTCAGGGTCTATCCAATGTGCTGTAACACCAATGAAGCTCTGTATTCTTGCAGACCAGCAGTCGGTGGTGGTGGCAAGGTGGTCAACTCCTCTCATGGCCTCAGTCACCTTCTTATTAATTTCATTGGATGCTTCATTAATCCTGGAGCACAGTGTGGGAAATCTTTGAGTTAGGCTGCAGATCCTGCACAAACTCTCTGAATGCTTCTTGTTCTACAACAGCGAATGTTTGGAGTCCTTGGTTCACATATTTCACCACAGCTTTGTCAATGGATTTTTTTTCTGTCTTCAGTAATGTGCACTGCTTGATGGTGGAGGGTGTCTCAGGGGCATGTTTTCTCTTCAGTGTGTTTGCTGTCAGTTCTCCATACTTCTTAATACCTTTACGGGATCGGTGTACCCTCCTTGAGACGGTTGAGCTAACATGCAATAATTTAATTAGCATGATGTTGTAATAACAAGACAATTACCCAGGGCTTAGACATGTCTTATATGGACAGAAAGCTTAAATTCTTGTTAATCTAACTGCACTGTCCAATTTACGGTAGTTATTACAGTGAAGAAATGCCATGCTATTGTTTGAGGAGAGTGCACAACAACAAAAAACTGTCATCACTAAACTGGTTTGATACATTCACCTCTGAAGGTAAATAATGTACTTACATTCAGTAATCCTACTCTGATTTGTCATCCTGGGGGTCCCAGAGATAAAATATAAAATGTAGCATTTTTTTATTTACATTTACATTTAAGTCATTTAGCAGACGCTCTTATCCAGAGCGACTTACAATTTGATAAATCCATTTTTATATTCAAATGTAGGAACTGGGTTCTACAGTTTGAACCCCTGCAATGTCTGCCCCCCCCCCTCCCCTCCCTATCTAGATGTGTGAAGTTTTGTGTATTTTCTGTAGGGAAGCTAATTATCCATAATTTATGAAATTCCTGGGAGTGTGTAAAAATGAGTTTTATTACCATATAATTTTTGTATGTCCTCTATAGTTATGTGCTTGAAAATATATCAATTGACCAGATTTGGGCAGACTTGATACAACATTTTGAACAGCAATGCAAAGGTTCATTGGATCAGTCTAAAACGTTGCACACACACTGCTGCTATCTAGTGGGTAAAATCTAAATTGTGCCTTGCATTTGAAAGATAATTGGGAAAAAATATCTTTGTATTATCTTTTACCATATCTAATGTGTTATATTCTCCTACATTAATTTCACATTTCACAAACGCTTGAAAGTGTTTCCTTTCAAATGGTATCAAGAATATGCATATCCTTGCTTCAGGTCCTGAACTACAGGCAGTTAGATTTGGGTATGGAATTTTAGGCGAAAATTGAAACAAAGGGTCCAATCCTTAAGAGGTGGTATACATGCTTTCTCTGAAATAATAATAAAAGGAAAAGAGAAAGACATTAGTTACTTAGCTAGATAACTACCATCACCAAATAATTAAAGGATAGGATCCCAATTTTAAAGCAATGAACAATGTTATTTAAGTGAGAGATTGTGACCACCATTTAATATTACAGAAAAAACTATGCTAATTGATCTAGCTAGTAGGTTACGTCAATAGCTTAAGTCTACAGTAATTAGCTAGGTAAGAAGAACAACTGCATCAACAAACACAAGGAATAAAATGGCTAGCTAACTAGCTAAACTAGTGGGTGTTAGCTAAAATTCAAAACCTAATGTTAGTTAGCTAGCTTGCCCAGGTGTGTTTAGAGAAATATATATTTGGCTAGACTAACATTAGCTGACACAAATGTGTGCAGATTCGGAGGCTTTGTTTGCTAAAGCAATCTGAGTAAACTGAGTATCCGATTTCCAAATTCGTAAACTACTAGTTAGCTCATGTCAGTGTAGTTAGATTGTGTTAATTAACAAAGCTCCCAAATCTGGGCACATTTTAGGTTAGGTAGTTATTAAACTATTTAGGTATAAGATTAGCTAGCATCAACTAACACTGCTTGTTGCATTAGCAAATGTGGGCTAGTTAGCTAGGTTAGCTAATGTTAGCTAGCATGCTAATATAAGTATCATTAGCTAGCATACTAACGTTATTTTAGCTAGCTAGCAAGCTAACAGTAGGCTTACCTATATGTGTTTTTTAGAGTCTATGGCGAGTTCTTGAACGTTAGTATTTCCTGAATTTCTGGTAAACATTTCTTAATTCCGAGAAAATAAAACATTTATTTTAGATACAGCCATGGGTGTTTGTCTTCATCAGTGGGTGATGGTAGAGCGATGTCGGACATGATTGTGCGATTGAGTGGATGAACGTTTTGCAGGTGACAGGCTCCGGGTGGGTGTGGTTTACACTTTAGGAGCCTTGTATTTTCCCAAGCATATGAGGATTGGCTCAGCTCTGCTTGCATGTCGTCGCCTGCTGCATATCAAAACACAAGTTCACCCATCAGCGCGCAGGCTAGCCGACGTTGCTTGCATCTTTTCACCATCATGACTCGTTTTTTTTCTTCCAGATTCAGATTGATTTGATTTTCTAGTGGGTAATGAAGTTATCAGGGGAAATGTACCGGAGTAAAAGTATACTTTTACATTTTTATTTTTATTTTTTTAATGTAGTCAAGTAAAAGTCGATAGAAATAGTAAAGTACAGATACCCTAAAAAGTACTTAAGTACAGTAACAAAATATTTCTACCCCTGATAGTTAGAATAAAACATCTATAAAGATGTTTCTCACTACATGATTTCCAGCTCCTGAAGTTGAATGCTACTATTTATTTGTCACTTTCGTGTTCAGGAGGGAGACAACGACATCGTTTTTATTCCAAAGCAATGGAGTGTAGGAACACTGAAAGCTTATTTATTTTCAAGATAATTTCATTTTCCCACAAGCTTATCTAAAAGGCCGCAGAAGCAGCTGCTGCTCTCACAATGGAGCAGTGGAGCATTGGATCAATACTAACCCTGACAAGGGGCTATCTGATGCTCACAATGCACAGGATCCATCTCCTCTGCATAGCATCCAGACTTGTGCTTCCGTCAGCCTCTATCTGATGGGTTCACAATGGACGTGGTGGAGGTGGGTGGAAGAGAGTTGTTTTGGTGGCATATACAGATGCAAATTAACTTCGCACTTGACAGACTCATTCTCAAAGGGTAGAGTATGTATTGCTGTGTGTGGTGGGATTTGTTTGTTTTCAGGACAATACAATGGAGTCACTTAATGGTAATCTGATGGTATGCATGAGTCTCAGGGGATATTGAGGATATTCATGAAAACTGCTGATACTCACCTTTAAGGACAATGTTAATTACTGTAGTAAGTTACCCCTACTGCCTCGGGTTCACACAGGAATTTAGACCTTTTTCATGGTGTTTGTTGCTTTAAGTGACAATTAATTGTATTAATTGACGCTGTATACACAACTACTAAACAAAATGCCCTACTTTTATGGAAAGAAGGGGTTCCTCACATTAATTTGTCCTGTCTAGTTGTTTCAAGATGTAAGATGATACTAAAACAGGCCATACCAGCTGCCAAACATAAATTCCACTGTCTGTCACTGTGGTTGGTTGAATTACTTACAAACCAGTACATAATGTTTTCCTCAGTCTCACTCCAGATAATAGAGAAACCGCTCACAATGAGAAGAATTTCAGTGAAGTTTTGGTTCTTTTTGAAACACTAGTTTCGATGTCTCACAATGAGATTTGTTCAGTGGATCACTGACTGGTCGAAGAACCAATCACACAACGTCTATTGGAGACAAACAGGTGGCAAATGAGGTGAGCATAGGGCTGTGGCGTTCATGACATTTTGTCAGCCGGTTATTGTCATGCAAAAGACTGCCGGTCTCGCGGTAATTGACTGTTAACGAACATAAACACGTTTAGCATCTCCAGGCCTCCACAAAAACAAGCTCTTTGGAACATCTACTGTTAAAAAAAGTTTAATGAATCCATTTAATATACACCATCACAATAAATCCATGATTTACTTTAGTCAGGTCTAAAGAAACATGATTTGAAGAAAATGGATTTCAGAAGAAGAATATGAGTTGGCCTCCTGTAGACCTATGTTATCTGGCTATGCTCCATTCCTTAGTCTGTAGGCTTGTACATTTAGCTGACAAGTTATGCTTAGTCCTGTGCCTTTATTTTATCTGATTTTATAGTAAGAAGAATACAATTGATTTTAGCTGAATAAAATAGATAGGATATTTTCCCGTTACAGAGCGAGTGCTCATATGAAGTCAATCAAATGTATTTATAAAGCCCTTCTTACATCAGCTGATGTCACAAAGTGCTGTACAGAAACCCAGCCTAAAAGCCCAAACAACAAGCAATGCAGGTGTAAAAGCACATCTATGTTGAGGTAAAAGTGAACATTTGAAACAGGTCCTACTGTATATACTAGATTTAGAGTTACTTGGCAACTTAAGTTGTAAAGGAGACAAACCTTAGAATGTCTTAGAAATCAAAACATATGGGCTGCATGGTCCGACCATCGGCTATTGATGATTTGAGAAAGTAGCAACAAAAACCCTGCGCTCTGTTTCTTGCCTCAGGCTGCACAGCTGTTCTCTCATCAACTGATCATATTTTTAACCATCAGACTATTCTCAATATAATCTTGTCTTTACTAATATGTCAAATTAGTTTTGATTTAGAATGGCCCATTATCAAATTTGCAGGAACAGAGGCATGGGGAAATAATAAGTAATCTGTATGCACTCGAATAGCGAATGGAGGCCTAACGCTTTCCTGCCAGTCCGTTTTGCAGGCTACTTTGGTTTTATAGCAGAGCATGTGCTTAATATGAGAAGCTGAGAAATAAATATACATTGAAGAACACTTATTTCCCTCCACGCATCAACCACTGATTCAGGAGCATGCTCTCGCTGCCCAACAGGTGATATTCCGCCCAAACTCTATATGCCATGGACTCTCAAACCTTGTTCCTGCAGCTACCCAGTGCTTAATTTGGGAAACCAAGTGAAATCAGTTTGGGAACATCAATTCTAACATGTTTTCGCAATGAAACATACACTATATATGCAAAAGTATGTGGACACCCCGGATTCAGCTATTTCAGCCACACCCGTTGCTGACATGTGTATAAAATTGAGCATACAGCAATGCAATCTCCATAGACAAACATTTGCAGTAGAATGGCCTTACTGAAGAGCTCTGTGACTGTCAACGTGGCACCATCATCGGATGCCACAATTCCAACAAGTTCGTAAAATGTCTGCCCTGCTAGCACTGCCCCTCTGTAAGTGCTGTTATTGTCTAGGAGCAACAACGACTCAGCCGCAAAGTGGTAGGCCACACAAGCTCACAGAACAGGACCGCCGAGTGCTGAAGCGCGGAGCGCTTAAAAATTGTCTGTCCTCAATTGCAACACTCACTACTGAGTTCCAAACGGCCTCTGGAAGCAACGTCAGCACAAGAACTGTTCAACGGGAGCTTCATGAAATGTGTTTCCATGTCCGAGCAGCCAGACACAAGCCCAAGATCACTATGTGCAATGCCAAGGGTCGGCGGAGTGGTGTAAACCTCGCCACCATTGGACTCTGGAGCAGTGAAAACACGTTCTCTGGAGTGATGAATCACGCTTCACCATCTGACAGTCAGATGGACGGATCTGGGTTTGGTGGTTGCCAGAAGAACACTACCTACCCGAATGCATAGTGACAACTGTAAAGTTTGGTGGAGGAGGAATAATGGTCTGGGGCTGTTTTTCATGGTTCGGGCTTGGCCCCTTAGTTCCGGTGAAGGGAAATGTTAACGCTACTGCATACAATGACATTCTAGACGATTCTGTGCTTCCAACTTTGTGGCAACAGTTTGAAGAAGGCTCTTTCCTGTTTCAGCATGACAATGCCACCGTGCACAAAGCAAGGTCCATACAGAAAGGGTTTGTTGGAGCCCTGACCTCAATCCCATCGAACACATTTGGGATGAATTGGAACGCCGACTGTGAGCCAGGCCTAAACACCCAACATCAGTACCTGGCCTCACTAATGCTCTTGTAGCTGAATGGAAGCAAGTCCTCGCAGCACTGTTCCAACATCTGCAAGCTCAAGAAAGGAATAAAGGAGAGAGAGGGGAGATGGAAATGCATGGTGGTGAGATATTCTGTATAGCTGAAGGTAATCTGTCACTCAATTAATAATGAAAATATAAAAAATTCCCTATTACTAGGCTCTTCAAAATCAAATACAAATTCACTTACTTTAGGCTAACTGTAAGCACAATCAATGAACCAACAGTATCGCCTAAGGATATACATTCTCTCCCAGACTGATGGATAGACATTTTGGAGCGTAGCATAAGGTAACCAGTCCATGCAGTATGCATAATAATGGAGTCTACACTGAAAAGCAATTATTCTAATTTGTTTAGCTTTGGAGTATAGGCTAGCCACTAGATCAATTATGTACCAAATCAGTTTTGTTTGATGTTTTTTCTGCCATGCGTAATATGCAGTAAGTTCTGTAATGTATAACGGCACAATCATAATATATAACAGCTGAAGTAGGAAGTGTACAGTGTACATACAACTCATTTTCAGCCACTCCACAAATATCTTGTTAACACACTATAGATTTGGAAAGTCGGTTACAACATCTACTTTGTGCATGACACAAGTCATTTTTACAACAATTGTTTACAGACAGATTATTTCACTTAGAATTCACTGTATCACAATTCCAATGGGTCAGAAGTTTACATACACTAAGTTGACTGTGCCTTTAAACAGCTTGGAAAATTCCAGAAAATGGTATCATGGCGTTAGAAGCTTCTGATAGGCTAATTGACATTTTTTGAGTCAACTGGAGGTGTACCTGTGGATGTATTTCAAGGCTGACCTTCAAACTCGGTGCCTCTTTGCTTGACGTCATAGGAAAATCAAAAGAAATCAGCCAAGACCTCAGAAAAAAGATTGTAGACCTCCACAAGTCTGGTTCATCCTTGGGGGCAATTTCCAAATGCCTGAAGGTACCACGTACATCTGAACAAACAATAGTATGCAAGTATGAACACCATGGGACCATGCAGCCACCATACCGCTCAGGAAGGAGACGCGTTCTGTCTCCTAGAGATGAACGTACTGTGGTGCAAAAAGTGCAAGATGCTGGAGGAAACAGGTACAAAAGTATCTATATCCACATAAAAACAAGTCCTATATCGACATAACTTGAAAGGCCGCTCAGCAAGGAAGAAGCCACTGCTGCAAACCACCATTAAAAAAGCCAGACTACGGTTTGCAGCTGCACATGGGGACAAAGATCGTACTTTTTGGAGAAATGTCCTCTGGTCTGATGAAACAAAAATATAACTGTTTGGCCATAATGACCATCGTTATGTTTGGAGGAAAAAGGGTGAGGCTTGCAAGGTGAAGAACACCATCCCAACCGTGAAGCACGGTGGTGGCAGCATCATGTTGTGGGGGCGCTTTGCTGCAGGAGGGACTGGTGCACTTCACAAAATAGATGGCATCATGAGCAAGGAAAATGATGTTGATATATTGAAGCTACATCTCAATACATCAAGTTTAAGCTTGGTCGCAAATGGCTTTTCCTAATGGACAATGACCCCAAACATACTTCCAATGTTGTGGCAAAATGGCTTAAGGACAACAAAGTCAAGGTATTGGAGCGGCCATCACAAAGCCCTGACTTCAATCCCATAGGAAATTTGTGGGCAGAACTGAAAAAGCGTGTGCGAGCAAGGAGGCCTACAACCTGACTCAGTTACGCCAGCTCTGTCCGGAGGAATGTGCCAAAATTCACCCAACTAATTGTGGGGAGCTTGTGGAAGGCTATTCGAAACGTTTGACTCAAGTTTAACATTTTAAAGGCAATGCAACCAAATACTAATTGAGTGTATGTAATCTTCTGACCCACTGGGAATGTGATGAAAGAAATACAACCTGAAATAAAGCGTTCTCTCTACTATCATTCTGACATTTCACTTTTTTTTTCAATAAAGTGGTGATCCTAACTGACCTAAGACAGGGAATTGTTACTAGGATTAAATGTCAGGAATTGTGAATAACTGAGTTTAAATGTATTTGGCTAAGGTGTATGTGAACTTCCGACTTCAGCTGTATATATTTTTAATGTCGGGCTTGGGATCATAAGCCTATGCATAAGCTCTAATATGCATTTGAGTGATTTTAATTAATCATCACCTTAGAAAGGCTATCCATTTTGTTGTGTTAGTCTTTGAAACAACATACACAACAACTATGTTTTACACTGTTTCAAACTGTTGTTGAACGTCTTTCTTTAAATTGTTCATCACACTGAGGTTCGTTGATTGGCCTACTGTTTTGATGATAAGTATTTGATATGAAATTTGGTTAGAGGGACAATAGAGGGACAATATAGCCCTGAGTACCAGGCCATTAGGACGTTATGGTAGTTAGCAAGTTGGGTACTGCCATGTCCAGAGTGCACAAAATGAGACGGTCAGGTGGAATTTTACTGCGGTCATGACTCATTACTGCCAGTGTGGCGGTAATATGGTCACTGCAACAGCCCCTCTCTTTCTGCGTCACTTGCCCTGGTCATTCTTCCCCCTTTTCCTTACTGAAGAGATCACTGAAGCTCTCCTCAGCACAACTAAATCCCTGTCTTCCTACTGAACTGTTTTCCGGTCAGGTTAAAGCTGCCCAACGTAAGGCCTCAGCTCCCGTTTTTAAACTGTGCTGTGGCTTTTCAGTTCACCCACCAGTGCTATTTGCAGAGTTAACTCTAGGTAAATGTTTCAATTCTTCATCCATTCCCGAATCTATGGCCAAAAACAAGCTACCTTTGGGCACTACCAAAACAAGTGATCAAATGATTCTGTCACTTCATAGTCAAATCTGTGTGACAGTACTCTTCTTGCGTTGTGTACAATCATCGACAAGGATTCCAACTTGTAGCATCAGTCATGGAGATTTATTCTGATAGAAACAGCACAAAATTGTACGTCATGCAATGCACGGCTCACCATCCAACTCTGCACTCACGCACTGTACAAAATATACGAACCCCCCCCCCCCCCCACCAGACACAGTAGGTTGCTAGCTAGCATTAGCTGGAATTCACTACAACAAAATTCATAGCAAATATGCACAAACAAATGCTGCATCTTATATGTGGTGTTCTAATAACATTTACAAACAAATAGATATAAATTGTATATTAAAATCATCAATTAGGAGTATAAAAATCACTTTTAACGTACAGTGCTTTGTAATCAACAACTTATGGCTGGTTTGGTGCTTGTTCACTGGGACGATTCTAACTTAAACATCCTCCGTCGTAAGCAAGCCACGCGAACCAGCCAATAAGATGTCTTGTTGAGTAGGTGGAGGCAAGACAAAACTAAAACCAAAAACCTATTGGCTTAACAATAAAGTGGCAAGGGGAATCACCAATCAAATCAAATGTTATTTGTCACATGCGCCAAATACAACATGCTTACTTACAAGCCCTTAACCAACAATGCAGTTTTAAGAAAAAAAGTGTTAAAGTATTTACTAAAATAAACTGAAGTAAAAGTAGCAGCTGTGTAAAAGTGGAGGGTGGGATGGGGGCAATGCAAATAGCCCGAGTACCCATTTGATTAGCTGTTCATGAGTCTTATGGCTTGGAGGTTGAAGCTGTTAAGAAGCCTTTTGAACCTAGACTTGACCCTCCGGTACCACTTGCCGTGTGGTAGCAGAGAGAACAGTCTATGACTAGGGTGGCTGGAGTCTTTGGCAATGTTTTGGGCCTTCCTCTGACACCGCCTGATATAGTGGTCATGGATGGCAGAAGCTTGGCCCCAGTGATGTACTGGGCCATACGCGCTACCATCAGCAGTGCCTTGCGGTCGGAGGCTGAGCAGTTGCCATACCAGACGGTGATGCAACCAGTCAGGATGCTCTCGATGGTGCAGCTGTATAACTTTTTGAGGATCTGAGGACCCATGCCAAATGGGGAATAGGCATTGTCATACCCTCACGACTGTCTTGATGTGTTAGGACCATGATAGTTTGTTGGTGATGTGAACACCAAGGTTCTTCAAGCTCTCAACCTGCTCCACTACAGCCCCATCGATGAGAACGGGGGCATGCTTAGTCCTCCTTTTTCTTCTGTAGTCCACAAATCATCTCCTTTGTCTTGATCACGTTGAAGGGGAGGTTGTTATCTTGGCACCAAATCAAATCAAATCAAATTTATTTATATAGCCCTTCGTACATCAGCTGATATCTCAAAGTGCTGTACAGAAACCCAGCCTAAAACCCCAAACAGCAAGCAATGCAGGTGTAGAAGCACGGTGGTTAGGAAAAACTCCCTAGAAAGGCCAAAACCTAGGAAGAAACCTAGAGAGGAACCAGGCTATGTGGGGTGGCCAGTCCTCTTCTGGCTGTGCCGGGTAGAGATTATAACAGAACATGGCCAAGATGTTCAAATGTTCATAAATGACCAGCATGGTCGAATAATAATAAGGTAGAACAGTTGAAACTGGAGCAGCAGCACGGCCAGGTGGACTGGGGACAGCAAGGAGTCATCATATCAGGTAGTCCTGGGGCATGGTCCTAGGGCTCAGGTCCTCTGAGCGAGAGAATGAGAGAATTAGAGAACGCACACTTAGATTCACACAGGACACCGAATTGGACAGGAGAAGTACTCCAGATATAACAAACGGAACCCAGCCCCCCGACACATAAACTACTGCAGCATAAATACTGGAGGCTGAGACAGGAGGGGTCAGGAGACACTGTGGCCCCATCCGAGGACACCCCCGGACAGGGCCAAACAGGAAGGATATAACCCCACCCACTTTGCCAAAACACAGCCCCCACACCACTAGAGGGATATCTTCAACCACCAACTTTCCATCCTGAGACAAAGCTGAGTATAGCCCGCAAAGATCTCTGCCATGGCACAACCCAAGGGGGGGTGCCAACCCAGACAGGATGACCACATCAGTGAATCAACCCACTCAGGTGACGCACCCCTTCCAGGGACGGCATGAGAGAGCCCCAGTAAGCCAGTGACTCAGCCCCTGTAATAGGGTTAGAGGCAGAGAATCCCAGTGGAAAGAGGGGAACTGGCCAGGCAGAGACAGCAAGGGTGGTTCGTTGCTCCAGAGCCTTTCCGTTCACCTTCCCACTCCTGGGCCAGACTACACTCAATCATATGACCCACTGAAGAGATGAGTCTTCAGTAAAGACTTAACCTCTTACATCTATGGGGGCGCTATTTCATTTTTGAATGAAAAACGTTCCCGTTTTAAACAAGATATTTTGTCACAAAAAGATGCTCGACTATGCATATAATTGATAGCATTCGAAAGAAAACACTCTGACGTGTCCAGAAATACCAAGATATTCTCTGTGCGTGCCCTAGAACGTGAGCTTCAGGCAAAACCAAGATGAGATGGCATCCAGGAAATGACAAGGATTTTTGAGGCTCTGTTTTCCATTGTCTCCTTATATGGCTGTGAATGCGAGAGGAATGAGCCTGCCCTTTCTGTCGTTTCCCCAAGGTGTCTGCAGCATTGTGACGTATTTGTAGGCAGATCATTGGAAGATTGACCATAAGAGACCACATTTACCAGGTGTCCGCCCGGTGTCCTGCGCCGAAATTGGTGCGCAAAAGTCACCTGCCAGTATTTTTCCATGGGATACAGAGAGGAAAGCAAGCTTCCACGAACTGCATATCAATGAAGAGATATGTGAAAAAACACCTTGAGGATTGATTCCAAACAACGTTTGCCATGTTTCGGTCGATATTATGTAGTTAATCCGGAAAAAGTTTTACGTTGTAGGTGACTGAATTTTCGGTTCGTTTCGGTAGCCAGACGCAATGTAGAAAACGGAACGATTTCTCCTACAAACAGACGCTTTCAGGAAAAACTGCGCATTTGGTATGTAACTGAGAGTCTCCTCATTGAAAACATCAGAAGCTCTTCAAAGGTAAATGATTTTATTTATTTGGTTATCTGGTTTTTGTGAAAATGTTGCGTGCTAAATGCTACTCAAAATGCTATGCTAGCTTTGCATACTCTTACACAAATTAGTCAATTTCTATGGTTCAAAAGCATATTTTGATAATCTGAGATGACAGTGTTGTTAAGAAAAGGCTAAGCTTGAGAGCAGATGCATTATTTTCATTTTATTTGCGATTTTCAGAAATCGTTAACGTTGCGTTATGCTAATGAGCCTGAGGCTTTAGTCACAAACCCGGATCCGGGATGGGGAGTTTCAAGAAGTTAAAGACACTGCCGAGTCTCGACATCCTCCTTAAAGGCTGTCTCATCGTTGTCGGTGACCAGGCCTACCGCTGTTACAGGCCGACCCTGTTACACTGGGATGATTGTATCCCCCATATATATAACATTCTACTGGTTGCAATAATTTTGTATTATCATTTAAATTGAAAAACTCTTAAGTTTTGATTCCGGCAATGTTTTGTGTATCAGTTCATGTGCCGTGGAATCTGCATCTTAAATCTCTTCCCAACTAATTTGCAATCTGTATGGCACACAGTGGTGGCTCCTCAGAGGAGGAAGGGGAGAATCATCCTCCTCAGTGAATTTCATAAAAAGGCATTTGTAAAACATTTAAAAAGTGATCCTTTTTAGATAAAACTATACTAAATATAATCACGTTACCAAATAGCTGATGAAAACACACTATTTTCCGATGAAGGTCTACAGTAGCCGCAACAGCACTCTGTAAGGTAGCACCATGGTGTAGCCGGAGGACAGCTAGCTTCCGTCCTCCTTTGGGTACATTGACATCAATACAAAACCTCCAGAGGACATCCTCCAGCCTATCAGAGCTCTTGCAGCATGAACTGTTGTCCACCCAATCAAAGGATCAGAGAATTAATCTTGTACTGAAAGCATAAGCAACAGCTATACTGCATTATATAAAATGTGGTGAGTAGGTGACTCAAAGAGTTTTGAACAAATTCATTTCTTCCAAAATGAAGGAGAAGCAAGAGCAAAATTGTCACGCCCTGGTCTAAGTATTTTCTGTTTTCTTCATTTATTTGGTCAGGCCAGGGTGTGGCATGGGTTTTTGTATGTGGTGTGTTTTTCTATTGGGGTTTTTTCACAGGTATTGGGATGATAGCTTAGTGGGGTGTTCTAGGTGAATCTATGGCTGTCTGAAGTGGTTCTCAATCAGAGGCAGGTGTTTATCGTTGTCTCTGATTGGGAACCATATTTAGGCAGCTAAATTCTTTGAGTGTTTCGTGGGTGATTGTCCTTATGTCCTTTTGTCCCTGTTCTGTGTTAATTTACACCACTATAGGCTGTTTCGGTTTTCGTTACGTTTATTGTTTTTGTAATTGATTCGTGTTTACTTTTGTCTATTAAACATGGATCGTAATCTACACGCCGCATTTTGGTCCGACTCTCCTTCGCATACAGAAAACCGTAACAGAATCACCCACCACAACAGGACCAAGCGGCGTCCCAGTACCACCAGTGCCAGCACCATGCATCAGGCCTACAGTGCGCCTCGCCTCTCCAGCGCTGCCAGAGCCTTCCTCCTCTCCTGCGCTGCCGGAGTCTCCCGCCTGTTTAGCGCTGCCAAAGCCTTCCGCCTCTACAGTGCTGCCGGAGTCTCCCGCCTGTTTAGCGCTGCTGGAGTCTCCTGCCTGTTCAGCGCAGCCAGAGCTGAAAGTCTGCATGGAGCAGTCAGTCTGCAAGGAGCTGTCAGAGCTGCCAGTCTGCATGGAGCTGCCAGTCTGCAAGAAGCCGCCAGAGCTGCGAGTCTGCAAGAAGCCGCCAGAGCTGCCAGTCTGCATGGAGCAGCTAGAGCGGTCAGTCAGCATGGAGCAGCCAGAGCGGTCAGTCAGTATGGAGCAGCCAGAGCCATCAGTCAGCATGGAGCAGCCAGAGCCGTCAGTCAGCATGGAGCAGCCAGAGCCGCCAGTCAGCATGGAGCAGCCAGAGCCGCCAGTCAGCATGGAGCAGCCGGAACTGCCAGTCAGCATGGAGCAGCCAGAGCCGTCAGTCTTTCAGGATCTGCCAGTCAGCCAGACTCTTCCAGATCCGCCAGTCAGCCAGACTCTTCCAGATCCGCCAGTCAGCCAGAATCTGCCAGAACCGCCAGCCAGGATCTGCCAGAGCCAACTACCTGCCTGAGCTTCCTCTCAGTGCTGAGCTTCCTCTCAGTGCCGAGCTTCGCCTCAGTCCCGAGCTACGCCTCAGTCCCGAGCTACGCCTCAGTCCCGAGCTACCCCTCAGTCCCGAGCTCCCCATCAGTCCCGAGCTGCCTCTCATTCCAGTGGGGTCCTGGGTGAGGACTACCCGGCCAAGGTCGGCGGCGAGTGTCGCCTATCTAAGGACGGATTTAGACTTTGTTAGAGTGGGTCCACATCCCACGCCGGAGCTGCCACCGTGGACAGACGCCCACATAACAGACTTGCAACCTCCTGGCACCAGAATTTTCTGCAATTACAGCGATCCAAAAGGCTGCAAACCTACGGAAGCGGAACTTCACTGCTGCTGTATCGAGGTCCTGCCCACCTAATTCCCCTGGGGGAAAGAAGGGGTATCTGACCTAGGGATACATTCCCAGCAACAGAGAGAGGCAGCCAACAGTTCAATCCATGTCCTGGCCTGCCCTCTCTCAGGTGAAGCACAGACTTTGCTCCCGGAAGCACATCTGTTCTCCTAAACCCTGCCCTTCAGTTCACGAGGGAAGAGCAATAAACAGATTGTTGACCCCACAGCTCGGCCAAGCTTATATAAATGTATCTTGAACTGCTGACCATGTTTCATTCAGTGATACACTTTCTGGCCTCCCTTCGATATTGCCACTCGCTCTCTGCACCTACACAAACGAGCTGAGGATACTCAGGATATGACCCAGATGCAAACAATGGAGGTGGTTGGTTCGGTACTCAGAATATGTATTATAAGCAAGGGGCAGGCAAAAGGGCAGGTTGAGGGCAGGCAGAAGTTTATAGTCCAAGGCAGAGTCAAAAAGGGACAGAAAGGCAGGCAGGCTCAGGGTCAGGGCAAGCAGAAAGGTTGGAACTGGGAAGATTAGAAAACAACTGGCAAGAGACAAACATAACATGCAGGTATAAATGCACAGGGGATAATGGTAAAAAAATAGGAGAGACCTGGTGGGGGTGGAGACAAGCACAAGACAGGTGAAACAGATCAGGGTGTGACATGTCAAGACTATCCTGTGGAACAAGGCACACCTCTCATTACACAGAACGCACGTCCTGGATGTACTGAATGGAGGAGGGGTCTTGTTGTCCAGAGGGAATCGCTGTTACGGGGATTGGAGACTCCATCCCCAGGTGGTGAGCCAGATCTGGGAGATACAGTGGGGCAAAAAATTAGTTGCATCCAAAGAATACCATACCTACTGTGAAGCATGGGGGTGGAAACATCATGCTTTGGGGCTGTTTTTCTGCAAAGGGACCAGGACGACTGATCCGTGTAAAGGAAAGAATTAATGGGGCCATGTATCGTGAGATTTTGAGTGAAAACCTCCTTCCATCAGCAAGGGCATTGAAGATGAAACATGGCTGGGTCTTTCAGCATGACAATGATCCCAAACTCACCGCCCGGGCAAGGAAGGAGTGGCTTCGTAAGAAGCATTTCAAGGTCCTGGAGTGGCCTAGCCAGTCTCCAGATCTCAACCCCATAGAAAATCTTTCGAGGGAGTTGAAAGTCTGTGTTGCCCAGCAACAGCCCCAAAACATCACTGCTCTAGAGGAGATTTGCTTGGAGGAATGGGCCAAAATACCAGCAACAGTGTGTGAAAACCTTGTGAAGACTTACAGAAAACGTTTGACCTCTGTCATTGCCAACAAAGGGTATATAACAAAGTATTGAGATAAACTTTTGTTATTGACCAAATACTTATTTTCCACCATAATTTGCAAATAAATTCATTAAAAATCCTACATTGTGATTTTCTGGATTTTTTTTCTAATTTTGTCTGTCATAGTTGAAGTGTACCTATGATGAAAATTACAGGCCTCTCTCATCTTTTCATGTGGGAGAACTTGCACAATTGGTGGCTGACTAAATACTTTTTTGCCCCACTGTATATAGTGTAGCCACCGTAGATCTCTCCGCATCGCACAAAGACACGCATTTGTCCATTGTTCTTTGTGATTGCAGGAAACGCAACAATGGAATTGGACATGCTGGCACAACCGTGGCAAAAGGTGATGCCCTATGTCTACGCTTTTCCTCCTCTATGCTTGATACTCACCACTCTGGACAGAGTGAGGGATATTCCTCAACGTGATGGCTCCTCGATGGCCAGGACGAGTCCTAGCAACTATCTTTGCGCAGGAATCTTTTGACCTGGATGTATGGAGAGATTTTCCACCCTCGCCCAGAAACCATGGTCCTCTGGGCCTGGCCTGTGAGAGGATAAATCTGAATTCGACAGGCTTGCCTCTCAGAGTCATTGAGGCTGTCCAAAGTGCAAGTGCCCCTTCTACATGTTAACTCTATGGAAACAAGTGGTTTGTTTATGAGAAGTGTTGTGACTGGAAACAGATAATTCCTTAACAATACTCTGTGTCCAAGGTTTTATGCTTCTTTCTGGACCTTTTTGACAGTTCTCCACTGTTAAGTTATTTTTAGCCACTTTCTCGGCCTGTCATATAGGCTTTGACAACAACACAGTAGGGAAACACCCTCTGTACACCCAGTTTACAAGCTTTTAGCCCCATCTTGGGATCTGTCTATTGTGATTGAGGCAAAAACCTTTTGAGCCACTGGAAAGCTTTGCTGATTTCTCTTACATCTGCAACGTGAGTGAGTGAGCTGCATGCACTGTCAGTCCACCATTCGTGCCTACATTTTTCTCCGGCGTTGTCCAAGGCAACATTGTTAACCAACCCCACCTTCATGCCTAACATCAGTGACCATTACAATTGTCTCGCCTTAGAGCTTATGTCTTTCCACCCACCGCCCTTCACTTCTGTGAAAGAAGAGCGTGTCCACCATTTTTGTCCGTACGTGTTTTGCGCATCTACTTGGATAAAATGAGAACATGGCGTAACAGCGACCAACTCTGCGTGTCTTGGGCGCAACCCCTGCAAGGGTGGGCCCCTCTTTACTCAATGGATATCCCATTGGATATTATATTGGCTTATGATAGCAAGGGTTTACAGCCCCCTGAGGGCCTGAGGGCTCATTCCACCAGAGGTATGGCTACCTCTCGGGCACTGTTCAAAGGCATCTCTTTTCAAAAGAGGCAGCATGTTGGGTCACCCCTCATACATTTATGAGGTTTTACCGACTGTATGTCACTGCATCTTCGTTGGAGCGTATTTTCCACATTGGAAGAGCCTCTGAGGGGTGATGCTTTTGGGACGACTTCTGGCTTTGTTGAGCATGTCTGGGAGACATCTAAACGAGTATTTGAAATAGAACTTAGTGTTACTTACATGACCTTGATTCTATTATAATATGAGTGAAATGTCTCACTGCATTTCCCTGCTCCCAATAGCTCAATGAAGAGAGGCTTGCTTGAGAATGACCAATGCGTGTGAGTGGCACCTTATAAGGACTGGAACTTGCCACTTGACCTGTCTTGTCTGAAACAAACGTGAAGTGCTTGGCTTTTCGAGCCGTCAGTGATCCGCTGTGCGAATCCCATTGTGAGACATCTCACTTATATTATCATAGAACCGTAACACAATGTTTTACCACTTTATGTGTTGGGCCCAAGGACCGAGACCTATTTTGACCATGCTGGTCATTTATGAACATTTGAACATCTTGGCCATGTTCTGTTATAATCTCTACCCGGCACAGCCAGAAGAGGACTGGCCACCCCACATAGCCTGGTTCCTCTCTAGGTTTCTTCCTAGGTTTTGGCTTTTCTAGGGAGTTTTTCCTAGCCACCGTGCTTCTACACCTGCATTGCTTGCTGTTTGGGGTTTTAGGCTGGGTTTCTGTACAGCACTTTGAGATATCAGCTGATGTACGAAGGGCTATATAAATAAATTTGATTTGATTTGATTTGATTTTGCCATGTTGTTGTCTAACATTGTTGAGTCAATGCAAATGTATCTCCAGGGTGTCAGATTCTTTGTTGACCTCCTTGATGTCGCCCCTCTCTCAAAGTCTTGATGCTTAGCAAGATACTTGAGACTGGAGTATCTTTTCATGAATGTAAACTGCTGACGCTAAGCACTCCCTGGAATGTTTGTTGCACAAAGCACACAAACACAATCAAGGGCCAACCTCGGCCTGAATCATGTGTGCACTTGCCCTTGCAAAACACTCCCTCAGCTCAGAGGCCAGCCACTCAGGAGTGCCCCATGCATTACTTGATTTCTAATTTAGATGTAATCTACACTGTTAAATGCAAAATCGCAATGATAAAACCACACCCATACACTTGAGGGAATTGCTCTGAAGTAGTAGGCCTTCATCGTACAGTGAGCCACAGTAAACCACTGTTGGAATTCACTAAGAAAACATTTTGAGGTTCCTTTTTCAGCATACGGCCTTCCTTGACGTTACACCAGCTCAACTCTAATCAGGCTAGGGGAATCCAGAGAGGGTGTGGGACGTGGTGAGATCATTGCAGAGCAGTCATAGCTTAAGTTCCTAAGCACATTGTCACGTCACCTGTTGTCATCCAGTAAGCTGTGCTTGCTGAGGTCCTTTAATTATAAATCAACATAACAAATTGTGTTTACTGTATTGTACAGCCGACGATTTGTGTACACTGTCTTGGGCTAATAAACATTATTGGGGAATCCATTCAGGGCCCCTAGCGCTGTGTAAGGCTGTGTGTAATGAGAGTGTGTTTAGTCTAGAGACTGGGACAAATGCTGATGGATTGTATGGCTGCAGGTCAGACTCCCTTCTCTCTCTTAGTAAGGAAAGTTTAGGAAAAGTTTTTTCACTTTCAGAAGTTTTACTTGTGTGGAGAGTATGCATAAAACAACTCTTCGTTTCGGTATTTTACAAATATAATGTATTTTAGTTGATTTTCAGTTCGGGAAGTTTGTTTTAATTCCCTTTAAGAAGATTGTGGCATAAGATTTAACTGACCAATACTGACAGTGTGTCATTTGTGATTTGTTTATAACATTTTTACCAGGCGGCTGCATATCATGATTTCTAAGAAGTGCAGGACTGTTTCTAGTCAAGCCGTGAGCCTGACCAGCCCATGCATGTCCTTTTCAGTTAGATAAGATTGGGTTCATTACAGGCCAGTCGGTGTGTAGAGGAGAAGAGAGCAGAGGGGCCTCCAATGTGGTTAGTGACTCTCAGACATATCCTGTACTCTGATGTTTTACTGGTTTATGATCTTTGCACCACAAGCCCAATTGTGACAGTTCAAAGCAGCCTCTCAGAATCGACGGCCTTCGGGGCTAAGCTCACGCAACACTATGTTAGGTCCTCTACCTCCTGTCGTTAGTGGTTCTAAATAACCCCAAATTAGACTCAACATTTGGTAACAATATATATTTACGTATTATTTCATTTTTTTATAATGAATGAATATGGTGTACATCATTGTAATTACACTTTTTTTGATAATATGCAGATGCTGCACGTTCTGGAAATATTATGTGTAATGTCTTGTAAGTATACATGTCATGAATCTGTTGATTTAGTTTTGTAGGCTACACAAGCAGTGACACAATATTGGGGTCACATGACTACTGTTGGCCCCCAAGATGCAATGGGCTATCTGATTGCCTGTATCAAAGGCCTAGCATACATTCTACCTGGGGGGGCAGGTAGCCTAGTGGGTAGAGTGTTGGGCCAGCAACCAAAAGGTTGCTAGATCAAATCCCTGAGCTGACAAGGTAAAAATCTGTCGTTCCACCTCTGAGTAAGGCACTGTTCCTAGGCTGTCATTGTAAATAAGAATGTGTTCTTAACTGACTTGCCTGATTAAATAAATAAAAAAATACACCTTCTGTTCTACCCACAATGCAATTCATTTCACCCATGTGCTGACATTGTACGCAAACCATTTGATCAAGTTTTATATGAGCCCACAATGACCACAGCATGTACATTTTATAAAGTCACTTTCTGAATGCAGTTTTCATAGGCGAGTGTTGTTATTGCATGGTGCTATAAGAGTTGTTGTAGAAACCAAACAAATAATAAAATGTAAAACATAAAGTATAGAAATGGGACTTGGATCAAATGCTCAACTCCAGCATCAAAACAAGAGAGATGTTGCTTATAATCAGTTTATGAAACAATTTACTTATTCATTGGATTCTATTAATGAGTAATGTTACACCACATGACTGAACATACTGCAACAACATGCATTTTAGGTATATCCCCACACATTAATAATTGACAAAACTGGAAATATAAAATCATTTTGCTAATACAAATCTTAATACTGAGAGAGCGGGGGTCTTTAACAAGAATGAACCTCAGAAGAAAATCACCACAAAATAATGACATGGGACTGGAATAAGGATAAACAATCAAAAACACATCAACATTATTTAGTAACTATTCAGGGTGCAGGCTGTAACCTTGAGAACACTGAAAACAAAATAGACCTACAATTGAGACAAACACCCGAAAGGACAATCTGAGCATTCACTCTTGTTTGAGTATTGACCAGATAAGATTGCTCAAAGTTATCAGCACAAGATAAATTCCCAGGGGAGCTCCAAAGAGGAGTTTCATCAATGTGCTGAGAGGGAAAGAGAATCAATGGCTCCGACCCCTGCTGACAAACAACCCACCAACAGCTCAATTCAAATGAGTGACATCACTAGAAGGGTCCTATTTAAATGAAAACCAATAACTGGATTCTCAGAATATCAGTCAATAGTTGATATTTGTTTTACACTCTGAAGATGTAAATGTAAACAGAATAGAGTGCATTCATCTATATTTTCCGCAGTAGATGGACTCCTTCTAGACACATTTTTGTTGTTGTGTATGGCTCTCCTAGTGGTTTTGCTTTTAATGCTGGATATCATTTGATGTCAAATAATATGGTCTGTTTTTCCTGCATGGTGTGTAAGAATTCCCACAAGATACTGTATATGCGCAATATGCTATTATTTTAAACAGAATGGTTTCAATGGTTATAGGGTCAGTTCCGTTCGACTAAGTTTTATATATGCACATATAGACTGGTATTTTTCTCCTCTCCATAGGACGATACACTGCCCTTTCCTTCATGTCTCTTAAGGATTTCTCAGGCAGGCTTCAAGGCGGATTTTCAAAAATGTCCTCTTTTGCAAATCCATCCACAGTTCCACACAATATGTTATGACAGCTATCTCTATCTGAACAGTAAAGGTCATTGGATGAGAGTTAAGGAAGGGAAAGGATAATCTGTCTCCATGCGAGAGCACTTAAAAACTATCTAAAAAAATATATATCTATATTCTGTTTGATAATGAGCGTTTCAGACTAAAGAAGTGTCTCCAGTTGCAAGACCTCATCCTGGGTCATTTTATTGAGATGATGAGGTCAGGTAGGCAGGAAAGATGTGTCGAGGTTGAATTTGGAGTGTGTCATTGGTGAACAGTTTTATGACAACACAGACGACATGTAACACAATGTCGTGTCAATTGCTAGATAGTTAGCTGACGTGATGACGTCATCGCTGTTCAAAGGCAATAACTGTTCAATTCTACCTGAAATCAGAAATCCCCCTTTCCTAAACCCAATTCCCACTTCTGGGACTTTTCAAGGAAAGTGTTTGTGTCGATAGACGTGCTGGAGATTACAAGACTAGTGTTACGAAGTCTGATGAAGCTAATGAGGAAGGGATGCACAGTTTTTAAGAAAGCCAAGAGATGGAGATTTGTTATAAAAGTGTGAGCGGATTACCAACTTCTCTTATTCCAGAGTCTTTCCTCTTTGATATCTGCATGTTATCTCATTATAAGTGTCTGTCAAGCAGACATGACAATTCAGTTTAACAAGATACCGATTCCTGCACCTTTAACTTCTCAGCTAGCTCTCTCTCTCTTTCTCTTTACAAATGAAAACTCACGAGAGGGTTTTGTGGAAACGACATATTCTAACAAGGGAAAAAAGGGGATTAGCTTCATCCACTTTTGATCATTTAAACTCCTGACAACGGAAATTGTTTAAATGTGAATGTGTTTTCCTAGCTAATGTGTTCAATGTGACCACAGCACTGTTTAATGGTGTAATGACCCAAGAGGCTCGTAGTTGGTGCTCGGGGCTTTCCTCATGAAAAGTAGCAATAAACATCTGTGTTCAATAAATATTCACATTTTGTGTTGATTCTTTTCTAGGGTTAAACATATGATTATTTCCAGTGAAGTCATGTTATGAGTCCCAGCTGATGATGCTGAGGCCCAAACAAGTCCACAAATCCCCACACTTAGGAATTCCTATCCCCTGAAGTTTAATACAATTGTTGTGGCAAAATATGTCAATTTAACACTTTGATGCAAATACATTTTTTAATTTAGTCTTGAAGATACTTTCAGGGATAAAATGAACAGACCATCGAGCCCTCCTGTTAAACCTAAAGAGGAACCACTCATAATTGACACATCATTAACAAAGCTTATCAATAAATCAAATCACATTTTATTGGTCACATACACATGGTTAGCAGATGTTAATTGCGAGTATAGTGAAATCCTTCTGCATCTAGTTCCGACCATGCAGTAATATCTAACAACAACAAAGGAATGAATAAGAATATGTACATTAACATATAGGGATGAGTGATGGCCGAACGGCATAGGCAAGATGCAGTAGATGGAATAGAGTACAGTATATACATATGAGGTAAGTAATGTAGGGTATGTAAACATTATATAATGTGGCATTGTTTAAAGTGACTAGTGATACATTTATTACATCCAATTTTTAATTAGTAAAGTGGCTAGAGATTTGAGTCAGTACGTTGGCAGCAGCCACTCAATATTAGTGATGGCTGTTTAACAGTCTGATGGCCTTGAGATAGAAGCTGTTTTTCAGTCTCTCGGTCCCAGCTTTGATGCACCTGTACTGACCTCGCCTTCTGGGTGATAGCCGGGTGAACAGGCATTAGCTCGGGTGGTCGTTGTCCTTGATTAACTTTTTGGCCTTCCTGTGACATCGGGTGGTGTAGGTGTCCTGGAGGGCAGGTAGATTGCTGCAGGTGATGCATTGTGCAGACCTCACTACCCTCTGGAGAGCCTTACGGTTGTGTGCGGAGCAGTTGCCCTACCAGGCGATGAAACAGCCCGACAGGATGCTCTCGATTGTGCATCTGTAGAGGTTTGTGAGTGTTTTTGGTAACAAGCAACATTTCTTCAGCCTCCTGACGATGAAGAGGCGCCGTTGCCTTCTTCATCATGCTGTCTGTGTGGGTGGACCATTTCAGTTGGTCCGTAATGAGTATGCACAGGAACTTAAAACTTTCGACCTTCTCCACTACTGTCCTGTCGATGTGGATAGGGGGGTGCTCCCTCTGCTGTTTCCTGAAGTCCACGATCATCTCATTTATTTTGTTGACGTTGAGTGTTTTCCTGACACCACACTCCCAGGGACTTCTCCTCCCTGTAGACCGTCTAGTCGTTGTTGGTAATTAAGCCTACCACTGTAGTGTCGTCTGCAAACTTGATGATTGAGTTGGAGGCGTGCATGGCCACGCAGTCATGGGTGAACAGGGAGTACAGGAGAGGGCTGAGAACACACCCTTGTGGGGCCCCAGTGTTGAGGATCAGCGGGGATGAGATGTTGTTTCCTACCCTCACCACCTGGGGGCGTCCTGACAAAGTCCAGGACCCAGTTGCACAGGGCTGGGTCGAGACCCAGGGTCTTGAGCTTAATGACGAGTTTGGAGGGTACTATGGTGTTAAATGCTGAGCTGTAGTTGATGAACAGCATTCTTACATAGGTATTCCTCTTGTCCAGATGAGTTAGGGCTGTGTGCAGTGTGATTGCGATTGCATCATATGTGGACCTATTGGGGTGGTAAGCAAATTGGAGTGTGTCTAGGGTGTCAGGTAGGGTGGAGGTGTTACGATCCTTGACTAGTCTCTCAAAGCACTTCATGATGACGGAAGTGAGTGCTACGAGGCGATAGTCATTTAGCTCAGTTACCTTAGCTTTCTTGGGAACAGGAACAATGGTGGCCGACTTGAAGCATGTGGGAACAGCAGACTGGGATAGGGATTGATTGAATATGTCCTTAAACACACCAGCCAGCTTGTCTGCGCATGCTTTGAGGACACGGATAGAGATAGAGACTGGGCCGGCAGCCTTGCGGGGGTTAACTTGTTTAAATGTTTTACTCACATTGGCTGCGATGAAGGAGAGCCCGCAGGTTTTGGTAGCAGCCTGTGTTTGTGGCTGGTTGGGGAAGGTTTTAATATTCGCGATGTGTACAACATCACCGATGCACTTGCTAATTAACTCGCTCACGGAAACAGCATATAGATCAATGTTATTGTTCAACGCTATCCGGAACATATCCCAGTTCACGTGATCGAAGCTATTTTGAAGAGTGGAATCAGATTGGTCGGACCAGCGTTGAACAGACTTGAGCACGGGTATTTTCTGTTTTAGTTTCTGTCTATAGGCTGGAAGCAACAAAATGGAGTCGTGGTCAGATTTGCCGAAAGGAGGGCGAGGGAGAGCTTTGTATGTGTTGCGGAAGTTAGAGTAACAATGATCCAGGATTTTGCCGGCCCGGGTTGCGCATTCGATATGCTGATAAAATTTAGGGAGCCTTTTTTTCAGATTATACTACAATAAATGCAGCCTCAGGATATGTCGTTTCCAGTTTACATAGAGTCCAATGAAGTTCTTTCAGGGCCGTCAAGGTGTCTGCTTGGGGGGATTATGTGATTATGATCGAAGAGAATTCTCTTGGTAGATAATGCGGTTGGCATTTGATTGTGAGGAATTCTAGGTCAGGTGAACAAAAAGACTTGAGCTCCTGTATGTTGTCCTGTATGTTGTTATGATCATACCACCACTCGTTAATTACACTTTGTGTGGTACACTAAACTGTTAGCCCAAAATAAAATATGCTTTATTCAACAGCTCCTCCTTTTCTCCCAAATAGGTTGGAGCAGAAGAACTTGAAAAATATCCACCGGAATCGTTCCTGAACTGTTTTATATAACAAGCTGATTGCATAAATATTACATTGGCTCTTAGACTCAACACATGGTCTCACTGGCGATCTATAACGTTCAACACCATGCTTGGGAATCAACCACCAACCACCTCACAGCAGGAGAGGTAGCTACATTTAGAGCTTTTAACAGCTTCTCACACTTTCCTATATAGAGATATCTACAGGATATGACCTGGATGATCCCTCTCTGTCAATCACCGGGTAAGGCCTAATTTTACCTTTGAGACTAAATGCTGGGAGATCTTAAAGCCAATGGACCGCCAATACCTTAATCATGCATAATCTCGCTAGTCACAGCTTTGGGGGACATGGGGATGGACACATCGCCCCAATTAGTGGTAGCCCTAGCTTTAAAACCTGTCATTAGACCATGTAACCAAACTGTCAGTCATCAGATCACATCCAATGTGCTGCCGTCTCCTCTCGCTGGCAACCTTACAGCCTGTACAGAGGTCACATATAAGCACACAAACACATTCAGGCTGTATGCACACTGGTAGACACAAACACAAACACACACACATAGACACACGCACATGGTGCAAACTGTGGCACGTTAATGTAATATCTATATAGAGTTTTCAGTCAAGCAAATTTCAGTCAACCCACAGTGCTCAGGGCTGTATATGTCTAATAGGCTGACACACTGTATGCATTGCATTCGTCTAAGCATTCCTCTCCAAGCAGAGGGAGAGTTGCCTCACCCACAAAGTACGAGTAATGTTATACAGCAGAGCCCTCAGAGCTATATTTTGGGAATTTTTACTGAAATATGAATAAAATGTTATTGGGGCCTATCCTTTCCTTAATGAATGAGGTACTAAGGTATGTGCATACATTTTTATTTTTATTTGTTTTAATTCACCTTTATTTAACCAGGTTAGCTAATTGAGAACAAGTTCTCATTTACAGCTGCGACCTGGCCAAGATAAAGCAAAGCAGTGCGACACAAACAACAACACAGAGTTACACATGGAATAAACAAGCGTACAGTCAATAACACAATAGAAAAAAAGAAAGTCTATATACAGTGTGTGCAAATGGCATGAGGAGGTAAGGCAATAAATAGGCCATAGTAGCGAAGTAATTTCAATTTAGCAGATTAACACTGGAGTGATGGATGAACAGATGATGATGTGCAAGTAGAGATACTGGTGTGCAAAAGAGCAGAAAAGTAAATAAAAACAATATGGGGATGAGATAGGTAGATTGGGTGGGCTATTTACAGATGGACTATGTACAGCTGCAGCGATCGGTTAGCTGCTCAGATAGCTGATTTTTAAAGTTAGTGAGGGAAATATAAGTCTCCAGCTTCAGCAATTTTTGCAATTCGTTCCAGTCACTGGCAGCAGAGAACTGGAAGGAAAGGCGGCCAAAGGGGGTGTTGGCTTTGGGGATGGCCAGTGAGATATACCTGCTGGAGCGCGTGCTACGGGTGGGTGTTGTTATCATGACCAGTGAGCTGAGATAAGGAGGAGCTTTACCTAGCATAGACTTATAGATGACATACATTAAATGTAAGCATATCTATGAACACGGTATGCAGATATCATCCCGCTGGAGTTTTAAAGACGATGTGGTCTTTTCTGGTCGTCAGAAGAGCATTAAGCGTTATCTTGGCTAGGTGCTAACCATTAAGCCCAGAACAGTAAGACAGGGTCAACCTGAATGACAGGCCGGGATGAATATCATTTTCAGAGGAAACGATAGAGCGGGGTCTTGTTCGGCGCACTCAAAACAGAATCATAATTTTTCTAGTGGCGTCAAAGGCTCCAACATGTTTTCATTCTTCATCTCCATAGTAAAGCGAAGAGGGGTCACATAAAGGAGGACATTGACCACAGCCGAGAGATTGATGGTCAGAATGGACATGCCCAAGAGGACTTCTGTTAAGTCAAGGCACCCATTCAGCGTTAATGAAAAAGAGTTACAGTAAATCATCTTATGGACTAATCTATTAGCAATAATGAATTCACGCTGGCACGTTTAACCTTAGCTTTGCAATTCATTATATCTGAGATTAACAAGGGATGGAATTTAAGTGAACTGTCTGCTGGGAATTATGTCGAAGGGGTTCGTTGTCAATCACTGTATTGTGTTCCAATGGCTCCCCATTTAGACAGAGAGGAATTGGCTTGCCCATTTACTGCTTCTCCTCGCTCTGCTAAGATGGTTAACTCTTCATTACCCGAATTAAAGGCATCCATCTCCTCTGGCTTCTGCCCCATTGCAATGACCTCTACCTGTCAAAACTTAAATGTACGCCGCTTGAGTGATGGATGATACCACCAACCCCATTGTCAAAATTATCAAGCGACTGTCCAACCCACTCCAATTCATCTCCATCTCTGGGGCCGGCACCACTGGCCATGATTTAACAATTGCGTCACACGTGCTAATTTCATCTCATTGAAATTAGAAACAAACTCTTAATTAAATGCCTATAATTGTTGGGAGAGTTTACAGGGATCACCCCCAAAGCTTTTAACACAGCTTTGCGAGAGCATATTGTTGATATTCCTATATGACATGTTGTTTCAGGGCTCCTCCAAGGCTCCAACCGATACTAGAGAGGGGATGGATATAGGACCCATATACTGTATGATCCCTCAGGAAGAGATGAGAAGAAAAACATGTTGATCTGGTTAAAAAGCAGAACGCTTCAATAGTACAGTGAAGGATAAAGCATCCTGGTGTTTGTAAGTCATAGTATGAATACACTTACAATTACATCATTTTGGTTCTTGATTAAATCTATGCCTCCATGCAAATGATTAACTAAGGTGTGCCAATCATGTTTCTTTTTATGTTCAAGATTGGCACAATACTGTTTGTGAGGGAACCTTTGTTGTCAGACTAACATAGCACTCCCTCAGTCAACTTAGTATTTGCATCACCTTTAGACAAATGTAAATATTCAAGCACATGCTAGCCGTCATCCATAATGCATGTTAGAAGTGGTCCCAGGCCTGTCTGACCTCTTGTTCCCCCTTTTCTCTCCCAGACAGATGCAGAGAGCACTCCATGCACAGCTCACTTCCTGAAAAAGAGAGTTATGGCTTCCTGGGAGAGGCATGCTGGAGGCTGAGACGTCCCCAGGAGCCAAGAGGAATCAGAAGGAGTAGACAGGTACCTTTGGAGAGGGCCCATCCCAGATCTCTCCTCTCCCTCAGAGTTCCACCATGTACCTGTCAAGGGGTCAGGAGGGCAGAGGAGGTTCAGATGGTGTGTGACCCCGGTGACAGGTTCCGGAATGTGTTTGGTTGGGGAGGGTGTGTGTCTATGTGTGTGTCTGTGTGCGTGTCTGTGTCTGAGTCAAGTAAGATCTTGTAGAGGAGGTATAAACAACAACACTGCAACCCAAAACTGCAGACCCCGAAACCAGAGCAGAGACAGATGGAGAGAGAGAGAGCAGCTCTTGCCTGCCTGGCATGCAAACGATGAGCTTATCATACCCAAGGAGGTGACCATTGCATGTAACAGCCCATTCAGGCTTATGACTCAATCAGAGCGGCTTATGGCGCTTAGGTAATTATTTAATCAGAGAGTGGATGTGTCAATAGAAGTCGACAAGAGATTAATTATAAGTCTGAGGATGGCTTGAGCTTGCTTTTTACTGGTCTTCCCACCCAGCGGCACACAGCAGCAGCAGCAGTGGCTGATGGGATGACTGCGGTTGGAGAGTGGAGAGTGACAGCTCTGGCGGAGCAGGAATAATCACGAAAGGGCTAACACTCTCTCCCCAGCCAATGATTGGTATTAATACCGACGCATTCCTTGATTCAAACGTTTAATTAGCCGTATTAAGGCCGCGTGGCACTTAGCGCGTAGCGAGATAAAGGAGAAAACACCACCACCCACCACCCTTTTCCCCATGCAGGATCTAGGGCCATCATAGATATCACTGGCGGCTGACTGGGGGTGTCTTTAACTCCTGTAACTCTGGCTGTAGCTAAGATGATATAAAGGGGCTTTTCATGACAGCTATAAGGGAAGCTAGGCCAGACGCAGCACAGAGAATGTGCATGAGTCAGTCGTCAGTCAGCCCATACTTGGTAACCTGCTTTTATTTATAGCGGCGTTTGGGAAGGATGAAAGGAGGACCGGAGGACTCTCGCTGAACGTTAGCACCTCGCGGCTGATTAGTGACACCTGACAAGGGCTGACGTTGACTTTTACATCGCTAAGTGTTCCGATTAAAGAGTGCGATGACACTAACGTGGTGCCATATTCGTTTTGGCCGTTGCTTATCCATTCCCGTTGCTTGTTTTGGCTGGGAAGAAACAGGATGTATGATTTATAACCTGGGGAAGAGAGTAGAATGAGGGGCGAGTTGAGACGGATGCCCAATTCCAAAGTTGTTGTTAACTACCAAAACATGTTACGAGCCCAGATAGAGAGAGATAAATGGCAAAAAAAGGGGAAGCTCAATCAAATCTAAATCAAATGTTACTTGTCACATGTGCCGAATACAACAGGTGCATAGGCCTTACAGTGAAATGCTTACTTACGTGTTAATTTGAATTTTTTTTTTTATTTCACCTTTATTTAACCAGGTAGGCTAGTTGAGAACAAGTTCTCATTTGCAACTGCAACCTGGCCAAGATAAAGCTTAGCAGTGTGAACAGACAACACAGAGTTACACATGGAGTAAACAATTAACAAGTCAATAACACAGTACAAAAAAAGACGAGTCTATATACATTGTGTGCAAAAGGCATGAGGAGGTAGGCGAATAATTACAATTTTGCAGATTAGCACTGGAGTGATAAATGATCAGATGGTCATGTACAGGTAGAGATACTGGTGTGCAAAAGAGCAGAAAAGTAAATAAATAAAAACAGTGTGGGGATGAGGTAGGTGAAAATGGGTGGGCTATTTACCAATAGACTATGTACAGCTGCAGCGATCGGTTAGCTGCTCAGATAGCAGATGTTTGAAGTTGGTGAGGGAGATAAAAGTATTTACTAAATAAACTTAAGGAAACAATAAATAAATACAAATAAAATACAAATTAAAAAAACAAATAAGTAAAGGGCAACAATAAAATGTATGCTCGATGTACCGGTACAGAGTCAATGTGTTTGGGCACAGGTTAGTCGAGGTAGTACATGTAGGTAGAGGTAAAGTGACTATGCATAGATAATAAACACAGAGTAGCTGCAGTGTAAAAATGGGGGGGGGAGCCATTTGATTAGCTGTTCAGGAATCTTATGGCTTGGGGGTAGTGCAGCTGTGGAACATTTTGAGGATATGTGGACCCATGCCAAATCTTTTCAGTCTCATGATGGGGGATTAGGCGTTGTCGTGCCGTCGTCACTGGCTTGGTGTGCTTGGACCATGACAGTTCTTTGGTGATGTGGACACCAAGGAACTGGAAGCTCTCAACCTGCTCTACCACAGCCCCGTCGATGAGAATGGAGGCATGCCCGGCCCTCCTTTTCCTGTAGTCCACAATCATCTCCTTTGTTTGATCACGTCGAGGGAGAGGTTGTTATCCTGGCACCACACTGCCAGGCCTCTGACCTCCTCCCTATATGCCAGGCCTGTGCAACTCCAGTCCTCGGGGACCTGATTGGTTGGTGTCACACTTTTTCCCCAGCTAACACACCAATCAGGACCCCGAGACCTGGAATTGCCCAGGCCTGCTATAGGCTGTCTCATCGTTTTCGGTGATCAGGCCTACCACTGTTGTGTCATCGGAAAACTTCATGATGGTATTGGAGTCGTGCTTGGCCATACAGTCATGGGTGAACAGGGATTACAGGAGGGGACTAAGCATACACCACTGATGGGCCCCAGTGTTGAGGATCAACATAGAAGATGTGTTGTTACCTACCCTTACCACCTGGAAGTCCAGGATCCAGTTGCAGAGGGAGGTGTTTAGTCCCAGGGTCCTTAGCTTAGTGATGAGCTTTGAGGGCACTATGGTGTTGAATGCTGAGCTGTAGTCAATGAATAGCATTCTCACGTAGGTGTTCCTTTTTGTCCAGGTGGGAAAGGGCAGTGTAGAGTGCAATAGTGATTGCATCATCTGTGGATCTGTTGGGGTGGTATGCAGATTGGAGTGGATCTAGGGTTTCTTGGATAATGGTGTTGATGTGAGCCATGACCAGCCTTTCAAAGTACTTCATGACTACAGACGTGAGTGATATGGGTCAGTAGTCATTTAGGCAGGTTACCTTGGTGTTCTTGGGCACAGGGACTATGGTGGTCTGCTTGAAACATGTATTACAGACTCGGTCAGGGATAGGTTGAAAATGGCAGTGAAGACACTTCCCCATTGGTCAGCGCATGCTCGGAGTAAACGTCCTGGTAATCCGTCTCGCCCTGCGGCCTTGTGAATGTTGACCGTTTTAAAGGTCTTACTCAAATCGGCTACAGAGAGCGTGATCACACAGTTGTCCGGAACAGCTGTTGTGTTCATGTATGCTTCAGTGTTGCTTTCCTCAAATAATTATTACCGCAGTGAGACTTGTGACCTCTTCTGGGTTCTTTCCACTCCTTTCTGAACAGGAACTAAATTACACACCGGGAGAAAATATGTCTTCCCCTCAACGATTGTAAAAGCTTCGTGATCTCCCATTGCTTTGACATCCCTAAGAAATACAGTGAGCCTTCACACTACTGTGTTCCTGTCATTAAAGAAAAAGAGGAAAGCAAAGCAAAGCGAAGCAGAGAGAAGTGGTAGCAGGGGGATAGGGAGGGGAGGAGCTTGGTAGAGGGCTGTCAGAGAGCTGGCTATGTGGAGGCGAAGCCAGAGACAGGCAGCCCTAGGCAGCACTAGGCAGGCAGATGGAGGAGTTGGGATGTGGTGGTGGAGCAAGGGCCCCCTACCCCTAATTCTCAGCTGTACTATGTGTGCTATGTATAAAATGCATTGGCAGGGATCCATGTCCTTCAACTCCCTGTGTACGCACTCTCAGCCACCCTGGCCAGCTGTGCTTGTGCTAGCTCACTGGGCCCCGACAGTTGGGATCAAAACAACACGTGAACCAGTCGTGACACGGACCCTCCTCGTCAAAACATGTGAACAGCCCGCAACATGGCTTCTCAATATCACCGGGGGCGAGGTGTGTGTGCGTGTGTGGTGCACTCAAATGCATGTGTGTGTACGTGCCTGAGCACAGACGCTGTGGCGACTGCCCTATCAACCAAGCAATGGCTAACGTGTTAGTCAGCTATCATATTACACTGTGATTGCGCCACACACGTATTGCTTTCGCTCATCATGGAAACACAACGTGAACCAACATGAGACATCCAGCCTTCTGTACTCATCAAGGGAGAGCTCAGAGGATTATACACATAGGCCCTGTTGGAAGACTTATAAAATGCAATCTGTCATCCCTTCCTTGAAGTAATCACTGACCTGACATTAAATAATGGGTGAAAGCATTGCAGTGGAAAGCTTGCTTACACCTATCTAGTCATGTCAGATCAGTGATTACTTCAAGGAAGGGAGTTAGAAAGGACGCAGTTTATGTATTTAAACAGGACGATAGACTGTGGACTTCACGTAGGCTACAGAGGTTTGATATTGGATATTGCTGGTTACCTTCCCACCCATGGGAACTATAGGCAGGAAATGTAGTGCACTCAGTTTGATTGTCTTGGAACAGAGTATGTGCAGGGACACTGGGATGGTAGAACCATCAGATAGCATAGACCTGCTTGTTTTCTCAGTCTATACAGGTGTTTTCAATGAAAGATCCCATTGTATGGAAAGCATTTAAGATGTAGAGAGAAAGGGGAAAGATAAATAAGGAGAGCAAAGGATGAGAAAAACATCAATGCTGAGACAGATGAAGTCTCAATAAATTATTAAATGCTTTGATAGTTCTGAATGGAAAGAAGCCTGCAGTCTTTTTGATGGAAATATTGTCATGATATTTTAGTTGGCAGAAAACTATGGTGAGTATGAATATCCCTATTATAATGACTTGACCACATCAACACGCCATGTATTTTTGAGAAACTTCGGTGTCCTTAAAATTTTAATTCAAGCTTCATGTGGATGTCAATTTAATAATAAAATTTGGATAGTAAAACGGTATGTGTAATTTATATTCATTCATATACAGTGGGGTCCAAAATGATTGGCACCCTTGGTAAAGATAAGCAAAAAAGACTGTATAAAACAAATACTGAGCTATATTGTATACAAAAATGAGGAAATTATGTTATTTTATACTAATATAATTTAGATTTAGTTTAACAAGTAATAAAAAATAAATACCCTCACCTTGCGAGGATAACAACACTTTTTCTAAAATGTTTTATGAGATTGGAGTACACATTGGGAGGGTTCTTAGACATTCCTCTTTACAGAATATTTTTTAGATCCTTGAAATCCTTCGTCTGCGCTTATGGACTGCCCTTTTCAATTCAATTTTCTATATATATATATATATATATATATATATATATATATAATATATACACTACTGTTCAAAAGTTTGTGGTCACTTAGAAATGTCCTTGTTTTTGATAGAAAAGGTTTTAAAAAATTGCCCATTATAATAATATGAAATTGATCAGAAATACATTGTTACATAGGCGTACAGAGGCCCATTATCAGCAACCATCACTCCTGTGTTCCATTGGCACCTTTTGTTAACTAATCCAAGTTTATCATTTTAAAAGGCTTATTGATCATTAGAAAAGCCTTTTATCGAGATAAACTTTTGTTATTGACCAAATACTTATTTTCCACCATCATTTGCAAATAAATTCATTACAAGTCCTACAATGTGACTTTCTGGATTTTTTTTTCTCATTTTGTCTGTCATCGTTGAAGTGTACCTATGATGAAAATTACAGACCTCTCTCATCTTTTTAAGTGGGAGAACTTGCACAATTGGTGGCTGACTAAATACTTTTTTTGCCCCACTGCATATATACAGTATATATATAGTTTAGTGACTTTTTCCTAACTCTCATATAGTAAAGGCTTGCTTTTTCTTTGACTTTCACTTCCTTTTCAAATGGAAATGTTTTCAATTGTATGTGAACCAAACGTGAGTAGAAAATACAATACAGTGCTACCATGTCCCCATAGGAAGAAGATGAGTTGACAGCTGAGGGTGGGTTTCAGTGTTCCAAACAGGGTCAGGTCTTGGTGGTGTGCCGCTGTACCTTGGTGTATAACCACGGCAGACGGAGACCATGTGAGTGACAGGTACAGGCAGAGGAAGCACCCAAGGTTACGTCATGTACTGTAAATACATTTGACTTACAGCTAAATCATATCAGATCTGAAGCATTTCTTGTTTATCATGCTCGTGTTAGTCATAGTCCTATTTCTTCAATCCAATAATAGATGTAAATAGGATTCAGAAAGCATCAGAGTAGCCACAGCATTCTTGTGTGTTATAATGTAAGTTAATATACACATGTGATGTTTTCTTGGCTCTGGCCCTAGATCTATGCCGAGAATTGTGTACCACCTAAACAATGATATCAGGCACTTTTGGCTTGTACATGTTCATATCAAATCAAAGTTTATTGGTCGCGTTTAATATAGTGTTCATTATTTGCTCTACTGGTATGTCACGTGCATTTCATAAAACCAATATGTCGTCATAGTCATGTAATACAGTAAATAATATGTCACCAACTGTAAATAATATGTCATCTTAACTGACATAACTAGAATGATTTATGTAATTACAGTATTTTTTACATATTATAATGAGACCGGGGAAAAAACTACGATGCTTAACCACCTCATATTGCATCAACCTCTATAATTATATTAGCCTAAATATGAACACTAGTCCTATAGACATAACCAAATCAACATTTGATTGTCCATTCCACGTAAATGTCATGAATGCCTAGATAAACAATGAAAGGTATATTCCAAGACGTCGTTGTGAGGGATGGAGATTCCCATCTATTATATTCCAGGGTTATGAGAAAACGTTACCTGAATGACCTGTCTATTATTATTGGCACTAATGAATAATAATTACGACCATTTCTTTACCTAAGCCATAAACTTTGACATTTTTGAGGCTATATTCTCAAAATATTGCGCTGAATAGCACTCCACTGACCATATGTCACGTGGAAAATGATTATTAAGTGTGATTGATGTGTAGCATTTACAATTAGAGCGGTATAATTGAATATAGTGACCATTTTGGCAGAGCAGACATGGTGAGCAAAAGGCCAGCTACATGCAGGCTCATGGAGGCTCATGACTCCTGCTTTCATAGGCTTGGACCAAAAACACAATACATGCTGAGAGTCTTTTCTCTGCCATTGTTTACCTTGAATTCCCAGATGTTCTAAAAATGTGGAAGTTTTATATGGTAGTTAACGGGTGGTCACGCTTGAACGGCCTCTCCCTCAGAAACAATTAATAAACCATAAACAGCCTAATGTCTTCTCAACTGCGCGTTTGTCTCACACCATTTTCACGCCGAGAAGAAAGGCCCTCATTCTGGGAGTTTATTTAACTTCCAATTCTACACTGTGGTTGAGCAAATAACCCCTCAGCATCTTGAACAACACGAGAGAGCGTTATGGCAATCGACCGTAACTAGACCATGGTGTTTAACCTCATGTCCTCAACTCCTGATGCTTGCTACAGTACATGAACACCTAATCCATTCCAAAACAATAGGTTGTTTCAAGTGGAAACTTGTCCAAACGTGAGAGGAGTAAATATAGCTATAGCCGACTGAAGGGCAGCGAGTGAGAAGATGTCTGGTTCAGTGTGCCATTATAGGATCCATTGAGCACAGGAATTCAGCTTATGTAACCCACTTCCAATTGTAAATGTATGGTTAGATCACAACCTTGCTGACTTCTTTAAAGTTCAAAGTTCAGGGTTCACCTGCTCTATTTTACTTCATCGGCAAGGAACAATGGGGGTGCTGTACCAATTCTAATCCTTTAACAGTCCCTTATATGTGTATAGCTTTTCATTGCAAAATAAAGGGAAATAAATTACTTTCACCTTAGTTGTCGGGAAAAGGCAATGAAATAACACAATATTATGACCTATTATATCACGATGATGAATCATTTGCCTACTGAAATTTAGAATAAAGAGTATATACCATTGTGATTTATGATAACACAAGTCCTCACCTTTCAGGTAAGTACCTTAAAGGGGCAATCTGCAGTTGCTACATACATTATTTGGACTTAAATTAAATTATATACACTACCGGTCAAAGGTTTTAGAACACCTACTCATTCTTTTGACTGGCTGTGTATACCCATTGATTCTTGAAGAATACAACTTATAAATGCCTCAAGAGCTTAGTTCAACTGTCAAAATCAGAACCCAAAATATATGCTTGTTTTACTCCAATGTTGGTAAATGTAAACAAACAAACCAAAAATAGTTCTGTGAAGTTTAATATGTTTCAGAAACGTTCTTGCAAAATCAGGAACATTTTGAATTCAAACATTATATAATCAATCATCAGCATGACTGGACAAATGTGTTATTTGTCCAGTCATTATCATCCTAATGTTAGATAAAACCCTAATTAGAACTTAATGGGCATCTCATCAAATGTTCTGGGAATTCCTCAAAAGCTTAAAACTATAATTGGTCAGTCATTGCATCCATAGCGCTGTCTATGACTTTTCTCCAGGCCCATGCCCAAGCTTTTTTTTTTACCAAATCAGAGGTGGTCTGACTGTTTCACATAAGGATTGCCCCTTTAAGCCTCACCTCACCCCTCAGAGCTAATATTTGGACTTCCATTACACTTGGTTTACCCTACCCATGTTGCTCTAGTGGGGGGGTCAAAGGGCACCCATCCATCAGAAAGACGTCAGCCATCACTGAGTATCTGTGACCCTTCCTCTGGCCCTCAGCTTTCATCTGTCTCTCTGATTAGTTTGGCCATATGAAAGGAACTTAAAAAATGAAATGCCAACAGACCAATCTCCCAGGAGACTCTCTGCTCCTCTTCAACAACATATACCACCTAGGTCTGCAGTGCACGGGCTAGCCCAGCAACAGGCTGGCCCACAGCAATCCCACATCAGCCCCACATGGTCTAACCCAGCACGGGCTAGGGTACATCCGGCCCAACACAAGTTATCCCACAACAAACCCAAATCAGCCCAACAGGGGCTAGCCTACACACTCCCTCAACAAGCCCACAAGAGCCTCACATGGTCTAGCCTACACCAGCCCAACACAGGCTAGCACACACCAGCCCACACCAATCCCAACATGGGCTAGCCCACACCAGCCCAGCACAGGCTAGCCTACACCAGGCCAACACGGGCTAGCTTACACCAGCCCAAAGTGTGTGCCCCCAGGCCTGGAGGGAAGCAAAAGTCATTTAGCTACCTAAGAATAGTAAAGCCCCCTTTACTGCCTTAAATAGACAAACAATCAGCCGGTTACCAACCCTTAGTAAACTTTTGGAAAAAATGGTGTTTGACCGGATACAATGCTATTTTACAGGAAACAAATTGACAACAGACTTCCAGTATGCTTATAGGGAAGTACATTCAACAAGCACAGCTTGACTGATGATTGGCTGAGAGAAATTTATGATAAAAAGATTGTTGGGCTGTTTTGGTAGACTTTGCGGCTTTTGACATTATCGATCGTACTGTAGTCTGCTGCTGGAAAACGTATGTGTTATGGCTTTACACCCCCTGCCATATTGTGGATAAAGAGTTACCTGTCCAACAGAACACAGAATGTGTTCTTTAATGGAAGCCTCTCCAACATAATCCAGGTAGAATCAGTAATTCCCCAGGGCACCTTACATTTTTCAATCTGTACTAATGACATGCCACTGTGTGTGTCTATGTATGCTGATGACTCAACACTATACACATCAGCTACTATAGCGACTGCAAAGCTTAACCCTTTCACGCGTGAGTTCCAAATATCTCAAACCTTCGCCTCTGCATGAGTTTTTTCATGTGCGTAATGTCAGAATGCTCTCAATGTTCCAAAATGTGATTGTCACGCAACAGCACAGTTACCCGCGCTGCCCTCAAACCAAGGCATGCTGCCTGCTAATTATCTATATGCTATATTTCAAATTATTTTCTAACAACAGTTTGAATTGAGGTTGAATTGAAATGAATCCTCGTGAATTTGCATATGAAGTATACCATTTCACTGTTGCAGACAATTTATGTTTGTGGCTTTACTGCGAGGACAAACTTCTCTCTTCAACAAGAGCCCAAGCACTTCCCTAGTGTTTCCCCAGATCAAGTATGAAGACGTTGCAACGTTTTCCCCCAGCACATTTTCTGGCTGGTGCCCGCATTGACTTCATGGTTGTTTTTCTTACAAACATGTGTGCATTCCTATCAAAGTAAATGGCTTATTTTCTGTATATCGTGTTGTCGTTTCTGCTGTAGCACACCATATCTATGTATGGATCATAATGTATTTACTGTTATATTCACATGTTTTCAAGTACTGGTGACAAATCTTGCATTCCGATTGTAATGGACACGTGATGTGTGTAAATGAATGTTTTACTGATTATGATTCGCTAATGCTAAGCTATTTGCCGGCTATGTGTGGCGCCATGTTTGTTGACATCATGCAATGCATTCTGGTTGTCACGTAAGCGTCTGTCAGACCAAAGATGTAATAAAAAGGGATAGTTAACTCGACTGATTTATGGTGCGTACAAGACAACTGTCAACTCGGTAAAATCTTGATGTCAGGTTGGAAAGTTGTTCCCAAGTTGGATGGCCCTTCAAAGCGATTTTTCACAGTCGGAGCTCGTTTTGTCCCGAGTTCCCAGTTGTCTTGAACGCACTGGTCGGAAGTCGGAGATTTCCCAGTTCCCAGTTGTTTTGGCATGACTTTGGTACCTCAGGGTTGCCAGCTCAGACCCCCCTTTCCAGGGTTATATTTAGCGTATAAACTTCTCTTGTGTTTGCCCCCCATTTATTGATAAATCCCCGATCATAGTAATATTACCTGCATCATATCCCCCCACGATATCTTACCCCATTTCTACCCCCCATGGACTTGAAACACCCCCACAAATTAAATACCCCCCCCCCCCCCCGCACAAACCCCCTAAAATGGTTTTATCCCTGATTTGCTTTCGGGCTATGGTTAGGCTAGGCAGTAGGCTTGTATTTGGTGTGATGATCTGTGAGGTGAAAATTTGTACCTGCTTTGTGATTTGTCAAAAACGGTAAACGACTTGTCAAGTCATGTCCTCCGGGTCTTGTATAGGCTGTAACAATTACATCGACAAGTTGTAATATGCTGAAAAGTGGCTAAACTAAGTTCATATTTTTCAGGCAATGAGCAAAGCCATCTTTGTCTTTGTTTATTTGCATCTTATAGTGAATGGCATTCTGGTATTAGGGAGTTTTCAAACATAAACAAACATTGCTGCCATCATAAAGAATTTAGCTAAACAAGATTACATTAGTCTCTTGTGCTCACCAGATGCGGCACATTGTAAACTAGTTAGCTGTTAGGTTGCTAACTGTAGTTTTTTGTCAGCGCAACCTGTTATTTAGACTGGTGTATGGAATGAGTTTGGCTGTGGATGTGTTCTGTGTGATGCTTGGATGATGAAGTTCGCATTTATCTTTTACCATAAAAGGTCAAATTGAGGAATAAGTTTAAGACATTAATTTCCCATCAGTACCAACAAATATTTAGATGCTGATCAGACAATACTATTTAGACATGTTTGTTGCATCAGACGTTCTGTTACTACTGTTCCAATCACATATTTGAGATCGTACACTGCAAACTAATCAATAGAGCAAATTGAGGTGACTAAACTGCTTGGAGTAACCCTGGATTGTAAAGTGTCATGGTCAAAACATATTGATACAACAGTGGCTATGATGGGGAGAAGTCTGTCCATAATAAAGTGCTGCTCTAGCTTCATAAGACCACTAGGAAAATTTCAATTGGCTCACAACAGGGCAGCACGGCTGGCCCTTGGATGTACAAAGAGCTACCATTAATAACATGCATGTCAATCTCCTGGCTCAAAGTGGAAGAAAGATTGAGTTCATCACTACTTGTATTGACATGTAGAATGCACAAAGCTGTCTGTTTGAACTACTGGCGCACAGCTCGGACACCCATGCATTCCCCACAAGACATTTTGATACCATCGATCACCACATTCTTTTGGAGAGATTGGAAACCTAAATTGGTCTACACGGACATGTTCCGGCCTGGTTTAGATCTTATATGTCGGAAAAAGTTCAGTTTGTCTCTGTGGATGGTTTGTCCTTTTCGTGTTCCACAAGGCTCTGTTTTAGGACCACTATTGTTTTCACTATAAATTTTACCTCTTGGTGATGTAATTCGGAAACACAATGTTAACTTTCACTGCTATGCGGATGACACACAGCTGTACATTTCGATGAAACATGGTGAAGCCCCAAAATTGCCCTCCTGGAATCCTGAGAGAAAAGAAATCTACTATTGGTTTAAAAAAGGACTAAACAGTAGAAAATGAATAAATGAATAGCTGACGATAAATGACATACAAAATACCTAAAACTACTTCTTAATCATGGCCTCTAAAATGCCCGTAAGGCATGTCTCCCTGACAGTCACATACTTATCCTGCCTCCACATCTGGACCTTTCTGGGAGGGAGAGGAGGAGATGATGACCATTGGGGTGATGGAGTGGCAGCCCCGGGGGGAGCTTTCAACTCCTGAAAAATATGGAAAAGGATAGCTTTCAGCATCAAACATACATTACATGTGAAGGCATGTAAAAGCAATACATGTCAAGTTAACATACAGTAGTGTGCCTTGTATTTTTGCTTATGGTTCTCCTACTTATTTTTCACCCATGCAGGTGACAGCTGCCCCTCCAGCTCACACTCCTTCACAGAGATCCTGAAAAGACATAAGATGAAGTACAACATTGACCAAAACATTAGCGAAGTGGAGTTGTGTGAACGCTCTGTAGATAGCTAGACTGCCACATACTTTTATCAAATTGGAGTGCCAAGGTGAAACAGTAACAAGTGCAGATTACCATTACTTTCACCATAACAGATTATGTGCAATGAAAGTAGCTAGACCCAATCAGGCTGTAACTGTTCAGGTAGAAACTAATATTGCATAGCATGAACATTTACAATCAATTTAACACCGATAAACCGACAGGACAAATCAGGATAGAGAAGTGTTGGAACCAGCACCGCCATGGAAAATAGAAATGTAGGCTACCACATTACTAACATAGGCTATAGCTAGTGGCAGTGCTTAGAGCGGTGGCAAGATCGCTAACTATGGCCACAAGACTTACTCAAAACCCTTTTTTTGGCGGCATTTCTCCTGCTGTATTTGACACTGAATTAAATACCTGGTATTGTCATCAGACCCTGTAACAGTTTGAACACAAGCCCTGTATTCACAACAAGAAGCTAGCTAGCAATCTAAGCTAATGTTGAATATGACATTTTCGCTCAAAAGCAAGCAAGTCACCCTGTAACTAACGTTACAGTTCGAACGGCTTTAACTTCCAGTCATCCTAAAGCACATAGCTAGCTAAAAGCACGGCAGGCAGCCGGCTGCAGATATGTTTTCAGAGAAAGTAACATTACGATGAAATAGTGGGGATCATTTTATGGCGATCAAAAACAAGTGACATTTGAATACCATCACAGAAGCTTCACTATTCGCCGAAAACCGCCCGAACAAGGAGGCAACGACTTCGGGAGAAGTCGTGGCAATCTTCCAAGTTGGTTTGTTGTTTACTTGTGTACTTACTACCTATCAAGACTTGCAGCCCCCCTGTTCCAATGCATTGTGGCTGTGAAATTCCTGAGAAGTGTACAGCAAATTCTACTAGATGACGATAGCATCCTGGCATACTATAACCCTTTCATTTGTTTTCACATACTGAGAATGCATCATGCGCGAACATGTTTTTACCCCCAGAATTTCATTGATTTCAGTAGGGCATCCCCATATCTAATTTATCAGCTGTTGATCAAAGCCAAAATTAGTATGACATCTGGGCATATGACATCTGGGTATAATAGTTTTTGTTTCAAAATGTCACAATTTCTTACTATCGAGGACGCAAGTATGGGTATTTGGACATGGCGTCTCTCATCTCTCTCTCTCTCTCTCTCTCTCTCTCTTCTCCGACTTTGCTGTAGCAGCAGTTGCTGTCAGTTTGAGCGGTGTCTGCCCCGAAATACAGTCGTTTTTTTTTACTGCCTCCCTGGGGATTGACTGGCATGGAGGAATTTACCATGGCTCATTTGGAGCACTGTGGGAGGAGTTCATAAAACTCCTCTGTGTCTCCAGGCTTGTGCCACAGCAGCGTTCCAGCTAAGGTGTGACTTTCATTGAAAGAGCTATGGTTCTTTGGTAGAGTCTAGAATATCTGAAGCTCTGTCTGGAGTACCAGTGTGATGAGGAGGCTTATAAGACAGACGATGGTGTATCACTATGGGGACAGATGAAGGGAATGTGCAAATGTTTTTGGTGCACATTCTATGAGAAATCACAGAGTGATTAATGATGATGTTTTGTAGGCAAATGTGGTGGTCGATGTGTATCCTTTTCTATCAATATATATCCCTACATATGGAAATATGAACTGAAATAAATGACTATTGCCCCATAGCACTCACTTCTGTCATCATGAAGTGCTTTGAGAGACAGGTCAAGGATCATATTGCTTCTACCTTACCTGACACCCTCAACCTTCAATTTGCTTACTGCCCAAATAGATCCACAGACTGCACACTGCCTTATCCCATCTGGACAAGAGGAATACCTATGTAAGAATGCTGTTCATTGACTATAGCACAGCATTCAACAGCATAGTACCCTCCAAGCTCATCATTAAGCTTGAGGCCCTGGGTCTGAACCCCGCCCTGTGCAATTGGGTCCTGGACATTCTGACGGGCCATATCTAGGTGGTGAAGGTAGGAAAAAACACCTCCACTTCGTTGATACTCAACACTGGGGCCCCATAAGGATGCATGCTCAGCCCCCTCCTGTACTCCCTGTTCACCCATGACTGCGAGGCCTCGCACGCCTCAAACTCAATCATCCAGTTTGTAGACTACACAACAAAAGTAGGCCTGATTACCAACAATGATGAGACAGCCTCCAGGGAGGAGGTGAGGGCCCTGGGAGTGTGGTGCCAGGAAAATAACCTCTCACCCAACGTCAACAAAATAAAGGGGCTGATCATGGACTTCAGGAAACAGCAAGCACCCTCCTATCCACATTGACGGGACCGCAGTGGAGAAAGTTTGTCTGCGTACATATCACTGACAAATTGATATGGTCCACTCACACATACAGTGTGATGAAGAAGGCGCAACAGAGCCTCTTCATCCTCAGGAGGCAAAATACATTTGGTTTGGCACTTAAAACCCAAACCTTTACAGATGCACAATTGAGAGCGTCCTGTCGGCGGTATCACTGCCTGGTACGGCAACTGCACCGCCCGCAACCGCAGGGCTCTCCAGAGGGAGGTGCAAACTACCTGCCATCCAGGATACATACAGCACCCGATATCACAGGAAGGCCAAAAAGATAATAAAGGACAACACCCACCCGAGCCACTGCCTGTTCACTCCGTTATCATCCAGAACGTGAGGTCAGTACAGGTGCATCAAAGCTGGGACCGAGAGATTGAAAAACAGCTTCTATCTCAAGGCCATCAGACTGTCTAATTAAATTATGTTAAAACGACATCACTAGCACATTAGATGCTGCTGCCCTATATACATAGACTTGGAATCACTGGCCACTTTAATAATGGAACACTAGTCTTTTTAATAATGTTTACATATTTTGCATAACTCTTCTCATACAGTGCCTTGCGAAAGTATTCGGCCCCCTTGAACTTTGCGACCTTTTGCCACATTTCAGGCTTCAAACATAAAGATATAAAACTGTATTTTTTTGTGAAGAATCAACAACAAGTGGGACACAATCATGAAGTGGAACGACATTTATTGGATATTTCAAACTTTTTTAACAAATCAAAAACTGAAAAATGGGGCGTGCAAAATTATTCAGCCCCCTTAAGTTAATACTTTGTAGCGCCCCCTTTTGCTGCGATTACAGCTGTAAGTCGCTTGGGGTATGTCTCTATCAGTTTTGCACATCGAGAGACTGAAATATTTTCCCATTCCTCCTTGCAAAACAGCTCGAGCTCAGTGAGTTTGGATGGAGAGCATTTGTGAACAGCAGTTTTCAGTTCTTTCCACAGATTCTCGATTGGATTCATGTCTGGACTTTGACTTGGCCATTCTAACACCTGGATATGTTTATTTTTGAACCATTCCATTGTAGATTTTGCTTTATGTTTTGGATCATTGTCTTGTTGGAAGACAAATCTCCGTCCCAGTCTCAGGTCTTTTGCAGACTCCATCAGGTTTTCTTCCAGAATGGTCCTGTATTTGGCTCCATCCATCTTCCCATCAATTTTAACCATCTTCCCTGTCCCTGCTGAAGAAAAGCAGGCCCAAACCATGATGCTGCCACCACCATGTTTGACAGTGGGTATGGTGTGTTCAGGGTGATGAGCTGTGTTGCTTTTACGCCAAACATAACGTTTTGCATTGTTGCCAAAAAGTTCAATTTTGGTTTCATCTGACAAGAGCACCTTCTTCCACATGTTTGGTGTGTCTCCCAGGTGGCTTGTGGCAAACTTTAACCTCTTACACTTATGGTGGCGCTATTTCATTTTTGGAAGAAAAACGTTCCCGTTTTAAACAAGATATTTTGTCACAAAAAGATGCTCGACTATGCATATAATTGCTACTGTTCGAAAGAAAACACTCTGACGTGTCCAGAAATACAAATATCTTCTCTGTGCGTGCCCTTTAACGTGAGCTTCAGGCAAAACCAAGATGACTTGGCATCCAGGAAATGACAAGGATTTTTGAGGCTCTGTCTTTCATGATCTCCTTATATGGCTGTGAACGCAAGAGGAATGAGTCTGCCCTTTCTGTCGTTTCCCCAGGTGTCTGCATTGTGACGTATTTGTAGGCAGATCGTTGGAAGATTGACCATAAGAGACCACATTTACCACGTGTCCGCCCGGTGTCCTGCGCCGAAATTGGTGCGCAAAAGTCACCTGCCAGTATTTTTCCATGGGGCACAGAGAGAGAAGCAAGCTTCCACGAACTGCATGTCAATGAAGAGATATGTGAAAAAACACCTTGAGTATTGATTCCAAACAACGTTTGCCATGTTTCGGTCGATATTATGTAGTTAATCCGGAAAAAGTTTCACGTTGTAGGTGACTGAATTTTCGGTTCGTTTCGGTAGCCAGGCGCAATGTAGAAAACGGAACGATTTCTCCTACACACAGACGCTTTCAGGAAACACTGCACATTTGGTATGTGGCTGGGAGTCTCCTCATTGAAAACATCAGAAGCTCTTCAAAGGTAAATGATTTTATTTATTTGGTTATCTGGCTTTTGTGAAAATGTTGCGTGCTACATGCTACGCAAAATGCTATGCTAGCTTTGCATACTCTTACACAAATTAGTCAATTTCTATGGTTCAAAAGCATATTTTGAAAATCTGAGATGACAGTGTTGTTAAGAAAAGGCTAAGCTTGAGAGCAAACGCATTATTTTAATTTTATTTGCGATTTTCAGAAATCGTTAACGTTGCGTTATGCTAATGAGCCTGAGGCTTAGTCACAATCCCGGATCCGGGATGGGGAGTTTCAAGAGGTTAAACAACACTTTTTATGGATATCTTTAAGAAATGGCTTTCTTCTTGCCACTCTTCCATAAAGGCCAGATTTGTGCAATATACGACTGATTGTTGTCCTATGGACAGTCTCCCACCTCAGCTGTAGATCTCTGCAGTTCATCCAGAGTGATCATGGGCCTCTTGGCTGCATCTCTGATCAGTCTTCTCCTTGTATGAGCTGAAAGTTTAGAGGGACGGCCAGGTCTTGGTAGATTTGCAGTGGTCTGATACTCCTTCCATTTCAATATTATAGCTTGCACAGTGCTCCTTGGGATGTTTAAAGCTTGGGAAATCTTTTTGTATCCAAATTGGGCTTTAAACTTCTTCACAACAGTATCTCGGACCTGCCTGGCGTATTCCTTGTTCTTCATGATGCTCTCTGCGCTTTTAACGGACCTCTGAGACTATCACAGTGCAGGTGCATTTATACGGAGACTTGATTACACACAGGTGGATTGGATTTATCATCATTAGTCATTTAGGTCAACATTGGATCATTCAGAGATCCTCACTGAACTTCTGGAGAGAGTTTGCTGCACTGAAAGTAAAGGGGCTGAACAATTTTGCACGCCCAATTTTTCAGTTTTTAATTTGTTAAAAAAGTTTGAAATATCCAATAAATGTCGTTCCACTTCATGATTGTGTCCCACTTGTTGTTGATTCTTCACAAAAAAATACAGTTTTATATCTTTATGTTTGAAGCCTGAAATGTGGCAAAAGGTCGCAAAGTTCAAGGGGGCTGAATACTTTCGCAAGGCACTGTATGTATAAACTGTATTCTATCCTATTCTACAGTATCTAAGTCTATGCCTCTTTTACATTGCTCGCCCAATATTTATATATTCTTAATTGCATTCCTTTACTTTAGATTTGTGTGTATTGTTGTGAAATTGTTAGATATTACTTTTAGATACTACTGCACTTTTAGAGCTAGAAATACAAGCATTTCACTACACCCGCAATATAATGTGCTAAACACATGTATTTGACTTATTGGCAAAACATGACAGAGCTCCCATCACAATATACTGTATATATATGTTTTTTTTACAGATCCACTACGCTTGCAGACAGTGTGTGTATGTAACACCACCTGGAACAGTATGTGTGTACTGTACACACAGACAAACACCTAAAGCTAACCCTATCCCCAGTATCATGGGTATCAGGGTTTTTGGTTGCTAGACAGCTGTAAGCGCTCGTTCCTTTCACAGCAGTCCACTGAGATCTGAGGAGCTTGACAAAGAGGCTTAAAGCCCTCTCTGTCTCCAGCCCTAAGTAGCCGCCGTACCCCGCCATACAGCCTATCTGAACCCTCAAAAAGGCCTGAATGCAAGTTTAGCAGCTATAGTTACACCCCTCCGGACCCCCGCTCCCCTCCACTGCCCTCCACTGCCCCCCTGCGTCGCATTACCATTTTTTCCCAAGGCTACTTCAGTCTTATACCCAGCAACAGGTCCTCTCTGCTCTGGCCATTTCCTCTTGATTTCATAATATGATGAAAGACCTGCCAGCCCATGCTGCTGGCTGCTACTGAAGACTGAAGGCTCTAGTGTTTCACGAGGCCTGGTCCGGTCCATATCCACACGCAGCCAGACTTTAATTAGAGTGAAATACACATAGCCCGGCCCATGGTATAAACCGCTCTTTGACAAGGACTGCATTCCTCCTCCCTGTTTTGCTTAGCTGGCGATTTTCTGGGGTCTGCATGCTGCGAGGTGTTTTCGTTGGCCGGCTACCTACCAAACGCGCCTGCGACCCTCATCGTCTGAGGGAGAGGGGAAAAAACTGGATGCCAGGTTCTGACAAACACAACCAATTGGACATGCTCTATAAATCATCACCCACATCCTTCCAGTCTGGAGGAAAAGAGAGTGGAGGTGGGTATAGGAGGGATGGGCGAGGGGCCCATAGAGGCAGAAAGGAACAACTGGCAGGCGTTTCACTGAGGGAAGTATCCTACTGTGCCTGTGAGTGTGTATCTGCCTGTCCATGCGTGTGTGCGTGTCTCACTGCTTCCATTAATGTATGTCCAACCGTGTGTGTGTGTGTGTGTGTGTGTGCGTGTGTGTGTGTGTGTGCATGTGTTTGTGTGCGACTTGCACGCATGCATGTTTCTCAAAGAGTGTGTGTGTGGGAGGCAGTATTCGATGTCAGCAGCTGGAAGCACTCAAACCCGCTGCACCGAGTGTGATAGAGTGAAAGAGAGAGAAACCTAGAAAGAAAGAGAGAGCGAGGGAGGGAGGGAGAAAGAGAGAGGGGTACCAGCACCAAACTCCTTCCTTTTACAGGGGGATGGATGAGTGCTGGCGAGCCCAGTAAAAGTGTGAAAGCCCCTATAGAAAGAGAGCGAGAGGAGGAGGGCCGTCTGAACAGCACGCCTGCCTGGCTTCAACAGTAGAACAACAGTGGAGGGCAGCGTGCCGTGCACAGCAACCCTTCTCAGGAACGCTGTTTAGTTTTGACTCGAAGCTATGGATAATACGGACGGTGACAAATGTTAGTCCAGACACGCACCTCTCCGCCGTCATCCGTTTATGTCGGCAAAGTCTCCAACTCTCCCCCTCAACTATGGACAGATGCTCCTTTTGTTTGATAGTGTGTAGATGAAAGAGGATTATGCATAGCTAAGTTATGGTCAAACAATGTGGTTCCCCCACCACAGTGCCAAAACACTTGGATGAAAGATCTGTCCGGTGAGAAACCTGCTGCAGGTCTTTTGCCATTCTCGTTTCTGTTCTGAGACGGAATTCAGGCTCACATCTTTCACCTTGGAAGGGAAACGGAGGGGAGCCGAGTTACTCAGATGAGGAACGTCAAATCCTTGGATTTCACTGAGAAGTGTTAAAAGTTACAGCGCACCATCTGAACTTGTCCATTCAAGTATTTTGGCACCGTTTCTTTCCAACAAGGCCATATGTTTTGACTGATGAGCACGAGGAGCAGGTGCCTTGGTTTTTGGTAACTCTTCTGCCTGTATGGAAATGTTTGAAAATTGAACAATTCTCATCCCTCTTCCGTCTCTTCCTTTATGAGACAGGGCTCACTGCCTCCATGCCCATTTTACAGGCACTGGAGTCAGTAATGGACACCTTCAGCATGGGAAGGAAACACAGGCCCATCCTCTGCTTCTCCCTGATAGGACTTCAGTGAATCAACTCCACGTTTTTCAGCAGGTCATTCTAGCAGATTCTGTTACCTTTCAACAAGCAGAGGGCCCCAGGCGGAGGCCAAAGAGAGGACAGGGAGAGAGGGGGGATGAGGAGGGTGAAAGAAGGAAGGAGGGGAGAGAGAGGGAGGGAGGGAGGGAGATGGAGCAAGATTGAAAGAAAGGGAGGGAGGTTGGGAGGTAGGAGAGAGAAATTCAGAGAGGGAGAGTTAAGAAAGAAGGGGAGAGAGGAGAGAAAGATTTGAGAAAGATAAAATGAGAGGGAGAAAAAGTGGAATGCAAAATAAGGAGGAGCAAGTGAGAGCACTCAGATCTCTGGAAAACAGAGGGACCATACCTTGTCCCAATCAAACTCCATTGACCTCGCAGGCCTGTGACCAATTAACCCAGCAAGCTTGTATGTGATTCAAGCAGCATGACAGACAGCTTTCTGATGAGCATTCTTTTATTTGCATACCAGTCATGTCAACCCTTCCAACCCTTGGCATATACTGTGCTGTAGACTAAAGTGTGCATAACCTTTTTTCAGTGTGGAATCTTTGGGAATTGAGTACAGGTATAGTTAGCTACATTTTCAGATATTACACTTTTCTAATTTTGACAGAAGTTAAAGTGTACTGTTAGCTACTGTAGTTAACGTTAGCTGGCTGGTTCGCTAGCTAACGTTACATGTATGATCTTATTATTCGTATCTCAGACATGCCTGAACAAAATACTCCTATTTAAGTACACTGAAACAATTGTTGATATACTTACTAGCTGGAAAAATTTGCTCTGGCTATCTACTCTGATTTCAGACCACGGGTAAGATAGTCTACCTAGCTACATTTTAAGATATTACACATTTCTAATTTTGACAAAGTCTTTTCATTTCAAGGTAAAGTGCACTGTTAGCTAGCGCGCTAACGTTAGCTGGCTCTCGAGCTAACCATACGTGTTTGATCTTATTATTTGTATCTCAGACCCATTTGCTTGATTAGTTATAGCCTAATGTTAACTAGCTAACATTGAACCTGGTTGATTAGATTAATGCAGGGTAGTAGCGCCATGAGTTGGAATTATGGTTCATTGTTTACCTAGCTAGTTAGTTACATGTCTTAACAAACGGCTCTAGTCTGAGTGTGTCAGAGCGCAGAATAACTGATGAATTTATGAATGTTCAACACCTGTTGAATATGGCCAGTGTCAGTAAACCAGCAAAGCAGCACAGTTACAGTAACCAACGCTCTGGATAACATGAAAAACAGCCTAACCAGTTCTGCTAGGGTGAGTAAAATGGCCAGAGTGGGGTGTTCTCTCAGAAGGTGGGTGTAGCTGGTGCATGAAGTCAGGCGCAGGAGAGCAGAATGAGTGAGCAACATACTTTACTCAAAAATAAAGGCACAAGGTAAACAATGCACTTGACCAACAATAAACGGTAATCAATTACGCACGGGTGAAAACAGCATCTGTTGAAACCAGCCATAACGTACCGAATTAACATAGAAACAATCACGCACAAAAACATGTGGGAAACAGAGGGTTAAATACATAAACATGTAATTATAGAGAATGAAACCAGGTGTGTATAAAACAAAAACAAAACAAATGGAAAATGAAAGGTGGATCAGCGATGGCTAGAATACCGGTGACTTCGACCACCGAACGTTGCCCGAACAAGGAGAGGGACTGACTTCGGCGGAAGTTGTGACACTAATTCATTTCAATTTGAATTCAACTTTACCAACAAGAGCGATTTGTGTTGGAGCCTATTTCTTCCTATTTAAGAAATAAGAGGTAGGTCTACATGTTTGACAGACGAAATTAGGCTAGGCTGTTAGATATAGATTTGTAGGCCAATTCCTCCACTCACCATGCACTCTTTCAATAGTCTACCTCTGAATCAGTGTAGTTAAAAATCGGTACTCGAATTGAGAGGCTATGCCATAGGCCTACTTTTTGTTAAAGAAAATGGCAACAAAAAAAAAACCTTGTAAGCTTAACATTGAGGAAAATAAACGGATTTGACTATATAAAGTGATCTATAACAGTGCTTTGGTCCTCAATGCTTTATGTTAGAAACAAGCTGTAAAATAGCCGGGAAAGACATGAGTCCGAATGCATATGTGATATCATTGTTTCGTTTCTGACATTCATTAGCTGAACTACAACCTTCTATCGCCGAGGAGACAAAAAAATGGACTTTGCTTGGGATATAATCTAATTCTGTCACTATCAATTGATCAAGCTTTTCACTTTCTGTAAAACAGAAGATGTTTAAACCCAGACAGCTTTTAGGCAAACACTAATGCCACGGAAGAAGAGTAGCCAACAGCTAAAGCTAACTTAAAAAAGGCCTCCGCTGTTTGGGGTGGAAAGGCTGCCTAAGTTTTGAAAGTACTCCACCATGCTTAGATTCATAATTGTAACGGCCTTCCTCTTCTGAGGAGGAGTAGCAAGGGTCGGACCAATACGCAGCGTGGTAAGTATCCATGATACTTTAATAATAACTGAACACGAACTCAATACAAATATAACAAAGTGAATGGAAACGAAAACCGAAACAGTCCTGGATGGTGACACAAACCACAAAACAGGAAACAATCACCCACGAAACACAGGTGGGAAAAGGCTACCGAAGTATGATTCTCAATCAGAGACAACTAACGACACCTGCCTCTGATTGAGAACCATACCAGGCCAAACACAAAACACAACATAGAAAAACTAACATAGACGACCCACCCAACTCACACCCTGACCATACTAAAACAAAGACATAGCAAAAGAACTAAGGTCAGAACGTGACAATAATTCTGATGTAATTTCTTTGCAAACGATACACATTGGTTAGGCATGAACGCATAGGCCTATCTCTCTGTCCATGTAATCTTAGTAATTTGTGTGGTAATAAACAAATATTCAGCTATGGTTTCCAGTCATGGAAAATGACATGGAAAGGCTACTTTTCCTCAGACCCACAAACGCAATGATAGATTCATGAAATGCTTTTATTATAAAGAAGATCTTTCCAACCAGACTCTTGTCCACAGTGTCCAGAAAACCCACAACCTTCTGGCCTGAAGCCCTATGCTCAACATTCCTTCATTGTAATGTGCAGTAATGCTTACAGGGCGAATAACAGTTTCTAAACCTGCATATCTAGGTCTCCGGTCTATCCTAGAAGCGAGGGTAAATGGTAGACATGTTCTCTTCTATCCACTTTATGTTTAAATATTATTTTGGGTATAGGGGAGGGTCACTTGTTTTTAGGGAGGGTTTAGTTCAAATATATCTTGTTGAAGGGCGGGCCATCCATTTTCATTTCAGAGAGGTCCGATTTTCTCCAGGTAACCCTTATTATAAATAATGTACAATCCCTAAACTAAATAAACCATCTTTGGTGTAATAATAATTTATTACATTTCTATGGCACTTTTTTATAACAATCTCAAAGTACATCAAAGAGTAGCCTAGCTGTAAATTGGCGAGGTCAACCAATAGGCCAAGTCTTTGAGTGCATGCATACTCCAAAGATGGAGAGGGACAGGCCATGGCTTGATCAGAAGAAGGTGGCCAGGGAGATGGTTGATGAAGAAGTCTGGTGACGATCTTGTAGAGGGCTAACTACTCTGAGTCATGTAGCCACTGGATTGCTCCTTTACAGTGTATGGCATCAACTGGGTGATGAATCAGCAGCTCTGGGCTCCAGAAAGCTCAAAGCATACAGTTCAGAGTAGTAGCCAGTCATCCTCATTACGAGCCCTCTGCCTCAGCACTGCATTCCTCTACTTCATCTCCCTTAAGCTTCAGGTGACTCTTCAATTGATACATGCGTAGGCTTACGGTACACTCAAGTTCACTCCAAATACGCTGTTCCAAATGCTAGCTACTTATGTTAACTCTTGAAACTCCCCATCCCGGATCCGGGATTGTGACTAAGCCTCAGGCTCATTAGCATAACGCAACGTTAACGATTTCTGAAAATCGCAAATAAAATTAAAATAATGCGTTTGCTCTCAAGCTTAGCCTTTTCTTAACAACACTGTCATCTCAGATTTTCAAAATATGCTTTTGAACCATAGAAATTGACTAATTTGTGTAAGAGTATGCAAAGCTAGCATAGCATTTTGTGTAGCATGTAGCACGCAACATTTTCACAAAAGCCAGATAACCAAATAAATAAAATCATTTACCTTTGAAGAGCTTCTGATGTTTTCAATGAGGAGACTCCCAGCCACATACCAAATGCGCAGTGTTTCCTGAAAGCGTCTGTGTGTAGGAGAAATCGTTCCGTTTTCTACATTGCGCCTGGCTACCGAAACGAACCGAAAATGCAGTCACCTACAACGTGAAACTTTTTCCGGATTAACTACATAATATCGACCGAAACATGGCAAACGTTGTTTGGAATCAATCCTCAAGGTGTTTTTTCACATATCTCTTCATTGACATGCAGTTCGTGGAAGCTTGCTTCTCTCTCTGTGCCCCATGGAAAAATACTGGCAGGTGACTTTTGCGCACCAATTTCGGCGCAGGACACCGGGCAGACACGTGGTAAATGTGGTCTCTTATGGTCAATCTTCCAACGATCTGCCTACAAATACGTCACAATGCTGCAGACACCTTGGGGAAACGACAGAAAGGGCAGACTCATTCCTCTTGCGTTCACAGCCATATAAGGAGATCATGAAAGACAGAGCCTCAAAAATCCTTGTCATTTCCTGGATGCCAAGTCATCTTGGTTTTGCCTGAAGCTCACGTTAAAGGGCACGCACAGAGAAGATATTTGTATTTCTGGACACGTCAGAGTGTTTTCTTTCGAACAGTAGCAATTATATGCATAGTCGAGCATCTTTTTGTGACAAAATATCTTGTTTAAAACAGGAACGTTTTTCTTCCAAAAATGAAATAGCGCCACCATAAGTGTAAGAGGTTAACTTTAGTCCAAAACAACAACACGAAAGATTACTAGGTGGGGCTACAGACGATCCTTTCCGGATCATATGAAGCTGTAACTGGTGGTGCGTTCAAGACCACATGGAACTCAGAACAAAAACGTGCTCCGACCTCATGATATTCCCACTGAGCTTGTTATGTTTCCGAATTCCCAGTTATCTTGAATGGACAAAAGGTAGTATGTTTCGGGCCGTGGCATACGGCATACTTTTTACTAAACAGAACGGAACTTCGTGTGCTAAATTCAGACAAGTTGGTTCTCCTCGGTTTGGATGTTTGGATTGGAATAACAGCGATGCTGTCCATACCTGAGGGTCTGGATTCTAATTGAAGGACATTTGGGTATGGAGACCCAACTGAATGGAATGGCAGGGTACGGATGGGGAAATTATGGAAGAAACCTTGGTATGTCCTCTTGTTGAAATTGGTTATTATAAGGAAATAAGGATAGCTAAACATGTATCAGTGTTACCACTTTTACAGGGATGTTATTTTTAATGGCATACCCAACTAATACCTTACATGGCAAAAACACTATCCGTACAAAAGTATGAGGACACCCCTTCAAATTAGTGGATTCGGCTATTTCAGTCACAACCACACACAGCCATGCAATCTCCATAGACAAAAATTGACAGTAGAATGGCCTTACTGAAGAGCTCAGTGACTTTCAATGTGTCACCGTCATAGGATGCCGCCTTTCCAACAAGTCAGTTCGTAAAATTTCTGCCCTGCTAGAACTGACCCGATCAACTGTAAGTGCTGCTATTGTGAAGTGGAAAAATCTAGGAGCAACAACAGCTCATCCGCGAAGTGGTCGGCTGCACAAGCTCACAGAACAGGACTGCCGAGTGCTGAAGTGCGTAGCGTGTAAAAATCGTCTGTCTTCGGTTGCAACACTAACTACTAAGTTCCAAACTGCCTTTGGAAGCAATGTCACCACAAGTAATTAGTCAGGAACTTGGTGCAATGGGTTTCCATGTCCAAGCAGCCGCACACAAGCCTAAAAATACCATGCGCAATGCCAAGCGTCAGTTGGAGTGGTGCAGGGAGTGATGAACCAGTCATCACAATCTGGCAGTCCAATCGACGAATCTGGGTTTGGCAGATGGCAGGAGAATGCTACCTGCATGAATGTCTAGTGCCAACTGTAAAGTTTGGTGGATGAGGAATAATGGCCTGGGGCTGTTTTTCATGGTTTGGGTGAGGGAAATCTTAATGTTACAGCATACAATAAAATTCTAGACGATTCTTCAAGGGTGCGTGCTGGTGGCAGAGAAGTCAGGCACAGGAGATCGAACTTGGTATAAACGGAGCAGTTTAATAAGTGCTCAAAATCTCTGAAAACCAAAATATACAAAATAATAGTGGGTAACAAAACCCATCGCACACCAGAACATATCTTGCACAATGCTTACAAACAAACAATCACCGACAAGGACATTGGGGGGGAACAGAGGGTTAAATACACAACATGTAATGAATAGGATTGGAATCAGGTGTGATACAAGACAAAACCAAAGGAAAATGAAAAGAGGATCAGCGATGGCTAGAAAGTCGGTGACTTCGACCGCCGAATGCCGCCCAAACAAGGAGGGACCAACTTCGGTGCTTCCAAATTTGTGGCAACAGTTTGGGGAAGGCCCTTTCCAGTTTCAGTATGACAATGCCCCAATGCACAAAGCGAGTTCCATAGAGAAAATGTTTGTTCTGAGATCAGTGTGGAAGAACTTGACTGGCCTGCACAGAGCCCTGACCTCAACCCCATTGAACACCTTTGGGATTAATTGCACCACTGACTGTGAGCCAGGCGTAATCGCCTAACATCAGTGCCTGATCTGACTAATGCTTTTGTGGCTGAATGGAAGCAAGTCCCCCGCTCAATGTTCCAACATATAGTGGAAAGCCTTCCCAGAAGAGTGGAGATTATTATAGCAGAAAAAGGGGACCAACTCCATATTAATGCCCATGACTTTGTAATGAGATGTTTGATATACAGGTGTCCACATACCTTTGGTCGTGTGATGTATGTGAATACAAGATAGATGATATGTACATTGACCAGCAACAAATCAGAACTATTGTAACAAATTGCAATGTAAGGTACCAACAGAACAAGAAGAGGTTATCTGGAAAGATCCAATTTCAGGTTAGGGACCAACAAAAGCTTGGCTGCTTCTATTAGACAGACCCTACAGTCAGATAGACTGACGAAGACCGGAAGCAATCTCTTTAAGATTCAAGACCTAATAAAACAGTGATAACAGATGACAGATTAGGGGAAGGACATGTTTTCATTTTTTTTACTTTACAAGAGGAACAAAAAATGAAGAATACCCTTTCCATACATTCATGAAGGGTTTCACCATTCGCCACCTGTCCTGTTTGTCTCTTTAACACACTTAACCTCCAACTCCTTGTAACAAGAACAACTTGACGTGGTACAGCAGATGTTTGACAAAATCCACATTAGAGAACATGATCAAAGACATTCCCCTCTACTCTAAAGGTGTTTTGGTTATTGAGGTTATCTGAAGAGTTATGTGCTGGGTTTCTAAGATTAGCCTCCTTGTCTTGTGTGTGTGAGCTACATAGGGCATCATGTCTTCAGGACAAAGCAGCCAGGAGAATAATGATCCCATTGATTCCTACAAAAAAAAATCAAATATCATTTTATTTGTCACATGCTTCGTAAATAACAGGTGTATACTAACGGGGAAATTCTTACTTATGGTTCCTTTTCCAACAATGCAGAGTAAAAGATAAAGAAAAACAGTACCAGTACCGGGTCGATGTGCAACGGTAAGAAGTAATTGAGGTAGCTATGCACATATAGGTAGGGGTAAAGTGACAAGGCAACAGGATAGATAATAGACAGTAGCAGCAGCATATGTGGTGAGTGTGAAGGTGTGTGTATGTGTGTGTGAACTCAGTATGCATGTGTGCACATGTTATATGTGTTTGTGGGCGTGTGTAGTGTATGTGTGTGTGTCTGTGTGTGTGTTGGGGTGTCCAGTGTGTGTGCATAGAGTCAGCGCAAGAAAGTTAGTGCAAAAGAGGGTCAATGCAGGTTCTCTGGGTAGCCATTTGACTAGCTATTTAGCAGTCTTGTTTAGTAGTCATATGGCTTGGGGCTAGAAGCTGTTCACGGTCCTGTTGGTTCATTGATACTGCTTGCCGTGCGGCAGCAGAGAGAACAGTCTATGGTTTGGGTTGCTGGAGTCATTGACCATTGTTGGGGTCTTCCTTTGACACCGCCTGGTATAGAGGTCCTGGGTGGCAGGGCACTTGGCCTCAGTAATGTACTGGGCCATACTGACCACTCTCTGTAGCACCTTGCGGTCAGATGCCAAGCAGGTGCCGTACCAAGCAGTGATGCAGCCAGTCGAGATGCTGTCAATGGTGCAGCTTGATAACTTTTTGTGGTGGTGTGGACCACGTCGTGTCATCAGCAAACTTGACGATGGTATTTTTAGTGGTGCGCGGCCACATAGTCAAGTATTGACACTGTTTGATGGCTTGTCGGAAGTCGTAGAGGAATTTCTTATAAGCGTCCTGATTAGTTTACCCGCTCCTTGAAAGCGGCAGCTCTATCCTTTAGCTCAGTGTGGATGGTGCCTGTACTCCATGGCCTCTGGTTGGCATATGTCAATCAATCAATCACATGTATTTATAAAGCCCTTTTTACATCAGCCGATGTCACAAAGTGCTGTACAGAAACCCAGCCTATAACCCCAAACAGCAAGCAATGCAGTGACCGTATGTACATGGAGAAGATGGATGCACTTACTGTATTTATGAAGCCGGTGACTGATATGGTAAACATCTCAATGTTATCGGATGAATCCCGGAACATATTCTAGTCTGTGCACACGAGAAATAAGAAGAAATAAGCATACTATATACAAGGTCAGTTCCAATAACGTACTTACAATGTGCAGGGATACTGGAGTGATGGAGGTAGATATTTACAGGGGCAAGGTGACTAGGCATCAGGATATAAGATAAACAGAGTAGCAGCAGCATGTATGTGTGTAGAGTCAGTATAAATGTATGTGCATACAGATGGTATGAGTTAGCAGATGGTGTGTGTGTGTGTGTGTGTGTGTGTGTGTGTGGCCCTGTGAGTGTGCATGGAGAAATAAAATGGTCAATAAGGATACAAGGTTAACTCAGATAGTCTTTCTAGCTATTTTGTTAGCTATTCATCACATTTTGCTTGGGAATCGAAACTGTTCAAGAGTCTGTTGGTGCCAGACTTGATGCGCCGGTACCACTTGCCGTGTGGAAGAAGAGAGGATAGTCTATGGCTTGGGTGGTTGGAGTCTTTTATTATTATTTTTTTAAATTATTTTTACACTCTTTTTCATAGTATTCAATTGTTAGTAGTTACTGTCTTGTCTCATCGCTACAACCCCCTTACAAGCTCGGGAGAGGTGAAGGTGAAGAGCCATGCGTCCTCCAAAACACAACCCAACCAAACCGCACTGTTTCTTAACACAGCACGCATCCAACCCGGAAGCCAGCCACACCAATGTGTCTGTGGAAACACTATACACCTGGCGACCTGGTCTGCGTGCACTGCACCTGGCACGTCACAGGAGTTGCTAGTGCGCGATGAGACAAGGATATCGCTGCCGGCCAAACCCTCCCAAACAAGGACGATGTTAAGCCAATTGTGCGTTGCCCCATGGACCTCCCGGTCACGGCCGACACAGCCTGGGCTCAAACCCAGAGTCTCTGGGGGCACAGCTAGCACTGCGATGCAGTGCCTTATACCCCTGCGCCACCCGGGAGGCCATGGTTGGAGTCTTTAATGATTGTCCGGGCCTTCATAACACACCACCTGATATCGATGTCCTGGATGTCAGGGAGTTTGGCCCCAGTGATGTACTGGGCTGTCCGCACCATCTTCTGTAGCACCATGCGATCGAGGGCGATGCTGTTGCGATTCAAGTCAGTGATGTAGCCTATCAAAATGCTCTCAATGGTACAGCTGTAGAACTTTTGCCAAACTTTTTCAACCTACGTGTGTGTTTGGACCATTTTAAGTCTTTAGTGATTTGGTCACAGAGGAACTTGAAGCTCTCGACCTGCTCCACTGCGGCCCTGTTGATGTAGATGGGGGCGTGGTCGCTTCCCCTGTTTCATGTTGGCCACGATCAGCTCCTTGGTCTTACTAACACTTAGGGATAGATTATTGTTCTGGCACCACTTTGCCAGGTTACTGACCTCCTCCCTGTAGGCTGACTCGTCATCGCCGGTGATTACACCTTCCACCGTCGTGTCGTCAGCAAACTTGATGATGGTGTTGGAGTCATGCGGAACTCCCTTCCTGTACACAACTCCAGGGTGTACAGGAAGGGACTAAGCACACAACCCTGTGGGGCCCCTGTGTTGAGGGTGAGCGTGGCGGAGGTGATGTTGCCTACCCTAACCATCTGGGTTCGGCCCATCAGGAAGTCCAGGATCCAGTAGTAAAGGCAGGTGTTCAGACCCAGAGTCCCAAGCTTGGTGACGAGCTTGGAGGGGACAATGGTGTTGAACGCTGAGCTGTATTCAATGAACAGCATTCTCACATACTGTATGTATTCCTCTTATCTAGGTGGGTGAGGGCAGTGTGGAGAGCAATTGAAATTGCGTCATCTATGGATCTGTTGGGGCGGTATGCAAATTGTAGTGGGTCTAGGGTGTCTGGGATGACAGTGTTAATGTGTGCCATAACTAGCCTCTCAAAGCACTTCATGATTACAGAAGTGATTGCATCAGGGCAGTAGTCATTGTGGCATAAAGCTTCAGAGTTCTTGAGGACAGGAATGATGATGGTCATCTTAAAACATGTGGGGATTACAGACTGGGACAAGGAGAGGTTGAAAGTAACCGTGAATATGCCTGCCTTCTTTTCTGTGCATACTGTCGGGCCCTGCAGCCTTGTGTGTGTTGACCTGATTAAAAACCTTTTTCATGTCGGCCTCAGATAGCGAAATCACCCAATGTCGGCCTCAGATAGCGAAATCACCCAATCCTCACGGTTGGTGACTGCCCTCACACCCGGCTTATTGTTGTCAAAGCATGCATAAAATGCGTTGAATTCATCTGGTAGAGAGGAGGGTGGAGTTAATGTCAGATTTGCCAAAAGGAGGGCAAGGGAGGGCCTTGTATGCACTTCTGTGTGTTGTGTAAAGGTGATCTAGAGTTTTGTCACCTCTAGTTGCACAGGTGACATGCTGGTAAAAATGAGCTAAAACGGATTTCAGTTACCCAGCATCAAAATTTAAACGGCTAAGAGAAACACCGCCTCGGAATGTGCATTTTCTTGTTTACTTATGGCCTTATACATATATATATGTTTATTTATGTTTACCTTTTACCAGTTATTGACTGTATGTTTGTTTATGTGTAACTGTGTTGTTGTCATTTACAACTGCGACCTGGCCAAGATAAAGCAAAGCAGTGAGACAAAAACAACAACAGAGTTACACATAAATAAACATACAGTCAATAACGCAACAGAACAATCTATGTACAGTGTGTGCAAATGTAGAAGATTAGGGAGGTAAGGCAATAAATAGGCCATAGACACAAAATAATTACAATTCAGCATTAACACTGGAGTGAAGATGTGCAGATGATGAGGTGCAAGTAGAGATACTGGGGTGAAAAAGAGGAAGAAGATAAATAACAATATGGGGATGAGGTAGTTGGGTGTGCTATTTACAGATTGGCTGTGTAGGATGGTAGGATAGTCTGTAGCATAGTCAGTTTTACGAGGGTATGTTTGGCAGCATGAGTGAAGGAGGCTTTGTTGCGAAATAGGAAGCCGATTCTATATTTAATTTTGGATTGGAGATCCTTAATGTGAGTCTGGAAAGAGAGTTTACAGTCTAACCAGACTGTCTTTTATCGATGGCGGTTGTGATATCGCATAGAACCAGCTCGGAAACCAGATTGCATAGTGGAGAAGGTACGGTGGGATTCGAAATGGTCGGGATCTGTTTGTTAACTTGGCTTTCAAAGATCTTAGAAAGGCAGGGCAGGGTGGATAAAGGTCTGTAACAGTTTGTGTCTAGAGTGTTTCTCACTTTGAAGAGGGGGGTGACCACGGCAGCTTTCCAATCTTTGGGGATCTCAGACCACACGAAAGAGAGGTTGAACAGGCTAGTAACAGGGGCTGCATCAATTTTGGTGGATACTTTTAGAAAGAAAGGGTCCAGATTGTCTAGCCCTGCTGATTTGTAGGGATGCAGCTCTTTCAGAACATCAGCTGTCTGGATTTGGGTGAAGGAGAAGCGGAGAAGTTGCTACAGGGGGTGCAGAGCTATTGGCCGGGGTAGGGGTAGCCAGGTGGAAAGCATGGCCAGCCGTAGAAAAATGCTTATTGAAATGATTGATTATCGTAGATTTATTGGTGGTGACAGTGTTTCCTAGCCTTGGTGCAGTGGGCAGCTGGGAGGAGGTGCTCTTATTCTCCATAGACTTGTGTCCCAAAACATTTTGGAATTAGTGCTACAGGATGCAAATTTCTGTTTGAAAAGATATCTTTTGCTTTCCTTGCTGACTGTGTATATTGGTTCGTGACTTCCCTGAAAAGTTGCATATCGCGGGGGATATTCGATGCTATTGCAGAACGCCACAGGATGTTTTTGTGCTGGTCAAGGGCAGTCAAGTCTGGGGTGAACCAAGGGCTATATCTGTTCTTAGTTCTACATTTTTTTGAATGGGGCATGCTTATTTAACATGGCCAGGAAAGCACTTTTAAAGAGCAACCAGGCATCCTCTACTGACGGGATGAAGTCAATATCCTTCCAGGATACTCTTTGAGGGTCTTAATACCAGCATTGGTTTGTTGTGGTAAATAGACAGCTACGAAAAATGTTTAGGAACTAGTTGGAAAATAAAATAATAGGTATATTCTCGAACTCAGGTTGAGCAAAAACTTCAGACTTCCTTAACATTAAAGATTGCCCAACATACCAGCCTACTATGTAGTAGCCATTGATTTCCCATGTTATTACCTAAATATGTTTATCAGTGTGCTCCATGCCAGATCATCCTCAAAATCTGCACCTCAAAGACAAATATTCAAACTAACGTAATCTAACACAGAAATGACATTATAGGTCAAGTGCAATTAGAAATGAATGATGCTGCTGCCTCTCTAGGGGACCTTCCTGATGAGAAGCCAGGTACAGGGATCTGTGAGGAAGACATCCTAACTGTTTTACTATATTGGGGCGGCAGGGTTGCCTAGTAGTTAGAGCGTTGGATTAATAACCAAAAGGTTGCAAGTTCAAATCCCCAAGCTGACAAGGTACAAATCTGTCGTTCTACCCCTGAACAGGCAGTTAACCCACTGTTCCTAGGCTCTTATTGAAAATAAGAATTTGCTCTTAACTGACTTGCCTAATAAAATTGAATTTTTATTTTTTTTTAAATCTTGTATGTTTGTCAGAACTGTGATTATTCCGTACTCCAGGGGTGGCAAACTCATTCCACGGAGGGCCGAGTGTCTGCAGGTTTTTCTTTTTTTCTTTCAATTAAGACCTAGACAGCCAGGTGAGAGGAGTTCTTTATTAATTAGTGACTTTAATTCATCAAGCAAGTACAAGGGTGGAGCAAAAACCCGCAGACACTTGGCCCTCTGTAGAATGACTTTGACACATCTGCCCTAGTCCCTTAAGGGAGATCTATGCTATTAATTGTTTAGTATAGAGGTCTTTGGACAGTTTTTTCACAAGATGGATCTGTCTGGTGTAAATCTGCAAGAGGCGTATTGCAGTGGAGGTGTCACAGCTGTAATACTAAGTGATGAGTGGGGGACAGCCTGAGCCCAATGGAGGGAGCAGCGGGAAGACCTCGTGTTGCTGACATGAGCCGTGGAGGAGCTGCTGCTGTGGCCTCAATGTTTTGGAGTAGTCCTAAGAAGGTGGAGGCTTTGGGGGAATCGAGAGGTTCCTGTGGCCCTACAGTGCAGGAATGTACAAGGATCTGCTAGTACTGCAGGGGTTGAGCTGTGTGGGTCGTGGAATGGGAAGCTCCACAGTGGGACCGTATTTTTTTAAATAAAAAATAATAATAATAATTTTAACCTTTATTTAACTAGGCAAGGCAGTTAAGAACAAATTCTTATTTTCAACAACAGCCTAGGAACAGTGGGTTAACTGCCTGTTCAGAGGCAGAACGACAGATTTGTACCTTGTCAGCTCAGGGGTTTGAACTTGCAACCTTCCAGTTATTAATCCAACACTCTAACCACTAGGCTACCCTTGGAGAAGTCAGCATTTGTCCCTAAGGGACAGTGTGTATATATTTTGGAGGATCAGCAGCCATATTGACAACTTTGAATCGTTTGAACATGACAGGTTTGAATGACATTGCTTTCTTTCATCAGCACAGTGCTCAAAACTGCATTTAGGGATCTGTAAGAAGAAGAGAGTAATGTGAGGAAGTCTTCCTCACTGGAAGCTATTTTAATCCCCTAAACTGTTTTACTATTTGAATGTTGTATGTTTTTACCTAGGCCCAGTCTCATCCCACTTTTCATATCCAATCAGCATCATGAGATCTCTATTGTCAGTTGCACCCGAATCAGCTTAATTGTCTTCACCTGTTAATTTTGCAGGGCTGGTGGCAGCCATTTTGTGTTGATTGGCCACACCTATCCTTGATTGTTTGCTTCTCCTTTAAATTGAGCTGTGGAAATGGGAAAAGACTGCTTGTTTAACTGTTTTTAAATACATATCTGTCATTTTGGAGAAGACTCGCAATCCTTTTGTTTTAAACCTCTGAAGTGCACAGAGCAAGGCCAGCTCAGTCACAGGGG